>NW_026055777.1:296701-896701 GCF_023758015.1 Alternaria viburni
CCGCCCCCCCCCCCCCCCCCCCCCCCCCCCCCCCCCCCCCCCCCCCCCCCCCCCCCCCACCCCCCCCCCCCCCCCCCCCCCCCCCCCCCCCCCCCCCCCTACCTTGAAAGTAGCTGGTATAGGTCCCTGCGTTGCAATGTAACGCTTGTTGGAATAGGCAGCTTGGACGTGGTTGGCATTGACATAATCGCAGCTTCCCTCAGCGACTCCTTCGAGCTTGACGCGTGTGTGTTCGTATGGCCAGATGTTGTTGTAGCGATTCTTCGAGCCCTTTTCGATACCTGCAATCTGAATGTGTTTCCCGGGACCTCCTGATGACGATGGTGCATTGTAGACGACCTCACCGGACAAGGCCTTTTGCATACGCTTCTGTTCGCGTTTCTCGATCTGCAAGAATCGCTCCGCGACGGTCTTGCCCTTGTCTTGCTCTTCGGAAGCAGTCTGAAGCCATTGGGGAAGGTCGTCTTCTACCGACTGCGTCATGCCGGATGGCTGCTTCACGGGCATCTGGCCAACACCACCAATGAGATCCATGTTCTGACGAATGTTGCCAAAGAAGGGGTTCGCAGCGTTCTGGGTTGCGGGCATAGGACATCCACCAATGACGGGCGCAACAGCAGGTAGGTCGGAGTTGAGATTGAGAGCAGCTGTACCCGATGTTGGACTTCCGGAGCTTTGGTGTGTAATCCAAGAAGGGAACCTCTCAGCGAATTCCGAGAAACCACCACGGATAATAAACGTGCCGCCCGACCAGCCTTCGTTGGTGAACTTCTTGAGCGTGTTAATGCAAGTTGTTGCGTCCTTCATCTGCGACGAGTTGGCGTCATATACTATGATGTGTTTGCTGCTCCTCCATCGCTCAAACTTGTCTCTTTGTTCATCGTCTTTGAAGGTCTCGGCTAGCTTCTGGACATTGAAGGATGCGCGTTTGAGCAGTGTCGTAGGAATGCAGAGGCTCAAGGCGCCTGTTATGCGGGCCTTTGCGTACTGTGTTGACACGCGCAGATCAAGCAGAAGGACCTCGTCTATGGAAGACTGTAGGATGTTGATGATGTGCTGAGCAGTGACCATGCTGGGGCCGCTGGTATTGCCTTCTTCCTCAAAATGTGCGGGTAGTGTCTCAGCGCGATGAGTAGTTATTGAGATGTGTGAAGGATGTGTCTTTTTCGAAGGTAGCGATGGCCTTGGGATGCGAGGTTCGGCGAACTGAGCTACGGCGTCTGAACGGCCAGGTCCATCAAAGCTGGCAGGAGAGTTGCGTCGTGGTCGGTCAGGGAACATGGAGGACTCCGTCGACAACATGCGCTTCGGGGAGCGTGGCTTGGGTGCGAACTCTTGCTCGTCGCTTGTGTCGCTCTTGTCGCCTGGGTGGTCGGGTGGTGGCATTGAGTGTGACTGGGGGTACGAGGGCTGCGCCGACTCGATGTTGTTGAAGAAGGGGCTCTTGGAGGATGCTTTCAGGCCGGGCGAGGCAAAGTCGAAGCTGCCCAGGGCAAACGCTCGGTTGTTCTCCGACTGTTTCCTAAATTGCTCGAATTCGGGATTCTGCTCCACGGGTATTATGCGTGGAGAGGCAGCGGCTGTCGAGCGCACATTGGACGTGGGCGGGCTCCAATTGCCGCGAATGTGCTGGGCGGCACTAGAGGAGAAGTGGTCGGCATTGCTGTTGACGGCCAGACCAAAGTAGTTAGGTGAGGGGGTCGAGGGTTCCTTCGTCTTCTGTGAAGCGACATGGCTCGGGGTTTTGGCTACCCCATTCATGCGGGGCGTGAGGGGGGGTAGCGCAGACGTCGGGTGCAGTGAGGCACTTGGCCTCGTCATGGGCGTGGATCCTGAGCCTCGTGGGCGAGAAGATGTGTGCGAAGAGCCTCTGGGCCTGGGCGACAGGGCGGGTGTAGACATGGTGCGAATGTCTTCACACGCGTCGGGCGGGTGAAGTGTCGAAGGGGCGGGAGGGGCAGCTTAGGTTGTTGTAGGAGATAGGTGCATGAATATGGGGGACTTGAAATGCAGGAGTGGTTGGTGCGGTGCAGGTGGGTGAAGGGTCTAGGGCTTGGTTTGGTGGGGATTGCCGCTGTGCTGAGCAATGACGTAGGTGCAGTGAGGCAATCTCCCTTGCAGCGAGGGCACGAGCGATGATGTGCAGGCACAGCCCAGGGTGCTGCCGAATGCGCGCACAAAGTCGCCCAGAAGCGCCGAATTGATTCACAGTCAGATGCGATGCCACACGCTGCGGCTGAGTCGACAGTAGGGCGAGGCGGCGCAAAGCAGTGCGTAGGCGTGATGTCGTCAGGGCAGGAAAAGCTGGCTAGAGGCCGCCGCTGCAGGGTCTAGGAGAACCAGCAAAGGGGTGCCTGAAAACAAAACGGTCCCGTGACTCTAGCCGGTAGGGCTGACAAGAGAGCGGAAACGGACGACAGGCCCAGCGGAGGGGCGAACGAGACGGGGCGGAGAGCGGAAAGATCGAGGAGACAGAAGCTGCTGTATCGGCGATCGAGCAACTTAAGAGGAATCGACGAAAAAGCCACTTCCAAGGCACGGCTACGACGACTAGCTGGCCTGCTCTGGGCCCGACAATCGCATGCTAAAACCGCCTTGTCAGCTGTATGGGCTATCGTCGACCGGCCCCTGGTCTATTGCGACATTTGCGAATCTAGCGTCACCGGCCAGGCCAACGGCTGCGAGACGCCGCAACGACTGTCTGACTTCTCCCACCACGTCCGCCGTGGCCAGCTCTGCAGTGCACCTGATCGAGGGCAACACACCGAGATACTGCCTCAAGTCCTCGCAGAAACCTGTTGTGGGCATCCGCGCGCGCCGGTAGCCAGCATGCAATCCTGAAACCTCTCGACAGGCCCCACCGCAAGACGCTCGGGGACCCTTACATTGACGATCAGCACCCGAGAACCGTGCAGAGGAGGAGGCTACGTCTGCATCCAGGAAACTCGCCGTCGCTCTTTGCCGAAAGGGTAGGTGGGGATGCTAGATAGCACGCGCGAGGCGATTCGGCTGCTTCACATCTTCTAGAGCGACTGATGGACAGCTTCTGCCACCAAACCCAGACCGCCACTTTGTCGCGCCAACGACATCAGCCGCCAATGGCGACCAAGCAGGCATCGTGCTCTGGCTAGATCCTGGTTGCGCATGCTGTTCAGGCTGCAGATCCGTAGTTCGTACTGCCACATGGTTCGGACACTACGAGTACTGCCCAACTCGCTCGATACGTGTCTGAAATCCACAAACATTGCAGCTCTGCACAGGATCAAGGAATACATCATCTGCAGCCGGGTGGATGTCACGTTCAAAATGGCGTGTTTCTGCATACCGCGTATGACGCGACCACTCGGTACGACATGCCGCGCGCTCGTGACATGTTCGACTTGTTTGAATAACACCGTCCGGCCAAAGACTAGAGCCGTTGAGCGATATTTAAATTTCGGCACAAATAGCCACCAATGCCTCACAAGGGGCTTCTCTAGACCAAGGTGTCAAACAGAAGCTTGTCTGCATACATGAGCGGTCCGCGGTGCTGCCGAAGAGAACCTACCGAACATGCATTCCCGCTATCTCCGCATCACCGTCACCAGTCGCCAAAAATAGACGGCATATCGTGATGTATGTATTGTTTGTATTGAACGATGTTGTATGAATTTGCGATGCATCTAAATGCCTAAGTAAAAACCCATGCGCCTGGATATAATGCCTTCATTTACGCCTTCCTTTACACTTGAACCATAAAGTCAAAATAATATTGCCTAGTCACTTCCTACCTTGCGTCTCTACATTTCCATTCTCTCTGTCACAGGAGATTCTGAAGTCGTCTTCCCGTGTTTCTTCGACCTGTCATAACATATGAGCCCAAAGAAGCCTTCGGATGTGCATGACGTGCTGGTCGGGGTAGCTGTGGGTGTTGGCTTGGGTGTGTGATGTGTCTTTGCAGGCGGCTCGTCACCGTCGAGGCAGCCGCCAAACCAGCCTGGATACTTGCACGATGAGGTAGAGGTAGGTGTCGCCGAGGTTGTTGTGACAGTAGGTGCTGGAGCAGGTGTGGTAGTGATTGTCATGGTCGTAGATGTCGTGTCCTCATCTTTGCAGCCAAACCAACCGGGTGTCTTACACGTCGAGGTCGATGATGTCGTCGTAATCGTAGTCTTGGTGTGTGATTTGGTCGTGGAATCCTCGTCAAGACAGCCCCACCAACCTGGCGTCTTGCAAGTTTCAGTTCTTGTGCGACTGGACCTGGTTGATGTTGATGTGGCCGTCGGCTTTGAGCTCCTGGTAGTGGTAGTCTCGGTGCCGTTGCTCTCAAAGTACTCCCACATATAGCAGTCAGTGCAATCAACGTAAGCCTCACATTTAGGAGGCGCATCGTACTTGAGTATAACGTCTCGGATGACTTCGACAATCTTGTGGGTGCCGATACCCATGCGCCAGCCGAAGTCTTTGACTGTATCGTATACACATTTCTGCCCGGTGTGACAGACACTCTGCAGAGCATATCCACCAATGGTGCAGGCGCTGGTGGCCTGATTACACGCTCCCATGTATATGGGGTCTGCGGTATGTCCAAAGTGAAAACCGCCGGTGAACTTGCGCTGCTGTAGTGATCCGATTTGGTGGCCGGGGGGCACGGGTAGCCCGAGACGCGACGCTGGCATGGCTTCGGGCACAGCCTCGAAGGTGACGGCCGGATGTCCAAATGTAAGAGAAAGAAAGGACGAAACAGAACCACCGAGGGAATGTCCGGCCATCCAGATCTCAGCATCCGGATATAGTGCTGTGACATTGTGGTAGAGGTCCTGTGCAGCGTAGTAGTAGCGGTTCTTCTCTCGCAGCGCAGTGACTAGACAGGTAGAGTTGCAGGTGTAGGCCGACGTTTGACAGTCACAGACCTGTCGCCACAAGTACTGTCCCCCCTGACCGCAGCAGCAGCTGAAGAACAGGTTGTCGTTGATTTTGTCGTTCGTAGTGGTTTCGGAACCATCGAACATGGCAGGCGACGTGCCCTTCAAGCCTATGACGACTGTCGAGTTCTCCGTGTCGGCGAAGATGTGCCCGCGCAGACCGTCGGATTCCCAGCCAAAGTCTTCTGTGTAGTTGAAGCCGCCGCCAACAGGCTCCCACTCGCCCGTGCCGGGTTCGAGTATGTAGGCGTCCGAGGCCATGCGTGCGAAGCTCAGGACGGTCTCGCGGTCCGTCACGTTGGGGCCTGCTATCTCGTCGATAGTCCAGTCTTCTTCCGGCAGCTCCACGCCTCTCCCAGTGATGCGGCCCCATTCTAGTATGCCGGTGATGGTTTCCTTGCTCCTATCGGCCAGGCGCTGTATGCTCATGGCCTCGGACTTGACGCGCAACCGCGGCACGGGCTCGCGACTGGCCGCGTCGTCGTCGTGGGCGGTCCATACTGCGGCGTGCTCTGGAATATCGAGTCGCCGGTGCAGCTCGGGGTATTTGTAGGTGCCGTGGTGGAAGATGTGGCGCAGCGTAAAGTCCTTGTCGGCGTGGGGAGTGCTGTGCGGGAGAGGCGGCGGCGGCATCACGGGCATGTCGGCCGCGCTCGCAACGCTTGCGGCGACGAACGACAGCAGGAAGGAAGCGGCCACGCGCGAGGCGGAGGGGCAGGGTCTTGGGCGTCGCATGGTGGATCTCTGGTTGTAAGAGAGGGAGTTGCAAGGAGCAACCTGCGCAGAGGAGGCGTTAGCAGGCGCCAACTGAGATGGCTGCCTCCGTCGGACATCGATGACGATCGATGGTTCACTTGACCCCAGGCCCGCCCAGCTCCTTTTCACGTGCGCGCCGTGCGGGGAGCTCCCCCATAGCTCCATCACCACCAAGACGGCGCCTCTTCGCCCTGTCGCCCGCTTCCGTCACCCGCTAGTAAGCACAATCGTTCAACACATTGCTCAAGGGCTCACCCGCGACTTTCGGTTCCCTCGGAAGTGCCGTGCTGCCGCATGACGTGAACGCATGCGCTCCGTCCACGCTCCTTCACAGCAGCCTCCTTCCAATGCAGGCACACGACACTTCTAGATTTCCATTAGACCTTCTGCAGCAATAACACCATGGCCGACCGGCCTAGAAACCTGCATCCCTCACGCTCCTTCACGCGCCTCGACTCTGCCCCCAAGAGCCCCCTCTCGCGCAGCCGAGCGAATACGCTGCAAGGACCGACTGCGTCAGACATGCTCGATCCGCTAAAGGCTGCCATGGTGCCCGAGGAAGACGAGAACCCCGACGGCGACGTGTTTGCAAAGAAGGAGGACGAGGACGAGCACCAAGACAGCGAAGAGCCCAAAGTGCCCGACACTTTCGAGGAGCTGCCTATCGAGATCCGTAGCTTGACCGAGAGGTACCTACTGCTGCCCATAGCATGCATCGTCCTCTGATAGTAACACCCTTAGATTCCTCGAATCCCTCACAGCCAAAGTGCATCCCACCCCTCTGTCCGCCGAAGCTCTCGCCGACCTCTTCCAAGACTTCTACGGACGCGCCTCCGCGAAGATAAGCACACACATAGCCACTCTCTCTGCTCGCCTAACGAGCGACAACTATGTCGCGAATGCGAAGAAAGCGTCGGCTTCGTCGAGCAAGCCATCGTCGATAAGAAAGGGTAGCGACCCGTCAGGGGAACAACAAATGCTCAGTGCCACTGAAATGGCCGACCGCAAGAAAGCGCGCAGGTCGCTCGAGCTCAAGCGGTTCGCACTAGAAGAGGCCGTCGAGCGCGCCGTATGCGAGAAGGTCTACCAGAGGATATGGCGGCACAGGAGTACTGATGACGAGGAAAGGGATCATAAACTCAGATCACGCACAGCTGCTCTATCCCTCGTGGGCATTGGTCTAAAGGAACTCCTGATGACTGGCGAGGAGTTGACCGAGGAAGAGCGCCAGAAAGCCAAGGAGAAGGAGCCCGAGATTCGCGAGTACCTATCTGCAGCACGCGAAGACATCCTAAAGATGAATGAGGAGAAGTACCCGCTGGGCAAGGTCCAACATTTGACTGCTGCACACAAGTCCATTGTCGAAGCTCTGTCCAAGATATTCCCTTCGACCTCGTCTGCTGATGAAATCCTGCCAACCCTCATTTACGCCCTCATTACTATGCCACCCGTCAACTTGAACGTAATTAGCGATCTAAACTTCATCCATCGTTTCCGCGGTTCAACTCGCATGGATGGTGAAACTGCATATTGCTTGGTTAATCTCGAGGCAGCCATCTCATTCCTGGAAACCGTCGATCTTTCTTCGTTGCGCGCCGACGAAGTCACTCCCGCAAAACCAGATTCCAGACCTTCAACTCCCAAATCCGAGATCACCCCAATGTCTCTTGGACTTTCGGATGCGCCAGATCTCATCCAGACCCCAGCCACGCCCATCTCCAAGACAATTCCCAAAGAACCCTCCAGCCCAACGACCACTAAAGCTCAGCGTCGCTTGAGTAACCTTATTCAAACACAGACCAACAAGATCGAGGCTGCCTCTGATGCCGTTCGGGACTCGATTCTTGATTCTGCTGACCAGGCACTTGGGAGAATCAACAACACCTTGGACACCAGCTTCAAATTCTTCTTTGGTGGTCTAAAGGAGAAGAATCCCGATGGCCCTGTGCAAGAACAGCCAGTACTTCCCAAGACACTGGAAGATGCAAGGAAGCTCGTGAGCTCCCCAACTCGCGCAGAGCGCGATGAAGACAGCTTGAGTGTCAGTGCAGCAAGTTCAGTGCAGGGTGATGAGCCAACAGAGGCTCCAATTAGCAGAGGACTCGATGCCAAGATGGCTGATCTCTTTGCTGGTAGGAGGCAGATCAGAGATCGCAGCGTCGATTCTACCAAGTCCGGCGGTAGCAACAGTGGGCGACGCGTTGCATTCGCCCCAGGCCAGAGCGTAGAGGAGAAGACACCGTCGCCAGCTCCGATCAAGGCAGATCCTCCAACACCGAGCAACACCTCCGCGGTGGATTCTCTGCGCAATATGGGCAACAACTTCAACCCCTTAAACCGCTTTCCCAGCATGAATGTACTGCCTCGCTTTGCGCGCGCTGTAAGCAATAATAGCACACCTGTTCTCCCCTCACCGGGCCAGGAACAAGCGAAAGCATCGCCTTCCCCAGAACCACTCAGTCGTACAGCCACGAACGAGTTGCCACCAGTAGATGAAAAGGGTGCAAGGGCGATCGCGGCTTTGGAGCAACTAAAGAAGACCACACCACCAGCGAAGCGCTTTCTGGAAGCCAAAGATGCCCAGGAGTTGAAGTTAAAGGAGGTTGACGAGCTGTTGAAAGAGTATCAAAGATTGGCGGGTGCATTACGAGGAGCAATTAACTACTGAAATACATCACATATTTGGTTGCAATGACGTGCATAAACATGCAAGACACGAAGCTTTGGTAATAGATTTGTCTGTGTGGATTTGAGTAGCATAATGTAACGTCCTGTTGTTTCGCGATGACGGTACTTGCAACATACATACTGCGCCGCAGATGGTGGTTGGGGTTCGGCCAAAACGGGGGATACCGGATGGGGAAGGGGCAACCAGCGCGCACGGACTGTAAACAAGCAACCACAACACACAATTGCGCGCTCCGGCGAACACCAGACACCGCATTTCCCTAATCGCAAACATGGCGGAACCAATGTCGAATCTTTCGCCGGAGAAGCTCAATACTTACTCTGACAACATCATCGTCGACGATATTGATATGGCGTACAACGATCCGCCCTCGTCGCCTTTCGTCGAACACATCGGAGTCCAAGACCAGGAGAACATTGCCCCTGGAGCAGCAGCCACACCGGTGAAGCCGCTAATAGACTTTGAGGACAGCGTGCCCCAATCCGCTTTCAGAGTGTCTCCCGAGAAGAAATTTGGGTTGAAGGAGCGCACAAGCCCAATGAAGACACTGCCAGCAAAGAATTTGATGGACGACTTTGAAGACCCGGCACTTAAAACTGGCAGTGCGGATCGACAGACTCCCCAGAAGAACATCTCGCCCATCAAGGAGATTGCTACCGAGCGACGCGGGTCCGCAATGAGTAGCCACTCCTACAAAAGCCAATCGCCCTCGAAATCGTCACGCGTACCTTCGCCCGAAACGGTCCAGCGCAAGCCAACCCATACACATCAGCGGCAAACATCGGTCACACCGTCAAAGCGACCGGCCTCTTCTCACCAAGAGTCTCCGCTCCGCGACAACGAGGGCTTGACTACCGCGATGAAGTTCATGGAGGATAGCAACTTTAAAACACGCGAGACACCCAGAAAGCGAACATCTCGGGGCCACGAATTTGAGATCGATCTGAGCATGGACAACACGGACTTCAATCCAGACGGGCCAGAGCCAACATCCTTGGACATCGATGATACCTGCTTCAGCAACTTCTCAGAGATGCCGGGGATCGATATGACGAAATTCGCATCCCTGAAACAGAGCCCAACAAAGAGCGGCATGCCAGATGTAAGTCCATGTGCTGTTGATCTCACGTAGGATACTAACAGTTTGAAAGGCTACACCTCGCGCTCGCCCTCAAATGACACCCTCTACGGTCCGCCGCTCGGAACGCACTCCCAGTCCCACGCCACGGCGCGCGTATAACGATAACGATACCACAAATTTACTCTTGGACTTTACCGCTCAGATTGAATCCTTCTCTTCATCCCGCCGTGCGTCACCCGGACGCGGGCGCAATTCGCCTAGCAAGTCTATTACAGAGCCAAATCTCCGCTCCTATTACCGAGACCAGCGATCGCCGGCCAAGGGTGGATCGCAAGTACCTGCAACACCAAGCCAGAGAAGCCAAATGTTGAATTTGTTGGATTTTGAGCTGCCTCCACCGCCTACACCACGATCGCTACCTACTGTCACCATCCGAGAGCTTGAGTCTGTAAAGTCCCAGTTTCAGTCTCAGGTGTCGTCTCTCACCGCCAGCTTGTCTGGAAAAGAGGCTGAGATCGACGCTCTTTCCAAAGCTATCGCCGATGCTGAACGCCGAGTTGGCGAAGCCCAAGAGACCGTCCGTGACGAACGCTCAGCTCGCGAATATGCAGAGACACAAATGGTTGACTGGAAATCAAAAGGCGAAGAGGTCCAGAAACTGCTGCAGGACGTCCAGGCTGAGATGGCACGCAACGACGCTGAGCGCGAAGATCTCCTAGCGAGGTTGGCCGATGCAGAGAAGCGTGCTGATGATGCAGAGAGCCGCTCGTCTGAGCTTGAAACCAAGGTCATCGAGGCTGAAAGCAAGAACGTCGACATGACGAGTTTCATCAACAACGATGACGGCGATGAGAACAAGAAGGTTTACTCAGAACTTGAATGCCAATCTGCTATTGCCGAGAAGGTCAATGAGATTGCACGCGACCTACACACAGCCTACAAGGCTAAACACGAGAAGAAGATCAAAGCCCTCAAGGACAATTACCAGAAGAAGGCCGACGAAAAATGCAAAGAGCTTCGGGCGCAGATTGCTAGTCTCGAAGGGCAAGTGGAAGACGCAGAGAAGAAGCGTGACAACACTTTCAGTAGGATCAATCCAGGCCAGCATGACTCCAGGGACGAGAGCCAAGGAGCGTCTCCCTCAAAGACCACACGAAACGCCGAAGACGCTCAAATGCTAGAAGCGCAGAGAGCTGAAATCGAGAACCTCAAGGCTAGACTCGCCGGGCTTCAGTCGGAACTTCAGTCTCTTCGCAAATCCCACGATACCCTTGTTGAAGACCTTGAAGCTGAGCGCATCGAGAAAGGCGAGCTCGTAGCGGCCGCCGAACAGATGCTCTCCATGTGCGGAGAAAAAATGGAAGAGATGCAACAAGAAGACCTTCGCCGCTCACAAATGGCTTCCGCACCACCTGCCGCCCCCCAACAACAAGCGCCGCCTCAGCAAGCAATGCGCAACACGGGTTTCCTGGCCGGTGGCCCCGGTGCCTCACGCCCCGGATCCGCACTGGGCGGTGGACGTCCCGGCAGTGCGATGGGTGACCGTCTAGGTGCCATGAACGAGCGCACCGGCAGTGGAATCGCTAAACCATCAGGACTTCGCGCACCAGGTGGCCTTAAGTTCCAAGGTGCTCCCGGTTTGAACCGGAGTCAAAGTGGTGGGAAGAGCAGGTTACTGTCCAACATCGAGCGCATGGGTGGGGGAAAGACACAGGAATAGAATACCTGGCCTCCTATTGTACGTGCTATGAAGGGTCTTGGATACGAGGTACCGGTCGCGAGGTTGGGATCAGACTTGGGTATATGGAGATCCCAATGAAAATATGGGGTCAAGAGGGTGTATTTCCGGCGGTGTATATTGGAGTCACTTGGTTACGATGATGACTTGGATGCTGGCGTTGTTTGGGACTCATCAGTCAAGCTCTTTCGTGTCTATTGTTGCCCGCTATCCATGTTGAAATGTATTTATTGTGTTTCTCAAATACGTTAGAGCGCGAACTCGTGGTCATACCACGCAGGTGTATGCAATCGAATCTTCCCACCAGTCTACGCTCTCACCAGCCATGCTCATATGTCTCATCCGCTCTCCAGTTCCCATAAACCTCAGCATTCCCTTCAAGGAAGTGTATTGGCTTGTTCCACCTAGGAGTATCGCCCTATTTAGATCTATCTGACCTTTTGCGCGCTTTCGCGCTGTCACGTGACGTCTCGGAATCGGCCTAGCGCACATCACACGCACGAGTTGTTCAGGACTATCATCCTAATCTCATGACACTTACATCTACATAATACAAATATACTTGCGACCATTTGCTTGTCTACACTCCATCCAAAGCGTCCACCATGGTCCGATAATCGATCATCAACGCGATCCATGAGACGCGTCCGTGCTAGCGACTAACGAAATGGTCACGTCATGTCGTCAGCCTCTCCACTACGACATTGAGTACCGCGAGAGGTTTTTTCTTGTGTCATTCACTACCATCATGACATAGCCGAGGCTAAGCACCGCGTTGTACGCAACTATGTGGATGCGGGTAAATTGCATGTGGCTGGATGTCTGGGCTACGTGTGATGTAGCCGTCGAACAAAGATGCAATTTCATCATAGTAATATGCGAATTGTTGTGACGGAGCACTGACGACATATACACGATCCTGACCTGGAGATCTTGGCATATAAAGTGCTCAGTCGATAGGTTACTGGTGAGCACAGCAGCATCTTTCTAATCCGAGACGACTATCGACCTTATCACATATAAATACCCGTCTCAACCCACTCGCACAAACCAAGCAATGTCTGGCAACGACAACCCCGGAAACTTTGCGAACCGTCCCAAGGACGAAGTCAAGGCCGCAGCACAGAAAGGTGGAGAGCACTCCCATAGCGGCGGTTTCGCATCTATGGATGCTGACAAGCGTAAGTGTACATTTGTATACTAAATAGCTAGGATTGACATGACTACAGAACACGACATCGCCTCTATGGGCGGCAAGGCCTCATCTGGCAGCTTCGAGCCTGGCAGTGAGAAGGCTAAGGAGGCTGGCAGGAAGGGTGGACAGTCTTCTTAGATGCTCGTCTGTCCCTCAATCTCGCATGACTGTAGCAATGATATTTCTCCTGGTTTGCACCCAAGAGGATGACTGTGGAACCTTGAGTAGTCGCCAATGAAGTAATTGTAATAAGTATCAGTGCACGAATTCATAAATGTGAAGTCTGTTTAGTTGCGAAAGTGATCAATTGTTTGCAGTGTTGCCAGTGCTCTACAATGTGTCCCTTCAGGCTCTGACGCAGCCCAACCGTCATAAGTTATGTGCGTGAACGTCGTGAAGCCTCCCATGTGTGACGAAAACGCCAATCCATCCCGAATCTAGTGTGTAAAAGTTTGGAAGCATAGGGTGATCCCCACTGTGCTTTAAGAAGAAGTAAAACGTATCCCAGCGTTCAGGAACATGATGAACGAAAGTGAAGAAGTGAAAGATAAGGTATGAGGAAATATGGACTTAAACCGACACACCTAACCGTACATGTCGCAGCTCATCATCTTGATCTCATACTCGCTCTGGCCCTCGACGACACCGCAGTTAACGTCCCAGCCTAGCTCGAAAGTGTCGCTCTCCGGCATGCGGTCCTTGGCACCGGGTGCGCAGTTGGCATCGGGAGTATAGTACGAGACCTCCATGGCAGGAGCAGAGTTCCAGTCGCAAGCATCGACACGCTTGTAGAAAGTACGGCGATGCATGCGCAGAGCCTTGCGTTCAATGGCCTTGTTGGCAGAATCGCAAGCGCAACGGGCTGCGAGAGTAAGCTCGTCGCGGCGGCACTCACAGCTCGAACCGTCTACTGCATAGCGGCGGGTGTTCGCCTTGACCTCCTTGTGAGGACGGTTCCACCAGTGACCACGATCAGAGTTGTCGCTCTGCTCGGCTGTGGGTGTCTCTGTAGCCTGGTATTGCTCGTAGATGGTGGTCGCTACAACGGTGGTAACGACAACAGCCGGTGGGCCGTTCTCAACAGGAGTAGGGGCCGGTGGCTGCTCGTATCGCTCACCATCATCTTCTTCCTCTTCGTCCTCAGCAGGTGCCTCAGGCTGTGCGTAGGTTGGCTCGGGAGTCTCTTCGGGCTCAGTCTCGGAGTAAGCGGGTTGTTCGGGCTGAGTTGCAGACTGTGATGGTTCACTGGGCTCACTGGTATCGCCAGAGCCAGAGCCGGAACCGGATCCACCGATGTGGACCTTGGCACAGTTTTCGAAGGCCTCGTGCTCACGGTTGAGCCAGACCCAGATGAAGATGGCATCGCCTTCTGGCATGTTGGTGGGGACTTTGAAGTCGAAGGTCTGGGCCTCGGGAGATCCATCCTCGGTGGCATGCGGGCAAGCGCCGTGGTATGAGGCGGCCATCTTCCATGTCTTTCCCTTGTCGGTGGAGAAGCCAACCTGGCAAGAGCCTCCGTAGTGGGTGCCGCCAGGTGCCTCGGGGTCGTAGTCGTAGTCGGTGAGTTGGAAGTAGGCGTCTTGACCAGGCTGCCAGGTAACAGTGGCATCCTCGGTGTCGAACTTGTCGAGATGGCCACGGCAAAGGCCAGGAGAGGGCTTGCTGTCACCGCCATCGGGGCCGCAGCAGCCAAGCGGATAGTTGAACTGTGGATCTAGCTCCGTAGATTGTGGGTTGATGGAAGGAGCGCCTCCTAGAGGAGCTGGGTAGTACATGGACATATGGGCCTGAGCAGCGCCAGCCAGGGCGAGAACAGAAAATATGTTTGTGTACATGGTTGAGTTTGTTGGTGGATTCGTAAAGACCGTGTACGTAGAGTGTGACTTTTGGGGGGTTATCAAATGAAGAACTTCTAGTCTTCAAGTGCTGGTGGCTCCACAACGGTGGTCTGTTGACAATGTTCCACTGTGAATACAGGAAGTGTATAGAAGTATTTCCTATTTAGCAACAAAAAAGTCCAGTGAATAAGAAAAAGACGACCCAGCGTTTTCGAATGCAAAAGAGTGAAGTGTAGAATGAATGACGACGAAGGCTAGCTTGTCAGGAGGGACTGTGTGTCACTGGAAGTGATGGCCTCTTCCACATCGGGCGGCTTTCATCCTTTATATCATCTGCTGACGACTGATCAAGACTACCGTCGGGCTCGTCTGCGTTCCCGTTTAGCACGGTCACTCTCAAGCGCCTCGAGGCCGTTGCGGGACCAGCATGCTAGTCGAATTTGCTCAGCAGTGGCATCTCCTGACCAGGCCGCGGCCAATGTGCGTAAGGCCAGCTCGCGTGCGTGCGGATACGAAGTTGGCCTTACTGTTTCGAAACAGCGAAGCGCGGGAGTCTGTGGGGTTTCGGAGCAGCTCCGTTCAGCACCGCAAAGGTGTTTTGTCTGTTCCTGGCTGACGAGCTTCGGACTTGGTTTCACGTCTTGCTTTTTCGAGCGTAGCAACGGCGCTTGTTCCTGCCAAGGTCGTTAGGGCGGGGGAATCACATACGAGATTCTGCCTGCTGTTTAAACTCCATCTTGTGATGATTAGCAAAGAACCCGAGGGCCCTTGTTTCACCATCAGAGATCTTCAGAATTCTTCGGTTCTCGGGCTGACGTGCAGGGAATGCATCGGCACGACATCAAGTCATATCGATAAGATCGCTCGCTTCATCTAACCACGTGCGCGTGATAATCCTTGCCGATATTTGCTTTCACTGTAGTGTTGTCTTTCCCATTCTGTGATTGTTCTCCGTTACGGGCTCCGATGCTGTATACATGGTCGTCAACAAATGCAGCGCTGCGCGACACAATTTGCCACAAGATGCCGTCGAAGCGGGCTGCGGCTGCCGTCATGCGACGCCTGCCGCCTTTCGCAACTGTTATACCTGAGTCTAGCTTTTCACCCTTTCAACTGGCCGGGTGTCATCGTGTACCCACAGCAGGCTGCAGGGGAGCTTGGTGACGCGCTTCCAAGCATCCGTCCGCACCAGAACTGGTTATACAGCCTCGGGAATATCGGCACTGGGCATCGAAGGCGGCATCTAGGCACGACTTCCAAATTCAGTTTTGTTGGACGCAGCGTAATACGAGGAGGGTCTCCTGAATAATGTCAAGACTCTGGCAGGTTCCACGAGGACTTTCAGGAGAACGCCGCTTGCTTGGCCGCTACCATGGCATCGGCTCTCCTCGCCGTGGCCTCAAACCGGGCGTCACCGTCAACTGTGACAGAAAAGACGTGCCTGGGTGGCATCATCATACGGTATATTTGACAGCATCCTGGTTCCATTTCACTGGAAACACCCATGACCCGAGAAAACCGTTTGTAGCATCCCAGCTCCTAAATTACCTACCCCGTCAATCTCAGCCAGACTTCTGATATTGCAGAATTCCGCGCCATTTTAGACCAGCCATTCGATGGCCCAGGCTGACAAACACAGACTTGCCTTGAAGCGCCTGGTGGGACAGCTAACGAGTTCCACCAACCCGAGCCGCCCGAGTGTTTCACCTCGACACCACCTAACTTATCGATTGGAGAGTGATATCTGCACGGATACCTATCGCGGGCCGCCAGTGTGAGTGACAGGCGAGATGTTCCTTGTCTCGCTTCCCCGGGTCCCCCGGGACACCTCTTCACTAGAGCCCACTTTTTATGCTCGACTTGTCTACCGGGGCGTTTGTGGGATGCCCTGGAATCTGGTGTGAGCCAATGACATACCGTAAAGCCGTTGAAGTAAAAAAGCAAATCTTACAACTGACTGTGATGCGCCTCGCAGCTATGACGCCCACGAAATCCGTAACACCGTGATCCTGCCCACAGACTCAGGGACCTGCTCTGCCCAGTACTTCAACATCTCGAGAGGTGTGCTGCACTCTTGCATGAGAAGCAAACCACACAAAATATGTAAAATTTACTGTGTCGGTTTCACTATCTCGAAGACCCTGGCGTCGATTTTCCCTCGATTTAGAGACTTCTTTCAAAAAAGCATAGCAAAACATCCCTCCCATCGGTATCCAGTACTTCTAGCCGCTGGGGAATACGCACGACCGTTGGCAGCACATCATTCGAATTAAAAGGCACCGTTGTATCCTTAGCGTTGCAGCTTGTCAGGTCGCGTGTGCATGCTTTGTCGTAGCACTCTGTTCCAGATTCCTAAGGCCTGTCCCACCCACTAGGTACCCGTGTGTCCGAGATCACCTTCCACCCTGATACCAACGTAGAGTACCAATGAGCCACAAAACCTATACAAGAAAATAATCGCGAAGAAACATGTGACTGATTGCGCCTCGGCTGAGGTGATATGTTTCAGTTCCTTCGGCAGACCATGAAATCCACAAGCACTGAACTTCCACCACTCAGCTTTCCTCCTCCCCACCCACCATCTCATGGTCTTACCCTCCGGTCCCAAGCAATGAGGCATAGTCTGCAGCCTATTCTCTGAGGTGCAGCATAGACCGTCTAAAATCCGGCAACTGAGTAGTTTTGTCCAGACTAACACACTCTTTGCAGTATACGCCGTTATGAATATGATGCAGAATGATGAAGAGAGCGGATATGAACCCGTGCGTCGTTACCTTGCATATCTCAAACCTGGAATTACTGCGCTTTACTGCATATGATTGAACCCAGTCCCCCACTCTGCATACTTGTCTTAAGTGAAGGCTGTGTCCAGCTGTGCAGTGATAGACTGATATGTCGCTAAATTGTATCCTACGAGTTCACGTACTCGGCGATCGGAATGTAGGATGCTTGAATGTATATACTGTTCAGCGCACGGATGAGACATGCGTACACAAGGATGACTAAGTCTTCTCTTTCGTACTCAAGGCTGAAGTTCCGCTGGCCGAGATAGAGACAGGTGTAGGATGACACCCTCCATTGCTTTCACGCATCCATCTTCTCAGCTGCTTATCTGTCCACATTGAACGTTTGAGAGATGATGTATATCGTACCACTGGACGTATTGCTTCGGTACTGCTGCTTGGAAGATCAATTTTGGCAAGTCAATAGAACAAGATGATATTGACAGCTGGTAACACTGGTATACGAGCACTTTTGCTCGACATTGACTTACTTCAATGTGCCCAGCAGCTTCACAACGTTGATTTACCGGCTAATGAACGTCGACTTATGCTCTGCTACCCTGTAAATAGTAAGCCGTCGCTAAGGACGTAATCGGCAATCCCTTCTTGTGTGCCGACAACGACATGTCTTCCACGAACAACGATCTTGTTATCCTGACGCACATCAATGAGCTCGATGGTAAACTTGTGCTGAAATATGACATTCTTCGGGTTCAAAAAAAAAACAGCAAAGACATTTCGAAGCGCGAAGAGGACCCTCCCGGACATGATCCGCAAAATGTCACTGCTCCTGGTGTTTTCACACATACTAGATCTTGAGCTTGACCTGACATGTATGACAAGAGTGAACACTCCAAATTGAAGCGAGACGTGTCTCCTCTCCGTGTTGCTAGTTGAGGTCGTATGCACTGATCTATTGTCCACGCTTAACGCTTATTGAGGTATATTGTTCGCGGCCAATCTACTTCTAAAGAAGTTTCTCTAGCTCCGCAGCGATCGCATCACCGACTTCGGCCGTACTTGACTTTCCGCCGATATCGCGTGTTCGGATGCCGTTGTCGATGGCAATCTTGGTGGCCTCATCGATCTTCAGCGCAAGCTCTGATTGACATAAAGAGTACTTGAACATCATGCTGAGGGACAGGATCATTGCGATAGGGTTGACGACGCCTTTGCCCGCGATATCGGGTGCGGAACCTATTGATTGTAAGCAAGCGTAGATGCAGCGGCGCGCCAACAAAATATAAACGTACCGTGGATAGGCTCGTAGATTCCGTTAAGCTTGGTCTTGCCGTCTGGGATGCCACCTAAGCTGGCACTTGGAAGCAGACCAAGACTTCCAGGGATGACACTGGCTTCGTCGCTGATGATGTCGCCGAACAAGTTGCTCGTTACCACGACACCATTCAGTGCCCTTGGGCTCTTGATCATAAGCATAGCCGCCGAGTCGATGAGGTGGGTGCCGGACTCGAGTTGTGGGTACTCTTCCTTCATGATGCGCTCAAAGGTTTTCCGCCATAATCTCGATGTCGCCAGAACGTTTGCCTTGTCCAGACTCCATACCGGGACAGGCGGGTCCTCGACAGACGCGAGACTACCCGCTAACCGTACGACGCGCTCAATCTCCTCGACGCTATAAGGCTCTGTGTCCATGGCCTTGCCATCACCCTCATCTTCTTTTCGCTCGCCAAAGTATATACCGCCAGTCAACTCGCGGATGATGTTGAACTTTACGCCACGAACGTTGTCGGCTTTTAGGGGTGAGCCGTCGATGAGCGAGTCGGAGGCGAAGAAACACGGCCGCAGGTTTCCGAAGGTACCGAGTTCTTTGCGTAGTTTCAAGATTCCCTGCTCAGGGCGCACCTTGCCGGTTCCCCATTTCTATACAAGTTGTCAGATGGCGTCGGGTGAGTGTGGAGTTGTAGAGTCGTACCGGCCCGCCGACAGCACCGAGGATGATGGCGTCGGCCGACTTTGCAGCTTCGAGGGCTTCATCCGTGAGAGGATTGTTGTGTGCATCTATCGAACACTAGAACTAGTAAGACAAGTCCCATACGTCATAGCTTGAAACTTACTCCTCCAAAAAGGTGCTCTTTGAAGTTGAAGGTGTTGTCGGTATGTTTTTGGATGACTTTGAGGATCTTCATCGCCTCAGCGACGACCTGGATGTGTGCGTCAGTAGGCGCATTGGGAAAGTGCGAAGGCTGCTGCTACCTCTGGGCCGACACCGTCACCTGTATGGAATTAGCGCACAGCTGTACGGACTTGGAAATGTGGCTTACCGGCAAGGACAACAATATTGTGGGCAGTCATGATGAGTTGAGTATGCTTGGAATCCAACAAAGGGGGTTGCGCGCTCTCGAGGATTTGCCAAAGATTCGTGAAGCTACCCCACGAAGCAGTATTCCCTGCCCCGCTATCGCAACCCCTCCGACGTCGGCCGCCTTGTGCCGAGCATCGCTCTACGACTGCCTATTATTTACAACGCCCTGACGCTTCAGCAACATGGACAGTGAATGCTCTTTTCAGCCCGTTTGCAAGGACTCCGATGTCGCAAGCGGTTTCGGTGATTGAGAAGTCACTCTGTAGTCGTGACTTTCCATGTGTAATACGAACAGCGCATGTACAGAACACTAAGGTAGGGGGAAGGGCATGGTCTCGATGCTTGCGACGTTTCCAGCGAGTGTGTGTATAACGACTATCGCGTCGTAGTTCATTAAGAGTGCCAAGAGCCATTAATATGCAGTGCGCTTGCCCCTATGGTTCTCCAGGTACAACAGTGCAAGGAAGCGTATGATAGGGGTCAACACTTGCCGTCACATCACTCCTTGTCACCACGAAGCACCAGCGCCAACCTTTGGAAGCCGCGTGTGACAGCCAGAAGCCGATCACGACGTGCCATGCAATCTTGGGAGAGGTTACTTTTGGACGCTGCAGGACAGGGAGATTAGAAGCTGATTGTTTGGGTAAGCGACACGTTGAATTGGGACAGTAAGGTTTAAACCATCATCCCATACCAGTTAGAACCAATGACTCCGTGGGGTAAAGGGTGATGGAAGAGGCCGCAGGCCGAACTGATGCGTCGTGGAGGCTCTGTGATGAACGCGGGATGGCGTTCCGTTCTAACCTTTCGTGCGCCAGCCTCCGCAGATCTCTCTCCCACACGCAAGCTCCAAGCCCCGATCTGGCTCCACGTTACACGCATCCTCACCTGTAGATCACAGCCAAGAGTCTTGGATATGAAGATCCTCTCTTGCGCCTCACATTCAGTGCGCGGTCCTCTATATAAGTCGTCGTAGCCCGCCGCTTTTTTGCGACAAGCCTCCGCGTTTCTGGGCGCCGCGCAACGACGTTGCGTTGCGGGACGCGCCAAGACAAGCGCACTATTGTGATGCAATCTCTGGCCGCTGGTTGTGCAATCTGTACTCGATCGGCAGCTTCGTGGTTGGGTTAGGTCAGAGTGTTGGAGATGCGTTTTGGACTGGCCGCGCTGGGCATGCGGCTTGGAACATCTCACTGCCCGCCTATCGCGGTTGGCGCAACTAACCTGGGAGCCCCGTGGGTGTCCCATGATGCCCCCAGGCTTACCTGTTTCCGTTCCACTGCTGGCCGACTCACATATAATCCCCACGAATCCCTTGCGCATGTGTTGGCTGCATCGTGTGGTCCACGGTCCTCACAAAGCCGGTACCGCTTACCGATTTGCGCGATTAAAATCACCGCTTTTTTTCAACAAACGTAGCGAACTACGGTTCGCGCTGCAAACACTGTGCAGCACAATCTCACCCGCATAAAACTACTCACCCGTCCCTCCTTCATGCCTTTGCAACTTCACACTCCTGTATACCTCAACTACAACCACGACCTCGAGCTCGTCCGGTAACGTACACCCAAGCCGTCCGCGGCGAGCGTTCCAGCCACCACTTCGAGACCCACTTCAAAGCCACTACACACTTCACCATGTTGTCCGTCCGCTCCAGTGTCGACAGCATCTACAGCCGGCTCAGCGGCGAGAAGCCCCTTCCCAAGCCAGCCTACCACTGCAACATGAACCCGGAAGAGCAGTCCCTCTGGGCCCTTATCGTAAGTGCCCCTCTGATCTTTGTCTTGATACAACGTCATACTAACGACTGTACAGGGAGAAGAAAAGTACGAATACACACGCGACAAGAAGGGCAGGGTACACAGGCGTCGTCTTACCTACGTCCAACGCGCACAGAAGCAACGTCTGTTCTTTGAGTCGCGCGTGGGTCATGCCATTGTCGGCGATGAGTGGATGAGGATGAAGCTTCCTTCCCGAAAGTGCTAGACAAGCACAAGTGGCTGGCCGCTGCCAACACACGAAGGTCCACCACGTCGCGGAGGCAGTTGGACCATGATTTCGGTTACTGGGTCTCAGTGTGGCTGGGGTGTATTCCTCATGCTACTATCTCTTTTGTAATGGGTTTGGGGGCGTCAGATCAGTGGCCATTTCGCATAGGATACCCGGCATATGCATTCAGCGTGGAGTTGTTACGTTGCTCAAATCAACACTTCTTTCGACTACAAGTTTGCCTTGATGATGATTGATAGTGTGATGATATCTTACCTCATGGGATGTAGGTCACGTGCTCCAAAGCTTTCGCGCCACAACGAGAGAATAGCCTGCTTAGGGACTCTAGCTAAGCAGCGGCAGTGCAAATGGCGATGGATGGTGATGGTCTGCTTGCGGTGTGAAGTGGTGTAGAGGCCGCCTAGCTGTCGGCCCAACGCCACTGGGCGTAGCTGGCAAGTCTCCGCTCATTGGCTGGTTCCGCAGCGGCCGCCGCTCAGCCTTCAGCTGCGGGCGGGCTGTGACCTCACTCTCCCAATTTCTTCCTCATCCAACACACGGAAAGCGAATTGCCATCCCATCGAGCCATAATGTTCTGGCCCTACCCATGAGGAAATCCGCCTTGAGAACTCACAGCACCAATCCTAAACCATGTCGGACGACGAGGATGCGTTAGTCATCGCGGCGGATGGCGACCTCATCCTCGATGTCGCCCAGGAAGAGGGCGGACAGCGCTTCTCGTATCGCGTAGACTCCAAGACCCTGCAGCAGAACTCGCGGTACTTTGAGAATCTGCTGAGTGACCGCTTCAACGAAGGGCAGCGGCTGACGGCCGCTTTGGAAGCACTTGCCTTGAGTAGCTATAGCAAGATTGCAGATGCACCTGCCCACGTGCTTCCTCACATAGCCATCGTCAACGTCGGTCGTGTAGCCGTTGCCAAAGCCTCTTCGATCCGCAACCTGGTTGCAGACTTCCTCCGCGCCATCCATGGCCTCGATCTTGCCGTCACGAACCCGCCCATAGCCAACCTCGCCAATCTCGCCGTCGTAGCCGACCGATTCGATGCTGTTGCGGGCTTGTCGAAGCACATACAAAGGAAAAAATACCTGCAGCTCATCGATGCCAAGTCGAGAGGCAAGCCAGCCCCAGCGCAAACGGAAGAAAGGATACGGCAGAAGCTCTTCGTCGGTCTCCTCTTCGATCATCCATCGTGGGTAACGCGGTACTCGAAGCATCTGATCATACGCGACTCGGTCCAGTGGCGACCGGGGACAGAGGAGGATCACACAAAAGCCTTGTGGTGGGACATACCAAACGGCGTCGAAGACGAGCTGATACAGAGACGAGAGTACATACTGGAGACCATCAACTCTGTACAGGCTCACTTCCTCAAGCTGTACACGTCTGGCGAACGCCAATGCAAGCTCTGGTACGATACATCGCTACAATGCGACTCGTTTCAGCTAGGAGAGATGGTTCGCTTCTTCTCCAAGATCGATACTGTACGGTTGCAAGGCAAAATCTACGATAATACAGAGCCGACGTACTACCTTGGAGACATCGATCGACTTCTGTTATCACTTCGCCAGTGTTCCAATTACCAGGTCGATAGCAATCACGGACATTGCGGACTGCGCGGACGCATACTCCCACTTCTTGACCTTATACAAAATCAGCTCAGCCTCGATACAGGTAGTCTCGACATTGGAATCTGCGCGGAATGTTGGAACAACCACCGCAGTGAGTATGCCTGGCAGCTAGCCAAGCGACCGGTCATGTGGGCTCACCCAAAGTCTTTAACGGGTAATCGGGCGCTTACTACTGCCGTCGCGCGTAAGAGTCATCAGAGGACACCAAGTAGCTGTCTCAGCAGGCATGTGGCGGTCAGAGATCTTTTCATGGCTGTGGAGCGTGACTGGACAGCGAGGGACGTGTATTAAGAAGACAGTACACCATCAAGGCAGCTTCTGAGGCCTTTGAGCCTCATACAGCTATGGTCTCAAAACGCCTCGATCATGTGTTCGACGCTAGGACAGAATCTTTGCTAGGAATCCTGTGCCGTAGCCACGCGATATTGTAGGCGCCGCATAGAATCTAGGGATCGCAAAGCTAGAGGAACATGAGGTTTTGTGTCTGCCTTGAGACCTCAATAACACGCGAGATCCTGGAAGGAAGGAAGGAAGGATACTCCCGTTTGAGGCGCTGGATAGGGAAAGTCTAACCCGCTTTGTTAACCTAATCAGTGCCTGCACCCTTGTGACGCATGTTCTTTGGACTAAGTGCAATGGTTCATTGCACCCTTAAATTCTCAAGTCTTTTACTCGTGGTTCGTTCTTTGAACGGTAAATGCTTGTGAGCCGACTCGTGAAAGGCTGACTCGGCTATGCAAGAGGCGTGATTGGGCCTACCCTCGGACCCGTGGTGGCTGAGCAATCAGCCTGAGTTTCTTTCTGCACAGCACAGCTTCTGGTCGCGACTACCCGATATTTTTTCCATTCCTAATCCATCGATGGCCAAGGCCGATCGTAAGGCACACACAAGGCGCATATACACTTTTCGCATTGTGGGTTGTGAATAGTATATAGATTCACCTGAACCATGGAACAACACGTCCCTTCCATCAGGACACTGGTAACCTGCGCAAACCAGCTTTCACCTGTCCTTACCGTTTGCTCTGACTCACTTTAACGTTGGCCACTGCTCCAATGTCTGTCTCACTTGCCACCGTTCAGTATTTCGACAACGCCAACTCTCTATCCTACGCTGTCACTCCCTGCATTCAACACTACCCATTATCACCAAAGTCTGGAAGTATGTTTGGCAAATTGAAGAAGACCTTTTCGACACGCAAGGCGTCCAAGTCGACCAATAGCCATAGCCCACGGGACACAGAAGGCGCTGGACAGATGCTTGGTAATGCGCCTACAGGTGCACCGGTGAACAAGAGAAACTCTGCATCCCGCGACAGTGGCCTTGCACCGTTCTCATACCCTGGCCCGTTTGACTCGGCGTCACCTGCTACACGAAGGCCCAGTAAGCACTACCCCACATAATACATACACTTTACGATTGCTCTTCCTGAAGCTGACCTTCTGCCAGACAGCTCAAGCATGAATCCCTTTAGTTCTAACCGCGATGCCCCGCCGGCGTATACACCAGGCCCAGCTCAGAATGCCCCCGCAGTATATCCAGCCCCGACTACCGATATCGAAGAAGACGATCCCTATGACTTCCTTCGAAGCTTCGATACAGTCTTTCTCATCGATGATTCTGGATCCATGGCCGGCCGCTCTTGGAAGGAGACTGGCAAGGCTCTTGAAGTGATTGCACCGATCTGCACCAAGCGTGATGCAGACGGAATCGACATCTACTTCCTCAACCACCCCGATTCTAGCATTTACAAGAACGTCACATCGGCGAGTACCGTCATCGAGATCTTTCAGACAGTGCGTCCCAGGGGTGCAACACCGACCGGTCAGCGCCTGAACAAGATTCTCAAGTCCTATCTCGAGCGATTCATGCTCGACAATAGTATCAAGCCCATGAACATCATCATCATCACTGATGGTGTGCCATCCGATGATCTTGAAACTCCCATCATCAACGCCGCCAGGAAGCTCGACCATGAGGATGCAAAACCACACCAACTTGGCATCCAATTTTTCCAGGTTGGCAAGGAACCTGGTGCGAGGGAGCATCTCATGCAACTTGATGATGGCCTTATCAAAATAGCGCAGAGCCAGGGCTTGGGAGTTCCTCGGGACATCGTCGACACGGTGCCTTTCACTGGTGACGGGAACGCTGAGCTCACCGGCACAGGAATACTCAAGGCCACTATGGGAGCTATCAATCGCCGATGGGACTATACTTCTAAGGGAATACATCAAAAATAGCGGGGCGCGGCTAGTTTCTACAAAAGCGCAGTGTGCTTCACGGGTGGACCAGTTGATGGGGTCGTCGTAATCCATCAATTCGATACGTTTAACGATATGATTTCAGGCGTTAATTGGGTGGTGCTATCTGTATGCTTTGGGAGGTGGTGTCATCATGGGCGTTGGTGGTTCGATATCCTCATTTTACGGGTCGCTTCTGCATACGCACGACGATACCCCCTGTTCTGCATGGCTCTATATTGGATAAAGCGGTTGGGTGGGTATTTGCATGCAGTTCTCCAAGTTCAGCTAGAGACTTCTTGGGTCGATGATAGCTGGTCATTTCTTGTTCCTTTTTCACTCTTCTCCATACGTTTATGACTGGCAGAGACAGTAAGTTTCACTTACTAGTTTCAGAGCAATCAAATACCTAGTAATTATACATCAGAGCAAAATTCCTGAATACCCCTCTTTGTGAACGTCGTCCCACGAAGGAGGGGTAAATTCCGTGCATGAGTGCCTGAAAGCCTGAAGTTTGCCTAAGGCTGCCTCACAAGGCAGACTCGCCTATATCTGCCCGTTACAGCGGGAACCTCCCACAAGCAAACACGAACACCGGCCTTGCATATCAACGTGGGCGGATGCGGCTGGTGGTCGAAAATAGTGCATGCAGTGTTATGCAACAAGCTCCAAACACCATGGAATACGCCCCTCCGGTCAAGTGGTTGTCTGTCTTATTCGTCCAAGAATCGCCTCTTTTTTTTGGATAGGGGTACTGGTATGCGCTTTACTGTCGCTGTTCATGCATGGGATCACCGGGTAGCCCAAAGGGCGTCAATCCGACAGATCGTTTAGTTGAGGACAATTTGACTATCAGACGCCGTCCTCAGTGCCATTGCTGCGGGTACGCAAGACAACGACCGAGCACACTCCAATCATATCCCCGAATAGCGGCTTAGAGTCAAGCGAGGCATCGAGAGGTGTGGTTCTCATACAAACACCCAAGGCAGCAAACATGGCCTCGCGGAAAGGGACAGCAGCCAGTTCACCATATCTTTACAATGAATGCAGTATCACAAAATTCACCGAGAAATACTTGGCGACATCCTGAAAATCAGAGAATCAAGGGTACTATGTGCTAAATTCAATACGATGCATGTGTTGATCGACTGATCGATATTCTGTGCGGACTGCACGAGAAGATCTCGAAACTCCTGCTTCGTGAGCACGAGCATCGACGGAACATAATTATAGTCTAGACACAGGTAGGCATTCGACTGCAATCCCAAAAGTCTGCACGATTTCTATCAGATCACTCAGTAGAACGGCCATCTTGCTGCCCGTGTTGCAGTTAAAGATGACCTCTTGCGGCAAGAAGCCATGTGAGTCGATCATTGACCTTGGAGCACGCCGTTCACTCGTACCAGTGAAGGGGCGATACTGAAATTCATAGCACAAAGACTGGTATACTTAGTTCGACGGTAGAGATAGACCTTCGCCAGGCTGTACTGGCAAAGGCTACAGTACACTTCTCCCGGTCTAGCGTGCGTGCTCGCTAACACACCAATAGATCTAGTGTTCTTCCAGGTTCTGGTGCAGTAATCGTCTATACAATTTTTCCAGTTCAAGGAATGCGGAGCTGCAGCATGACATACGTCGTCGCATGGGCAGAGATCTTGTTTGGTTATGGCTGGTGCAAGATTCAATGATGTGGTGCAGGGATGGCGTAGGCGGGGATGCAGGCGACGATGACGTTTTGGCTTCCGGTAGCTTGGCCAACCCCCATTTACAACTTTCCTGGGCATGTCGACCCAGAAGGAGGGGACGAGCACCGACGCTGCCATCCCTTACTTCACCAACCTCTCCTGGTCCATCTACCGCATCAAAATTGCCCTGCTGACCTCGGGCACGTCGTCAGACATGGCCAAATCACAGGCGCTGCAGAGCAACCTGGACGTCGACTACGTGATCAGCTACCGCTTTGCAAAGACGGACAAGACAAAGGCCATTGCGCAGTTCGAGAAGCTCTGTGAGGCGCTCGCAAACGTCGGGCTGCAGACGGAGGTGCGCAATGGCGAGTCGCACTCCATCCTGCTCTTCGTGAGGGTCGCTTCCGACGAGCACCTGTTCGGCGAGGTGTACAGGTCCAGGTATGCAAGCTTCTACTGCTTCTGGCAAGAACCGTGACTAATCCGCACACAGAGTCCGCGACTGGATCCACGGTGTCCGAACCGCTGCCCCCGAAAAGGTTACGCGCGAATCGCTCGAAGCAGAGCCCCTCTACGAGGCCGAGAGACTGCGTATAATATACCAGCTCATTACCAACCCTCCGTCTGAAGGCGGCGCTGGCATCACACCCAAGGAGGGAGAGTGGGAGAATGTCGAATCCGTCTTTGCGCTGCACGACCATGCCTACAACAAGGACTGGATCAAGAAGTGGACCTCGCAGTACTTCTTGACTACCGAGGACTTGGATGATATCAGGAACCGTCTGGGAGAGAAGGCAAGTCTCCACAACATCGGCCGTGAGGCTATCAGCTAACCTGCCC
Source organism: Alternaria viburni (assembly GCF_023758015.1). Lineage (NCBI taxonomy): Eukaryota > Fungi > Ascomycota > Dothideomycetes > Pleosporales > Pleosporaceae > Alternaria > Alternaria viburni. Next base: position 324,420 of record NW_026055777.1, read on the forward strand.
AGATTGCCTTCTACTTCGCCTTCACACAGTCCTACTTTACCTTCCTCATCCCCGCTGCCGGCTTCGGCTTCTTCTCTTGGCTCTTCTTCGGCTCCTTTTCGCCCATCTACGGCCTCGCGAGCGCCCTGTGGTGCACCGTCTTCACCGAATACTGGAAACAACAGGAGGTGGACCTGAGCGTTCGCTGGGGCGTCAAGGGCGTCTCCAAGATCGATGTTAAGAAGAAGGACTTTGCACCTGAAAAGACCATCACCGACCCGGTCACTGGCGAGCAAGTTGGCTTCTTCCCGGCATCGAAGCGCTTCCAGAGGCAGTTGCTGCAGATTCCGTTCGCGATTATCGCGGCTTGTTCCCTCGGAGCTGTCATTGCGACCTGCTTTGGCATTGAGGTCTTCATCTCTGAGGTTTACAACGGGCCGCTCAAGAGCGTTCTCGTGAGTACAACTCCAGACTTACATATCCGAATGCAACTAATTTCCGCCAGGTATTCATTCCCACTGGCATCCTCACGACCGTCAACCCTATTCTGAACACCCTCCTAACGCAAGCCGCTACACGCCTGACCCAATTCGAGAATTACGAGACTGCGGGTGCGTACGAGAAAGCATTGACTCAGAAGATCTTTGTCATGAACTTCATCATGTCGTACTTGGGAATCTTCCTGACTGCCTTCGTCTATGTACCCTTTGGCAAGGTCATTGTACCCTACCTTGACGTTTTCAATGTTGCTGTGCGACCCTTCGCCGAAGACGAGAAGCAGCTACACCTCAACTCGACAAGCGCCAGCTGGAGTATCAATCCCGACCGTCTTCGCAAGCAAGTCATATACTTCACCGTCACCGCCCAGGTCGTCAACCTTGGCATGGAGCTTATCGTTCCTTACCTCAAGCGTCGTGGTCTTGCTAAGTACAAGGAAATGCAATCCGACAGGGCTGCAAAGAACGGTGGTTCCGCTCCAGCTGCTACCGAAAATGACCCAGCTGAGGACGCTGCCTTCCTTGACCGTGTCCGTAAGGAGGCTGAACTCGACGTCTACGATGTTACCGCCGACCTTCGTGAGATGGTTGTGCAATTTGGTTACCTTTCGCTCTTCTCCGTTGTTTGGCCTCTTACCGCTGTTTCCTTCCTCATCAACGACTGGATCGAGCTGCGTGCTGATGCCATGAAGATCTGCGTTGAGATGCGACGTCCGACCCCATGGCGTGCTGATACCATCGGCCCCTGGCTCGATTCCCTCTCCTTCCTCACCTGGATGGGCAGCCTCACTACATCCGCTCTCGTTTACATGTTCTGGAACGACCGCACTGGACCCAGCGGTAGTCCTTCCAACATTCAACTATGGGCCCTCCTCCTAACTGTCTTCTTCTCCGAGCACCTCTTCATCTTCTTCCGCTGGGGCGTTCGCGAGGTATTGTCCAGACTCGATTCTCCTGGCCTACAGAAGGAACGCCGTGAACGCTTCCTGGTACGCAAGCAATACTTTGAGGAGAACCTCAGTCAGCTGCAGAACATGCCCAGGTTGAGTGAGAAGGGTGGCGAAATTACTAGGAAAAGTCTCGAAGAAGAAGCTAGGCAGGGCAGTCTCAGGGATAGTACTGCCGAGATCAGATTCTGGCAGCGCCAGAGGAGCTGGAGGGAGAGCGCGGCGGTTGCGAAGGACCTCATCAGCAGGGCGCAGAACGAGACCATCATGGAGACGAAGAAGGAGTTGTAGAGCATGGTAGCAGATGCAGTCATGTCGTAGGCCGTGATGAGCGTCTGATGGGGTCGGAGACGGTGGGTTTCCTATGTAATAACTCGAGCATTATTAGCCTGGCGCTATTTGGAGTACTTCTGCCTTTGAAAGCGTCTGCTTTGATAGCCTATCAATCTTGCTAGCAACGATCTTGATCTTGTTATAATCCGCTATCCAGTTCTTCTAACCCTGCTCATATTCAAGCAGACCAGTTCTACTCCAGTGAAACGCCCATTAGAACTGTTAAAGCTTATACGTGATTTTGCTTCTACTCGAATAGGCCAGTCTTTCTTCCTCGAGCGCATGCATAAAGCCTGCCACTCAATGAGAAAAGACGTCCCGTTGCTGGCGACATTTCTGAAGAGAGGACTGACGTAGAAAGCCGCAATGCGACGTCCTTGCATCAGACCAGGCTTCGGACTCGCCTCGCAGTAGCAGGGCTGGGTATGACTGCACGCATAAAGCGTATCGTTAGTATCATCTAGGTGCTCCTAAGAGCGAGCAGAAGAACAGCGAAAAAAAAGAACGGTTTTTATCATGGGACAGCTACAATACTAAGAAACAGAGATTTGGAAAACGTATAGAGATTAGACATCTCGTGTCACTCCCGATCAATTAAAACCGGACAGAAGACAACATCGGTGGCGGGGAGGGCTCGTGTCGCCGCGTCGAGGTCTGGTGGGATCAACATGGTAGTGCGAGGCCTGTTCCGGTCGATGAGGCATCCGTCCGGGTGTTGTACGTCTATAGCTGTCAAACGCCTATAGCGCCGTGGATTGCTCTGGGTATCGCGCAATGGTGGAAACAATCATGCCGCCCTAATCTGTCCGCATGGTGAGTGGACCTGCCGGAGCATTCGTACTCGCCTAGCCACAACACCGCCTCATACCGCACCTGTCTGGCATCTGAAACTGTTGTGGGCGCGTCAGACCACAATCGTCGTTCCATTCCGTTGTGCCTGAATCATTTTCTTCGTGACTTTTGCCCAGTCGTCAATCCATGTTTGGGCCTCACGATCTTCTTATCAATGACTGTCCTGATCCGATTCTGGCTGCAGAGGAGGTAAGTTCAGAGCAAAAGGAATGATGAAATCCCAGAGAAGCTAGTGGATAGGACAAAACCTTCGTCCAAGCTTCGCACAGAACGGTCTCCGGTACCCGAATGAATCCAGCGTAACGTCACTCACTTGAGGCTTCTCATGTGGGCTCGCTGCTTGGTGTATGTCTCGTAGTTGCCACCGAAAACGCATTCGAGAATGCTGGGTCCGATATTCTGTCCCGAGCGAGCGGCCTGCATACGATCGCTGAGGGTAAAGTACGCTTCTTTGAAGGCATCAAAGGCAACCTGAACTTTGTGGGATCCACCGGAAATGTTATTCTCTGGGCGATTAGGATCCTGGATGGACAGGCCGTCATATTTTTCTGGGCGGCCATCGATACCATAGTTCGTCTGCGTTTGTTAGCTATGCATACGAAAGCGGGAAAAGCAGCCGGAGGCCACTGCTCATCCCACAGCGACATGGGAAGACTGACCTTTTCAATGATAGCAGGAGGATGCATCTGAATGCGTTTGCGGGATAGATCAAAGTCACCGTAGTACTTGAGGAATCCTAGGAAACATTCCCCGAGATTGTCCGGTTTAGGGGAATGCTGAATGTAGCTGACGATCAAGCAAATGATACTGTACCCTCCAATCCCGCCAGTATGGACTTCATTCAAGCCATGCATGGCGAGGAACTGCTTCATGAGTGCCACCATGTATATCATGTCGGGGTACTGCTGCTTCCACTGTGCAAATGTCGCTTGTGCCTGCACTCCGCTCAAATTCTCGAACGAGATGTCAACTTGAAGCTTGGTGAGCTCGTCTTCGAACTTGATGATGGGAACGCGCGCAGGGATGACCAGTGCGTTGTTGTTGGCCGCCAACCTCGTGTCTTTGAGCCGTCTGGCTGCCTTGTAGAGCAGACTCTTGTTGGCCCCTCTCGCAGACATGTCGACAACAGGTTCTCCACCATTGTAGTGCCTATCCGAGACATATACCAGATCCATGTCGGCCGTAGGCAAGTAAAGACCCGCAGGGAAGGAGCCGAAACACAAGATGCGTCCGTTTTCTTGAGGGAACCTGCGTTGTCCCATAGCGCTGTTAACGCGGTTGACTAGCCGGTTACGTTGTTCGTGCTCGAAGGGCTTTGGTGCGACGAAGTCATAGAAGTCGAGTATCTCGTTATGAAGCCTGTCACAGTGTTAGTCCAATAATCGCGTTGCAAGGTAGACTGCGTATTGCATAACTGCCAGAGATGCAGTCGTGGGAATAAAGAGAACTTACCATTTCTCAGGTTCGCTAGCGAGATGCGCATACGGGTCGCGTGAGGGAAGCCACGGTGTTGGATTGACGTTAGGAACGGGTAGCCACTCGTCCACGACACCACTCAAATTGGCTTTGCGTTTGTTGTTATTTCTAGCAGGACGTGGTGCCCGATGTTCAGCTACAGCAGCCTGTTGCCTATCAACAATGCTGTCAATGTGCGCGAACTCGCTCAAGGAGCCTTGAACAGCGTCGCGGCCATCGTCCTCGTCACCAAACGAGATGAAATCGTCGTTGGCAACAACTGAATTGTGTCCAGCGGCCTTCTCGGCTTCCTGATTCTTGGCCTTCCGGATCAGTTTGACAAAGTCGGTTCTCTTTCCCGTAGTCTCATCGGGAGGCGGCAAGGCGGTGTACGGGTCGGGATTGGACCATTTAGGAACAGAATCGCCATCAGCACGTTTGGTTTGCGTTCGGGCTGCCTTGGGCTCGCGAGCGTCGCCGTCGCCATCTTCATCGGCAGAATCCGCGCTCTCTACCTGCATATCTGCCTCTTCGTCGTCAGAAATGTCATCTGGGTTGTGGAACCGGTTGGAGCCGTCGGCAACACCTAGAGCGCGTTCCGGACTACCGCCGTCGCGATGGGTCAGAAGGGCGCGCTCGTGTGGGGCAGCTTTCTTGAAACCACCCCTACGGAATCCGTTTGTGTTGTTCCTGCCGTCCGCGCGAGACGAGCCTCGCGAGGCCCCACCACGACCGCGCCTTCTTGACGATGCAGAGCCGGAAGGACCCCGCGGCACATTGGAATCGCTAGCAGGCGGGAAGCGGGGAGCGGGGTGACTAGACTCGAAGGTGAACTGGGACTGATTGCCGTTGCGCGCACCGCCTGGTCGGTAGTTGTCGCCATCACCGCCAGTGAACGTCATGCGGTCTGCAAGTGGTCGCGGGCGGTCGCGCGCAGGTCGCGACGGACGATATGAGTCTCCCATGGCGTGTCGCGTTTGTAGTGTGAGGAGGGTTCGTCGCGCGCAATTGATGAGTGGTTGTTGTGGGTTGGTGCTGATAGCGGTGGGTTGCGGAGGGATAAAGGTCTCAGGCGCGAAAGATTTGTCCAACGACAATGCGAGTAAGCCAAGACCTTAGCGCGACCCAGTGAATTTGTGGGGTGCCCGCGACCGGGACCCGGTGTTCACTGCAACTTGAATTGGTCAGTGCTTGGAGCCGTAGACAAAGTTAGTTACTGAAGCTAACGCCCTCCGCTTTTGCAATGTTGGATGAGATGTACATCCAGTCATGTCTGACACTTGCTCAAAGCTTGTGAAGCTACACATCAGACGGTATACGTACGATGAAGATATCCCACACCTGGGCACTCAGATAGGTTCTGATCTCTGACAGCTTTCTGCTGTGCCAGCTGCTGCTGCTGCGTGCTGCTGCGAGGTGGTGATCGAAATCAACGTTTCCGTGGGGTATTCTTCGATTGATGGATATGGCATCGTTACATGTGATAATACAGTATTGAACACTCGCAAAGAAATGTAAGAAGCAGGAGAGTGGAGAGAGACCGAAGCATGCTTATGCCCATCCAACCACACTCTCGATGACGAAGCGCCATCGCTTACTGTGCCCATAGAACATAGAAGGCTCAAACGCTATGCCCAACGCCCAAAATGCAACAGATTCTCCCTTCATCACTCCGTGTAGTTCGTCAGGAACATAGTCCAGTTTGTGTGTCTCGCCCTCGAGGTCGAGTGACCGAGAGGAACCGCGGCCAAGTTAGATTGCTCCATGTAGAGCCATCTCAATCTTCTTTCGTAAACTTAGGCTTGACTAGAAGTAGGTGCACCAGGTCAGTATGTGTCTCACATGCGGTGCGTGCATGGGTACTTACACCCTTCCCTTAATTCCTTTTCGCGCTCCGCCACCCGTTGATGTCCCTGCACCTCTCTCTCTATCCTCTCTCGTGCCCTCAATATTTTGCTTTGCAGATAGAAACTTCCGCCCTTCTTCGGATCGTTTAGATCGAACAGCCTCTTGAATCGCTCCGTGACAGCCTCTATTTCAATGTTTCCCATCTTTCCGGGACCCACGTTCAGGATTTGGCAGGCTTCGTCCATGGTGATGTTCGAAGACGAGAAGGCGCCACCGCTGCCTCCACCACCTTGGCTGGCGGCTGCATATTTCTGCGACGCGGCGGCTTGACGGTACGATTCGGAGACGGCGCGACCTATTATTCGAGCGCCGGAGAAGACGACTTGTGTTATTATGCGGTGGGCCTGTACGTGTTAGTTGCAGACGGGGTGACAGCGAATAGGAACATACCATTGTAAGAGGTGACGAGGTAAGGAGAGTCTGTGTAATATGCTATTCCCGTCGAATCCTATGCGAGAGCCACGCCTGTCTGTCTTGGGCGGATGGGTGCTGTTGGCAATGAGGGCATCTCCAAAATTTCTGGGTCGCCTTCCGCGCTCTCGGCCTGCCTCCGCACCTGGCACGTGATCTCAGCCAATCACAGCACGATCGCAAACTGCGATCTTCGCAAGCATCTCTGCGCGCCTGACGATGGCTATAGTCGTGCAGTCCGGTCAAACATGGTAATGACGGTGATGCATCCCGTGTGCGCCCTTCGTTCAGAGTGCTTCTGGATATTGGCGCCGGGGGAGGCACCTTGAGGCTTCCGCAAGTCGCCCTCGGACTAAGACATTCACATGCTCAAAGATCCCCGCATCACTCCCGGCGACAACGTCATGTGCGACTTTGCATGACAGTTTCCAACATCTCTCGAGCTTCAGTTGTGCATCGCTGCAGGCTTCCTTCCTGTACAATCACTGAGCGTGGCTTGACAAGAGCGCGGCACTCAGCCTCCACTGCTCAGCCAGGCGATGACGCACAACCCCATGCATGGCAGCACTAGGTTGGTAACTTCCAAACTTGCAACCACATGCAAGTAAAACCGAGTTGCGCAAACAACATGCTCATGCCCACATAGACACACCCTGGATACAGCACATGTCCACCCCTTCAAGGTCCAGCAACGATGCGTCGTCCCCGCCGCCAACCGGTGATTCGAATTCCAACCCGACGTATGCCAGCTTCTCTCCCGCCAACCTAGGCCAGACGACACCGCAATCAAAACTGCGCTCCGCCATACTCGTGCACCAGAAGTCGCCCCTACTTGCGGCTACACCACCACAGATCACTCGCGTGCTCGCTTATTCGCACCCCTTCATATTACCTCTGAACAAGTTTGCTGGGCTGGTGACATGGACGACCGGAGACCCATGGGAGAGCTTTCTCGTGGTCGCAAGCTTTTGGGCCGTCGTCATGTACGGTGATGCCGTGACAAGATACGCAGGGCCCATTATCGTCGTGTCTGGACTGATACTGGGCATGTACACGCGAAGATATTCTCCACTATCGTCGACCGGGTGGACAGGCGAGAAGGGACAGAAGGCGCACAAGCGCGTCGAGTCGGACACCAACATCAAGCATCACAAAAGCCTGGAAGAGATTGTGGACAGTCTGAAGCTCTTCACTTCGCGCTGCAACATCCTACTAGATCCCTTTCTACGCCTCACAGACTTCTTATCCACGCAGAGGACTGCGACGTCGGCTACTACACGTCCGGCGCTCACCGTATTGTTTATCCGAATCCTCTTCGTGTTGCCGCTATGGATAGCACTCACGCTACCGCCCTTTTATATCCTGACTACGAAGCGAGTGGTACTAGCAGTAGGCACAGTGATGCTGAGCTGGCATTCACGGCCAGCCCGCGTAACCCGAACCCTCCTATGGAGATCAAGAACAGTCCGACGTACCTGCGCCTTCATAACCGGACTAGACTTTGGCGAAATCGTGTCAGTAGATAGGAAGGGTGCGCCTCCTCTGCCACCTCGAAAGAAGAGCACGCAGGAGGTTGCAGCTTCATTGGCGGCTAAGCGTCGGCCCGAATCTACAGGCGTACGCTTCACCTTCTCCATCTATGAGAACCAGCGAAGATGGCTAGGTATCGGATGGACATCCTCTATGCTTGCTTACGAGCGAGCATCTTGGACGGATGAGCACCTGAACCCGGTTCCACCTAAAGAACAGTTCGAACTACCTGAAGTTGAAGGAGGTCAGTCGAGATGGCGGTGGGTGCAAGGCAGTGAATGGAAGGTTGAAGGCGCGGAGAAAGACAGCAAGGCTGACAAAGGCGCGTCCAAGGAGGATTCGGCGTGGATATACTACGACAATAAAGTAAGTAGAGTGAATTGGTACAACGTTCTGATTCTAACTTCAACAGTGGAGAGACGGACGAAGAGGCCAAGATGGTTGGGGGCGTTATACCCGCCGTCGAAAATGGTATCGCGACGCCGAGCTCGTCGAATCGACATCATCCACAGATACAACGCCTATGCCCACGCCCAAACCTGGCCCAATTGATACTTCCGGAGACCTTGATCCTAATCAACTTACAAAGCTGTCCTCCAATCTCAGTGTAGCATCCAGTACAGACCCTACTCTAGTCGAGGGTGATGGACGCGAGTATGCCGCATCGATAGCGTCGGATACAGATGCAGCGAGCACAAAGAGTAAACGGAGTTGGTTTAAGAAGAGGCGGAGCAAGAGTACAAGCGGTAGTGTGAGTGGCGTGACAGTCGTCAGCGACACGGGTACAAGTGGTACGCGTAGAAGTGACGAGGACGACATGCAAAGCCCTCTCGATCGTATGGCGAAAGATGAGGAGTGGAGGCTTGGTGATGACATTCGTCAACATCTTGATATCTGAAGTAGTTGGAGCGCTTGATGATTACCTTGACTTGTTGTATGAACATAGTTTTTACATTCCTCCCTGATACGAACCCCATCGATTCCCGTCAAGTGATCTACTATACACCAGTTAAAACGACACATGTGCTGGCCAAGACCATGACCGGGAAAAAGGTAGTCGACAGATTGCTGGAGTCTCCACCTTTTCGCCGCATATCCTGCCTCTCGGTGTGTTGTTGTGGTGCGTCAATATTGATGCTTCATCCGCAGTAGGTAAGTCCAGAAATCAAGCAGATCCATTGACATGTTCACAGCACGTGGGGAGACATGGTTTTCAAGTGAGTGTCCTTATTTCATGATCATATCTCATCTAATATTTCCCAGCAGTCATGGCCCTTGGTATTGGCAGTTCACCCCGATTTCCAACAGTGTTCATTGTTCCATCTCCGAATCGCTCGATGGAAGTGTTGCTGGAAGAGTTCCGAGGCTCAGGGTAGCTTGACGCTTAGTGCTATTCGGATTGTTAGTGCCATTCCAGACCGAAAGGAAGACACCGCGTCGGTATATCTCGAGATGTACTTACGGAGCAGGATCCGCATCCGCAGCTGGAGCAGTCACCAGCGCACTTGCAGGAGGAGCAGTTGCTGTTCGTTTGTTAGCCAGAGCCCCTCCATGTTCCCAGTAGAGTGTCCATCACGGTGCTGGCGCTAGCCCTGAAGCAGCAGCACACCACCGTGTGTCAAACACCAAAGTCGGTCGGAAGACGTACCAGGGGGCCATTTTGATTGGTTGGTTGGGTTGTTGGATTATTTGGTTGGTTGGATTGTGGAAGTGTTGGAGCGTGATGAGCCATCAAGGTGCTGAGGGCAGACACTTATATAGAGCACCTGGCCACCAGCCCGCGACTTGGTAACGACTCCCTACCCACGCCGCGGTGGAGACCCTGTCACTCGAAATGGTCATGCGCGAGGCGGTGGGGTCCGATGGAGAGTGACATATCGACCTGCTAACCGCCCCATCAGAGCCACCGTCCTTCGAATTCCCGCGGTTAAGCGTACGCCACGCTCGTCTCACACCATACACAACAGACAGCTTGGAGGGGAAGACCATCTGGTTGGTCGAGGAACACCGGTGAATGGCTGGATAGCTCACCCACTGGGTGTGCTAGGTGCTGAGACGTACCGCTCTAGGCTGCCTCTCGCATATATGCCGCACTTACCGGTATACTCAACCGGGCCGGTTGCAGAGGAGCCTTCGTCAGCCTTCAAGCTGATACGAGCATCTCTCGACGGTATTGGCTATGGAGTCACTTGCCGCTGCAACCGTATCAGTGCATCGGGCTCCACGGCACCTTCGCTCTGCTCGAAGCTATAGCCTGACCACTGACAAAGAGGACGCCTCGGCCTTGACTTCCTCACCGTATTCTAGCGCTTGAGTTGACGCACTGCACGTGTGAGACATCATGCAGATCGCTTGTACCTAGGTACGACCCGCTGCTCTGGAGCCTTGAGAGCCATGGGACGGCACGGGCACAGCACCACCAACGTGGGATGATGTTGGTGACCCCTAATCCGGTGCTTACGTCTCAAACGTCCACTGGCTGCATCAGAATCGAGTGGTGGCACTGCATACGCATTCCCCGCTTCTGGGCACTATCTGATTGCGGACTTGGCAGTTCGCGGTATGTTCATGTGAATCATAGTACGGTGCATACAACTCGAATAGCGAGTTCCTAGCTGTGTCCTGTTTCAGTGGGATCTTTGCTGTCAATTACATGCATGTGAATATGCCTGGAAGGACGCGCGACCGAAGTCAAGAATCTAGATCTACACCAAGTTCAAGCGCGTGATCTGATGATGCATCGATGGGTAGCGCTCAATGTAGTATGGCCGAGAAGCCAATCGCGACGGTCCGTCAGTGGAGCTATGATGCAGCTAGTGGGCAACACGTGGGGAGAAGCCTCGCATTTCACTTTACCTAGGTACCTACCTAGGTAGGCAAACCTTGGGACCCTGGAAAACGACAAGTGACATGGTACATCATAAGATGTATCTTTTGACTACACTCAACAGCATCTAAGCAATTAGCCACTCCCCATATATGACGTAGTTTCCAATTCGTTGGCGTGTGACCTCGGGAGTTGATGGCGGCTGCGGCGGTACATGGTGAGTTGTAGCTGCTAAGTATGTCATCCCCCTAACACCAGTGGACTCCATACCAAACACCCACCCGGTCCCAACAACTCTTGGAAAGCGATAACATATCAACATAAGAGCGGCAGCCGCGGTTCGCTCAGACTTTGTTGCACATACCAGGTGACTATGATCTTCTAGCAAACCTCCACGCAGAGGACGGCTCCACATGTCTTGTCACCAAGCCCATACAATGATATGGTAGTCTTGCCAGCGGTACATCGACCGCGCCCCTTGATACGTTCGGACTTGACATCCTCAAAGGACCGCACAAGGAAGGTGACGCTCATGTTGAGCGCGAGACTTCTGGTATTGACGGCGTAAGTGAAGCGGATCAGGCATGTGTTGTCTTTGGAGTGAGGCGAGAGCGTACGTAATATCGAGCTGTAGTTGGGAGTCGCAATAGTGCTTGAGTGAGGGAGTGGCACTCTTGAGGATCTCGATGGAAACGATGGTCTGTCATTTGACATGACATCTCCAGAGAGAAAAGAGATCTTACGTATTAGAAACACCGGTGGTGACTGGGCGGTGAACGTATCAGAGCATATGCTTTACATCTTTGACAATCACATACATCTAGGCAACTCATTCACCCTCTTGCGGCTGATAGATTGATTTGCCTTCTATATCCGGCCTTCGTCATACACATGACCCCATATTCCCCGAATGTATTGAGCCGCCTCAAACTGTTTGCTCTCAGCAGCAAGCGGGTTCTTCTTATCAGCGAAAGTGGCCACATATGCTGTCCGGCTCATCTCACACATAGCAGCACCGGCGTCAAGACGTCTGGGCCCTAGCGCTTGAAGGAATTCGTCCACAACCCATTCAAGACCACCGCCCCATGCGGTTATTTCCGGTCTGCCATTGGGCTGCGGAGAACTTCTGAAAATCTCCATCTGTTCTGCAGTATACAGAACGAGTTCATCATCTCCGTATTGACCAATGATCTGCAATCCTACAGAGTTGAAGAATGAATCCGGGACCGTCGAACTCTGGCTCTTTTCCTTGTAAGGAGTAAATGTGGGAAGAGTGATTGCTGGCAGCCCGGCAAGACTAGCTGGTACGGTGAAGACATCGTTCATGTAGGAGTGGACTGGATCCTGATTCTCGACTTCAGCCAAAGACGGTGCCGTTGATGGAGCTGTGGGGCATATGATCACGTCCACTCCTTCTGTTTCTGCCGCGGTTTCTTCGGCATCGAGCAATGGGTTTGGACTGGCAAACACCCTGTTGAAATCTTGTTGTACGAGCCTCCGAATCTTTTGTGCTTGTATGAAGTAATTGTCGATAGCCTGGGCACTTAGTGAAAAGGCTCCAAGGAGTATACGCCGCTGAACCTCCGGACCGAAACCTTGACCCCGGGTTTTAGCAAAGAGCACACTATCTGGTGTACCATCGATGCCCTCGGCTCTACTTCCGAAACGCACGCCGTCGTACTTTGCGAGGTTGCTCGATGCCTCGGCTGGCGCAAGGACGTAGTAGGCTGATAGTGCTTGTTGTGTTGTGGGTAACCGAATAGGGTGCAAAGTATGACCAGCATTCCACAGATATCTGAGTTGGTCAATCCATGCCTTTCGGACAGCGGGCTGCAATGTGTCGATGTTGTAATCAAGAGGAATGCCTATCTTCAACGAAGTTGGTCGCTTCCCTGTACGGAATTTTGCTCGGGTTGTGTTAGGAACGGACGTCGGATCCTGCGCATCGTGGATGTTGACCTTGGCTGGACTCAGTCAGAGATGTGGAAATCATAGTCTACATCTCTATAGACTCACAGAATATGCTCTTCACACTCGCCACGTTCTTGCCAAAGATCCCGACAGTATCCAGAGAGTTTGCATAGGCAATTACACCCCATCTCGACAGCAGTCCGTAGCTCGGCTTAAACCCAATGACTCCGGTATATGCAGCAGGAAGCCGTACCGACCCCCCAGTATCGGTACCTAACGCGCTGCTCGTCTCAGCACACATACTCCGTCCTCGTCGGCTGTCAAACACTTACGCCCAACATTGCGACGACGCGACAGCAAGCGCGCTTCCACCTGAGCTTCCACCCGCACTTGCCTCCTCTCCTTTGTATCTCTGCATCTTCACTGGTCCGAAGTGTGAATGTGTCGAGTGCGATCCCATACCGAATTCGTCCATGTTCGTCTTGCCTACCACCACGGCACCTTCATCTTGCAGCAGCCTCACCACTGTGGCGTCATATGGGCTGCTGAAGTCTTTGAGTATCCCGGAGGAAGCAGTAGTCTTTAGGTTCTTCGTGCAGATGTTGTCCTTTATTGCGATTGGCTTGTCGGCGACGCTGTCGGGTTGGCGGCGGAGGGTACGGGATTTGGAGGCATCGCTGCTTTGGAGGATGGACGCTTCGACGAGGGAATTAAACGCGTTGAAGTGTCTGTACTTCGACTGGTTCGCCAAGTACGTCTTCGCATGCTTGGAGAGGGACATGGAGGGTGGGGCGCATCGCCGGCGCGTTGTCGCGAGTGGGATGTCGGAACTGCACGAGCGGGACAAAAAGAAGTCACGACGTCATGTGATCGGCCTGACTCGCGCGCTCAGCATTGCCCACGATTACAGACACCAACTGACTGCCAACGTATCCCAGCTCACTCATGAGGTAACCCACAGACTAGAACCTCGGAACACGTCAAGAGGACCGCAAAAGACCTCTCTTCGAATTCTTAGATAACTTCGCCATCACCCCAAGTGAGGGTTCGTCATCCACCGCGGCGACTGTCGTAGCGACGATGCCTGGAATACATTCATCGATAATTTGATCGAGTTTGTCAAGAACGAGCTGCGCCGCCCAGAATCGGGCCATCTCATACAATTGCTCGCACTTACAGTCAGAGAAGACCGCCCTACCCTAGACGATGCGACTGATGCACAGCAATTGTTCACCGCGTGGACACAGCATCGGGAAGCAATAGAAGGACGAAAAACCATCTTACAGAATGGCGTGGGAGGCTCTCCGAGATATGAATACTGCAAACCCGTAGATGCGCGGGCATTTAATGGGTGTCCAAGATACGAGGGGCTGACGGGAGAGGAGCAGCTGCAGTTTCTCAAGGAGAAAGGCGATTTGGCACTCGGAGAGGCGGCATAGCTTGACCTTGCCGAGAAAGCCTTCCCCCGAATTGGCACGAACGAGGGCAATGAAGGCGAAGGAGAAGAATATGAAGATCAAGAGGAGGAAGAGCCTGCCGAAATCAAGCTGCACATGCACATGGTTTTACTCAGATGCGCACACGCATGTGCTCTTTCCAAACATTGATTCATTCAGCACATGGACCAAAGATGCGAAAAGAGATGGTGTTTGCCGATACTGAAGTAGTGTTGGTCTACAGTCCCTGGAGTTAACTGTGATACCAGACGGCACGGCAGCGAGAAGCAAAGGCCCCGACCGTGTCTGAGTTTGTGATTCTGGCACATCAGACTCTGAAGATCTCTTTGGAAAAGTAGAGTGCGCCTCTGGTCCTGGCTCGGGCTGGTTGTTAAGATCGTACTTTATTGAAGATCTCTTCAAGGTACAGTGGACTCAACTTGGCTGATAGTAGAAATATCTGCAGGCTGAATAAAACTTTCTTGGAGTTTCTTTAGACCGTCGCGCAGAAAACACGGCTAAGACCTGATTAGAATGGACCTGGGTTGCGGTTCGTGAACAGTAGGGAGGCCTGCTAGCGCCGCCAGTGCCAACGCTGCCAAGCCGCTGAACAAGATCTCGACCAGCTGAGGCTTGAATTCTAGGCGAATTACAGTTTGTCTTAGCCGGCGATCCAATCTACGCGCTCATTACCTGGTGAATAACACCGAACTTCAAAGCCAGAAACCACCAGACGACGCATACAAAGCTAGAGGATTGTGACAGCTTTGACGTACAGTAGCCTCGCATTGGACGCGATGTTGGACATATTGTAACTCAGAGTCGCACCATGGGAGAGCAACCTACAGCGACAACCCATCAACGCTTCTCACTCCGTATTACATATTTAGTAAGCCCGCAAAGGGACCCTGCCAAGCTGAGCGGTATGTGAGTCGGAGGCTACGCTCTACCAAGGTACCACTCCCGCCACGGGTATGCATTCGATTGGAGTCGCCTATCGCAGCCTTGCCCTTTACAGCATCGCCATCACTGTTTCATTAGACACGCAGCGCCTTCCAAGGGTTTCTCAAACGCCAGGTCTGGGCTACAGACTTCTATTGGCCGATATGACGCAGAAGAGAGAGTTAAGAATAGGGGCACGCGACACGGTATAAGGTGCTCGCGTGCCTAAAACCTGACGCCAAGGAGTGACGAAGCTCAATCTCCAGACCTTTCTTTCTCGCAGTTGACGATACGTTTTGATGGCGGAGAAGATGCAAAGCACGGCAAATGTGTCGAATGACACCAATGGCTCGTCGACACGGCCGCCACTGAAGAAGCAAGAAAGCGATAAAGACTTCGACGACTACTTTGCAAGTCTTTCTCTATAACGACTCGTACAGTCACTAATGCTGACTAGATTGGACCGCGCGATCTTGATCATCACTCCAAGGTAAGTTCTGACTGTGCGAAGGTCATGTGAGACATATACTGACTTCGTACCTCTACCTCTGCAGTGGCCTGTATTTCTCCGCGTTCATGGCAGTGTAACACCTGAAATGGTGCTGCCCTTGCTCTTTGTAGCCGGCTGGTCGAGCATGATAACTTTGATCTCGAAGTTTGTACATGACCGTACGCTAAGCTCTTGTTCTGTTTCCATCCAACGTGTATTGACCACCTCCAGTCAGCGTAAACCAGCTTTTGCTTACTGTACTTGGTTTCGTCGTCGGTCTCGCATTGAGCTTTAGAAGTTCCACCGCCTACGAGCGCTACAACGATGGCCGCAAATACTGGGCACAACTCACTTTCGCGTCCCAAAATCTTGCTCGCCTCATCTGGATACACGTCGATGAACGTCACGAGAAGGACGCCACGCTCGGCAAACAAGACCTACTCGCCAAGATCAACTGCCTCAACTTGATCACTGCGTACGCAGTCGCACTCAAGCACAAGCTCCGATTTGAGCCTCACATGCATTACGACGACTTGAAGCACCTGGTCGGTCACCTAGACACCTTTGCGCGCGACGCCGACCAGCCAGACGCGCACAAGAAGCCGAGCATCTTCAAGACAGCAGGACAGTTCCTTGGGCTGCCAATGGCTGAGTCGAACCCGCGCAAGCTGCTGAAACGCAGTCGTGCCCCCCTTGGCAACCTTCCTCTGGAGATTCTCAACCATTTGAGCGTCTACATGAAGTCGATCTATGACAACGGAACCTTCAAAGTTTCCATCTACCAGACGCAATCCCTCAATGCACTCACCACCTTCAACGATGTGCTCGCGGGCACTGAGCGCATTCTGTCGACCCCGCTACCTCTCGCATACAGCATCGCTATCAGTCAGATTACCTGGGTTTATATCCTCCTCCTACCATTCCAACTATACAAGCTCTTAGGATACATTACAATTCCAGCGAGCGTCTTTGCAGCCTACATCATCCTAGGCATTGCGCTCATCGGCCGCGAAATCGAGAACCCGTTCGGTAATGATGTGAACGACTTGCCCCTGGACGCATTCTGCCTACAAATCAGGAAGGACATCGATATCATCATGAGCAAATCGCCTCCGAGCATTGAGGAATTGGTAATGCACCCGGACAATCAGCTTCTCTACCCGTTGAGTACTCTGGGAAGTGCAGGATGGGCGGCGAAAAGTGTGGACGAGATTAGGGATGCATTGGCCAGCAAGCCTGGTCTGCACTTCCCTCTGGTTGACCACCACGAACACCCCAAGCCGGGTCACTCAGTCAGTACTGGTGCTCGCCGTCGGACGACGAGTGAGGATCGCGCTGAGATGGGCGAGGCCGGACATGGTAGACATAATAGCAGTGCAGGCGACGGTGGAGAATAATTGCATAATGAGTGTAGGCTACGTCGGGAAGACAACACTACCTAGGTATGCACCTTGAATGAATGCATGACATGCCTGTTCGGAAAGCTATGAGAAATTATTCTCTTGTAGTTTGATCAGAGTATGCAAGCATATGTCTAGTAAAAGCCCCCCATGTGCAACAGTGCCCATCTTGCCTTTACAGACCAAGGTTTCGTATCTGAGTCGAGTGTGGGGATCTATGTCAATGACAACATCATCGAAAATGACACGACAAGAATCTCTTGACGCTCCCTGCCGTGGTGACAGATGGACCGTGAAGTGAAGTGGCTTATACTTGTGTCGTCATTTGGTGAATATGAACGTAGTGCCCCTGTGACGGGAGAGCCAATAGACCTTACCGAAGTAGTTTGCATGAGCGATCGCAATCATATCGAGGTCATATCCCATTTCAGTTTGCGGTTCTTTCACATACGACCATAGGATCTTGAGAATTAGGCTTCCCGTCCGCTCAGCCATATACAAGCAAGATACCGGCAGATTAGTACTCGGGTGGGTGACCACCGGGGAATCCCCGCTGTTGTATGTTTTTGACCTTCTTTTTGCCGATTTGTCCGGATCAGGTCGTGCGTATCGCTCCTTCCTCGGTGTCTCGTCAGCCAAATATTTTTGCAGGATGGACATAGTTTTGCGATAGTAGCGGTTGTTCAGTCTCCTATGGCCGTCGTATTGTGTGTCATGTACCCAAACGCCTCGCTATGCAAATGACATACATCCCAGCTTCTTATGAGAGTGGGTTGACAGCCCCAGAACTCTACTCGTCCATCTGCCACTGATATTCCAGCTTCTCAATGTTGGCTTTCCTATTCCTCGAATCAAACCACTGTTTCTCGAACCCGTTTCCTCGATCGATACCGTCCCATCGATGTCCTGGGCGGATGTTGTACCGGTTGGGTTGAAACGGTCCTTGGTATAGAGGCTTGCCTGTAATGCTGCGTCCAGCCTTCTTCTTGCGCAAGAAGCCTGACGCTGGGTCGTTCCAATGTCCTCGCTCCTTCAGCTCGTCGTTGAGCTCTGCATCGTCTGCGTACCGGGCGATTGTCATCGTCTTCGCGTCCTGTAGCTGTTGTTTCCTGCGCTCTGCATCTGCGTTTTGTACGTCTCCGCGCGCTGCCTTCTCCTTCTCCCGCTTCTTGCGTTCCTCTTCTTCGGCTTTCTTCCGTGCTTCTGCGCGCTTCATTGCGACGTTGATTATGCGACCGCTGGCGTCTCGGTAGATGGTCTCCTGCGCAGCGCTCCCCATTTCCTTTGCGGCCTCTTCGGCTTTGCGCTTCTCCTCGTCTTGTTTCTTCTTCATGGCTGCTGCGACCTCGGCAGCGCTTTGTAGACCTGCTTTGGCGCCCGATTCCATCCTCATGACACCGTCTGTGTCTACCATCTCCGGCGCTTCATCCTCCGCTTCAGCGGCCTTCTCGCGATCGGCGGCGGTCCCTGCTATGATTGCATCTGCGGCGGCAGCGTCGGCAGCAAGTTGTTCGGCGTGTGAGGGCGCGGCGACGCCTACGGCTGTCCATGTTGCGGCACTTGTGCCTTTGGATTTCTTCTTGGATTTCTTGAGAGTGCCTCCGCCGACTGAAGCGTCATTTGTTAGCCTCGAGCTTGCACAAATTGTGGAAACAGAAGTTCGCATACCTATCATGGGCGCATCCTCGTCGTCCTCATCTGCTTTATCTTTCCAGCCCAGATTGTCATCGTCGTCGATGATAAGTCCGGCGTCCTTGTTCTTCCTCTTGCGCTTTTTCGATTTCTTTTCTGAATCTGCCGTGAGGTAGTTCTTAGCCAGATAGTCAGCGAGACCAGACATGTTGAGGTGAGGCGTTGGTTGCGGGTGATGCTGCAAAGGCCAGTCGGGAAGCTCCATACGGAAAGTTGAAGGCTTGGCGCGCGCATGCGTTCCGCATCACGTGCTCTCGTGTTGTCGCGTTCACGGTCGCTCGGCTTGGGCAGCCGCACTCAGTCACCCTACATCTCGGATTATCATGGCACCAGGAGAACGCTCAGAAGAAGTCTGGCTATGGTACACAGCAGTATACGAAGCGATTCAAGAGGTGCCTTCTGGCAAGGTCACTAGCTATGGTCATATTGCCAGGCTGGTAGGGAAGCGTGCGTTGTGTTCCCAGATGACGAGGTCGACTTGCTGACGTGTTTGTCTGATCATAGCCGAATGTCCAAGGTATTACAGCGGCACCATGACCATCGTGTCGCAGCATCACTAACGCATGACGTCAAAGACAAGTCGGAGTTTGTCTCAAGAACTTGCCTTCGCCATCGGCCGATAGCAGCAAGAGTTCAACGTTCCATAGCCGCAACGTGCCTTGGCAGCGCGTGATCAACGCCAAAGGCGGTATCAGCCCGAGGTCAGCACTCCTTGTCACTATAACAAGACTTTGTTGGTTGTTGTTTGATTGCTGACTGGAACAAAGAGGCCCGAGCGCTGCTGCTCAGCAGGCGGATGCTCTGCGGAGAGAGGGAGTGGAGGTCAGACAGGATGCCATGGGCCAGTACACGGTAGATCTCGGTACATATGGCTGGTTCCCTGATGTCCTCCCAAGCGAGGCTGGCTTAGTTGAAAGTAGCGACGAGGAGGATGAAGAGGCGGCCGCGTACCACACTTGAAGCGAGCGCCTGAGGATGCACCTGGAACGGCTGCCTTAGTCAACCATGCCAATCTAGACACGTTAATGTTCCAAGATAGCTGATTGACGGAAGGGCGTTGCATTGCCATGGTATGGGGTACATGTCTTGGCTGGTTCGTAGCAAGCCGCGCACCCGCGTTAGATGGTGGGCTAGACTAGCAGCCGGGCACAGACGCGGCGGCCGAATCCGGGCTCTTATCAGGGAGCGTGGTAAAGGGCGTCATCTAATAAGCTGCGATTGTTGGGATGCATGCCGTGACTGTTGCTGTCTGAGGTGTGGAGGCTCGATGTGGGGTCGGCGATCGGAAGCTGGAGCGACAGCTTGGGGCGCTTGCGAGCTTGAGAGCTCCAGGGCTGGGAGCTTCACGCATATCCATGCACACCAACCAGGACACAGCAGCCTCCAACTCGCCCACGTTGGCCGCCAAAGGCGTCTGAAACCGCCATGATGGCATCATGGGCAACAGCGTCAAACCGGCTGCGCATCGGGCTAAAGCGGGCAACAGGCCTCGGCGAGTCGGAAGCTGGAACCTAGGTCATGAGCTCCCACCCGTCGACAGTCCCCTTATCAGGAACCAGACAAGGCGGGGATGGTGCCTACGCCTTTGACGACATAAGGGCGGCGCGAGTAAACAACTGCCTGGCCTGAACACGAGCCGTAATCTTCCATAAGTACCTGCATAGCCACTCTCGTCGCCCCAGCCCTCGTCATCCTGAGTCACTTCTTAGAGTCATTCACAAGACAGCTGCTAGTCATCCGCCGCGCCTCCCTCTCACCCGTGCCTATTACCTCGACCCAGCTATCGTACCTGTCGCATCCCGTTGTTTACCTTCTCCGTCACACCTAATCTACCTACTAGCCATCTGCCGCAGCACCTCCCAACAACACTCTACATACTCCGTCTATACTCTTGCCAAACCATACCAACCAGTCACAATACATACTATAACTACACCCGTCGATCCAAGTCGCAACACAGACATGTCGGCTTCGCAGACCTTCACCAGCGACCTCCGCAGCGACGCCAAGGAGTTCAACCGCGACAAGAACAGCAGGGCGAAGTGGGCGAACGGACAGTCGTTTGGCCCTGGCCGGCGACAGGAAGACGGCAAGCCCCGCCCTGCTAAGCTGTACCCGCATATCAAGTGAGTGGCTCCTCCACGGGTCCCGGGTTGCTTATCGGAGTACTAACATATGCAGGGCATCGTATCCCGGCCCCATGAAGGCTCGCACCGCTTTCAACAAGGACATGGCTTCTGCTAGTGACGAGTCGTCCGCCGACGAGGACGTTGACCATCCTTCCGCTGCTCCTGCCCCAGATGCCGAGGTCGCCTACTCATTCGATGCCCATCGTGGTCCCAGCCATGGCAGCCAGATCCTAAACCATGCACTCGACAAGGCAGTGGAGAGGTTTGAAACCAAGGAGACAGAGAAGCTGGTGAAGAACGAGTATGAAGTGCTCGACTTGTACGACGAGGCCCCGCGCCCAAAGCGCCATGTCGCTCCCGAGGATGACGAGTACGAGTTTGTCGACGCGTGAAGGTTTCCATGGACCTCTTGATCTGCCCTCATTCCTTATCGATTCTTCTGCACTTGACTTGCATACACAACTTCCCCGGCGTTTTTTGACGTCTGATATCGACTTCGCTGTCGGCTTTCCATCGATGTTTACATTTGCATTTTGTCCATGGCAGCATCAATAGGTGAGCGTTCGGCGCTTTTCTGAGGACTTGAGCAGCCACTATACCCGTTCCGGTTTGCTCTCTTTTCGTTTGGGTACTGGGTGGGACGGTTGTCTACCCATTGGATATGTGATGCCCTGGAGTATGGTCTTTACGTCTCTGCCCTGGGCTCAATTCTGCTGCACACATGTAGTCTATAATCTATCACTAGGAGCGGTGTGAATTCACGCCGTTCAAACTGACCAGTTGGTACTTAATTTTGATTGTGATTGTGATTGTGAGCTCTGAGTGATGATGCGCCCGACTCTATGCAGGACTAGAGGTCTGCCGTCGTCGTGTGACAGCCTTGTGATGCAACACGGAACACCCAGCCAGCCGCGACTGGCCACATCGGCGCATCGACAACATCAAATGTCTGTTGAAATCGGCACCGAGGCATCGCCATGCACGCTCTGCTCCGCGGCCATCTCTCAACTGGGGTGAAAGCGCGACAACACATGGATTGGGTGGCATAGATGGGGTGCGGCTGATTAGCCTACGTCATCGCCTATCGGGGACCCTTGCGCGGCCCTGGGCCTCACATTTCTAGACTCCCAACGCTTGCGACTAAACGCACAACCAAGGACTCGACGTCCCAACTAACACCGTCGCGACAATTCTAGTCCCACACTATCGCGACACTACCACCACGCATCACCCCTAAGCACTCAGCTTGCCACAGGCACAGCCCCCTTTCATCTCTTTCACCACCCGCGGCCTCGTTGATGGCGCGCGCCGTATAGGGTGATTCAATCCTCTCCACCAACCGTCAACCGTCAACATGACCGTATCCGTCGACAACCCACCACAACCCAAGAGCAGCCGGCCGCGATGGATGCTCCACGTCCAGGCGCAGTTTTGGCGCGTCCTCATGGGCATCGGCATGATGCTCCACCGCCTTGCCCGCCCACGACCCCCGAAGCCTGCCTTCCATAGGGACATCGATGCCACCGTCTCGCCATTGAAAGGCAAATTCCGCCTCAATTTTTACGTGCCCAAGGAATACAAGAAGCATAAGAAGCTGAAGGGTACTAGGAAATACCCTGTTGTCATCAACTTCCACGGAGGCGGTTTCGTACTGGGCACTGCACACGACGATGCGCGCTGGTGCGGTGTCGTCGTCGACGAGGTCGGAGCCGTAGTCGTCAGCGTCGATTATCGCCTCGCGCCTGAGAATCCGTTTCCCACGGCTGTCGAAGACGGTGCCGATGCGGTTCTCTGGCTGGCGCAACACGCTGAGGAGTTGATGCTAGATGCAGATCGCTTCGCCATATCGGGCTTCTCCTCAGGAGGCAACATGAGCTTTACGGTCCCGCTGTGTCTGCAGGGCGAGCTCTTCGACCGAACGACATCTGGCGCCAAGATCATCGATGACCGCGCGGGTAGTGTTCCCAATGCTGTCGTTCAGCCTCCTCCTGCATTTGGCCAAAACCTCACCCCGAACGGCTCCCGCGTCCCACTCGTGCGCCAAAAGTCACGCCTCGATCGCATTGCTATGCTCCGCCAGACAGGCGCCTCCTCGCTATCGCTCATATCCTCATACAAAGACAACTCGGGAGTGTCAGTCATGACGGAGGCGTCCAACACTGTCCTCAAGATCAGAGGCATAGTATCCTTCTATCCATCGATCGATTATACACAAACCCGCGCCCAGCGCCGAGAGACGTGCTCGAGGGTTGACCAGAACCTCCCCGCTGTCTTCACCGATCTCTTCGACGACTCGTATCTCCAACCACCTTCGCTCGATCTTGCACATCCATGGCTCAGCCCTGGTGTGGCACCAAAACACATGCTTGCGGCGCTCCCTGACGACATTGTCCTCTTCTGTTGTGAATGGGACATGCTTCTCGCTGAGGGCGAACGATTCCGCGACCGCCTACAAAAGGATCTTGGAAAGCGCGTGCATTACCACTGTGTACCCGGGGTGCCGCATGGCTGGGACAAGGCGCCTAATCCTCTTAGGGAGAGCCCGGGTGCTCGACAGCAATATATGGTAGCATGTAAAGAGCTGAAGCGTATGTTTGACATTGAGTACGACGAGGACGATTCGCACCAGAATTTGCCATGTAAGCAATATCATAAAAGTGTTGACTTGGGCACCGCGGGTCAGCGGGCGCAGGCCGAAGCATAAGCTGTGGCGTTGTTCTTTACTTTTTTCTTAAAATATGGGTCTTGGGCATGGGTTCATAAGTTTCACATCAGCGGCGTTTGATGAATCTTCGAGAGAGCGATGTTTAGCATACATATGAACCCGTTTCTTCTTCACGTTGCGAAATTTGGCGTAATCTGCCATGTGCTGCGTGATGCTTGCTCCTTCCTGTGCTCTTTCAGAAGTTTTGCTTGCTCACAATTACTACCTTTTGCAAGGCCTCAGTTGTTGCTATTCACTTTGACATTAAGGACCTGAAGGGTAAATGGTTTTGTATTATGATTACTTGCTAAATATTGCGATAACGCTGTATGGATTGTTCATAAAAGAATACCCCATCGCTTTACCCGTACGATTTGATGAAAGATTTGAGACACAAGCCCACGACATTAATCAGAATCCATGCTTCGCAAACTCCTTCTGGGCCCACTCCCACAGCTCATTCGCAAGTTGATCGTTCTTGAGTATTGCCTGCGTGTACTCATTACCATTGCCCTTTGGTGTGTAGAAAGCCCCGTTCTTAACCTCGCTCTTCTTCGCAGTGCTGGCCCACAACTGCGCCTTCGCACCATCGGCAACATTCGTCAAGAACGGTCCAAAGACTACGGAAAGAACCGTACCTAGTACAGGTCTTCTTGTCTTCAGATTATCCCAGATGCCCGTGTTGACAACGCCGGGATGCAGCGCTACAGATGTGATGCTTGGGTATTTCTGTGCGCTGACCTTGCTGAAATAGTAGTTTGCCAGTTTCGATTGGCCGTAACGAGCTACGGAGCTCATGTCCTCACAAGCAGTTGTGAGCTTAGGGAAGAGGATACCCTCTTTGGGCCCTTGCTTGAATAGTTCGGAGCTGAGGTTGATGATGCGAACGTCGCTGTTTGGTTCTTCGGCCGTCTTGAGCAGGAGTGGCAGGAGGAGCTTGGTGAAGAGAGTAGGGCCCATGTAGTTGCTGCCGAATTGGACCTCATAGCCGTCGCTCGTTACGCTTGCAGGGTTACCTGTTGTGCCGGCGTTGTTCATTAGGATATCCAGACGAGTGTTTTCGGTGAGGACGCGATCGGCGGCTTGCTTGACGGACGCGAACGATGCCATGTCTACCTCGAGGTAATGTATCTTTCCCTTTGCTGAGGGAACTGCTTTCTCGATCTCTTCGATTGCTGCGTTGCCTCGCTTGCTTGTCCGAGCTGCGAGATACACTTTGTCTGGGTTGTGCTTGACAAGTTGGAGAACACTCTCTTTGCCGAGACCGCTGCTGCCGCCTGTCACAACGATGACCTTTCCCGATAGGTCGGATATGTCTTTTTCGGGGTTGAAGTGCATATTGCAGTTGGTGGATCCGACACCTGGGTATACGGCAGCTTGTCGTTGTAGAAAGATAAAGGATAAATTCGGCGAATGCTAGTATTTGAGGAGGGATGAGGTATTGCAAGGATGTACGAAGATACAAGAGACGAATGGTTGAGTGGGACTGATGTTGACGTCTGAGGGTGTGTTATTGAATACATATCTGAAAGTGCCATTAACCTTATATATCGTGTAGTCCAACGACGGTCAACGCGCCGAAGGCCCAAGATGCCGCCTCTAATTCACCGCAGATCTCGTCCGAAAGATTGGTAATTTCACTTTGATTTGAGGAATTCTGGCTACTTCGAGCAAAAGGTCAGAAGAGAAGTCCGACTAGGTGGTTGTCCGAGGTATCGTCTTTAAAGTTTCGGCAACACTCGTGACCGGTCGGGCAAACATGTCCCCGCAGCCTTCCATCGACCACCATGAATGTTCTGCGCTACAGTTACCTTAGCGCCTACTTGTGGTATGTGGTCAGCTAAAACTGCGCCTGCAGCTGTCCAGGAACTCAAGTTCTGTCCCGGCGCAATGCGCGATAGAGCGAAACTCTTCTCGAGTAACTTGGAGTCGACTTTGCGACGAATATCGTTTTGAATTACGTCAGAGGTAGCCTCGTGGTGTAGAAGTAAGATTACTGAACTTGCTGTCGGATGGTCCCGAGGCCTGCTTCAAAGTCTCTGCGGACTTCTCTCGAGTGCCGCACGGACGTTAAGTGGATTTGTTGATTAATCAACACTTCCATTGCGTCCCGAACAGAGTCGATAAAACGCATTGCAGAACCTGTCGCTGTGCGGTGTTCGATATACGCTTCGATGAACGTGCAATTCATCCGGCCGAATGAGATACCCGAAGGAAGGCATCATACAGAAACCGCGGACGTCCGAAGCCATCATATTCTATTGGATCTACGCACAAGTTTCGCACTTGAACTACTTTCTCAAAGGGCGGGAACGATGTATGCACGACGCATGAAAGTTGCGAGCAAGTTCGACCACGTAGAAAGAGAAGAGAAGATGGGCGTGGGTGCTATGGCCAACTCGGAATGTGGAGATGGTCCTGAAGTCCAACTGCGACTTTTGTGCATGCTGCTACATAGGGAGCGAGGGTCGAAGATATGTTGCCAATCGGGAGCCAGTTCGCGAAGCCATTAAGAGTTTCAATTAATCGTCCAAGTCCGTCTGCGTCAGGCGACGAGGAGCGAAGTTCGAAAGAGGTGGGAACAAGACTCGCCAGCTTTGCCTCCCGATGAAGCAGCAGAGGCAGACACCAACTGGAACGGTCCTACGCCGCATCGACAGAGGAGTCTTGCATCAATTCCTGCGATGCATGCGTTCGAGACTGCGACATCCTTTCCTAGATTGACAGCAGGGTCATCGATATGTCGTAGATTCGTAAGGGATGTCCAGACCGGTATATCGGTTGCTTCTATATGTCGCAGGGGATTTGATCCGGCACTTGTGGATGTGGGCACGCACGACGTGTGCTGGAGATGTTGGAGGAAAGTCGTTCGATTAGCTGCACAATGAGCATGCAGAGTGTATCGGCACATTAGGCGAGCAAGCTGTGGGGTTGCGGCAAGTACAATGCTTATACTCGCCTTCGGTATGTCCTCTGGATTGAGCGTTCACAGGTGCATTGCGTTTTGCATACTGGGCGTGTTGGCCGCCTAGACAAGGTCGCGTGAGTGCCTGAGGCAGGCCAGACCGTTCATGCCTCGTTTCAATCATCTGTCGCGCGTATACATGCCTGTCTGATTAGGAAGGCGGCGACACCTCGTCCGCAATCTTGGGTAAGTAAGCCCGAAACGTCGCGCCGTATCCACACATGATGTGTTGGGGTCTCATTTCCCAGCGATCATAGGTGGGCGAGGACTTGTTGCTTCAGCGTGGCCCAGTGTCGCAGCTTCTCATGTTCCGCATGTGCACCTCAGCTTGCGTCTTGCAAGAGCAGACGTCAGTTTTGTTGTAGGTAGCCTCGTTGCACGGTGGGCGGGCTCGTTGACGGTTGATAATCTTACCACAGCCAGTGAAGTCGGTCAGATCGTCTTGGCGGCGGATCGCGAAATTGCTCCTCGGCCCAGCGTCGTCTTGAAACCACCTGGCCAAGGTTGGTGCATCCCAACCCTGCAGCATTTGTCGCTTGTTCCCCCCGGTATCGTCACCCTGCCACGGCGCAGACGAGGTGATCCTGCCAAATGCCATGGGTCCCGTTGGCGCGACATGCCGCAGAGCCAATCGAACCACCGATCTCATGCAGCGCATTACCCTGGTCCTGGCTCCGCAACGGGCGGGTTCTCGACTCTGCAATTTCTCCCAGACGCCCCGAAAGTGGATGAGTGATTGCCGCTGGTATGATGACAGCGAAGTGTGGAGGCGCCAGGCTCGTTTCCTGGCGGACCGGTGGTGATACTGGCGCACATTCCGCCGTTCTCTGCATCTCTTCCTTCTCTCAACCTCTCCACGACTGTGTCGCGGCCTGTTCCATTTCTTTGGCTCACTAGAGCTGTCCATTCCTTTACAACCACGCCTATATCTTCCTGTCTTTCCTTCATACTCACTATACCTTTACTCTAACGAATTTGAAACCCAAGATGCCCGGGATGCTTACAAGGTCGAAGTCATTGAGGTTTCTGAGAAACAATCGCAGGGACGCCACGGAGCAAGACAATGGGGCCTCAATGCCGCCTGTTAAGGGTTCTCAAACAGGCGTTGACAAATACAAGCCCTCCACTTCCGATTTGAGCACCGAAGTAAATCTAGGAGTCCCAGGCACGGCAGTGCGGCCAAGCACATCGAGTGGACCTGGAGAGCGTCCATTCATGTTCCATAGGAAAACAAATCTTGCACCATCGATCTATTCTCAGGACCATATCCACTCGTTCCAATCGCCTACTACTTCCACAACTGTACTCTACAGTCCAGACGCCACGAAAGAACGAGGGGTCATTGGTATCGCTCTTGGGTCACCCACCTCAGGTTCACACTGGAAATCAACGCCTGAGGCTGCGGTACCAACAACCGACTCGAAACCCGCCCATTCTCCAATGGCAACACTAAACCACCCCAACGACTCTTCGGCTTCGCTGAGCAGCCGTGTTGAGGCGCCCAAGTCCAAGATCAGCCGATGGAAGTCGTTGTTTCGTAAAGCGCCTCCTCCTCAACCAGAAAAGCCATCGTTCTATCAGCTGGCGCAGACCGTTGCCGCGGCACCTCGCGCAGACAGCCACCATGACGAGGAAGCCAATGAGTCCCAGGCAGCTCGACCAGAAGAGAAGGAGAGGGAGAAGTTGCGCAGTGTGTCACCGCCGACCTATAGGCCGAATATCCGAGCATCGCGGAAATGGGCTCCAGGAGAGTTCGTCCCACCTCAGTCGCCACCGGAGACGTCTGCGACCCGAGACCGTGCTATGACGCTCGGAAATATGCCGTCACATGGGCCTAAGAAGTCTATGCAACGGTCTTTTACAACACCTGCTCTAGGAGCGCGAGGCGTTGCAGGCGAGGTCCCACCTGTGCCACAGGTTGAAGTATCGGGCACAACCAACAAAGCACTACCACAGAATCCGACCGGGTCCGCAGATGACGGAGGGCCGCTTCTGGACGTCAGCCTTCCCGATATCACAATGGAAAGATACAGCGTCATGTTCGGAAACCTCTTGCAGTCCGACCCGAACCGATTATCCCTCTTGGCAAGACGGCAAGGCAACACCGAGAAGATCAAACCGCTGCTAGAGCTGTCTGCAAAGGTATGTATCCGCAGGTATGGCTATTTTCAACTAGGCCTAACGTGAAAGTAGGACGATCAGAAGGACGAAAGTCCCGTAGATTACAGTCTTCAGCGCAGGGTTACGTCGCCCGCTCCAGCGTCTGGCTCACCACGACTGTCCCTATTTCCGTCCACCAACCCCGGCCGCGCACCGTCACCTCTGTCAGGATCTATCATGAGCCGTAGCAAAAAGGATCTGAAGCGGTCCCGGACGATGCCCACGAAGTCTCCCCTTCAGCAAACTTTCGCTCAGAATACAGAGAACACGACCAGACAGATGGATTCTACCAAGCTGAAGCCTGTAGCATCTCCGTACCTGAAGCCAGCATTGACCCCTACCTCGATTTGCAGCTTCGAATCTGAGGCCGAATCGATCACGATCATAGTCGCCCAGGCATCACCCGGTCATCCTAAACCGATTACGTTGCATCTTGACGAGCGAGAGCCTGAATGGGAGATCTGCACGAAGCCAGTGAGGGCTCTGAAAAGCGAGACCCTTACAGTCAACAGCGAGCCGTCGTCGCCACTAATCCGCTCGCCCTCGCAACAGCAGCCGAAGGTGACCAAACTCAGCGCGCTGTCATCGCACCCGTCTTCTGCACCTCTTGACGCACCCTCCCCACTGCAGAGGTTGCAGAGCTTGTCAACTCCACCACACTCGGCCAGTAGACACGGTGAGAAGCGAGCTGAGATCCAAGCAAGGAGAAGGGAGGGAAAGACAGAAGAAGTCGGCACAGCGAAAGCCATGGTCGGCGTCGCAAGAAGTGTATCTGTCAGCAGAGCGAATAGCCCAAGAGGCGTGGTTCGCACTTTGACGAGTCCGCACGAGGATCGTGTGGTGGATCGATTGGCCCTCACCCCCACGATGGTGGAAGTCAGGAACCGGAAGAGCCAGAGAGTACAGCTCGAAGATGCATAAGCTTTGTCTCTTCATTCACTTCTATAAACTTTCGAGAACATCTCATTCTTCTTTTTTTCGTTTGTCCTTCTACGTTGAATCGCGTTTCTAGCGATCGGGACTTGGTATTACTAGGGCGTTGTGCGCTGATACACCGAGAGTTGCAAAATGTACTCGCGTGCCATTTGGGTTTATGCGGGTTGTTTCTTATAAGCGGGGGTCGTTCTGGTTGCATTCTCCAGGATATCCCTGGACTTCTTCATGTGCGGATAGGGATGATTCGAGACGTACTGCTGGTCGGTGAAAGGATAGGGTTAGGCGAAAGACTTTGGTACCGCTAGAAGGCCTGCAAGTTTGCGAATGGAACTTTCAACACCTATCACTGCGCTTATTGTCACTTTGTCGCTGACTAGAGCCTATGAGTTTTGGGCTCCTGCTGAACGCTGTGCGTCCCGAAACCCACATTCCTGGAATGGGGCCGAGAGGATCGACCGGTGAACCGGCAGAATGCATCGCATCGGCGCTGTTTCGTATGTATACAGGGTTGCGAACGCTTTCGATATGTATTCTGGTACTGCGAAAAGCTGTCTAGAAAGAATGAGCATTCGGTTGAGTGTGTTCTGGCACAGACTTCTCGCGCGTACTCTTCGTAGGCAGGCATGGCACACGGTCGCAGCTACCGTTTGGAGAAGCGTGGTGGCTATGGCGCGAACCACCTGGCCACCCCCGCTCGGGAGCGGAAGCAGGAAGGCGCACCATCATCTCACTGCCGTCCACCCAGCAGACTTCAGCCAAAGTGACCGAGCTCCAGTCTCTCGTCTCCGAGACCTACAGCGCACACTACCTAGGTACATGCTGAATTCATTCCCTGCAAAGAAGGCCGGCTCTCAAGCAACTTTCGGGGTGTGGCCCTCACCATTCAGCCCCCACCTCTTGGCGAGCAGCAGGCCTCAAGCCTCACCCGTCACGATAGGCCCTCATACTGGCAGCAGAGCGCATCTGTCAAATTAAGAGCCGGACTAGTCAGAGATGTGGCTGCAAAGAAGTCACCAGCCAAGCCTTTCCTGCTTTACGATACAGTATGCCACTCGCTTCCAGGCTAGACGGCATCACACAGCCCGCCTGGCCTGAAGCCATCGCTACTCATCATTGGAGCGGCCGCGCTAGATAGCACAATGAGCGCTGCACCTCGGTCAAGCAATACTGTCGCCTACGCCTGGCTCAGCAAAGGCTTAGCCTAATGTAAACAGCGGTCGCAGGCCACCCAGTCAGACTCGAGAGAGGCGGAGTACCGATGGGAAGGAACCCTCTTCAGCCTTCTGAGGGACTTCCCCTTCTCACTTTACAATCAACCTATTCTATTTCAGCTTGGCTATCGAATCCATTTCTTTCGGCCTGCATCGCATCATCTCACGCGACGGTTCTACGTGTAGCTCTGCTTCCTCTCGTACTGATTGAGCATGTGTTAGAAAGGCCCATCACCGCGCGCAGTTGATGATTATCGCAGGCCTAGTCAGCCCTAAATCCGAGGATCAGTCGAGACTTCCGGTCCCCAGCCTGCTCGGGCTCAATCATCATCGATCCAACGAGAACCAGCACCAGAAACCAGTGGAAGGCTTCGCACTGATGGTCTCAACACGATCTGGGACCGCTATCTAGCCAACCAGCAAAGCACAACGGCTGCATTCAAGCGAAAATAACTCGTTAAAGAGAATGT
Organism: Alternaria viburni; assembly: GCF_023758015.1. NCBI lineage: Eukaryota > Fungi > Ascomycota > Dothideomycetes > Pleosporales > Pleosporaceae > Alternaria > Alternaria viburni. The sequence goes on from NW_026055777.1 coordinate 355,605, forward strand.
CCGGTCTTGAAGTAGGTCTGTCCCTTTATGCCCTCGAAATTCTTCAACAGATGTGCGTACGCGACCTCTTGAAGGGCATGAATACAAGCTTTCTCTTCTGACTGTTGCTCACAATTCCTCAGATAGTCGCAGCAGTGTCTGCTGTTGTTTCAGCGTTCCACGGCGGATCAGAGCTCCTCAAGCTCGTCAAACAGAAACGCCGCGCTCGCAAAGCTCGCGATCAAGGTCAGCAAGAATGGGAAGAGGAGCAGCTACAAGCTTCTCTTATCGCTGGGGAACAACAGATCGATCTGAGATATAAGCAAGATCAGAGAGAGTTGGGTGACTATGTGCGCATTGGTGATGGTAAGTTCCACGAGAGAGGCTCGTATGGTGGGCTTGAAAATTAAGACATGCGCACAGATACCGCTCGGGAACGTCTCTACCACATAGGCTTCATGCTGCAGGCCGAAATCATCAACAGCTTACGGCAAGCCGCTACGAAGTGAGTACTCCAGATGTTTGGCATATCGGGACAGAGCTAACACTGAGCCTTCAGCGAAGTTTGTGTGCTTAATCTGCATATCCTCCACGAAGCCTCCATTACGAACCGAAAAGAGACTCTGACGACATTGGACGAGCTGAAACAAAGAATCTACATAGCAAAGCCGATGGTGCGACCGTTGAGGGCGGCCAGTGAGGACTATAAGGACATGTCAGTTGGCCCGAGGCATACCCAGATGCGTTCACTGTCAGATAGCTACCCGACCGCAAGCTTTCCAACGCAGAACGATTTCGGTTATACCGGACACAGTCTGTCCGACTATTGCCGGCCCCAAGACACGTCGAGAGCATCTCGACCGGCCTATACCCCAGCACAAGCTGCGGAGCCTGACTTCATTCTAGCTCTCGACAGACTTCGCCCTGACGATCGCGCATCGATTATGAAAGATATCCAGCACATGATTAGCTCTTATCAAGGCCTTAGCGTCGAAAACGGGTCAAGACTAGCAAAAAGTCACAGGCATAGTAGTGCCCAACCCACCCGCCGAGATACGCTGACCATGCTCAATGACCGAGACGCATACACTGAATCAATGCAAGAGCTGGATCGAAGCCTGAATAAGCTTTCCCATGACTCACCATCGGCTTCCGGTCAAGCGAATACCGTCAGGCCGATGAAGGAGCAGCATGTCTACAATCAACCGAATCTCGCAGGTAGTTCATATTACCAGACAGGAACGCATACACTCCATCCTCGATGGTCTGATACATCTAGCTCTGCGCAGTCTAACGCAGCTTCTCTTGGCCGCAAAAGCTCCAACTCATCGCAAGATGAACATGCCCACCCTCCAGTAGCACCACATGATCAAGACGATGAGACTCGTAGTGCTCCACCATACAGCTCTCCCTATATGGTTACACAAGACAGATATACACCTTCTCCCATTGCACCGCTGGCACCTTTACGCCCTCAATCTCATGCGCCGCCCATCAATACACACAAGAACGACGCAAATGCACCTACGCACATGCCTTGGCCTGGATCGCAACAGCAACGAGATCATTCTCCTTCACTTTCACAAACACCATCTGTACCGTATGCGCAGCCACAGCAAAATCTTGCACCAGCTGAAGGACACCTTGCTGGCCTTAGACAGTTAGTGTACCCTCAGCATTACATTGCACCTGCAACAGAACGCGGCATGGCCGGTCAACGTAGCAACAGCACCTCCCAAGCGACTGCGTATAATTCTCCAACAGCAGCCGCTACTTCGATGCTGGGATCTCCAACTGCAATCTACCCTCGGCACGCTAGTATTACGCCATCTATCGCCTCGACCGACAGTGGAAACTCTATCCCGATTGGCATTCTTCCAGGTCACCACCGTATGCGTGATATCAGAATTGAAACTATCCAAAGCGGACCAGCAGGTGGCGAGAGAATGATGAACGGCCGCCCGAACAAGGACAATGATTACTGGGGTTTTTGCAAGGGCGCCTGGGCTGTCCGCGAAGACCCCAAGAAAGGCATTTCTGTGAGAACTCAGCCGTCCGGCTACTACAACACAAAGCAGATTTGGGGTTGTAAGTCTTGCACCTTTACGGGCGACGTTTTCACAAAGCCACACCCCACAAAGAAGAACAAGACTGTCGAGATAGTGGACCCTCGTGTCAAGATCTCCATGTCCGGGATACGATATCGGTAAGGGTTCCCTGGTATAAACTGCATGTGAGAGATATACTGACTACTTCTACCAACCTTTAGGTGGATATTTCTTGCCAAATCGCATGTAAAGAAGAAGGCAGCAGAACCTAACTCAAACGATGACAACTTCGGCTGCCTGTTTTGTTTAGGACAAGACAAGGTCACGGGCGTTTACGGTGGTGTGGAAACACTTATGAACCATATTGCGCTCACGCATGTGGCGGACATGAGCGAGCAGGCACAAAAGAAAGCCAATTGTATCCTGGGTAGAGTAGCAGGCTATGACGAAGAGTTTGACATCAACGTGCCGATTTTCAAAGAGGCGGAGCTTGCTGGCTAAGTAAGTACACCGGGATCCCGAGCTGGGGCTGGGTGGAACGGCGTTACGGAATCGTATTCGAGGATACCCTTGCTTTTCGTGTATTATGTTGTAACATAAAGACCTTTACGGTGATCTATACCGATCTATCATACGAGCAAAGCACTTTGAATCCCTTTATTATGCAATTTTGACAGAAAAGCTTTCTTCGCCCAGTCTAAAACATGTGTTTATATCTAGCTTTTTCAGATCAAGTACACGATGAAAGCACACGATCAATTCGATTAATCCTGAAGACTAACATCATCATTCGTTTATTTCTCCGACTTCGACGGCTCCGACAGCGACGTGCCTGGCCGCCAGTTTTTGTACCGTTCGGCTTCATCCGCAATGGTATGTGGGACGTGTTGCTGCAGCGCCTGCTCAAAATGTCGCATGTAAACTTTCGGCTCGCTATTGGGGTCCATTGTGTAATCCGTAATCGCCAACTCGATAGCGACGGCGCACAATCCACTGATATCTGCTCCACTGCTCCCGTCTGTTTTCCTGGCAACATCATCGAGATTGACGTCCTCTGCGAGCGGTCTCTTCCGCGTATGGATTTGCAGGATCTGCTTCCGCGCTTCTTCAGTCGGAAGGCCGATGTGGATGTGTGCGTCGAAGCGGCCGGTACGGATGAGCGCCGAGTCGAGAATGTCAGGCCGATTGGTCGCGCCGATGATGAACACATCCTTGAGTGCTTCAATACCATCCATCTCGTTCAGCAGGGTTGTAACGACATTGAGACCGCTATCCTGTGTCTTTTCGCGCGACTTGCCGATGGAGTCGATTTCGTCAAAGAAGATGATGCACGGCTTTGCTGCGCGTGCTCTACGGAACACATCCCGGATAGCTCGCTCGGACTCGCCCACATACATCTTGATGAGTTCAGAGCCTTTGACTGCGAGGAAGTTTTGTTTACTCTCCGTTGCAACGGCTTGTGCGATCAGGGTCTTTGCGCAACCGGGGGGGCCATAGAGTAGAACGCCTTTTCGGGATTGAGGGCCACCGAATTTGATGTCGAGGTCGGGATACTGGAGATGCGATTAGCTTTGAGCCTGGTTGCAGAAGTAGATGAACGCCTAAGGGTGCATCGTACACGGCCGTGGGAGATATAGGGATGACATAGGAATATAGCTTACCTTAAATGGGCGAATAGTAATGGCTTCAAGTACAGCGCGAACGTGATCCAGACCAGCGATATCTGTCCATCGAACCTTGGGCACTTCTAGAATGCTATCTTTGAGGACCGTCGGTTGTACTTCTCCGAATACGGCATCGAAATCTTCCTGACAAACATAGTCTGTTTGCTCAAGCTTCTCGCCAAAGGTGGTCTTTTCTTCCTCGCTTATCGTCTCATCCATCTGTTGTTCGCGTCGGTCTCGGGCGAGAAGACACAGATCGTGGATGTCGCGTCCGACGAAACCGTGTGTGCGCTCTGCCAGCGATGGGAAGTCAAGGTCTCCAAGTTTGCTCGTAGTGCCCAAAATTTGTCGGAGAATATCTTCCCGCTGAGTGGTGTTGGGTGGAAAGAGCTCTAGCTTCGTTTTGAAAGCTGACGGTGATCGAAGTCTGGTATCAACATCGTATATGCTACGCGCTGCTGCTGCGACGACCACTTGGCTACCGCCCAGCTTGGCCAACTCTTCCCGCAGCCTGTTTACAAGTGTCTCAGCTTTTTCGAGAAACCTGTCGAGATTATCCATTATAATCAAGCTCGGTTGGTTGTCACGAGCGTCCTCAAAAGCATCGGATATTGCCTTGGCTTGTCCTTTTGGATGCGTGTCTGGATCTACTCGGTAAACTTCTTGCCATGGGCATTCCGCTAGCCGTTCTAGTAGAAGACTTTTGCCTGTACCCTCGGGGCCGTGTAGTAAGAAAGAAGTAGGTCCACAAAGGCGTACGTCGCGTTGATGAGGTAGAGTGTTTGTGAGGTAAGAGAGGCGTCTGTTCATCGTAGTGATGTGAGCAGAAAGTCCACCGATGCCATCACCCCTTACCTGGAGAATCTGCTTAGAAGCTCTCGGGGTCTGCTGAGTAGGGATATCACCCGTGGTAGTGACTTCAGTAGTAAGTTCGTCGAAGTATGTCGCGTACTTCTCAGTTGGCAGCGGATCAATGTTCTGCACGGTGACACGCAACTTCTGGCTCTTCTGCTTGAAGCCTTTTTGTTGAACTGGAAAGCTGCATCCCGGAAGAATAATGTCAGAGTCCACTGCTACATAGCTGTCAGAAACAGTAGCCAAGTATGATCGTTGACCTACCTAAAGTGTGTCGTAGCCAATACAAAAGTTGCTCATTCGAGCTGAACTTGGCAGTTTGATTTGGTGCGTCTGCGAGACTGATCTCTATGGATTTGAGAGGCTTCCAGGAGTCTACCTTCTCGATGAAGACGGGATCGTTAAGCGAGAGGTCGTATTGCTCTCGCAGAAGATCAGACACCTTGGCGATTGGCTTGTTGCCAGGATTTGTCTGCGAGGCTAGCCAGGCCACTCCATAGCCTTTGAAACCGGCAGCAGTACTCAGCCGTACACAATCGCCATGAACAAGCCCCAACGTTTTCAGCTCTTTCTGTGATAAATGAATACGGAAGGCGCCGCCCTCGAGTGCGTTACTGGGAATGCTCGGAGGATTGCGCTCCAGAGGGCGCAGAGTGTAAGATGTTGCCGGGCTCATATTGTCACCGCGCACTGCAGCAAATGTCAAGACGGGTGGTGAAAATCTCGGAAGTGCTTTGGGTGCGCCGTTGGTGTGACTCACGTCACGTGTGTACTGAAGGCTTCAACTTTGGAAGTCTCTAATTAGCATGCGAATTCATCTCCACCTGTACCTAGGTCCCATTGCCTCTTAGCGCAGCATTGTCAGGGCCCTCCAATGCAGCCCAATGTGGTGAAGGATGCTGGGTGACTAAGCGACCGGGGAGCTAGGCCGGATGGGTGTGCTAGCGCGGGCCCATTCCGAAGCTTTTCTGAGTATCGCGCTCGAGAGAGGGTAGCTTGCCATGTTACGAAGCCGTGCAATTTATGCCACCGCCGCGCCTTCCTCGACATCTTCGGCCATGTCATCCTTCGGGGACCGCGTACCAGATTCGCTGCGCCCACAGGACGACGCCCGCACCGTCCTCGACCGTCGGCGATGAATCCCCGCAAACCACCACTGCCGACAGCCACACAGCAGAGAAGGAAAGCTGGTTGAACAGGGGTTTGATCAGACTTGTACCCTGGACCCGGACTACACCGTCTACCAAATCGCAACCGCCATCGCCGCCGCAATCGCAATCGCAATCGCAAGCCCAGAACCGTCCTACGTCCGAATCGAATGAAGAGGGGAAGGGCATATCCGAAGCACAGACATATGACACTGGTGCTGTGGTGATCAGGAAGACCACTGAATCGCTGGCGCAGCGCCAGCGAAGGGTATTGCATTCACATTCGGGAACACGCCCACAGGACAAGCACACAGGGAAGGCGGACAGTCGAGATCAAGATTTCAAGTCCGCGAGGAAGGCCGAACATACTGTGGAGAGACGCTTGGGCCAGCCAGCTGTTGTAAGGAAGGTTCTGGCCTTACCTGTGTCTCCCGAAACAAGAGAACGTGGACGGAAACACCAAGACCCTATACGCAAAGATCAGAGTAGGCAGAATCCGACCACAAGTAACGAGAAGGAGGTCGCTACAACTCTTCGAGATGACGATACTACAGTCATACGTCAGCAGCTTCAGGGCCTGTTCGAGCAAGTCAAAGCCCTCCAGGCCGCATTAGAAACAAAGATTGCGCTGGGACAGCTGCCGTCTTCGTCCCCCAGGGAACAGGACATACCGACTGCGGCACCTGTTATACCCCGGAACGATGCATACCCTTCCACCCCGATACAGTCGTTACTAGGACATGCTTCAATGAGCGGCGATCCGGTTTCTTTCCGTCATTCTGATACTTCCTATCCGAAGACCCTGTCTCGCACACTTGAGTATAGCCAGAAAGCCCTCCGTAAGTCGGTTTACACATTAGGCAGTGTGGCTACAGAGCTAGAAACAGCACGCTCTCTAGCAGTGGCCCCAGTTACCCGACATGCTCGTGACTGCATACGCGTATTGGATGAAGACGCAGCAATCGAGGGTGACTTTGAGCTTAAGCAGGCTCTAAGAGCGTCATACAGGAACTGGGAATTGCTCCACGCGGAACAAAAACACTCTGCTCGCGTGAATGGGCGACCGGATCTACTCTTGAAGCTACACGTCAGCGACATAAGAGCAACGTCATCCAAGATTGGCAGTAGTGTGAAAGAGCTGAAAAAAGACCTTGCTCGTATTTCACCAACCACGCCAAGAGCGCCGAAACCAGTACTCCCGTCGGTGGAAGAGTATCGCCGGCAAGCCCGCGAACATGCCGAAAACGTGAAGAAATTCCCGAGAGGCTCTGAGCTAAAAAGCTCAGAGAAGAAGATTGACAGCGAGAGGTTGACGCGAAGGATTCATACACAGTCACGCCTAATGAAGTCGTCAGACGGCTTGAGCGCCACTACTGAAGACGGTGACGGAAAGAGTACAACGACCGAGCAATCTATGAGGACATCGCCGCTTTTGCAGCAGAAGCCAGAGGTTAGCCCATCCACTACTGCCAATCTATCACCAAAACCAACACGGGGTACTGCCGAAATGAGTGAGCAATCGCTTCTTGAAGAACTCTTCCCGGAGGCAAGCACTACTCTGCAACCTCGTCAGCCCGAGCAAAGCGATAGGTATCCCAAACTCAACCTCCCGGACTCAACGCCTATCGTTCGTCGGGAAGTTTACGACCCTACTCCGTCACTCAAAGAGCAAGTGGTCAATTCGTTGCGCAAGCAGGGGGAACAAATTACCGTTCTTCAACTCACGAACTGTAGCACTGAGCTGACTGAAGCCGACTTCCGTCGCATCATACCAAAGAGCAAGCACATTGAGGGTTGGCATCGAGATGGCGATCTTTATAAGATTGTGCCTGGTCGTGACCCGCTGAGTCTAGAGCGACTGCCCTTCTACTACTTACTTTTCAAGAACGCAGAGGCAGCCCTCGCGTATCAGAAGAATGCTTCGAGATTGCACAAGCTGAGCGCTCTCCACCAGCCCGCGAGTATCTTTTCCGCTATTCCACCCCCTAGAGGGTTCCTCGAAGAGGGTGAAGATATCACAGCTGCCATCTCATCCTACAATCTTCTACCCGCACATCACCCCATGAGTCTCAATGTTCTCATGCAGCCCTATAACCCCGTACTGCGTACGTTGGTGGAGAGAGGCGGCTACCAACCCATCGCGCCCTCGGTCGACGAGAAAGGAAACCCCGTATGGAGGGTGCTCATGCATATCGAAGGCTACGAGCCTAGCACGTCGGACCTTTTCAAAATCTTCTCTCGCGATGCTTACAAGCATGGCATGACTCTTCCCCTGCGCAACGAGTCGCAGACATCGATTCACCGTCTTCGCGACGTGATTAATCTGAAGACGTCGTCCAAGGCCGTCTCGTCGAATCGGCCTCGCGCATATGGCACCTTTGAACAGCCAGCGAATCCAGATTTGGAGACGACGTACGATGACCCGGCGATTCAGAGCATGCTATCTGGTGCAAACGAAGACAGCCCCAGCCAAACGAATCAGCTAGTCATGAACCGCGTATACAATCGATGGGTGCTGGATTTTGAAGACGAAGACACGGCTCGCAGATGGAGTGTGAGGTGGCATCGCAGAGTACTGCCTGAATTGAGCCATACCAGGGGCGCGTGGAAAGACAGCGAGGAGGCGAGGATTTGCAACACTGAACTTTTGTGGTGATGCAGTAGATGTATGATAGTCTGTATATGTAATGATGAGTTTGCCTAAAGATACAATCTAACTGTCTGCTACGTTGTGGTGTGAAACACCGGGTATCATAATGCCGTATCTCGTGGGCTCGTTCCTCATGTCAAGCCTATGAAAGTGCTACGAGCTCATGCCGGCGGCAGTGAGGAAGGCCGGACTCCAGTATTCGTTCTCCCCGGCTTGTGTGTCGACCCAGACCAGACTGTCTGCCATGAGGTCCTCAACCACAGCATGGGCTCGAGGCCTCTCCCAGTTGAGATTCAGCTGCAACATGGATACTGTGACGTAGCCAAGAACCTGTATGGCTTCGAGTACCGTGCTCTGGTCGGTATTCAACTCCTTGGGTACGCTTCTTATCAAAATTCTGTGCCCAATCTTCATGATGGAGAAGCAGGATCCGAGGGGAGCGAGCGAGTCCACGGCGCGCTTGATGTCGTCATCGCTGACTTCCATGCTCCCGCCTATGCGCTGGGATTTGGATATGCGGGCTTTGAGATCCGAGACGCTGATGAGCCCGCCGTTCTCTGATCTCGTGGCCCGGCACTCTTCCACGATCAAGACGCCCAGGTTGAAGTAGAAGTCATTCACACTCCCGCCCAGCAGTTGTGCCCAAATGCTCTCCCCGCCAACGCCACTTGGCTTGCCATCTTTATTGTCCCGGTGGTACGAGGAAGCGAGGAAGTCGATGTTCAGCGCCGAGCACATGCGCGCGAACTCGGCGCGGAAAGCAGGGTTGGCGCGAATATCCTTGGAGTGGGTGACGGCGAAGTTGTGGAGGAGCGACTGGAAGACGGACAGCTGGGTCGAGAGGGAGTCGGCATTGCGGGTTCGCAGCGTGGCGCCGTGCGACGTGTAGTGGTGGTTCTGCAGGCCGCGCGAGGAGAGCGACGACAGGCCGGGGGTGCGGCGGCGGTCCATGGCGGCGGTTGTGCGCGTGCGTCTTCAGTGCGTCGTCTGTTGGATGGCTCGGACGGATGCTTCTGCAGGTAACATGAAGAGCGTGGGCTTATGTCACCTGCAACTGCTCCCTTGCGTGCGCGCTGGTCTCGGGGCGTGGGTGATGGTTTCACTGCTGGCAGTGGGTCGGGCCGGGCGGGGTAGGGCGATGAGATATCGTCGAGGTTGCACGTCGCCCAGGCAGATCGCGTCTAGACAACAGGATGGCTGCCACAACGGCTTCTTGTCAAGGGACACCCATCAATCAGATGGTTCCCTCCAGCACAAGTGGAGAGTCGGAATGAGATCGCCATCCCGAGCCGAGCCTCGTACTAACTCAATGACGTATGGCGTGTGTTTCGGGGAGATATCGGTCACTCTTTACCGGTACATGGCATCAGATGTCGACAAGCTCCCCCGATAGCTACTCATGCGGCGAAACAATCTTAAGCGCTGGGGGCGACGCGTCCGTTCGACCTCTGCTCCTTCCTGACCACTTTCAGCGCCTGCGTTCTTCCCTTGGTTGCGTTCATTGCCTGGACCCTGCATCAGAGCTAGGCTGCCGCGCTCACGTGTTTTAATATTTTCGCGTCTTGCCCTTCCTGGAATTAATGATACCCCATTTCTCACCTGCTCGAGTAGAGCTTTGCGAACAACCTATTCTCAAAATTCTCCGACATTCCTGGTTCGAGGAAATCTTCCGCCCCAGGATGGACCCGTCAATAATCAACAACTGCGTACTGCTGCTGAATCTGCCCCCGAAGGCACTTGCCGGCATCGACCTCCTGTCCTTCACTTCATCACCACGTTTTCGAGGAGTCAAAAACATTCCACCAGGCCTGCATTTCGTCTTCACTGCAAGCGACAGCACTTTGTCTGTGAGGCACGGCGCCTGGTTCTACGTCACCCCTGGCGTAGGCTCGCCGCAAGTCTTCGTTAAGAAATGGGACGAGAGCACCGAAGACCTCGTAGCCGAAACCTCGCAGACCGAAGTCCTGAGGCACAAGGCGAACCTGGGAAGCATATGGAAAGATGGCCTGACACCTTACCGACAAAGCGTCCAGGAAGGGGACTCTGGTGCTGAAGAAGGCTGGTCTGAGGAATCTACCGACTGGAGCAAGCTTACATCGCAAGTCACACCCACGATGCTATCGAGGATATGTGGCCTGAATCCGGATCACTGGAACTTGACATCCGCATCATCCGCCCCACAAGACCTGGACGAAATACCCGGCCTAGAGAACAGCAACAGCATGCTGCATCCGGAGAAGGAGCTACGGTTCTTGCCCATCGATCTGAAAAAGACCTGGAGAGAAGGCGCGACCGGGAGGGAACGCACGGAAGCCGCGCAAGACCGATCCTGGTTTCTGGGAGATCTCATCGACAACCACTGCCAGGCGAGTGATCTACGTGGACGAGAGGACGAAATCTTGGGCGAGCTGCAGTTTACTTTTCTTATGGTCTTGACCCTCAACAACAACTCCTGTCTCGAACAGTGGAAGCGGCTCCTGCGCCTTTTACTCACATGTCGGCAAGCCGTCAAACAGCGGTCGCGCCTGTTCCTCGATTTCTTGCGATGCCTGCGGATACAGCTTGGCCATTGCGCTAATATAGAAGGCGACTTGTTCGACATGAATGATGTTGGCGGAGGCTTCTTGAAACCGCTCTTCGGCCAATTCCGCAAAGCTCTCGACGACTTCGACGGAAAGTGGAAAGCTGACTTGGTAGATGAGCTAGAGGATCTGCAAGAATATATGCAGAAAGAGTTCGGATGGGAACCAGAGGGCTCTTATCTAAAGCGCGGTATGCTTGAGCTAGAGGACGGTGAACGAGTAGAGATGGAAGTCAATGGTGCAGACGCTGATGAGGAGCTTGGCGACTACGCGCCTACTGTCGTCGACCTGACCCCAGAACAGCAAAGACTGCTGAACCGGAGCGATGTCGGTCATGCAAAGCCAACGAACGGCGACGTTGATTCAGAGTCAGAAGACGACGTTGATCTAGACGATATGGATACGAGATACTGAAGCCATGAAAAGGCCGTGCATAACCGGTGAAATTGAATCAGTCTGCCCACACGCTCAGCTCACCGGTTCTGTCTCCGCACACCTGGTCTCGTTACGTCTCGGTTGGTCGAATCAACAAACCTTGCGGCGGCACAGCGGTGCAAAAATAGGCATCTGCAGGAACGGGCAGCCCCTAGTCGCTAGTAGATATCCTGTAACCACGTGCTGATCGCGGTTATCTGCACAGCCTTACACCTAATGTCAAATGCCATCATACTTGTGCGCAATGTCTACTTCGAGATCTAATGTGATGTAGCCAAGACGACGTGGCAACAAAGCATGCCGATGTCCGTTGTGGTGCGGCGTGTCAGCCAGGCGTTCAACGCAAGGCTTTGCATAATATGAGAATAGTATAGATTTTGGCCCCCAAGTTCACGACTGCGTCAAACCGCTTCGGGAAATTACAGCCTTGGCTCGCTATTCCCTGGCACGCTACTTGCACCCTTCATCGCCAACGCCCTTCGCCCCATCACCAATGCGGGCAGCTGAGGCTGAAGCGCCTCCAAGTCTTGCATACAGTCATGCTACGTGTACGAGATTCGGACCGCTCATTGGCCTCGTCAAGCAGCTAAGAGCCTTACGCGGGGTGAACGGCGAGTGATCATCACGCGAAATGAAGGCTGTGCTTGCGATACCCGGTTTGAGCCCCCTTGGCCGTGGACCCAAGCGATGATGGAACGCCTAAAGGCTTCGATAAAAGCCACGTCCAATCTCACATGTTGTGGTAAACGCCGCTGCACAACACCCAACTCTTTTGCTGCATTCACACCACCGAAACACGAAACAGTATTCCACCGGCTTCAACGAAATAAACCTTCACAATGGAGAAGCAAAACGGTTAGTAATTACCCTCCGACTGTTGTGTATGAGTTCTACGCGATTCAATGCGACTTAAGAACTACGCCGTCATGAAGCGCATAGTCCTTTGAATGACTACGCCGCCTAGCCTTCAATTTCCCTATCTCAAATACCATGACTATCTTGCTAACAGTCTTAAAGTGCCCATGCAGCAATACCCTCAATCGCCAGACGCGACCGGTCAACCACCCATCTACCACCAAGATCCCAACGCACAATACCAGCAGCAACCAGCCATGTACACACAACAGCCTCAAGATCACCCTACTGGCTCGCCAGCGCCTCAGCATCCACAAGGCGCATACGTGCAACCTGACCACGCTGGCGCCCAGCCTGGCATGCCTCCCCAACAACAAAGCGGAGCCGTCTACCAGAACGCCACGCCAATCGCGAACCTGAACCGTGGACCTGCGCCTACAGATTGCCCTGCATGCGGACAGCGTGCCATGACCAACGTTGCTTTCGAGACGGGAAACTCGACGCACGCCTGGGCTCTCGGTCTTTGCTGCCTCTGCTGCTTGGGATGCATTCCTTATGTGATGAACTCACTCAAGGACGTCCAGCACAAGTGCGGTCGCTGTGGCGTGCTTCTTGCGACTTGGCACCGTAGCGGAAGCACCGAGGTCCACATCCACTCTTAGATTGAGTTGTAATTGTGCTGAGAGTTGAATGCACATAGAGAGGGGAAGGAGGTGCGCGATGGTTTGAAGCGGATGATACCCAGGGGAAGAACAGGGCGTTGAAGCAATCGGGTGCAGGGTGGGTCAACCAGCCCTGATTTTGTCTGTTATCATAAGGAGTTTTGCGCAACAAGTTTCTTTGTAGTACCCGTTTTGATCGAATCTGAATGAGAACATGCAGTCTCTACCTGACTTTTGTTGATCGTGACGACGCGTATTCGAGTGAAGCCAACGATCCGACGCGCTCAACCGAGAGATACTCGTTCAAGAACAGTAGTCTTTGGAAGTTGCACCCGGCAAAGGTAACTTTGCTGTATGGTGCATAATTTAACTTCTGTGCTGGTGAGACGACGTGTCGTGAGCAGGATGCTCACCCCATCGAAATGTGTGTATCGCTCCGAGATGCATACATCTGACGTCACCAACGGTCATCGCGCATCGACGCACATGGGAAACCAGAACATGCAGGCTGCGCAACACCATCGGCCCAGCGCCACACATCGTGAAGAATCGAAAGCAGATCCGGCACCAAAATGCCGCGAAAGCCACTTTCCTGACATCACCGCCACCAGATCAGCCACACAAAGCCACCGCTAGCGAAACCAAGCTTTGGCTACATGCACCAAGCTTTTGGCAGGTTCCAAGATTCCTTGTGTCAGACCGCTTAATCGCGTTAAGATCGCCATACCCTCCACATCACCATGCCGCCAGCCGTCCAGATCGAGAGTAACAGCAGGGTTAGCAACCGGTTTGTGGCTGGTAATTTACCAACGCAGTGGCAGAGATGCGAAAATGATGTCGTTTGACAGAGTGCGTGGCCGTGTGACGCTTTGTAGTGTGGAAATTGGCTTTGGGATATAAGACTCGCATTACAAGTCTTTCTGTCGAGTTCCCACAAGGCCAATCCATCTTCTTCTCTCCCCTTGACTGTTCAGTCGGTCCGCTAAGTGCAAGTGCTGTTGGCTTTGCTGGCGCGCTACGTCGTTTGTTGCGTGACCCCTTCCGGAACAAACAATCACAACAAAGACAACAATACGTCATCAGCACGCGGTATAGATACCTCGAATCCAGCACTTCAACGGATCAACAACGAACCCACTTCCAACAAAATGGGGTTCTTCAACAAGCGCAACACGACGCCCGTCGCCGCAGACACCACAACGGCAACCGGTGCTCACGAGAAGCGCGCCAGGCCTAGACGTGCTTCCAAGGGCGGCTCGTCCTCCTACAACAGCAGGCCTGGCTTCGGATCATGGATCAAGGCTACCTGGCTCGACATCCTTACCATGGCCCTCATGGGCGCTGTCGGTCTCGGTGTATACTTCGCTGATCCAGCCCCGAGCCGCAGCTTCCCCATCATCTTCCAAGATGGAGAGATTGTCTACCCGCAATTTGCTTACCCTATGCGCAACGAAATTGTTCCCATTTGGGCTGCCGCGCTCATGGCGTTCTTCATCCCCTTTGCCGTGTTCCTGATCGTGCAGATCCGCGCTCGCAGCTTCTGGGACCTGAACAATGCTACCATCGGACTTCTCTACGCTTTGATCACCGCAGCTGTTTTCCAGGTCTTCATCAAGTGGCTCATTGGAGGTCTTCGTCCTCACTTCCTCGCCGTCTGCAAGCCTGTCATCCCTGCCGACATCCTTGACACTGTCGGTGCCAACGACAACGGTGTCGAAGCCGGTAGCGCATATGGCAACGTCGCAAATGGGTACCGTCAGATCATGTTCGACCGTAGCATCTGCACAGGTGACAGGAAAGAGATCAACGACAGTCTTGAGTCTATGCCTTCCGGTCACACCACAGCTGCGTTCGCTGGTTTCGTTTACCTGTACCTGTACCTCAACGCCAAGTTAAAGGTCTTTTCCAACCACCACCCAGCTATGTGGAAGCTCATCGCTCTCTACGCACCTATTCTCGGAGCTTGCTTGATCGGAGGTGCTCTTACTATCGACGAGTACCACAACTGGGTAAGTTTTGAAGATTTTCACTTTGTATCAGAACAATTACTAACAAATTTTTAGTATGATATCCTCGCCGGAGCGATTATCGGCACTCTGATGGCTTTCAGCGCCTACCGCATGACCTATGCTTCCGTCTGGGACTTCCGTTTCAACCACATCCCTCTCATGCGCCACGCTCCTTTCGTCTACGGCGCCGGTCCAAGCTCTTTCGATGGCTTCCACGACACTGTCTTCACCCGCAAGGCTGGATGGGGTACGATTGAGGGAACCAGCTGGGGCGGTGCACCCTTCGATGCCGCAGATGGTCCTAGGGGAACCATGATGCCGCATCCTGACGGGCCTGCTCACGGTCACCACGGCAGCGCCTCGAGCCGCGTGCAGAGGAAGCCTGTCGGTGCTGACAGGCACGGCGAGCAGATGGTCTGAGCAGGTTAGACTAACGATCTTCTGGGCTATATCAGCTTGTGAGGATGAGGCTGCACACCTGCCTCGTGGTGTGAATGAGATGAAATTGAGGAAGGATGGGTTGTGCATTTACTGGGTCGCCTTCGTCGGCGACATTTGATGATCATGATAGCGAGGCGTTATTGAGCACAGGAGATACCATGACATTCAACCTAGGAATATAGTCTAATAACATTCTGCATGACATGAGTTGTTGGCCGGTTGCTGTGCTGTGAAGCTTTGGCCCTATCGGAATCTCTCGGAATTACCCTCATTCCGAGCCTCTGCGCGCACGCGTCCATCACACGAAGATTGCGCGACGGCCGTCCGGCAAGCGACGCTGATCCATGTACCTTTTTCCAAGACATCTATTGCAAAATGGTTCTTGGAGTACCTGAGCGGCCCCGTCATGGTGTCAGAGATGAGTATGCTATACGTACCAGCCCTGGTGCTTACTGACATATAACCCTGTGAGCGTCCTTGCTTTACTCCCAGACACCATGCGACATCACCCACAGACGTCCCATAGCCGCATGAAGGTCGCGTCGAAAAGCTCGAAATCGCTCCAACTAACACGCGACTCCAGACTTAATCCTCAAAACCGCACGCTCCCATCTCAACACCCCCCTCCCTGGCAGCGCCAACTACCCACTTCCTCCTCCGCCTCGTCTCCTCCAGTTCCCGCGTCACCAACCGCTAGACCTCTGACCTATAGCTTCCGCAGCTTCCTCCTCCTTCTCGCCGCTTCGAAAACAGACCTGCGCAGCCGTCACACGCGAAGTGGCTACCACATGATACTACCAGATAAAGCTGGCTTACACAAACATGGATCACATTCATACGAAGTACATGGGCTTGATGTGAATAGGGGGACAAGTAGGTTGGCTGAATCAATTTCATTGCGAAAGGTCTATATACACCGGGACAAAGAATCAAGGTCCAAAACCATACTGGGAACAAACCGAACGCCGTCGAAGATGGAGAAAGAGACCGACCAGACGCCTAGTGCTGTTGAACACCTGTTACAACTAAAAGGGAAATACAATGGGTTCAGAGCGTTTCCAGCTGTCTCCTCAGCTCGTTTATCAGCTCTTCGCCATCGTGAAGGCTCAGCATCGCGGTTGGTGCGAAGACGCCCACATCTAAGGCGCCATTGCGGATGGTCGCCTCGATATCGATAGCATGCTACATATCTGTTAGTTCCTGCTCGTCTCAATACCGCGTAAAGGCATACTTACCAAATATGCGCCATTGACACGCTCGTCCACCAGTTCAGCAGGTGGTTCCAAGCTGTGCTCCTCCACTTCGGTCACCCTACTGACCGACTGCTCCCATTGTTGAGTCGGTTCGATAGTGATTGAGTCCTTATTCTGGGCCTCTCCCTCCGCCTCTGGAGTATCCGGCAGAGATAGGAAGTTTACGAAAGTGTCAACCTTGACACCTGTCCATTCGCTGATCTCGAAGAGGCTAGCAGAAGCGTTCATGGGCTCACTGATTTCTTGCAGGTCGCGTTGGATATCCTCAGCCATCTCTACCATCTGGCGTTTGAGCGGCTTACTGACACGTAGTGGTAGTAGATTGACTGTTGGTACAGCAGCCGAGGCAATGCCATTGATAGGCAGCGAGCGATTGGCCAAGTAGACACCAATGATCACGTCTTCATCTGCAGTGCCCGATGTGCTCGCAGCATGAACCTTTGCGTACGCAGCGAGGAAGATGGACTGCGTTGAAACACCACGTTGGCGCGCAGCTGCCTCCAGGTTGGGCGTTGCGAACAAGGCTGGCTTGAAGAGCTGTGTCCTCGTTTTGGGGCTCTCAGCAGGCTGCATCAAGAGCTTCTGGGCAAAGTCCACGAGATACCGAGTCCAGAAGCTCTTCTTCTTCTCTAATTCCGATGTCCCGTACCCTTTAGCGACCATCTGGGCAAGTGTATTGTCTGGCGGATCGACTTCAGCGCCGTTGCAAATGGCTTGCAATTTCTGCATCAAAAGAGGTAAGCTGACACCATCGTACAATGCATGGTGGATCTTCAGCTTCAACGCCCAGCCGCTGGAAGTTTGTGAGGCGAAGAGGTAGGCCCAAGGCTGCATGGTCGTTGTAGTCTGGACGCGCTGGCGGATTTCGTCATGTGTGCAGCCAGTGATATCTGTGACAGAGCTCTCCAGATCTTTCAACACGACTGCTACGTAGGGTATCTGATGATCGCCAGTCGTGACGAAGGAGGACCGCAGAATCGGACTTGTCGCAACCAGGGCGTGCCACGAATTGTTGAGGTCGTTGAGACCAATACCTCCATAGATAGCGTATGTGAACTCGGCGTAGAAGTTGCTGCCTTTGTTATTTAGCCACATCGACAGCATGTATAGCTGTCCGGCGGTGACTGGTAGAATTTCTGTGACACTTGCATCGTCGATATGAGCCCGGTCTAGGATGTGCGATCTATCGAGATCTTTGAGAGCCTCCCGGACCACTTCATGAGGATTGGCACTGGTTTCCAGCTGCTGTGTGGTGCGCGAATCCACAAGACTTGCCATCTGTTCAATCGTACCAGCTCGGAGCATCTCACCAACGCCGAGGATGATGCCCTGTTTGCGCAGAAGAGAAGAGACCTTGATCGCGCTGATAGAGTCCAGCCCCATGTGAAATATTGTCATGCCGCTCGTCATCTCATCTTCGGGTGTCTTCGACACAAAGGCCAGAGACTCGCGTATCTTGATGGCTGTTTCGGTGCTTGGTGGATCCCTAGCGTCTTCGTCGTCAACTACCTCATGGCTGCTTGTCGCACGACTTTGTCTCTGCTTGAAAGCCGGCATACCGCATACTGATGTGCCATTCGTAGTGACCTCAATTACAGATGTCTCTGGATGTTCCATCAAGTGCCTAAGCACGTCATCCATTCGATCGAGGAGCTGTTTTGAAGCCTCTTCGTCGAATACTTCCTCTTTCACCGCACAACGCCAAACCAAGCTCTTGTCCATTGCCTCCATTTCTACACACACCGGATACTCAACGTCACTATGACCCTCGATGCTGGTGTACAGCCTCTGTCCCTCCTCTTCCTCTGACGCGAAGCCCTTCTGGTAGATGAATAGACTTTCGAACAGTCTTCCATCAACACCTGCTGCCGATAGGGCCTTCCGAAGTGGGTAGTGTTGCCACTGCTTGATGTTTGTGAAGTTGTCTTGCATGTAATGCAGCATGTCTCCTCCAGATCCGTGCAGGACTGACCGTATCGCGATCGTGTTCATAGTGGGAAACATTAGTTGAGATCGCTCCTCATCGTCTCTTCCGGATAGTACAGAGCCGAAGGTGACATCCAGACTGTTGGTGTAGAGAGAAGTAACGAGAGCAAAGACGGTTTGGCCGATAGTCTGTAATGACACATTACGCCTTCTCGCGAACGTCTGGAGCTCATCCAGTACCACTGCGCTGTTTCGTTCGTGGCGATGAACATGACTGCCACTTTCGCTAGAGATGTTTGTTCGTCGGGGAAAAGAGCTTGTAATGGCTCCAGAGAGATAATCTTGCCAAAAGCCTGCGGAAGCAGATACGGACGTTGTGACGATGTTGATCAGAGAAGCCTCGTAGCTTGGTCGAGAGGTGAATTGATTGTTATAAGCTCGTTGCACATCGGAATGCAGTAATCCAAGAGACCATCCATCGTATAGAGCATGAGCAATGGAGATAATAAGGTAACGCTGGCCAGATGTCTCCACGAAGCCAAGGTGGAAGCGGGGTGTCGAAAGCGAATTCTGTAGGGAATCATGTCGAAGTTTACGGAAGATTGAGGCAAATTCGGGCCTGCCCTCTGATTCGACATGCGTCCAGAAGTCATGATGTTGTTTGTGGACGACCTGTACGAAAGAATCGTCGAGTTCCGGGTCATCTACCTCTACGAAGCCAGTCCGTAGGATTGGTGACGCAGCGACGACTGTTGTCCAGGCCTCTTGGAGCTTTTTGACGTCTGTATTGGGATCCAGTTCGAGTACATCATGGTTGTAGTATCTTGTGTAGTCTGACGCAATCATCTCAGCCACCATAGCTTCTTGCAAGGGTGTCAAGGGTAGAACTTTCTCAACATCGGTGTTGTTGAACGCATGCTGTTCGAGATGCCTCTTCATTGATCTTTTGTAGGCGTCAAGGTTTGGCTGAAGAGACGCTTCAGTTGACGTTTCCGTGGGCGAGATGAGTTGTACCATTTTCGCAATGGTCAGCCCGCGCATGATGCCGCTTACGGGAATGTTCACTCCGCGCTTCTTGAGCTTGGATGATAACTTGATGGCGTCAATACTGTCGAGTCCAAGTTCAAAGATGGAGGTGTTTTCGTTGATGCTCGAATATTCAAGACCCGATAGTTGAGCAGTCTCCTCTTTGATCTTGATGGCATCGCTCGTCCATTCAAAATCGCTCGTCTTGTCGCCGTTGCTGATCTTTCCATTTGCGGATAGTATACCGTTCTGCATCGCTCCATCTTCAAAGGTTACCGCAGGAATAGTAGACGGATCTACTAAGACCTGTCGCAATGCTTCTTCGAACCGATCAAGAAGCTCATTCGCCAAACACTCATGTGCGACATGATCTTGACTAACCAATGTCAACTTGAACACATCACCCCTCCGTTGCTCAACCTCGAGAGCCAGTGGGTAGTCAGCAACAGTTTCAGTGTCTAGGATCTCCCAAGCATCGTTTTTTGCCCATCCGTCACCTCCCTGTGCGATTTGGTACGCGAAGAGATTTTCGAAGAGAGGCTGGCTCGGAGTTCTTTTGCACCACTTCATGATTTGTCTCAGTGGAGTGTGCTGATGAGGATGAGCTCCGACGTTAAAATCGTGCACTCGTTTGATTGCCGATGACCAAGATTCGCCACGCTGAGCGCAATGCTGATAGGGGATGGTGTTGAACATTGGCCCTATGATGCGATCTGCACCTTCAAGATCGATACTGCGTCCAGAGACGACCATTCCAGCCGTTACGCCTCCTTGGACGTGCTCGCAAAGTACGCTGAGCCAGCAAGCCTGGGCAATAGCTTGTGATGTAACATTAAGTTGGCGTCGCACAGAGTCAAAGCCGGTCAACCCAGGCAGTGTACGTGTAATAACTACTGCTTCTTGACTAGCCTCGCCGGAAATGGTGGGTAAATGAAGGGTTTGCTTATCTAGATGGTTCTGCCAAAACTCCTTCGCCCCGTTAGGGATGCTGAGCGGACCATGAGCAAGTGCAGTATGGAAGGCAGGTGCGTGCAATTGTAGATCCCTATTGTTGTAGACGTCCCAGACGGCCCGGAAGATGAGCTCGATGCTGTTGCCATCGTAGAGTCCATGGAAGATATGAACAGACAGCAGCTTCTGCGTTGGTGTGGTGATGAGATGTATCTCGAAAGGGCGGGTAAAGTCAGGTTGATTGAGCCCTAGCCAGCGTTGTCTCAACAATTCCAAGCTTTTGGCAAGGTGGTGTTCTTTGGCTGGAGTGTGTATCATTCCAGTGTAGGCAGGAGCACGGAGAACTGCCTGCACGTGACCTTCCTCTGTGTTGACAAAGACCGTACGAAGTATGGAAATTGAAGCGTGCACCTTTGTCCATGCGGCGTCAAGTCTTCGTTCATCGATGCTGTCATGTAGCTTGAAACGGAAAGTGTTGAAATAGAGTCCGTTCTCGCTCTCCAGAGATCTCGCAATCATGCCTTGTTGCAAAGGAGTACATGGCGCGACGACATCGATAACGCTGGATTCGATAGAGAGTGATTGTGCGACAGACCGTTTGTAGCGGTGCTGCACTGCGTGAATAGCTTGTTGTGCTGCGAGGATAGATCCATGAGCCTCATCTGTGGGGCCGCCAGCTTCCAAGGCTTTGGCGAGACGTCGAATAGTCGGGCATCGCATTACTACAGATGCAGTAGCACTTGCGAAGCCTGACTGCTTGAGTGTGTGCGATATACCGATGACGGAGATCGAGTCCATGCCCATCTCGAAGCAGCTAGCATCCTTACTGATAGATTGTTCGCTAACACCCAGAGCTTGAGAGAGTACTTGACAAAGTTTCTTCTCATGCTCCGACCAAACTTCGTCTTTCTCGTTTGAAGTGGCTGATATTGCCTGCAGATCGCCAGAGGAAAGTGCGTCGTAAAGCTGCTTGAGCTTTTTGGCATCCGCCTTGTTATTGATGTTCAATGGCATCGTAGAGAGAGGAACGAAGTGCGTGGGAATCATGTATGGAGGTAGTTTCTCATGACAGGCTTCCTTCGCGATCCCCATCGCCTCGACGTCGCTTAGCTGTACCTGAGGTTGTGCCCTGGAGAGTTTGCCACACACAAGGAAGGCAACCAGTTGCTCTTTTTGCTGCTTTGGGTGCTTCAGTACTAGCGTTGCAACATCAGAGATCGCCGAGCTGGACTGCTTGATGACGGAGTTGATCTCGGCTACCTCGAGGCGTTGGCCACGCAATTTGACCTGATCATCTGCTCGCCCAAGGAATTGGAATGTGTCATCGTGTAGGATTCTAACGAGATCACCGGTCCGATACACACGCGCACCTAAACGTTCGAGGTGAGGGAAGCGCTCTGCAGTTAGCTCTGGGCGATTGAGGTAGCCTCTCCCAACAAGTTTTCCTGAAACACAGAGTTCGCCTACGCCGCCTCGTAGGACAGGCACTTCATCCCCGGGATGAAGAACCAAAGACCCCACATTGTCAAACTGAGGGCCGATATTGGAGGGTCTTCCATTGGCTGGAACGCGCGGGAACATGGTGCATCCTATCGTTGCCTCGGTTGGCCCATAACCGTTGTAGATTACGCCTTTTGGACCCCACACGTCGAGAATTTCTTGTTTCAGGCTTTCGCCACCGGTGATGAAGACGCCCTTACAAAGACTGGGTACGTCATCCGGATGGAGAATTTGGGCGAGACTGGGCGTCAGATCGATATGCGTGATATTGAGATCAGAGATGGTCTTTGCTAGATCTTCAAAGATGAGATCCCGAGGTGCTGAAACGACGCATATGCCGACCGACCAACTCCAGTACTGCTCAAGAACTGAAACATCGAAGTGGAATGACGCGAACTGAAGCCATCGCGACTCTGTATCCCAATGCCCGGTAAACAAGCGCTGGAAAGCAAGAAGCGCCTGCACAGCGTTCTCATGAGTCAGCTCGCAGCCTTTTGGTGTACCTGTAGTACCAGAAGTGTACAAGCAGTAGCTACGATCCTGGGAACTGATCCGGTCGTTGCGCAAAAGCGAACATCCTGGTAGTGAACGCCAGTCGATCTCATCAAGCTTCAGTACTGGCACACTAACGCTGCCCTCAAACTGATCAGCTTGAGAAGATAGAGATAAAACAGCTTGAGCGCGCGAGTCTTCAACGATGAAAGCCTGGCGTGCAGCAGGCGCACCAGGGTCGATAGCGACATAAGCGCAGCCAGCCTTCAATATTCCCAGCATGGCGAAAGATGCTTCAGGACATTTGTCGAAACACACACCAACCAGACTCCCAGGCTGCACACCATGCGCAGTGATAAGGTGAGCAATTCTGTTCCCCTCAGCATCTAGCTCAGCATACGTCCATTGCTCAATAGTACGTGAGCCCTGATCGTTCCCGCAAACGAACTCAAACGCGACGCGCCTCGGGTACTTCGTCGCAGTGCTCTCGACCAGCTCGTGGAGTAACCTAACATCTGATGGCAGTTCGGGTTCTTTAGCAGGTGTGATAGAGTATAGTTGTTCGGAGAAGTGCGCCTCAATCGCACTGGTGCTTGACGTATAGCTCTCCATCAGGTGGTCTAGCTGCTCGAGGATCAGAGCGGCCTGCTCCTTTGGTACGATATGAGGCGAGAAAGTAAGGCGGTACTCCAAGTACCCTTCCATTGGTTCCAGTTCGATCGAGATCGGGTACTCAATAGCCGCATTCTCTTCAACAACTCTCCATAAACGGCAGGGTTCTGTACGACTAGGCAGCTTCTGGTAAGCGAAAATTGTGTCGAATAATGCTTCGTTGGGAAAGCCCATAAGTCTCTGGATCTTGTTGAGTGGCGTGAATTGATATTGCTGGATTTGGGTGTTCAACGCCATGATGTTAGTAAGAGTCGCAGCCATGTCTTTTGAAACAGTGCATGCCACGGGTACTGTGTTGATACATGGAAAGACGACATCCTCAGCTCCGTCAAAGGTTCGGCCGGATAAGACGACGCCGCATGTTACCGAGCTTTCTCCAGTGTAAGAACTCAACAATGAAAGCCAACTCGCGATACCTGCAGCTTGCATAGTGATGTTGGCATTTCGACAGCCATCCTCGAGAACATGAAGCGGTTTCGTGGATTGACGAGTGCAAACGGATGGGGAGCTTGGATCATATCTTAAAGGTGTGAGATTGGGAAAGCGACATGGACTTGCAGCCTTCCCAATCTTATTCCATACTGCTTCTCCGTCTTCGGTGCTTGTAGCGCTGAGCTGTATAATGCTACTAATGGTTGTGTCGATAGATGTAGGCGGCGATAAACCGCGGCCCTCATATGCAGCAGTAACATCATTTAAGATGGACTGAAGACTTTGGGCATCGAAGAGAGCATGAAACATGGCCAGATCAAGAGCGAAGTGACCCTCTTCTTGGACGATGCGTAATGACCAAGGAGGCAAATGTAAATCTTGCAAGAATGCACGTTGTAATCCTTTGAGCCATTCATCGATCGGGTCAGATGTAGTGCTTGAGGTGGTAGACCATGGCAGATTTGTCGAAGTTGGAGTATACTCAATCATCGCGAAGGCGTGAAGCGGATCTTCGATCTGAGCGAATCCGCTGCGCAATGTACTATGGCGTTCTCTCGTCATGTCCCACGCTTTCTTGAGCCTTTCGAGGTCTGTATCCACTTCCAGCTGCATACGGATGTGATTCATATACACAGCTCCTTCTGTCGCGAGGAATTGCGATATCATGCCCTTCTGGAGTGGAGTGCAAGGACGAACGGCTACGACATCCCCATCATAGATGCTATGGTCGCTTAGTATCCCCACCTTGTGCTTGCCTTCAAAAGCACTAAAGTTGAAATGCGGAAGTGCAAACGCATCCGATGCCTTCGCCTGGCCAATGAACTCGGCAAGATCGGCGCATGTGGTGTGATTCAGTACATCGGCAGCCCTCACGGAGTAACCCTGCTTCCGAAGTGCTGCAGCGATTTGAACTGCGCTGATGCTGTCAAGACCGAGCTGGTAAATGGAGGTTGTTGGTGTGATCTCTTTTTGCGAAGCATCAGACAGTCGCGCAAAAACGTCCCTCACCTCGGTTTCAACTTGTGTCCATTGATGACCTGAGCCATGCTGAAACCCATTAGTTAGCAACTCGGTGCCGATGTGTTCTCGGAATATGCTTGTCAACGCTCTCTTGTCAATTTTCCCAGCCATTGATCTCGGAATCTCGTCGACGAAGACAAAGAACTGGGGTACCATGTACGACGGTAGCCGGCTGCTTGCAATCGTTTTGAGCTCGCTCTCTTCGATCTTGCCATGCGTAATCAAGAATGCCACGAGTTGGTCCCTGTCTGTCTCCTGCTTTTTCAAGATCTGTGTAGTGACAAACGCGACATCTGGATGAGCATTCTGGAGGACATGGTTGATCTCGCCGAGTTCTATCCTAAGCCCGCGTATCTTGACCTGATCGTCCGTGCGTCCTACGAATTCGAAACTGCCGTCACTGAGCATCCTCGCCAGGTCTCCACTCTTATAAAAGCGTTGCCCACCCCAAATGACAAATCGTTCGCTTGTCAGATCGGGATTGCCGAGGTAGCCTCGTGCGAGTTGTGCGCCTCCAATGTATAGTTCGCCGGTGCTCAGCACAGGCAAGATCGATTTACCTCTTGCCGAGAAGATTGCGAAGGATGTGCTTGGGAAGGGTTTGCCGATAATTGAAACACGACCCTTTTCTGAAACAGGGCTTATTGTCGTACAGAATGCAGCTTCAGTAGGTCCGTAAGAGTTGACGCATGAATCGCCCCACTCCTTGACGATAGCGTGTGCCATGGCTTCTCCGATGCAGTACAACCACTTGACGCTCGGTATATCAGATCTTTTGAGAGAAACCGCTACTGAAGGCGTCAGGTCGAGCAAGGTGACCTGCAAAGAGTTGATGACTTTCGGTAGGTCGTTCAACAAGTCATTCTGGTCAGTGGCACAGAGCGTGAACCCATGGGTCCAAGCCAAGAAACAGTCGTAGTAGCACATATCGAAAGTTACAGCCGCATATTGTAGCAGTCGTGAAGAAGGGTTCCAGGGAATACGGGAATCTGAGCTTGCGATGGTTTGGACAGGAGCGCGATGTTCCATGCTGACCGCTTTCGGTACGCCTGTAGAGCCAGAGGTGAACAAACAATACGCTAAATTTGTGTTCGAGAGGCCGTCAATGACAGGATTATGATGCGGCACAGATGGTATTGCTTCAGCATTGACAATCCTCGCTTCGATTAGATGATCGGGCAGTGTCGAGGCATCCGAGCAAAGCAC
The DNA here is from genome assembly GCF_023758015.1 of Alternaria viburni. NCBI lineage: Eukaryota > Fungi > Ascomycota > Dothideomycetes > Pleosporales > Pleosporaceae > Alternaria > Alternaria viburni. The sequence goes on from NW_026055777.1 coordinate 381,411, forward strand.
AAGCTTTGGCATCAACTCTTGGAACATAATCCGTCTGCGTGCTTCGGGCAGTCCTGGATATACTGGTGCAAAAGCAGCCCCAGCTTTCATAACTCCTAGAATGCTTGCATAGAAACAAGGGCCCTTCAGCATATGAATGGGGACGATGTCATCTGGACCAACCCCTTGCCTAATGAGCGCGTGTGCAACAGAGTTGGCTTTTTCATTTAAAGTCGCGAAAGACCAAACTGTCTTGCCACCATCTGGAAGCAAATATTCCAAGGCGATACGGTCAGGGTGCATTGCCGCTATGCGCTCGAAACCTGAATGTAGCAAGACCGCGTCGGTTTGGCATTGCTCATAACCCATGTTGGACTCTGCTCGAAGGTGAGCTGGCAGTGTGCTTATGTCGGAAGAACTCATTCCCGGGAATGCAAGCAACGATGAGATGCAGGTGTCAAATGTTTCCATGACCAGCCGAGCTTCCCTCTCAGACAACAGGGATGTCTGGTAGTGCAGCGATAACTCTAGAGTATTCCGGACCGGATCTTGAATAAGCTCGCATACGATGGGTAGATCCATGTCACCCAGATCTTGTTCGAGTGTCCAGATAGTAGAGTCCAAAGTTGTTTTCGGCTGCTGGAGTATCACCAAACTGTCAAAAAGACGGCCGCCTTCCCGGAGTGCAGTGCCTTGTATGCGACGGAGCGGTGTCAACTGATGAGCTAGCGACTCGATGCTTATAGAATGGGCTAGGCGCATCAAAGCGGCATTATTTTGCTGAGGATCGAGAATGATGCGGACGGGTAGGGTGTTGAAGCAAGGAGCAACGATGCGATCAAGGTCGTCTCCGGAGATATTGCGTCCATTAACGACGTTTCCGAAGCAAATGTCGTTTTCACCCGTATAGAAGTGCAGAAGCTTGGCCCAAGCCGCGTGCACTACCGACAGTAATGACAGCGACATGTCTTGACATGCTGTGCGTATGGTGGAGAGTGGTAGTTGTAGACATTTCGATGAAGATGCAGGGTTTCCTTGGGCTCTTAAATCTTTGCCGGTAAGACTGGGAAAGATTGTAGGCTCAAAGCCGCTCAATAGAGTGGCCCAATAGTTGTCGCCCTCTGCATAGTCTTGCTGTAGCATGTACTGCAGATACACATCGTAAGACACCGGCGGCGGAATTTTAATGCCGTGATACGTGTCTTGTACTTCCTGAATGAGCGTAGAGATAGCAATGCCGTCGTAGAGCGCATGATGGCAGCCAAAAAGTAGCTTTGTTGATCGTTCGTCTTGTATCAACGCGAGGTGAATCGGAGGGCTTTCGGCTGCTACTTGTTCAGAAATAACACTGTTTATACGCGGCGGTAGGCCATCCAGGGTGCTGTAGTGATGCCATTTCAAGTCGGTATCGCGTAGCACAACTTGCGTGAAGGCGAATGACGGGTTTTCAGTAGCAACGAAACATGTGCGAAGGATCTCATGTCGCCGTAACATACTCTCCCAGGACTCCTGCAACCGGGAGACGTCTCCTTTGACGTCGAAAAGCATTATGTTGCAGTACGCCGAATGTGAGGACGGCTGGCCGCTTGAAAGCATAGCCTCTTGAAGTGGTGTGCACGGTAGGATCTTAGCCACCTGTGATTCGCTTTGATTGTAACGCGCAAGAACACGAGACACTTCTTCTGAGCTCAAGAACTTGTCTAGGCTGACGGTATTAGGCCTGGTCGTTTCTCGAGTCGAAGGGCGCGAATGCAGTGGACAGACAGATGCGAGACGAGCGATTGAAGCGTTCTTCAACACTGTAGAGATGGAGAAGTCACCCAAGTCTTGTTTTCGAAGTCCGTTGCAGAAGCGTATAGCTGAAACCGAATCTAGACCCAGGCTGAAGAATGACGACGTCCGCTGTATTCCTTCCGGTGAGGTGTTCAGTGTGGATGAAAGAACCTCGGCCACGGCTTTCTCCCATGGCGAGAAGACCTCCGCCTTTGCATCATCCTGCGTCCATTGCAAGGCGACCTGTTCTTCTTCCGCTAAGTCCCAGAATGTGCGTTGAAGGAGAGCCTTGTCGATCTTGGCTTGCATTGTCATGGGAAGGCGCGAAACGGGAACGAGATGCGAGGGAACCATGTACGAAGGCAGGCGACGCGATAGCAGATCAGACAGATCCGATTTCACCGATTCAAACTCCATAGGCGTCAAACATTGGAAGGAGTCAAATGCAGCTCCGTTGGGTACCCAGAACACTACCAGTGTTTGAGTATCGTCGGAACGCGGTAGGAGAAGGGTGACGCAGTCTTGCACTGCCTGATGATCGAGCATCACTGACGTTATCTCACCGAGTTCGACACGCTGACCACGGATTTTGACTTGATCATCCATACGGCCTTTGGAAAGTATGGAACCATCCGGGAGTAGTATACCTGTATCGCCTGACCGGTATATCCTGCCATAGGTGGAGTGGTTGATGATCTTGGCGGCATTCAGCTCTGGTCGGTTCAGATAGCCACGGAAAACCTGGTAACCTCCGAAACAAAGCTCACCTACGGCACCGAGGGGGAGAATTGCCTCGCTCTCGGGATCGAGCACGAGGGCTGAAGTGTTATCGAAAGGCATACCGATGTTGTTGATGAGATCATCCGGAGTTACCGCCGCCCGTACAGTGCATATGTTTGTGGTCTCAGAAGGACCGTAGCCTTGGTACAAGCCTTTGCCTGCCCACCTTCTTCGAACATGTTCCGTCAAAGCTTCTCCAGCAGTCACCAGGAATTCGACTTTCGGAACATTCACTGGATCTACCAATGCTGCAACTGTTGGCGTCAAACTTAGATGTGTGACGCCCAGACAGTTGATGGCGGCCTCAAAGTCGTGAAACAAGTCGTCTTTCGTTGCCGTGCATAGGCATATACCAACATGCCATGAGAAGAAAATCTCGAAAACACTGACATCAAATGCTTGCGAGCAAGACTGAAGCAAACATGAGCCTGCATGAACGGGGTATATAGTTGAAAGGTACTGCAAGTTACTCATGAGATTATCCTGGGTAACGAGAACTCCCTTGGGCGCTCCAGTGCTGCCGGAAGTGAATACAGCATAGGCGAGATGCTGTCCGCTATATGGCACCTCCAGGTTCTGATCAAATTGTTTCGCAAGATGAGGGGTGTTGAACTCAATTATATCGACGAGAAGATGATTTCGAATGCCTGTTGCAGTTGTTGTGTCGGAAACGCATACCGTTACTTGCGCGTCGTCCAGGATGCTTCTGACTCTGTCGATCGGCGTATCAGGGACTATCGGTAGATATCCGCAACCAAGCTTGAGCACAGCAAGGATACAGATGTAAAGATCAATGGACTTTTCCATCATTATGCAAACCAATTGATCGTCGCCTACGCCGTGATCGGCGAGGACACGGGCAAATTGGTTAGCGCGTGTGTTGAGCAGACCATAGGTCGCCACCTCTTCTACTTCCACGACACCACGTCTGACGCGAGCAAATTTGAGAGCTGACCTTCGCGGATCCTTCAGGGCCCATTGTTCTACCGCATGAGCAGGACCATGCTCTATCGTTTGCTGTCGAGGCGTGGGGTTGGCAATTGACAAGGAAGGCGTGGTGAAGCATCGTTTCATGGCATCGATGCCATGGTTGGCATTCGATAAGAGCAGATTCACTATCTCGTCGATCTGACGAGAGAGATACTTCATCTGATGCTCCGGTATAGTTGAGGCGTCGTAGGTAGCGTGGAAAAATATGTTGTCTTCGCGCGGCTCGAATTCCAGCGTAAGCCTAAATTCCAGATCGTCCGCGCTATCGATGACTCTTGAAGCGAGCGACGAGCTTGAGTCGGAGATGATTGACTGTTGCCATACAAACAGAACGTCGAAGAGTCGTGTCCCAGGTGGGATATTTCCCGCCTTCACTATGTCCCGGAAAGGAAGGGTGCTGTGGCTCAGACATTCTCTATTCAATGCTTGGGTCGTACGCAATAGATCATGAATGTCGAGCGTTTTACTGAGATTTATGCGGAAAGGGACGGTTGCGATGCATGGGCCGATAACATCCTCAACACCAGCGATGGGAATGGTCCGCCCTGAGGTAACGTTTCCAAGAACTATATCGTTTGTGCCGCTATAAAGGCTGAGTATGTACGAAGTAGCCGCTTGGAAGTAAACCTGGGGGTTGACAGCCATCTCCTGAGCTCGCTGGAATAGTCTGGATCTGTTGATAGCAGAACGGCCCGAAAAGTGATGTGTCGCCGGGTCGCGAACGAGCTTTCCATGGTAATTAGGGAGGGCCACCGGAAGGTAGCCATTGAGGAGACTACTCCAGTAGCTCTTGGGTACTTCTTGATCCTCCGGCCTAAGTTCAGTGAAGTACTGGACTACATCACGAAATTGTGGCCGCGATACTGTCTCCTCTCCACGCAACCGTGTGTCGAGATCGTGGAGCAATAGATCGAATGACCAGCCATCGTACAGTGCATGATGTATGCGGAACAAGAGACGAGGTCGTCTAGATATCGACATAACTTGTACGTGTAAGGGACGAAGAAAGTCTTCATCGGAGCTCATTGAGTAAGACCTCGAAAAGACATCAACTTCCTGAATCTGTGATGGCAGTAATGCTCTCCAAATAATCTGCGAGAACGTTCCTGCGTGCTGTGATACCGCAACGAAGCCGGTACGCAGGATCTCGCTCTTACTGGCCAAGTAGTCGAGGGCGTTTCGGATATCTTCATACGTCCGCGCAACTGATAGCTCAACTTCGATCCAGTTGCAGTAGGCAGTAGGCCTGGATATCGTCTCCGCAAGCATGGCTTCCTGCAATGGAGTACAGGGTATCACGGATGCAATATCATTCTTCCATCGCTTGAGCTGAGGGATCTCTACGATGCCGGTCATCTTCGCAGAGTGATACGTCGGATTATGCCGATTAGCGCTTTGTGTAGAACCTCTACATATCGCAACGAGATCGCTCAACGTTCTCGCAGATAGTACTTCCATGGCTCCTAGGACGAATCCTTGTCGACGTAGCGCAGACGCTATGCGAATAGCTCGAAGGGAATCCAGGCCAGCAGAGCTAAGGTTGGTATCTGATCCAAGGTCTTGAGAGATGTGACGACCAACGGTTTCCAGGACTGATTGGCTCACATGATCGCCTGGGGATATGGTGGTAGACGTGGACAGTCCAGTAGAGTTAGTCTTGTGAAGATGTGTTTTTGCAAGAGAGTCTTTGTCAATCTTTCCCGACGGTAACTGCGGCATTGTATCGATGAAGTATACGTGTGATGGAATCATAAATGCCGGAAGCCATTGGTTACAGGTAGCGAGGACATCTGCGCGGGTGACTTCGCTCGAGTCGGCAGCGCAAAAGGCAACCAAAGACTCTTCGACAATGATTACGGTTGCTGTCCGACAGCTCTGTATCCTCATAATAGCTTGTTCAATTTCGCCGAGCTCAACCCGTTGCCCTCGAAGCTTTACTTGACCAGCAATGACACGACCCAAGCATTCCAAGACGCCGTGGCGGTTGATTCTTGCGCGATCGCCGGTACGATATAAGCGACCATGTTCCGGATGTTCGATGAACGATGCAGAAGTGAGATCTGGGCGATTTAAATATTCTTCGGCAACCTGAGGTCCTCCAATGGCTAGTTCACCAACTTCTCCGGAACTCAGTATCTCGATGTCGGCCGATGGTCGTTCTTCATTCATGGGCGCGATTATGAAAGCCGAAACAGTATCCAAGGGACGACCTATGATGCTAGTTGACGAATGTGTCGAGAACTGTGGCTGCAGCGTGCAGTGGATCGAGGCTTCAGTCGGCCCGTACATGGCCCATAGCATACTTTCCTTCGTTTCGTCGCCACCATACTCATCAATGACGTGTTGGGTGAGCATCTCACCGATGGTAAGTAACAGTTTGAGTCCGGGCACGCTGGACCTGCCTTGAAGAAGGTTGCTCACGACTGTTGGCGTAAGTTCAGCTGCATCGACCTCTAGATTGTTGATGGCTCCTGGAAGGTCATCGAGCATGTGGGCACGTGTGCTGCTCACCAAGGTTCGCCCTCGGAACCAGGGAAAGAATATCTCAAAAATGGAAACATCAAACGTCTTACACTACATTAGTAGAGAAAGAGCGCTTATTCTGCATGTGCACTTACAGGGGCTGCGAATTGAAGAAAACGGGCGAAGTCGGGAATGTGGCGGTGGTGAGCCAATAGACTCTGGGTAACTGCATGATGAGTTACGCTGACAGCTTTTGGCTTCCCGGTAGAGCCGGAGGTGTATAGTACATAGGCCAGATCCTTGGTGTTTGGTCGCCGCAAATCGATTATAGGCTGGTCCTCGCGGTCGCAGAGTTCTTTGTCAACCGAGATTACATCGATATTGATCGCTGCTCGTATCCGCTCATCTAGAGTCGAAGATGTGATGAGCAGGTCGGCGGAAATATCATCGAGGATAAACTTCAGCCGCTGTGTAGGTGTATCGAGATTAAGAGGACAGAATGCCTTTCCCGCCTTCAAGATGGCCAAAAGAACGATATACAGTTCTGGGGACTGTGGTAGGAAGACCGGAATGACAGGCGAGGCACTTTCGAGCTTTGCCAGTCTTTCTGTGATACTGCCAGCCAGGGCATCGCTCAGACTATGCAAGTCCTTGTAGGAGAACTTCCGCCTTTTCGATCCATATTCCAGGAAATCGATAGCAGTTGCATCGTGATCAAGTGGACGTACAAGCTCGTGGAGAAGGTCTGGCCCGCTCAAGATCGAGGGCCGCTGATTAAGTACCGACAGTCGTTGGTTCCCGCCGCTTTCTTGAATCATCTTGCGTTAAATTGTTAGATATGTCGACCGATGGCAACGGTTACTGGTAGAACATTCGAGTCTATGTCGTCCCTAGCGATACGTCCATAAATTTCCCGAAGAAAGAATTGCAAAAAATGCACTCGATATTGCTGGACGGGAATCTGCAGAATGCGATGCTTGATCGCAGGTTTCGATGATGAGAAACTGAGGCACGATGATTGGTCGAAGGTCTTCAAGTACCTTGAGACCAGTACACACAGGGGTGGCGCACGTGAGAACGGGTTCCAGCACTCTGTACTTGGGTAGCGCGTTCGACACTTGACGACGGAGTGTGCAGTGCTCCGGTGTAAGCAAGCAGGCAGCAAGCAACCTTCAAGAAGCGACCTCCAAGAACGTATCGCGGTCGCCGAATTCCAAATGGTCGAATAGTGCTAGAATCAAAAGTCGAGAAAATCCAAGCTGGGGCGTGCACTGATCCGATGATTTCTGGTGTCGCGACTCCGTGATGTTGAGCGCGTTGTCCGTAGATGCAGCGTCATACATCCTGGTTGAGTGACAAGTGGACGTGTCATTCGACAAGCGGCGCGTAAGATCTGATACAGTAAATCAGACGCGTTTGGCGGCGGCTTTGCAAGTGGGCGAAAACGGGAGCAAAAACTGTTCGAGACAAGACTAAATCGAGACTGAAAACCGAAGCTCCACCTCAATCATGCTAGTCCAGAGTAGTAGCGTGAAGTGGTGGACGTAAAGGCGTGGGCGCGTCTCCGATGACGACAAGGGCCGTCGCGGTGGCTGGTTGGGCGTCGTTGTTCCATAGCCTCTTTGCTATCGCCCCACGCTATGGAGCAGAATCAGTTTGTCAAGCGCAAACGCGTCGTGCGCAAGATTCTGTCGCAACGTGGTGGTGGACGCGACCTCGGAGCTGTGCCGCTGCTTGGTGGGGAAGACGCGGCCGGGCATGCCGCCGAAAATCCCGTGCTTGCGTGACATGCCAGGCGGGTCATCCCTTGAGCAGAAATTATCAGATGCAGCAGCAGGCAGTCTACCCCTGACCTGATTTCACGTCGCCGCTAGCCCAGCCCTACAACTGCTGCTAGGGATGCACGCTGCACGCATCCGTCAGGCTGTCACCCGACTGCCCACTGTGAACTCACCTGCCGCAGCCCGATGACAGTGTATATATGGTAGGCCTTTCACATGCGGCCGCTCCAGATGCTCAGACAGTCGCTGGTTGTCGCTGCCCTCCTGGTGCATGAACATGTTGCAGGGCGGCCATCTATGACCATGCCAAGACTCTAATTTAGTGCTGCGCTCCTACCACGTCTTCCGTGTTGGCCATGGATGTGACATCAACAACGCTGGATTATCAACATCGCCTCCATGGCATCCTCGCTCATTCTAGTCCACAGTCGCAAGTTTATCGCTGCATCTCTCGCTCGCTAATGCTCATCTGAGCAGCAGCCGAGCACTGCACACCCGCAATCGCATTGCGCAACGCCAGGCGCGCGCCACAATGCCCGACTATCACGACGATGACAGCTCCGAGAGCCAACCCCTTCTGGATTCCGAAGAAAGTGAAATTGAGGATGAGCCCTCTGTCCGCCACAGTACGCAATGGGAAAGGCATGTAGAACCGTCGTTAGCGACGGTTCAGCCTCAGGCTTTTGAAGGTCCCACCGTCTTTCGTCAACGATTCATCCGCCAAATCCTTGGCTTGAACAAAACCTCCTATTTTGCACTCTACAGGCAGCTGGATGATGTTGGCTCCAAGCTGATTCTGGTTTTGGGCATCGTAACTGCGATTCTGGCCGGGCTGCCGCTTCCTCTGATAGGTGTCGTGCTTGGGCGCATTATCAACAACTTCCCACCCAACCCAGACGAGCTGAAGCATCTCTTGTTCCGTCTGATGTCAGTCGCAGTCGGGTATTTTGTCATTACCTGGGCTTGGGCGGTTTGCTGGGCTGTCATAGGAGAACGCGTGAGTAGGAAAACAAGAGAAAGACTTTTGCATCGTGCTTTAGGCATGGACATGACCTACTATGGTGCGTAGATGCCCGAGAAATGCCTCGCATAGACTATGTATTGACTCGATTTGCCTTTCGTAGACACCGTCTCGCCTGATCTTTCTAGTATTCTCACAGAGAAGACACAGACCATTCAACTCGGTACCTCGGAGAAGGTGGGCCTCTTCATCGCATCCATAAGCTACTTCATCTCCGCATTCACTGTGGGTTTTATGCTAAACGCAAAACTGACCGGAGTAATGTAACTATCATCATCGCTGTCATGTCAAGAGAGAATCGTTAACATAGCTACATAGGTTCGTCACGGTTATACCTTCAATGGCATTCGTTGTCTATTTCGGTACTAAACAAGTTTCCGATCTCGCCAAGCAGGCTGCACAATACACCGAGAAAGCTGCCTCGGTCGCTGAGAGTGCTATCCGCGCAGTACAGATCGTGCAGGCGTTTGGCCTGTTCGAGCAGCTTAGCGAGGAACACGTTCATCACCTTCGATCTGCCTTGCGGGTTGGAATCCGGAAGAGCGTTGCAGGAGCTGTCATGCTTGGCTCGGTTTACTTCGTTGCATATGCGACCAACGCACTTGCTTTCTGGTACGGTGATCGCTTAAGAGACGGCAGCGCTGAGGCTGGTACCATCTATGCAGTCGTCTTCCTCATACTAGACGCTTCTTTCGTCGTCGGGTCATTCGGTCCATTCATTCAGACATTTGCAATGGCCGCCGCCGCTGGGGCTGCGGTAATGGATGTTCTCGATCATCCCACATCCGATATCGATGTCTATTCCCCAAAGGGAAAGCCGGCGGACAGGACACATTTCGAACAGGATCTGGTGCTTTCATCGGTGTCATTTGTATACCCAGCTCGTCCTACTGTGCGAATCCTCGACAGTATCAATTTACGCATCAAGCCTGGGCAAGTCACGGGTCTAGTTGGACCGTCCGGTTCGGGAAAGGTAATCATCAACTTTCGACTAGCACAAACCATTGGCTAACCTCACTTCTTCCTAGTCTACTATTGCATCCCTGCTTTTGAGGCTCTACGATCCAACTTATGGCGCCGTAAACCTCGGCAACGACAACTTGAAGTCATTCAACGTCCACAGCCTGCGGACACACATCGCACTCGTCACTCAAAATCCGGTTCTCTTCACTGGAACAATACTGGATAATATCAAGCATGGTATCCGAAGTGCCGAAAGAGAACGATTGACTGAAGACGAGATTCTTGCTCGGTGTGAGGCGGCGGCGACAGAGGCATATTGTGATTTCCTAGACCGACTTCCTGAGGGCATACACACGAAAATCAGTTCCGGACCCCAGTCTCAACTTTCCGGAGGCCAAAAGCAACGTATAACCCTCGCGCGTGCGCTTGTGGGTAACCCGTCCCTGCTTTTACTGGACGAATTCACAAGTGCCATGGACGGTACAAGTGAAGCGATCGTTTTGGAAAATCTACGTCGTTCTTCAGCCAACGCCAACCGAACCACCATCATAATTGCACATCGTCTGGCAACTGTTCGAGATGCTGATCGTATCGTGGTCATGAAAGACGGAAGTGTAGAAGAAGACGGGCGCCATCAAGATCTTCTCAAAAAGAACGGCATCTACGCAGAGCTCATCAAAGCACAACAATTCGAAAAACCGCGGCCTTCAGCAACTTCATCGATTCGATCTGCTGCCAGCTCTACGCACAAAGAGCATGGAGAGTCTTCAGGCGAATCAAACAATGCCTCCCGGCCGGTTTCAGCATCACAAACCGACGCGCCAAAGATGAGTGCTTTGACATTAATTCGCAGATCGTTGGCATTGAGCCGCCGTGAAACGCCAGCTGTAATTGTCGGGTTGATCTCCTCCGTCTTCAGTGGTGGAGTCATCATCGGAGAGGCGCTCATATTTGGCAACTTGGTTGAGCTCTTGAATGACACGTCCGGCTCGGACGATCTCACGAGGAGAATATCTTTCTACTGTTTGCTTTTCTTCGGACTGGCAATCATCGCTCTAACTTCACACTCTTTCGGCAAAACTGCTTTCGGCATGGTCTCCGAAAACCTTACCTTACGAGTCCGAGATCTATCTTTCCGGACTATCCTGCAACAAGACATTGCCTGGTTCTCTAAGCCTGGTCATTCTCATCACGCTTTAATGTCGCGTCTGAACTCTGATAGCGGCAGTATTAGTGGTCTATCTGGTGTCATACTCGGAACCGTCTTCTCCATTGCGACGTCTGTTCTTGGCGGAATTGTTCTGGCCCATATTGTGGCATGGAAAATCGCCATTGTTCTACTGGCGGCTGTACCTGTCATGCTTCTAGCTGGATTCCTGCGCCTTCGTATCTTGGCTATGGCCGAAGAGCATCATCAGACGGCTTACAATGACGCTGCAGCCCTCGCTTCCGAAGCCACTTCTTCTATGCAGATCGTTGCAGTTTTTGGCTTGGAATCGCACTTCCTGGATGGTTACCGAGAAGCAATCAGAAAGCCATACGAGGAGCACCTCAGGTTCAGCGTGCTTGGCAACATCTTACTCGCCTTTTCACTCTCGGTCACATATTTCGTCTATTCTTTGGCGTACTGGTGGTAAGCATATATGTTGATGCCGCTTCCATCAGCCACATGCTAATTGATGCGACAGGGGGTCTAAACAAGTGCGCAACGGTAACTATAGTCAACGAGAGTTCTTCATTGTACTCCCTGCGCTTCTTTTTTCTGCACAATCCGCAGGTCAGCTCTTCAGCTTGGCACCCGAAATAACTCGGGCCAAGGCCGCAGCGCAGAATGTATTCTCTCTACATGACGAGAAGCCGTCGATCATCACAGATTTGAGGCCTTTGGAATCCGCTACCACCACTGCATCCAATGGTAGCGCTTTGTTGTCTGGCCCTTCAGCATCGTATGGAACATTTGGAGTGCGTGGAGAACTGGAGTTCCGTAACGTCAGTCTCTACTATGAGAGTCGGCCTAATGTTCCCGCCTTGAACAACGTCTCATTTCAGATTCGCCAGGGCGAAAACGTAGCCTTTGTCGGTCGTTCCGGTAAGTCAACGAGATCGTCGCACGATAAGTACTGACTTCGTCGCCAGGCGCTGGAAAGTCGAGTACGATTCATCTGATAGAGAGATTCTTCGATCCAAATGCTGGACAAGTGTACCTTGATGGGCAAGACATACGCCAAGAACCCGTTCGAAACCATCGTGCTCGCCTAGCACTTGTGGTAAGTTACCCATTCTCGTTCAGATCGACACACACTTCATTCTGTTACATTTCAATCGAGTGTGGGGCTCTTCATGGGGCGCCTTTCATATGAAGATGACTGACACCCAGCAGGAGCAAGAGCCAGATCTCTTTCCAGGCTCCGTAAAGTTCAATATCGGACTGGGCGCTCGGCCAGGTACCGCAGTCGCCGATGAAGATATACAACGGGTGGCCAAAGAATGTGAGCTTCACGACTTCATCATGAGCCTTCCAGAGGGCTACAACACGGAAGTCGGTGCACATGGCTCCAAACTCTCAGGCGGTCAGCGCCAACGCCTTGCTATCGCCCGAGCTCTCATACGTGATCCCGAGATCCTACTTCTCGATGAAGCGACATCGCAGCTGGACGCCAATACCGAGCGCGACATCCGAACGGCTATCGCCGCTGCCTCCAAAGGGCGAACTACCATCATGATAGCACATCGATTAGCGAGTGTGCAATATGCAGATCGTATCTTCGTGTTTGATGGCGGTCGTATCGTTGAGCAGGGCAGACACGATGAGCTCGTAGCCATGGGAAGCATTTATGCTGCCATGGTCGCAACACAGGAGCTGGATTAGGTGCTCATCTATACACTTTATCGACCTTTCATTTCGCAGTCTCCTCGGACCGGTTCGTCTCTTCGATGCGTGTTGTTTAGGCGACTGGCGCATTGTAATATGCGTATGTACCAGTACCCTCATGTTTTGACTACCTATAGGAGCACCCCTCGCATTTCGAAGGCGTTGAACAATGTTTGTTCCTGTACCATCATAGTTCCTTTCATAATTAATTAATGCTTCTTGCGTCAAGCATGGTACATGCGTTTGCTCCTCAACCTGCCTAGTTCGCGCTGGTGCATCCTCTTCAGTACATGTTGCCGCGTTTGCATGCTAATGAAATGGTATGCTCACAGTGGGCCCTAGGATGGAACATCGACGAATGCATTTATCCAAATGAGCGCACTGTTCCGAAGACTGGCCGGTGCAATCTTTTCGTTCCACAGCTATTCACAAAGTCAACGCTTCTGCTCTGCGCATGTCCTGTTTCTCTTACCGCATATTGCTCTCAGCGATGCGAGGGCGACTTGACGAGCGGAAGATGGCGTCTTCGAGCGCCTCGTTCGTCATCAGCTTGCTTCACTATGCGCTAGCACGACGTGCTTCTGGACCTTGGAATGATCGGCGGCTGCGGCGTGCTAACCGAGCCTAGTAGCAACGCCGGAACATGCAGTTGATGGTGGTGTCGTTGGGCGTGCACCAGTAAGACCGAGGCCGCTCCGAACTCGCAAGAAATCTCTTCATCTAATCTGATCGATTGATTCATTTTCATCTGATAACTTTTACTCCGCCAAGCGCGCATGTTACCCACGACCCCACGGAGACTATACTCGATCGCGTCGCTCGACGCAACTACAGGACAAGTGCTGCGGGGCACTTCTGAAAATTTTGCCTCCGTCATACGCTTTACCAGTGCCGAAAAAGCTGTTGCTCGACGGGCTATGCTCCGTCATCTTATCAGATGGCGCGTCCGAAGATCAGTGACATGGGGGTTGTGCTGCCATCACCTGCTTAGCGAACCACACATAGTGACACTAGGTTGGAACGGACCGTCAGGGTCTGCTCTTACGAAGTGACATCGGACCATTCTCTGACGAGCATCGCGGCCGCTACCGATCGACATGGATGGGCTACACGCAAGAACGGATCCTGGGCACGGCCATGGTCAAGGTACAACTCATGGCCGCCGTCGTGGACCTTCTCCCATAACCTGACGACGGTAGCTACGTTGACCATCCAGCGTCTTGTAACCTTACAATTGAGCGATCAAATAGGTACGTTGCTGTCATCAGTCTTTTCGTCTTGTTCATCTGCGTCAAGTGTAGACGTCATTGTTTATCACATGAATCCGCTGACTGTCGGCTTTCCACTTACAGCTCCGCGACTCAAGCTTCTTGACGCCTGATTGCCCAGTTCTAAAAGAACCCAATTTGAAGCGTTGGTGACAGTTGTCAGTGTACGTAGTCCCGCCAACAGTTGCGCACAGCGCGACACGAACTCGCGTAATGTGTGCCAGCAATACTAACAGAAGAAGGGTACCTCGTAGTGACAACCCGGGAATATATCGCAGATATGAGTCCGCACGCCGAAATGTCGTCGAGCACGTCCGAAGGGCCAGCCCCAGCCGTTCAACGAGCTTTCAACGGTTTCCTGACCGAGAACCTCAATGAAAGCCATCTCCCCACGATTGAAAACCGTTCACACCTCCGATACACTGCAGAAGATGAGCTGCACGACCTTATATGTGTCGGTTTCGGTCCAGCGTCACTAGCCATTGGTGTGGCTCTGCATGATGCTCTGGATGGGACTGATCCTTCCTTGGTGGATGTTGCGGGCCTACAAAGCAGACCACCAAAAGTCGCGTTTCTCGAGAAGCAGTCGCAATTCGCGTGGCACGCTGGCATGCTTCTACCGGGTGCGAAGATGCAAATCACATTCATGAAGGACATGGCCACTATGCGAAATCCGAGAAGTGAATTCACCTTCATCAACTATCTGCACCAGAAGGACCGCTTAGTCGAGTTCGCAAACCTGAACACTTTCCTACCAGCCCGTGTGGAGTATGAGGACTACATGAAGTGGTGCGCTAGCTGGTTCGAAGAGGTGGTAGCATACAGCCAAGAAGTCATCAAGGTCATGCCCGAGAAGTCGCCAAATGGCGAGATAACCACATTCACCGTCGTCTCTCGCAACACCCTGACAGGACGCATCGAGTCGCGGAGAACCAAGCATGTCGTCATCGCTGCGGGTGGACGGCCAAATATTCCTGCGCCATTCCCGACAAACCATCCCAAGGTTGTCCACTCGTCGAAGTTTTCATACATCTCGAAGGAGATCTTGAAGGATCACAGCGCGCCTTACAGTGTGGCAGTAGTCGGAAACGGCCAGAGTGCCGCTGAGATCTTCGACTTCCTACACGCAAACTACCCCAACTCGCGAACACGAATGCTGATCAAGGGAGGAGCCCTGCGACCAAGCGACGACTCACCATTGTAAGTGAGAAATGACTGTTGCCGAACTGCCTCGCTAATATACCAGTGTCAACGAAATCTTCAACCCGTCGCGAACAGACTGCACATACGCGCGCGCCCCTAAGCTTCGCGCAACTACGCTGCTCGAAGACAAGGGCACGAACTACGGCGTCGTCCGCCTTCCGCTTCTCGAACACATCTACGAGACGCTTTACCTACAGCGCATCCGTCATGGTAACTCGCCCGCTGAGGAAGAGAACTGGCCGCACAGGATCATGCCATACCGTCGCGTCATCGATGTGACCGACTCCCCAGTTCGGCCGGGTGGTGTACGCCTTCAGGTACAAGACACCAGTCCATTATATTTCTCGGAGTGTGCGGGTGCCCAAGAAAGGCAGGAGACATTGGATGTCGATGCCGTCTTTGTAGCGACAGGATACCATAGGGACCTGCACGAGACGCTGCTCAAGGACGCAAGGCACCTCATGCCCGGTGGAGAGCTAGAGGGCGCCAAGTGGCAGGTGCAGAGGGACTACAAGATCAACTTCACCGAGAAGAGTGTTGGTGATGATGCCGGTGTTTGGCTGCAGGGTTGCTGTGAGACTACGCACGGTGTAAGTATTGCCTGGGCATTTTGTGAAGAGGAAGATGTGCTAATTATGGTGACAGTTGAGCGATACCCTTCTTTCGGTGCTTGCGACGCGTGGAGGTGAGATGGTGAGGAGCATCTTTGAGAGGCCTGCCACGTGGGACAACGGCGACGTGTTGGGCGGGTATGAGATGCGCGAGTAATGGATGGTTCGTCGGTGGATTCCATGTAACTAGGCACACTCCTCTTCCAGCTGCACATACTACTATGACGTCTTTGGTCACGCCAGCTTTTCGCCCAGCCATGCCCAATTTCGTTTGTCGTTCCAATTGCACATGTCGCTTGCACTTGCTGCGGTCCGCGGCGGGTGTGGTGAGGGAAAAAAGCAACGCTTATTTGAATTTGATATCGGTGCCTAGGGCATCCAGGGTCGCGCCTGCCTGTTTGAGGACCCTGAAGAAGGAGGCAGCCCAAAGAAGCTGCAGTCGACACAACGAGAAGCTGCGCGGCGACCGTCGTGTGCCTGCTGTATGCGTGATAATAATGAACAAAACGGCAGAGAAAGGCAGCTGCAGCCCGCACAGTGAATGACGGCAGTCACCCCACGATGATGGGCGCGAGGAGGCTGGCCGCTTTGGTCGCTAGCGCAACCAAGGAAAGAGCCCAATTCCATGGATGTTGCAATGGCGCCGACATCAGCGCTACGCTGACCTTGAAGCCATCCTTTCCCTCTGCCTGTGCATATTCTCCTCTGCGCTTCCCGTCCGCGCATTTCTTCCCTGCGGCTGCTCCAGGCCCTGCTGCGACAGCGTACAGCCGCTGACCACGTAACACCACCCCGCAACCGCCAAACGCTCCAAGCCCGTCACCCCGAGTCCCGTACGGCCACAACAAGCGCGCTCCCCTCGAGCCCACGCCTCTTGCACCCACGACTCCAGCGCTGCGCCGCAGTCACCGTCCGCCGTAGCTCGATCCTCTCCATCAGCGGGCGCGTATCCTCGGCATGCAACACCGGCAGTGAGGACTGATTGGCGTCTCTATCCGCGACACCGTCGCTCTACACCCTTAGCCCTCGCTGCTCCCGGTTGCCATGGAACCGCAGTGGACTGCCTACTCGGAGGCACCGGGTAATCGCTACTCGCACAGCATGGCCCCGTCTCCGCACGCCTCGCGGGACGCCAGCGTGTCTTCGCAGGTCAAGCCGGACCCCTACGCAACGCCGTCACGACAGAATTCAATGCCTTTGCAATCGCCTGGCGGCACTGCTAGCCGAGGCCCCGAGTACAACGACGGCGATGGCGATGTTCCCATGGAGGACGCATACAAGCCGCGGCTGAACATGGCGCGCCCTACGCAACAGCAGAGGCAATCGCAGCAGTTCCTCCAGCAAGAGGAGAGTGCCGCCGCCCGCAGATACTCGCCCATGAACCTTTCACCTACCTCGCCCTACTCGGGCGGTGCGCAGCAGGGCGGACAGAACTACACCAGCTTTACCCCTCAGGCCCAAGCGCAGACGCAAGCCAGCCGGCAGAGCCCGACGCGCAACAATCCCTATATGTCGCCGCCCAACAACTACTATTCTCCGCCATGTAGGTTCAGCCTGTGCTTGGATGTTCACATGCCTTGGCCCCCAGTACTGACAATCTCGCTTTAGCCTCCCGACCGCATGCCCCTCAACTGCCGCCTCTACAGTCCAACATGAGCCCCGAGAGTTTCTACCCGCAATCTGCGACGGCGCAACTGAACGCGGTATACAACAGAGACGCTCGATCGCCGCGCGCCTCCTCCAGCTCAAACCCCCCACAGCTGCCTCCGCCAGGCCGAGGGCCAGTACCAAAATTCGAAAAGTGTGTCAACACTGCCGATTTGCAACCTAAGATCAATGCCCAGCCGCCCTTTCGTCGCGCAAATCCTGAGGGCGGCTTTATTAGCGTAAGTCGAACAGTGTGGGCGACAGCTTCCATACTAACAGAACGTCTAGCCCCTACAAGCGCTCACTGCCCATCTGCCCATGACCTACAAGCTGTGCAACGGCGGCTTCAACTACCAATCGTCGCGCAACCCTCGCCGAGTCCTCACGAAGCCGAGCAAGGGCGTCAAGAACGACGGATACGACAACGAGGATAGCGATTACATACTCTACGTAAACGACATTCTTGGGTCAGAGGAATCAGGGCACAAGAACCGCTATCTGATTCTAGATGTGCTAGGTCAGGGTACCTTTGGGCAGGTCGTCAAGTGCCAGAACTTGAAGACACAGGAGGTTGTTGCGGTCAAGGTTATCAA
Source organism: Alternaria viburni (assembly GCF_023758015.1). Lineage (NCBI taxonomy): Eukaryota > Fungi > Ascomycota > Dothideomycetes > Pleosporales > Pleosporaceae > Alternaria > Alternaria viburni. The sequence goes on from NW_026055777.1 coordinate 399,355, forward strand.
GAACCGGACAGCATACTTCAACCAGAGTATGATGGAAGTGTCGGTGCTTGATTTGGTCAGTATTCACCTAAAAAAGACGCACGACGGCTCTAACACGGCGCAGTTGAACAAGCAAATGGACAAGAACGATGATCATCACCTTCTGCGGCTGAAAGACACCTTCATCCACAGGCAACATCTGTGTCTGGTCTTCGAGTTGCTCAGCGTCAACTTGTACGAGCTGATCAAACAAAATCAGTTCCGTGGACTGTCCACAACCCTGGTGCGCGTGTTCGCACAGCAGCTGATCAATGGTCTCGCATTGCTTGGAAAGGCAAAGCTGATACATTGCGACTTGAAGCCCGAGAACATCCTGTTGAAGAAGTACGTAACATGTCTGACATTTGCGCGCGTCCACTGACCTGTTGCTAGCCTCGAGAGCCCAATCATCAAAATCATCGATTTCGGTTCCGCATGCGACGAACGCCAGACCGTGTACACGTACATCCAATCGCGATTCTACCGATCACCCGAAGTTCTGCTTGGTCTGCCGTATTCAGCAGCGATCGACATGTGGTCATTGGGTTGCATTGTTGTCGAGTTATTTCTCGGTCTGCCTCTGTTCCCAGGCTCGTCTGAGTACAACCAAGTGTCAAGGATAACGGAGATGCTGGGGCTACCACCGCATTGGATGCTCGAAATGGGCAAGCAATCAGGAGAGTTCTACGAGAAGTCGCAGGATGAGTATGGTCGCAAGCAATATCGGCTGAAGTCAATGGAGCAGTACTCACGGGAACATGGCACGAAGGAGCAGCCCAGCAAGAAGTACTTCTCTGCCACAACCCTGCCCGACATAATTAAGAATTATCCCATGCCGCGGAAGAACATGAAGCCAAACGAGATCGAGCGAGGTAAGCAGGCCAACAGACTGTGTCACCTTCACGGCTAACATCTCATAGAAATGGCCAACCGAGCGGCCTTTATCGACTTTGCACAGGGACTGCTGAATCTCAACCCACTAGAACGTTGGACCCCTGCGCAGGCCAAGTTACATCCGTTCATAACCCAGGCCAAGTTCACTGGTCCATTCGTACCTCCCATGACTCTAAAGTCTGGCTCAAGCAGGTCGCCTGCCCCCGGTGTTCAGGAACAGCAACGATACGAGGGCATGAGCAGACAGCGACAGCAGCAGCAACAACAGGCCGTCGCGCAACAGCAACAAGCGCAAGCAGCCCAGCATGCTGCGTATGCGAACATGCAGATGAACCAATATGCCGCTGCACAAAGCCCGCAGGCTCAGCAAAACCCCTACAACATGTACGGCCCGAACCACCAGGGCGCTCCTCCACCATATCCTGCACAGACAGCACAATACGGTCAGCCGATGAATATGATGCAGCCACAACAGCCACGGCAATACAACCAGCCCCAGAACCTGTATGCCCAAGCTACTACCCGCGCTGGGCGGCAGCGAGCAACGACGATGGATCAACAGCAGTCGGGACAATCCGGTATCCCCCCTGCCCTTCAGAGGGTCATGAGCCACCTCGATCCCAACGCGCCTGTTCGTCTGCAACCATCACCGGCATACTACCCACCGCCACCTGATGGTGCCCCTGAAAGCGCGAGCAGCGCCGCCAGGAGAAGGGGGTCAAGGGCAGGCAATTCAAACCGCAACCAGAACTTTGTGCGAAACTTGGAAGACCGGACGCTTGAAGAAGGTTTTATGGGTCAGAATCATTGGCAGTGACGGGATGGCTTCGACGAGTAGTTCTCATATTACGAAAACAACCCTCTGCACCACGTAGAGTTGCGACGGTGGATGAGTCGCGGCGTTCTGAGTTCTCCTTGATGCACGTTTCCCTCGGAGTGCTTCCGTCAGTATCGTTGCCCAAGACTGAGATAGGGAACATGTCGCTATCGACAGGTGGAGCAGGACTCGGATGACCGCGCAGGCCGCACATGTTCCCCACGATCTGCTCAAATTGTACCACGCTCTGACGATGCACAGCGCCCTCAACTGGCTTCTGACAGGCTCTCTGCTGGGCCAGATTGATGACTCACGGCCTGCACTGGGAGTCACTGAGCGAGAGAAGCTGGGTCTTGATCGGATGGTACACAACGGGGCGGACCAGATGCATGTTCAACAGCTTGGCTGGGGTCGCTAGATGTCGAGCGATGACTCAAACGTCCTCAGCAGTCGGGGAAGCGGTGGATGGCAGCACATGTACTTTTATTAGCATTCTCATAAACCTGTTCGGCTGTGTTCATGGCCACAAAAGCATATGTATACTTTCAGCTGCGATGCTTGTGATGGGGTTGGAGGATGAATGAGCTCGGTGTAGGCTGACTGTGCTATTGAATTACTAGTAGTGAACGCAAGCAATGAACGTCGAATACCAACGCTTTGGACGCGGTGCAGACTTGCATGGTTAGAGTGATTGTCCTAGTATGGTGGTGAAGGCGTTCGCGTCTGCTTAGGGTTAGGCGCGGGGCACACAGTCATGGCTTGGCGCTGGCTCGAAATTCGGCTCCGGAAAGTTCAACCAAGGCGGCAGTGACTCTGGTCAACCCACACGGCGCCCGCCACACATATTACCCTCGACCCCTCCGGCAAATCCCTACTCTCGAGCACTGCAACCATGGCGTCGCGATTCTTTGCCGCCAGCGACAGCTCCTCGGACGAGTCCAGCGAGGAGGAGCTCTACTCCAACGACGAGGAGTCTGAGCAGGAAGACAGCGACAAGGACTCCGACGAGGAATCCGATGACGACGACTCGTCCGACTCTGGATCCGAAACCGGAGCCAACCGCTTCTTGAAGGACGCCTCGAGCGACAGCGACAGCGACGACGAGGATGTGAACAAGGTGCTGAAGAGTGCCAAGGACAAGCGCTTCGACGAGCTCGAGGCGACCATCCGACTCATTGAGAACGCGCAGAAGATCAACGACTGGGCTGTCATTTCCGAACGTACGTCCAATTCCGAAGTGGCTCTGGGCATGGCATAGAACATGGTGGCGGGGTACACAAACAGTGCTGACATGCGTTATACAGAGTTCGACAAGCTCATCCGCCAGGTGCCTACTCTGACCAAGCAGAACGATGGCAAGGTCCCCAAGCTGTACATCCAGGCCGTTGCCGACCTCGAGACGGTTGTCCTCGAGACCCACGAGAAGCAGAAGGTCACTCCCAAGAAGATGAACGCTGTCAACGGCCGCGGTTTCAACGCTGTCCGCCAGAAGATCAAGAAGCACAACCGCGACTTTGAGAAGGACATCAACGCCTACCGGGAGAACAAGGAGGACTTCATGCGCGAGGAGGAGGAAGTCGTTCAAGCACCCAAGGAAAAGAAGAAGAAGAACAAGATCCCTCAACTCGGCACCGAGGTCGTTGAGGAGGCCACTGACGACGGCTTCATCACAGTCGGAGCTGGTGGCAAGGCTGTCCTGTACACGGCTGAGGGTATTCTCAAGCACTTGCGCGCCATTGTCGAGCAGCGTGGTCGCAAGAATTCGGACAAGCTGGAGCACATCCGGACACTGGAGAAGTTGTTCGACGTCGCCGTCAACGACTACCAAAAGGTCCGCGTTCTTTTGACGCTCATCTCGACGCGCTTCGATTTGACGTCTGGTACTGCCAGCCACATGCACCAAGATCAGTGGAAGCTGTGAGTACCTTTGGCCTGACATGTTCGCCATTTGCTAACACAACGCAGGGCCGACCAGGAATTCGGAAAGCTCCTTGAGATTCTTGAGAACAGCAACGAGATTGTTGTCATCGAGAACGCCGAGGAGTGGGAGGACGACGAGAAGCTGCCCACCATCACACCCGGCGAGATCTTCCGCATCCCAGGAAGCGTCGTCTCTTTCGTTGAGAGGCTCGACGACGAGCTCACCCGCTCGCTGCAGCACATCGACCCACACACTTCCGAGTACATTGAACGGTTGACCGACGAGGCTCTGCTGTACGCTCAGCTGGTGCGCACCCTGGTATACGTTGAGAGCATGAAGAAGAACCCAAGCCTAGAACTTCCACAAGAGCCATTGAACCGCATCGTTATGCGGAGATTGGAACACGTCTACTTCAAGGTAAGAAACATGCCGTTTTCTGCTTTCTATGCTAACGTCCATAGCCCTCCCAAGTTATCACTATCCTCGAGAACAACGTTTGGAAGGCCATCCCAGAGAGCCTTGACTCCGAGATCACCCCCCGCGCCATCTCCAACGACACCGCCTCCCTCGTACAAACTCTTTGCACATACCTCTTCCAGAACAGTGAGGGCATCATCCGCGCTCGCGCCATGCTGTGCCAGATCTACTTCCTGTCTCTGCACGACCAGTACTACAAGGCTCGCGACATGATGCTCATGTCGCATTTGCAAGAGACCATTAGCAACTTTGACGTCAACACACAGATTCTCTTCAACCGCGCGCTGGTCCAAGTCGGTCTCTGCGCGTTCCGTGCCGGTCTCGTCTACGAGGCACAAACCTCGCTGCAGGAGATCTGCGGTAGCAACAGGCAGAAGGAGCTGCTTGCACAAGGTCTGCAGATGCAGCGATACTCCCAGATCTCGCCCGAGCAAGAGCGTCTCGAGCGTCAACGGCAACTTCCTTTCCACATGCACATCAACCTTGAGCTGCTAGAGTGCGTCTACCTGACCTGCTCCATGTTGCTTGAGATTCCTCTTCTCGCACAGCTTGGCTCCTCGCCCGACCTGAGGAAGCGAGTCATCAGCAAGACCTACCGCCGTCTCTTAGAGTACCATGAGCGCCAGATCTTCACTGGTCCTCCTGAGAACACGCGTGATCACGTCATGCAGGCGTCCAAGGCACTGTCTGCTGGTGAATGGAAGAAGGCAGCGGAGTTCATCAACTCGATCAAGATCTGGGAGCTCATGGCCGACTCGGAGAAAATTAAGGAGATGCTTTCCTCGCAAATCCAGGAAGAGGGTCTCCGGACATATCTCTTCACATACGCACCTTTCTACGACACGCTCTCCATCACCACACTGGCGGGTATGTTCGAGCTGTCGGAGCGCAAGGTCTCCGCAGTCGTCTCCAAGATGATTTCACACGAGGAGCTCGCTGCCGCTCTCGACCAAGTCAACTCCGCCATCATCTTCAGGAAGGGTGTTGAGCTGTCAAGACTACAGACCCTCGCGCTCAGCCTGTCAGACAAGGCATCCGGTCTCATCGAATCGAACGAGAAGACACTGGAGCAACGCACACAAGGAACCGCCAACGCCTTTGAGAGGCAAGGTGGACGTGGCGGTCGTGGTGGCCGAGGAGGCGGCCGTGGTGGTGGTGGTCGCGGCGGAGGTGGACCACGGGGTGGAAGGAATCAACAGTTCACCGGCGGTGCTTTGGGACGTGCGATCCAGGCTTAGACGTAGATACCTCGTCTTCTAGGAGGCAACGTAGGGTCATGGGCGGCGAATACGGTTTTGTCGGACTACACCTTTGGTAGCTCCGTGGTAATGCGAATGCTTTTCAGCTAGATCATGAGAGCGAATGCAGGAATGAAAAGTACGCAAAAAGCACATCATGTTTGGCCGCGTAGTCTTTGACATTGGTGGTTGATGGATGTGTAAATAAAATGTATATGATCGCAGTCCTGACAGTTCCCAACACACTTGGATTTGACTTTGTATAGCCATCCATCCTTCGAGGGTGTTAAAGTGCCTAAATGTAAGGCGATGAAGTGGAAATTTGCCTTGGTACAATTGTGCTGCATCGGGTGTGTTGAGTAGTGTGTTGAAACACCTTCATCAACATGGCTTTGCATAGCGAATTAGATACTCCGGAGGGAGTAGAGTGAGGGCGATAATGTGACAAGGAGTCTTTCGTATCTTCTGCGAAAGTGTTCAAAGCATGCGACAATATGTCAACTCTCGGGCTTTACGTGCTGTGTGTATCTTAGCCCGTTTATCTTAAGTTTAAAAGCAGCTAATAAATAACCCTACACGCTGCTTCTTGCGTCTCTGAGATGAGTTAATATGGTAAAGGTAGCGTCGTTGAGCAGCACTATCCGCCTCTCTCTTTGGGCGGTATATCTTGCGAGCAAAAATTGTCTAATTAACTAAGAATAATAAAAAGCTGGACACTCGAATAGAGGTATTCTAGGTGCTAGACGTCTGCAGGGGCAAAAAGAGATGGACGGGCGGGTGATCTACCGACTTTGTTAGCAACTGGGCTCGAACTCGTTCACTTCACTGTCTTACCGAAACCCGGACCTTCCGCAATTGTTGTCAGGTCTTCTGCACTAGGACTAGCGCGAAAATCCGATGCAAAGCGGACCTTATTACGGTCAGTTTTAGGCATATAAGAGTGTACAGGGTGGTTACTAACGCTCTACCACTGAGCCACACGCCCTGGAGTCTTGAAGACTGGTGTTGATGGAGATTTGTGAAATTAGAGCGTATCCAATGTTGGGTGAAAGCGGGGATGAGCCCCTCACCTTAGGATAGACCAACCAAACGAACAACTCCTCTTCTAACCGGTAGCCCAAAGGTGGGGCTGTTGGAATGGGGAAACCGAATGGTATCCGATTGTTGGCCGAACCATGTTTATACACAGTCGATCTAGTCAATAGAGATCTTGAACGTTGAAGGACGACGCGATAGCACCTTTCAAAAGACATGGAATGATCTATTGCGGATAAAGGAATAGATTTTATATGACTTTAGAAGTTTATATCGCTTCGATCTTGTTAACCTTTGCTCTCATTCGAATGTAGACCACAGCTCACCTTTTGACTTCTATCCCGTCAAGAGGACATCCCAGGAAACTCTGATAGACAATATCATTGCGCGTAATGTCTACACTGCGAAATTCGTCGTCGTCGTCGTTCCATCACACGTGCCAGGGGAAACGACGGAGTTACCGGCCCGCCAAGACCCTGTCGATCCATCGCAGACACGCGACTTGAGAACACGAGACGAAACCACATGGCAGCCGCACCCCTCCACATCGGTGAACCATGAAGCTACGAATAGCCTCTGTATGGCACACCCTCGCCGTTCTGCTTCTGCTGGGCGGAGCAGCCCAGGCTTCATTGGGTGACAGACTGCCCGATTTCAAGGACTGTGTTCAGGTACGTGTAGTCGGAGTTGCGCTTTGGCTGGAGACATGAGCAAAGAGAATGCGCCTGCACCGACTTGAGACATATAACTAACTGCTCATCTACAGGTGTGTAAAGAAGCCAATTGCGGTCCAGATGGCACGTCAATACGTATGCCCACCCCATTCACCCTCCTCCACGCCTACTCACACGCGCAGCCTTCCACCGCCGCCTGCTCCTCTGGGACTGTCCCTCAGAATGCGACTACACGTGTCAGCACATCATAACCACCCAACGCCTCGCGCGCGACCCTCCCTACATGCAGCCCATCTACCAATTCCATGGCAAATGGCCCTTCTACCGCTTCATGGGCATGCAAGAGCCGTTTAGCGTCATCTTCTCCCTCTTCAACTACCTCGCGCACGACTGGGGCATGTCGCAGCTCCGCGACAAGATACCCGCGTCGTACCCGCTGCGGAAATACTACTTGTGGTTTGGCTACGTGGGCCTGGCGAGCTGGACGTTCAGCATGATATTCCACACCAGAGACTTTGGGGTCACGGAGAAGCTGGACTACTTCGCTGCGGGCGCGAATGTTCTGTACGGGCTGTACTATGCGCCCATCAGAGTGTTCCGACTCGACAGGAAGGAGCCGAGGAAACAGAGCTTGCTGAGGCTCTGGACAGGACTGTGTATTACGTTGTATACGTTGCATGTCTTGTACCTCTCGCTCTGGTCCTGGGATTACACGTACAACATGGCTGCCAATGTCGCTGTTGGTATCGTGTCCAACCTGCTTTGGAGCGGCTTCAGTTACGTTCAGTATCAGAAGATTGGGAGGACTTGGGCTGTCTGGCCTGGTCTGTGTGTTGCCTGGATCATCTTGGCTATGAGCCTGGAGCTGTTGGACTTCCCGCCTTGGATGGGCATGGTGGATGCGCACAGCCTGTGGCATCTGGGTACGGTTTTGCCGACCGTTTTGTGGTACAAGTGAGTTGATCACATATGTCAACGTCTTTTCGATAATATGGGCTAACGGCTTTCCAGCTTCCTCATCAGAGACGCTCAGGAAGACATTGCAGGTACGCGCCTCAAGGATTGATGGACGCGCTCGCTTCCCGACGAGACCACCATCCGCCCGCTGTCAATGGCTCCGTCGCTTACCATACTCGTTTCCAGGAAAACTGCCTACTGCTGGTTATAACGCTGGTGCTTGGAAGGACAAGAGCTAGTTTCACCCTTGACAGTCGCAACGAGGGTGTTCAGACAGGCCACAACAATACAAATACCGCGTCCTTCTGTGGGCTCACATTGCTGTGTACATGGATAATGGAAACGACTTGCATAATAGGACGGCATTTCCAAAGGGGAAACTCCAGAGACCACGGACGCTCTGTCGTGAAGCTCGTAAAATCATGACATAGAATATTTGTACCCGCCGTTACGCCAGCGCAAACGCCCAGGACTAGCCGTCGCGGTGACTGCGAAAATGACAAGCCCAGTAATCTGACATGAAGCGAAAGTCATCAATCCTGCTCTCCCACTCCATACCTATTCATCGGGAATCTGCAAGGGTCCCTGATTCCACTCACCGCCTTCCAATCCTAGGATGTATTAGCAAGACTGCAGCATTGAATCAGGAGGCAAGCCCAGCATACCTCGCGTGAACGCCGTAATATCATCGCCTTCCGTCTGATAAAAGACATACAGGCTGTCCCACACCGTCTCCTCCCCACGCTTCTCAGCAAATGCAGTGACAGTGAGATGTGTACCCCCAAGCCCAAGCACTGGGCCAGCGGGATTAGTAATAGCAAACGTCTCGTTTGCGAAGAACGTCGTATTCTCGGCTTGGTACGTAACGTTATATCCTCTGATACTTCGATCCGCCATTTGTGCGTAAAAGTATGTTGTGTAGCCCAGCGACGTGATGGGATACACGTCCTGTATGGTGCCCATGGTGGCGTTTTGCCACGAGTTGATGGGATGGATTTCTGTGGACGTGAGGTTTTCATTCGTGTCTTTCCACCAGAACTCGACGTCGTTGTCCTTGTTGTTTAGCATGGCGTAGGATGTCGAGCCGGCGCCCCAGCTGTAGCAGCCGACGCCACCGTGGCCATTGAAACCGGACCATTTATCGGTCGCGATCCACGTTTCCTCCGCTTGGCCACTGTACCAAGCATATTGCTGAAACGTCGATTCGTCGATGGCGTACCAGATGTTCTGTTTTAATGATGATGGTGTCAGCGTATCTACTCAAGGCACTCTACAAACATGGAACTTACCATGCCCTTTCGTCCTGTAAATGGGACTGTGTTATTTAGACCAGAAGCGGTGGGGAATTCTGTAAAGTCAGTGTCACCATAGAAGTCACCCTTCCAGCACGCCTGCAGCCCAGTGGTCGGCGAGTCGAATGCTTTGAGGTTGAGGTCGCTGAGTGGTCCGGGCTCCCAGATGTCGGTGACGTTGGTTTGCGTCAGTTGCTTGACTGTGTTGTTCTTGTCAATGTAGAAGATGTGGAACTACTCGTAGTTAGTACATCTACTCGAGAAGAAGACTAAGAAGGGGTCAAAGTCAGTTTCAGAGTACTCACAAATTGGGTTTCATTGATGGCAAACGCGACCGCGGATATGGGCGATGCGTCCTTTGCATCACTGGCCACAGTCTGAGCTTTGGTTCCACCGATCCATTGCCTGTCTGTGGTGTATTGCATGAACCGGATGTCGCCTGTATGATGCTGGAAGTAGAGCGTGAAGATTCGTCGTTGGCCTTTATTCCACGACTCTCCAGCTAGAGCGATACCAGTGCCGTCTGGGAGGAAGTAGATACAAGGTTAGTGTGCATTTCACATTCACCTTACAGATATGTACTCACTGAATACACCCTTTTTCGACATATACTCGGCGTTGAGAGAACCGCCGATGCATGATTCTGGGTTATCGCGACAGAAAGGATGAACAATGTCCTTATGTCTGCGTTGCGTTAGAGTAAGGAGTGCATGAAGAAGTACACTTGTTGAAACTTACGACTCCTTCTTCCTTAGACCCAAACCCAGACCGAGTCCCAAGCCAAGACCGATGAGTGCAAGAACACCGAGACCAATGAGGATGAAGAAAGTGCGCTTCTTCATGCCACATCTTCGATCGTCTTTTGGTGGCACTGGAGGGGCAGGTTCATGATAACTCTCATACGAGTCGACATGCTCTTTGAAACCGTAGGGCCGGATGTTTGGAGACGTGATGGTAGTGCCTCCATGCGATGAAGGTGACATTGGTCGGCCTCCATGAGGGTAGTGACTGAACTGGCCGGGCACTCTGCACATTCGTGGATGAAGTCAGTGTGTGTATCACAAGTAGTTAGTACAGGGCACATACACTTGAGGTCCGGAGAAGTCTGGAGTAGGCGTGCCTATTGGGTCGAGTGTGCTATACGGAGTCTCTTTCTCTGTCGAATACCTGCTATAGCGTAAGATTATGGGCCAAGAAGCGGCCGTGCGGTGTGATGATTACATTGGAAAAGACAATGGGAGAGATCAGACTTACCCTTCTTTGTATGCCTCATAGTTCTGCGGCTGTGGAGACTGGTGGTACTCTTGTTCATATGGTAGTGGGGGTGAGACTGCTGGCGAGGTGTTCGAGTTGGAGTAGGGTCGTGAAGAACCATCGACTGGGTATATCTGATTGTGTTCCTGGAAGTGCGAAGGTGGGCTCCACTGGCTATCGGCATAGCTTCGGGGACTGCTCATGTCCTCGCGATATTCTTCACGTCGATCCATTTTGCCTGATAGAAGGTACTAGGTATGAAGGGTGGATCGGAATCTTGACGGAACAGCGAGTTCACTAGCTTTGAGCTTGCCCGGGTGGGCAAGAGACATGCTCCAAATGCGGCTGCGCCTCTAGAAAATGCAAGAGAAGTGCTGACGGGTAAAGACAGGGTAGCATGCATACCTGAGCGCGCCTGAGTGCTTCTAGGTTTGTGGATCATCCGGACATAGGTTAGGGCATGTCTACCGCACAACAGTAAGCACAGCAGTTAGCAGTTAGCATGTACCTAGTCATGACAAGGACCAATTGGGGTTCGTGAGGCTTGCTGTCAGCACCACCGCATTCAGAATTCATTCAGCGAACACATTATCATTCGTTGAATGCTAGTTATGGTTCGATCGCGCGCATAGTGATGCCAATGGAGCCGAACATTTGATTCTCTTCAGCTGCTGAATGTCTACCGTAAGCACTCCATAGCCCAAAAGATTCAACAAGAAAACAGTTGTACAGTACTGCTCTCACGACAGATCTGTATCGCAAGATATATGCGTCCGTCTGCTTCGATTGCGAGAATATAACCTTCTCGTCGGAGATGCAGCTTTGTGGCTTTCGGTAGCAGCCAAAGTTCAGCCCTGAGCTAGGGTCGGGCTGAAAGCAGAACTAATATTAGGTTCGTGATCTGCTGGGTCCATTCATGCATAATACCATCTCGCTTGCCCCGGAAAAGCCGAGAATATGTCAGCTGGAGGAGACAAAATCGTACGTTCGTTATACAGGTGTGGTGGGTCAGACGGCGAGGTCTTCCTCTAGATTGCAGCGTCGTGCGGGAGCGTCCGGCAACCCCGCAACTCAACCTCCATAACCTGGTGTCGCATTGTAGCAGTGGGTAGAGGAGTATGCACTCAACCGATGTGCGACGCTATGAATCTCACCGAGGAAGCCAATATGCGAAGGCCCAATTACTAATATGAAGGCCGCTGTGACTGGTTGGGTAGGTGTACGTACCCAGATACACAACGTTGCGGCTGTTCGGAAAGTCCGCACTGCGCGTTCGAACCATATTTCGGGCTGAGCTCATCGTGGTAGGTTTGAGTACCACGAGGTGTGGTGACTCAATGGTAGACCTGGCTCACCGGTTGGTGCACAACATGTGTGATTTGATCGTCTGGTGGAGAGCCGACCTGGCGATGCTCACCCTGTCAACTTGGATGCTATCAGCAACGTACGACATTATTTGCGCACCAAAGCGGATACAATAAGAAATGTGGGACATAAGAGCAGTTACAGGAGGAGCGAGGCTCCAACATTACGCTGTGTCTCTATCCGGATGTTTTTCTGTAGCCTCATTAAGGGCATCATGTATCCGAGCGTGCTTCTGAAAGTCGCCGACGACTATGAAGCCGGAGACTTATTGCAAACCAGTGCAAATCCAATGGGGTCCTCATGGAGCAATCAGTGGAATATGACCTGTATAAGTACGCTTCGCAGAGCACACAGCAAGGCGCAGCATCACGTTGTGACGCGAGACCTTTGAGCAATATGTCAGCTCCACACCACGAGAAAGACACAGGGTGAGTTGTACCATCCGCAGACGCTGCAGTAATGCATCAGCTAAAAGCGTGTCAGGCAGGTGTCAGACTGGTTTGAAGAGCGCCCAATAAACAAGGCCAGCCGTCAACAGATTGCTCGTGTACTTGTCGATAGGATCGCTTTAGTAGGCATCGACTGGGCTAAGCCTCCGGGTGGCACAGAAACGGGCAAGGCAGTGCACATGCTGGACTATGCGTGCGGGCCCGGGTTCATGGTAAGTTCTAGCTGTACGAAGTGCATGTGAGACATATACTGACTTCGTACCTCCCTGCAGAGCAAAGTTCGTACACTTGCGTACAATACGCAGGTCCCTCGCTGATTGTAAATCAGATATTCGGACCATACGTATCTTCCATACACGCAGTTGATGTATCTCGTACCATGATTGAGAAGTATATCAACAACATAGACACATTCGGCCTTGGACGCGAAAATATTGCAGGCACGGTCGGCAACTTGCTGTCAGACCCGACCGAGCCTTCTTCGCTCGACAGCGAAGAGTATAGCAATTTCGACCTCATCACAGTCGGCGCAGCTTTGCACCATTTTCCCTCTGCAAAGGACGCTCTCTGGATCTTAGGGCAGAGGCTGAAGCCCGGAGGTGTCCTTCTCGTTCAGGATCTGTACAGCTACGTTGTAAGCGAAGCTGTGCAAGAGACAGGCAAAGCGAAACATACGCAACAGAAGGAAAGTGACATGGCATCGATGATGCGGGAGGCTGGGTTGGTCGGTTTCCGCTTTGAGGTGCTGCAGGGAAACTTCGAGATTGAGCTACCAAGCGAGGAGGTGGGCCAGATTCAGTGCTTCATAGCGAGGGCTGCGAGGCCGCTGAGTTAGACCTAGGAATATTTGATACCATAGGCGTTGTTGCAGTAGTTTTGTATGCGAATCCCATACCTAGGTAGTTATGTCTTGTCTGGTGATGAAGCTATTCGTGAGTCTGAGGTGGTGTGGCGTATGTGTGGCTGAGGAGCTCAGCGACAGGATGATGCGCTAATCTGCACTAGCGCGAACCAAATGAGTCAGGGGGTCATGACGAAACGCCCGCACCGTCCATTCGATAGTGTCGAGCCCAGCCCACGAAAGCTGACCCTTTCACACCCACACGCCCCTACGCCCCTACCCACACTGAAGACGCGATATTACTCGCGATCGACAGTGAAGCCCAGCAGAGAGCCGCCTCACAAGTCATCCATAGCAGACGCGTCTGCCCCGCCTTCTTCTTCACAGCAGCCGCCCTCCCCCACATCCGCACCCGACGCCGGCCCAAGTCGACGGCAACCCCCGCGCGACACATCGCGAAATTTCCACTCCACCCAGCAAAGCGACAGGAATGGATTATATCTGCCCGAGAATCATGGCTTTTTTCTGGTACTCCAATCTCCCCAAGATCGCGAAGTTGGGCGACGACGTCCGCACTGGTCACCGCGTCTGAGCGCGACACTGCCACTCCGAACATCTCTATACACCTATAGCCTCCTGGCGTAGACGTCAGAATTTGAGGGAGCGTTTCAAGCGGAAACGCAGCGACAGTCGCGCTCACAAGTTGCGACTTGTGACAAAGGACGTCCAACCGATCCGAAACAATCTTCGCCTCCACCCTTCACAGCGCGCGCACAAACATCACGACCGTGCTTGCAGCAGTGAACGAACAGAGGCTCGCCCAAAAGACATCTGCGCAACCGAGAGTTTCCCTGGTACCAGCGGTCACATTCCCCGCAAACGAACCGCTCAACCGTGGTAGTGCTGCACCCGTGACTTTCCTCAGGGACCACCTGGACACGCACTACATCTGTCGGACGAGACTGTGAACACTCCTAGCATACACAGCAACAGCACTCAATCTCCATCGCCCCGCGACACGTCTACGACACCACAAGTCCTGCTCTCTACCTGCAGGTCACGGACCTGCCCTTACCACGCAATCCACGACGCCATCATGGCTTGCACCAAGATACCCGCGAGCGTCATCATGCCGCCCCGCGAGCTGAAACAGTACAAGCGATGGCAATGTCTGCACACGAATACTAGGCCAGCTGAGCAAGGCTACATCCCCACAGCACGCGAATACGAAGACTTCCACCAGTGGTTGAAACGACAAGACTCTGGATACTTCTCAGACCCATTTGACGACATCTCCGGTCACATTACCCACGGACGTTCTGCGGAGACGTCATCCTCCTTCGAATCGCCAGTCGCATCGATATGTCAGCATCCTATGCACCCTGTAGCAGCCGGCCAGCTACAATCACGATGTCCCGTCTGTATGATCGACCTGCACATCAGATACATGAATGTATTGTCAGAGGCTCTCGAAAGCGCAGGCGGTTGCGCGCCATCTTGTACACTCACCAGCTCAGAACACCAACACACCGTTTACAGCGCCTGGTGCAAGGGGAAGATCGGCACACTTAAGGAGCTATCGAGACTTGAGCTCATGGCCGAAGAAGAAGCTTCATGGTCTGCGCAGCATCCAGAGGTCGCGCACGAAGACGTGCGAACCGCAGCGAAGGCCGTGGAGCTATACTGGTCAGAGACTACGGGTTGCTTAGAAAAGCGACCTCGATCGAACAAACAGACTGCAGTTGTCTTTGCTCCGGACACCGATTTTGAGCCCGGACGACCCAATCCGTACTTCCATAGGCGATCGCTGCGTTACGAGCCTGGGAAACACACAGTTGTTGAGGAAGGGGAACAAGAAGATGATGTCTCAGAGGATTCGGAAGACTACTCTCACGGAAAGATACATCATGTCGGCTCAACAGACGAGTCAAGCAACATTACTTCGCGGTCTGAGGCGGAGGAGTCACATGCCGTCCTTGACTCAACCTGCGAGATCGAGGAGGATGATGGAGACAGTGACTGGGAAGATGTTGACTCTGACGAGGACAACTCTGACTGCGAAAGCGAATTCAGTGACAGTGACTGCGCATACTTCGAGATTGAGGAAGAAGCGAGCTTCATCGTCTTTGGCGACGACTGAGCTGATCCACAGCGATCTACCTCATACACTCATCGCTACGCGGCCACCCAAAGACAGCCTCACACGAAGCGATCGCTACGAATCATGTACATATACCCAAGATAAGAAGTAGAGGCACGAAGGACTGTGTCTGGGGAGGAGGATAGAGAGGCAAAGCATACAAACAGGTCTCCAACAAAGGCTGGCAGATGTCGCGCGGCGCGGACGTGAAGAGAAGCAGCGGACTTGATAGCACACATGTGAGTAATCGGAAAGACACTCATCTATCGTCAATGACAATAATTCATTATTCTGACACGCCTGATCCATTTCTATGACTCTTTTTTCTTCATCCTCAAAGCATCATTGCAAGCCATTCCCACGCATCCCTTCATCGTGGCGCTGCCCTTCGCGCATCATTGCCAAAAGATACCATGTCCTGGAACTGGCTTCCTAGCTTCTTCAGCTCAGCCTCAATTCAAGAGCACGCCGATGCACTTGGATACGTTTTCCACTCTGAAGGTTACTACGAATCAGCCTACACAGCATGGAAAGGCGCCTTCAGGCATCGTAATACACCTTCCAACGTCTATGATGCCGAGTGGTGCCATAACCTTGAACTTCTCGGTCTAAAGCTTCACACGCTTGACCGACCTGAGGAAGCTTTGAAGCGCCTCAACGAAGCGCTCACCTACAAAGAAAGCACACTCTCCCACGACGATATTAAGGTGTGCGATACCCTTGTCAGGATCGCGAGAGCGCTGGTCGCTCAACACAAGTATAAAGACGCAGAAACGTCTTTCCGGCGAGCACTGGACGGATACACACGCTTTCTCCCTGGGGGTCGTACCGAGATGTTGCAGATATCCAACGAGTTTGCATTTTGTCTAGCTTGTCAAGCCACGCCTGCTGCTGTACAAGAAGCGGAGGAAGTGGCAACAAGGACGTTGGAAGCGAGGGAAACGCATCTAGACAGGACACATCAGGAGACGGTGGAGAGTATGTGGACGTTGGGATTTGCAGTGGAAAAGGCCGGGAGAAGAGCAGATGCGATGCGCTTGTATAAGACGGCGTACGAACAAGGGAGGCGTTTGTTGGGAGAGGAGCATGTTGATGTTGTGGACTATAAAAGTGATCTTGATCGGATGGAGAGGGAGGAAAGAGAGAGAGAGGAAAGGGAGAGAGAGGAAAGAGAGAGAGAGGAAAGAGAGAGGGAGGAAAGAGAGAATGATGAGACAGTGCAGTGACTATTATTATGAATCATATCAACTGTTATATCCAGGCGTCATAATTGTATATACTTGAACTTTGAATTGTCATGGCCTGGCGGGCGACCTACAACACTACGCCTTTTCTTTCCCCTTTCCATAAGCGTCCACAATAGGCGCCTCAGGTACATCAATACCCCCAATTTTCCATTTCATACCGGGGTACGAATCACTGAGCACGCTGATGTCGACCTTCTTGCCCTGTGCCTCAGGCGGCAATGACACCTTGGCTGAAGCCTGCAATCTCGACTGTGCGCCCCCAGATGCATTTCCGCCGCGTCCACCCCGTCCGCGATTGCCATTCTTACTGGGGTCGGGCCAGTTGATGCGCTTCAGAGCGATGATCTCGTCGGTACTAGAGTACGAGACAATAGCGAAGAAGCCTTCCGTCTGCGGCTTGGGGTAGCGTGGTGCGAAGATGCGTATACCGCCTTGTTGCATTCTAGCCGGGTTCTGGCGTGAGATCTTGAAATCCAAGGCGAGCGCGTTGACGTTGCCCAGGTCGAGCTTCAGTACGGGCAAACGAGAGACTGGCTCGATGAAACGCTTAATTCCAGTAGGTGTGACTCCAGCGAACTTGGCTGCACGTTCAAGCACCGCGGGCGATGCGGTAGTTGTCTCAATGAGATCTTTCGGACTGGCCTTAGGGTGCTCGAGACGTTTCTTTTCACTCTCAACTTCCACGCCTGGGAAGATCGATAACGGCCCGTCATTTGGCCAGCGCGCTGACTTGATAGCTTGGAGGATCGTGATCATTGTCTCGCATGAAGAGAGGTAACCCAGTTCAGTGAGTACGTCAATCGATGCCTGTACAATACGGATACTCTGATCCAACACACTGTTTAGATCACCGACATAATCGGATATTGGCAGGTCGATCCGCGAGAAGTGCGCCTGTAGAAGTAGGAATGACTTGACGTGAGGGTCCCACAGGGGTAGGCCGAAGTCGTCCGCGGAAATAGGAAGGGCTTTCGAAAGCTCGGCGTTGATGAGGTCTTCGTTATGGCGAACAGGCAGCTCGTCGTATTCGGTGGCATGAGAGATCCATGATAGAGCGTCGGCGAAGGTTGCGTCGCGCTTGACATTCTTCACAAGGTAGCGAATTGTTTTGTGGCTGAGGTAGTAGTAACTCATAATCTTGCCGAGTGGTGTTGGGTCAACTTCGCCTGTAGGCTCGACAATAGCGCAAGAGGACTCGTCCAGTTCACCGAGGGAGGTCTCCACCAGCTCGACCATATAGTCGTTGGCCAAGGACTGCGCGGCAATCGTGTTGTGCTCCTCTGCTGAAATCTCTAATCCGTAGAATGACGGGTTCTTATGCAACCGGCGGAAGAAGAAAGTCCAGGTCAGGTAATCGAGCGCGTCTTGTTTTGTAGCAATAGTACCTGCAGAGATTTCGGCGCCCAAATGGTTGTCCAGCACCTTGTGCAGAGACGATTCGACGGGAAATCCAGTATGCAGGAAATGCTTGTAGAACTCTTTCTTGGCGTCTTGCGTAAATATACGCGCAATACCAGAGTCATCGAACTGAGGACGTCCGGCACGACCCAGCATTTGCAGCACATCCGTGAGATCCATATCTTTGTACCCTTCTGTTTTGGCATCGAAGAACTGCGTACCCTTGACTACGACAAGATGGGCTGGCAAGTTCACGCCCCATGCAAGTGTACTAGTGGCGACTAGGATTTGAATCTTGTTGTTCGCGAAGAGTTCTTCTGAGAGCGATCGATCAGTCTCGACAAGACCGGCGTGATGCAGGCCTATACCAAAGCTCAGTGCCTCGCGTAATGAGTCATCCTTTACTCGGTCGAGATTGAGTGCCAAGTCGTCTTCAGACATGTGAAGGAAGCGTCTTGGGTTATCTTCCATGCCGCAAAAGTTGATCAAATCGCGAGCCGTCAAACGCGTCTGTCTACGGGAGGCTACGAAGACGATAACTGGCTTTTCCGGTGAGTGAGCTTTGATTGCCAGGAAAGTAGGTCGGTTCATCGATTGCATGAGCGGGCAAAAGCCTCGCTGTTCCGGGAAGCCATCGATGAAGATTTCCAGCGGTACCGGACGCACAGAGTGGCGGAAGTTAAACAAGCCTTCTTTGACACCAAGCCAGTTTCCAAGATCGGACGCATTAGCGCAAGCAGTGGACATGCCAAGAAGACGGATTGACCCGTCTTTCTTCTGTGATGCGATATAGTTCATACGAGAGACAATGATCTCCAGAATTGGCCCACGGTCACCGCCCAGTAGATGAATTTCGTCGATGATGACTAGACTGACTTGCCGAACGTATCCACGAGTCTGCCAGCTACGACTGATACCATCCCATTTCTCAGGCGTTGTAATGATAATATCGGCATCCCGAATTGTGCGTGTGTCCGGAGTGTTGTCACCAGTCAACTCAACAAGCTTGAGGCCCATTGGCCCAGCTAAACGCTTGCCCCAATCCTGAACTCGCTCGCGAACAAGTGCTTTCATAGGGGCGATGTATACGACCTTCGAGCCGGGCTTCTCACGGAACGCCCACCACATTGCGAGCTCCGCAGCAACAGTCTTGCCACTACCTGTCGGCGATCCAAGCAAGACATTGGCAGGTGTATGGTATAGGCAATGGAAGATCTGCGATTGCATAGGGTTGAAGTACTGGAAGCGCTGCGCGTATACTTCCTCCAACAGTGGGTTCTTCAAAGCAGCGATCGGCAAAGGCTGAAGATTCAACAGATCGGTATAGACACTCTCTGTGTCCGGCCGAATGAGATGTTGGAAGGATATGGGATGGACAGTCTCGGCGCCTAACCATCGATCAGATAAGGCGCGAACATATACTTGCGTAGGCAAAGGATCAGAAAGTGGGATCGTGAAGTTCAGTTCGTGATCATCGTAGAGCTTTCGGCGCGACAGGATGAAAAACTCGTGATGGTAAATCTCAGATGTTTCCGAGTTCTCGACCCAGATCCAGAATGATTCGGAAGTACCATGGTGACGATCGTTCCAGACGAAGTCGGGCGTGAGGAACAGCTGGATGCGGAGCACATCTCTGTTGAGCGGAGCGATCTCAGATTCAATGCTCAAGGTTGGGAAGTTGTTCATGAGCTTTGAGATGACGCCACCCATCTTCTTGTTATGTACTAGGTCTCCGATCTCCGTTGCATCCATTTCGCGCAGGGTTTGTATCGACGGATATTTGTGATCGAGCGCGCGCAAGACTGGCTGCGGCAACTCATATTGATGCAGTGGGTGCTGGAAAGACCAGCATCGATGTTCGATAGATTGGCAAAGACTTAGCAGTACCTGACACTGGTAACCCCAGCGCCTATTAAGCGCAATCATGAATAGCGCACGCGCGATACGTGCTGCATTCTGGGTCACATAGTTCGTGTCTGAAACCAGGGTGAAATCTTCCAGTCGTGCTCGCGAGATGTGAGCTTGGAGAAGATAGTTTGTCTTTCCATGCGAAGTAGCATACCCATCCTTGACTTGTGTGATCACATGCCCTTCTTCTTTGAGGGCTGAAAGCTCCTTCTCCTCGGATTCGCGTGATTGTACCTGGTCGAACTCGCCACTCATGCTGACCATAGCCAGAGCATCCGCGTCTGTGCTACGAGGTCGCATCATTGTGTTGAAGATTTCTATACTTGATTGCTGGACGTAGTACTGGCTCGCAATACGCCCGACATCTTTCGCTCGCAGGTCTTCTGTGGTCTCGTTGAAGATGATCATTTGACTTCTCTGCAAGATTCGTGCGGCATCGATGATAAGCTTTCGACGTCTCCCGACAAGCTGTGGGTCGTCGCGTATCTCATTCCATTCAATGCCATACATCAGCGGGCTCTTCTGCATCCGTACAAAGAGGTAAGAGTAACCGAGCCAAGTCACAGCTTCAGAGACAGTAGTCACTGTACCAAGTGATATCTCGGCATTGAGATTGTCTATGAGCTTTGCGGAAAATCTGGATTCGATAGGCTGTTGCTCAGTTACGGCGCGCATGTAGTGATCCAGCCTGTCGTGTGTCGTACAAATGAAGCCGATACCTGTATCCTGGAATTGGGGTCGACCGGCACGACCAAAAATTTGCAGAACATCCAAGATGCCCAAGTCGGTGAACTTACCTTCTTGTGCGTTGTAAACTTGGGTGCCCTTGATGAGGACGGCTGCCGCGGGTAAATTGACCCCCCAAGCCAATGTCGCTGTACAGCAGAGCACTCTTAGAACGCCCTCAGCGAAAAGGCGCTCGATCAGGTTTCTGTCAGAACGAGGCATACCAGCATGGTGAGTACCCATGCCCTTTCCAAGTAGCTCGCGTAATTCTCGGCCCTTTGACTGCTTCATATCGCGTACAGCATTTTCGTAACGAGGATGGTCCTGCGGATCGAATAGATCGGTGCACTGTTCTTCCATAGCCATGTCGTATAATCGCCTGGCTGTTTTGACGGTGTCTTTCCTCGAATGCACAAAGACCATGATCTGGTGGCCCCGTTTGAGCATTTCGACGACCTTATCATAAGCCACTCTCTCCACGTTCTCACGTGACTTCGCTGTGCCTGGCTTGCCCTTGGCGCCGATGAAGTGCTGCTCCAAAGGTACAGGACGGAATGAAGCGTCAAAGTAGAACAGACCGGCCATCTTGTTGACTCGGAGAAAGTCGGCTACGTCGACATAGTTGGGTAAGGTCGCAGAGAGACCGACAATCCGGATGAGTGATTGTGTACTCTCCACTTGTCGCTGAGTACGCGCTACCAAGCTTTCCAATACAGCGCCGCGCTCGTCGTGGAGCATGTGAACCTCATCGATAATGAGCAGACGTACTTTCTGTACCAGCTCGGTGTCTCCAGTGCTTTTTCTCGTCACCACGTCCCACTTTTCTGGCGTGGTAACTATGATCTGGGTGTCCAGAATTTCGGCTTTGGTAAGGTGCATATCACCAGTCAGTTCGCGAGCCTTGATACCCAACCACGCTAGGCGCTTTCCAAGCTTGTCTGTGACCTCAGCAGCGAGCGCCTTCATGGGTGCGACATAGATGATCTTGAAGTCTTCCATCATGACTGTAAAGTCGGTCGCCTCAGGCTCGTCGATCGGGTTCGGCACAACATTCTTGGCCACGGTGTTGAGAATGGTGAGCATGGCAGCATCTGTTTTACCAGCACCAGTAGGTGCGCAGATCAGCATATTCTCACTGGTTTTGTAGGCGACTGGGTACACCAGACTCTGCATGCGATTAAGGGATTTGTAGCCTTTGAAGGTACGCTGACAGAGGCCGTCCAGTTCCTGGATCTCGAGAAGCCTTCGGCCGACGCCGACAGTACCTACCGGAACTGCGGGGATTTCGTATTCTTCATACAGGTTGTTGTCGCGATGCTCAGTATCTGGAGGTAGCGCGTACTTCTTGCCATAAGCCGAGAGCTTGTTGCCGGCTTCGTGAGTCCGATAAACGTGAGGATACTGGGGACCTGTTCGGTCCATAGAAGGTGCCAACGCGGCAGTCTTGTGCTCCCAATCCGCCCGGCGCAACGCTTCTTCGCGTTCGGCTCGGGTCTGTAAACGGCCCATGGCACCATTGCTTTGAGCGGGAGTAGGGTTATGCAAGGATCGCATGATGTCCTTGCGATGCGATATGAGCTCGGCCACAAGGTCCAACTCTCCGTAGCCAACAATGTCTGCGAGCATCATCTGTAGCTCTTCGTCTGTGCATAGTTAGTATGCTGCAGTAATCGAGTATTGGCATGAAGCCTCACCATTGCTGTCACTTGACAGGATCGCGGTGATCTGCTCCTTCAACGCTCCAGAATCCAGACCGGAACCACTTTGGGCTACTGAAGAGCATTTCTCTGCGAGCCATTGCTGGCTGTAAGCCTCGCCACCAACTTGGCCATCGGGAAATTGGTCGAGGTGATCACTGCTGAACTCTTCTTCATACTCGTCGCTGATGATGTCCCAGATATCTTCGCCGCTGACGGTTCCAGAGAAGTCATCATCATCGAGATCGAGGTCGTCTCCGTAGGCTGGCGCCTTCTCAGTATCGGCAGGGAGATTGAGTTCGGCGATGGCTTTGCGCATGGCATCGAGCTGCTCGAGCCATTGCGCCTGGGCGTCCTCGACGGAGGGCGACATTATTACAACTTCTCCGAACGTTGGCGGTCGATCTGATTCAGGTGCGCTCGGTGGAGCGCTCTTCACGATGGAAAGCGTGATTGCCTCTGGGTCAGGCTTGGCAGAATCGATGATGGGTGAGTGTCCTGGATTCGGCTGGACCTGCCCCGCCCCCGCGCATTAGCGGCATGACATAATCAGCGCGCCACATGCTGGTTCCGCCGACCATGAGACGCATGCTGGCGCCAGGAGTGCTATCTCGGGCCACGACTCCAGGCTTCCTTTCTCCACGACCCTACCACGCGCATACAAGCTACACAACCTTGCCCTACCAGTCTCACCACTCACCTTCCTCACGAATAAAATAAACCCGCCGCCAATATGAAGGTCCTCTATATTGGTGTAGGAGCCCATTCACCGCCGCTTCCAGTCTCGGATGAGTACTAACCATGTACAGATCCTCAAGAATGAGACCAAACCCGCGATCGAACTTTGCGCCGAGCGCGATCTGTCCAGCTTCGGCCGCTTCACACGGGGAAGCGTCGGAGAGTTCGTACGTCACCTTCACCGCACAGCCAGAGTTGTGGCAGGTCACACGGACCGAGGGACACAAGCTGATAGCAGTCCAGATGTCGTTCACAGCAAAGACAGTCGCTTCTAGGACACTACCAGGGCAAAGACAGGATGTCGAGGAGTCAGGTACGTCCTTCATCAGCGTAGCCGCTTCATGCGCAGACATATGCTAATCGAGCGCGTCCAGATTACACATTCCACGCCTACGGCCGTTCCGAAGGCGTGTGCGGTCTCATGATCACCGACCACGAATACCCCTCCCTCGTAGCCCACCAGCTTCTCTCCAAAGTTTGCGACGAGTTCCTCTCCAAATACCCGCGCTCCGCTTTCGCCAACGCGACCGAATCAGCCAACATGTCTTACCCCGAGCTCAAAGACTACATCGTCAAGTACCAAGACCCACAACAGGCCGACAGCATAATGAAGATCCAAAAAGAGTTGGACGAGACCAAGATTGTGCTACACAAGACCATCGAGAGTGTGTTGGAGCGAGGAGAGAAGATTGACAACCTAGTTCAGAAGAGTGATGAGCTGAGTGCATCGAGCAAGATGTTCTACACACAGGTGAGTGTTCAAGAGCTGGCAACTAAAAGCTCGGTCATGCTAACACAGTCACAGGCTAAGAAGCAAAACTCTTGCTGTATTGTCATGTAAAGTCCGGGCACGTTTTGGCGAATTTATCATTTTATTGGGCGTTGATACCTGACTTGTGTTCGAGACAAGTAGTCTTGCATACCTATTACCACATGTCAAGGCTGATTATCTCATAATTTCCTTACTTGTCATTTTGCTCTGAAGAATTTACATGTCGACTGGATAAGCATCGGTAAGGATTCTGCTCCAGCGTCTGCGCTGTGTAGCCGAGCTGGCGTTTCCTATTCATCTACACTGATGGCTACTTCCTCGTCCTCTTCTAGATCCATCGGATCAGGGAGCTCGTCTTCGTCTTCATCTGAGTCGGAGTCGGAGTCAGACGCAACGGAATCCTGGTCGAAGAAGTCCTCTGTCACCTCTGCTTGTACCAGCTCGGTCTCATCCTCCTCGTCGATATCGCCAATTTGCCGCGCATAAGCTTCTAGGTTGGTGCCCACGAGTGTCTCAGTCCTGTCCCAGTTGTTGAAATCCGTGTCAGCATCATCGTCGTGACGCGGATCTTGCCAGACAAGAAACATTTCGGTTGTAGCCAGCAAAATGTCAACCCAGGGCTGCTTCCAATCATCTTGCATTTTGCCGAGCCACTCTTCGATGCCGTTGATGAGGGTATCTTTTGAAGCTTCGTCGGCGAGTTCGCGGTAAGTGACGTCGGGTTCATTGGGCGATTTGTTGCATAGCAGGGTGCGACATTGCCGTACATTGTACTCCCAGCTGTTCTTGAACGATGTCTCAGCCCATCCATCCTCTTCAGGACATCGATGGGGTGACTCAGGGTCGTAGGCAAGGCAGCGTCGAGCGAAAGCGGCACTAGAGCGATGACGAGTATCCTCCGGTGTGTCTGGTGAGTACGAGAGGCGCTTTTTTCGTTCCTTGCCTGTTGGTGTTCGGGGAGCTACTTCATCCGGTCCTGCTACGCGTGCAGGAAACTGAACACCCTTCGCATACACATCCACTGCCGTCTTGGCGCTGTACGCACGAACGACCTCCACGTCCGCAGCGGGATGCGCAGCCTCCCAGGTATCTTCCAATCGCGCGACATCCTCCAAGTTATCGACAACGTTGACTAGGTTGGTCTTCCGCATATAGTATGCTCGCTTGGCAATCTGCCAGCCTTCCGCTGTGGAGCCGGGACGTAAGACACGCCACGGGCCGCCGGAGTTCAACCACTTATCCCATAACTCGGCAAGCAGCTTGAGATGAATCTGCAAAAGACACATTGAACACCAAGCAATCGTATCCTGTTCCTCGCCTTCTTCCTCGCCTTCCTCCTCTATTTCGTCCTTTGGTTGTCTTAGAGCATCTGGACGTGGATCTCCAGGATGTAGAGGGTGTCCACATCGCTCCGCTAATACATATCCCGAAAATGATGGATCTGGAGACTTCCTCTCCGCTTCTTGAGTCCCGTCGAGTTTCGAGCACTGTCTGGCGCGCCACTCCATGAAGTCCATGTACTCAAACGCGGTGGGTAGGAGGACATCGTCATCGTTTTCAACAGCGATACCAAAGGCGGACTTGCGCCAGCGTTGGTAGAGTTCGATCTCGTACGGCAAGAAGAGCGCAGAGGCCTTGGGTACGATTTTCGGTGTAGGCAAGGCCATGTTCTAGTCGCGTGATACTAGTGGGTGGAGAAGCGCTGTTGCGAAAATGCGATTGCGGTTTGGAGCGGCAGAATGGAAGAGACGATGTTGAAGATCTCGTGCTCGTATCACGCAGTCAGAAGGATACGGACTGCAGGACATGAATTTTCAATGTTGTATAGCGAAGTGCGCGTGAGTGTGGGATTATGTCAACGGGGTGGGTCGCAAAGCTCAGTGAATGACGCAGCGCGGACATTTTGTAATAACAACAACTGAGCATTCACTCTGCTATTCACTCCGATTTCTATAGAGCACTCGTTGAGATGCTGATTCCGCATATGCATACTCTCCATGGTTATCGAGCTGCTATGACAGTGCCATCATATCCTTTTTTCTCAGATTCGGTCACGTCGAAGAGCACAGCACCTGGTTCCTGAGCCCCTGCACCTGTATTCTCGTTACTGAGATGGAATGCAGAGTTTATCGTCGCTGCATCCCAGTTCTCGTCTGATATCGCCGAGCTCTTCTGATACATAGCCTGCTCAAGCTTCTCGTAATCACGCTTGTAGTCTTTTGTATCCGCATGCGCTTCTCCCAGCGTCTGTCTCGCACCTTCATACGTATCACGATACTTCTGCAAAGCCCGCACAAAGCTCCCCTGTTTCTCTAGTACTCCGGCTAGTATCCACATGATCTCCAGAGTTTCGCGACCATGTGAGCCGAAGCTCTCAGTTCGCCATGAAAGGCAAACTATGGCCAGTTCTTTTGCTTCTTCAAGTTTGTCCGTATGTGCGATTGTATGGGCGAGGTCACTCATCGTCTGGAAGCGCTCTGGATTATCGTAAAACTCGCTGGAATCGTACCAAGAAAGTGCACGACGTAGCAGGGCCTCTGCTTCGATGTACTTTTCTTGAGAAAGTAAGATGCGTGCCAGTGTTGCAGCAGCTTCGGGCACTGTGGAGTCATTGTCCTCGCCAAACATACGCTCTTTCTCTGAAAGCGACTCTCTTAGATAATACTCCGCGTCGGCGGATCGACCATCTAATTGCAATCTCAACCCGATTAGATCCAATTCCTTGACCCAGCTAGTATCGCGTGCTACATTTCGTGCTTCAGAGGCTTGTTTCCAGGTGACGTAGGCTTCATTATAGCGACTTCCTGCTAGAAGAAAATAGCCGCGCTTGGTAAGGGATTCTTGCGTGCTGGGATGCGCAAGACCAAAATTGCGGACTCTGACTTCGAGCGATTGCATTTGGATTGCTTCGGCTTCTGAACGACGGCGTTGAAAAGATAATACATCGCCTATGCGATCCATGGTATCCAGTGTATCGAGATGTCCATGGCCGAGAGCTTTCTGCTGCAAGCGTAAGATATGGCGATACAGAATTTCCGATTCCGCATTTCTGTCTGTCTGGAAAAGTAGGAGTGCTTGCAGTTTACGGCATTTGAGTGCTTCGGGTGTCTTTTTACCTCCTGTAGTTTCGAAAGCCTCAGCCGCAACGCGGTAAAGATCTTGCGCTATCTCAAGCCCGGTTCTTTGGTCGTAGTAACGCGCAATCTTCCTGGTAAGCGATGCCCATGCACGTAAGGGATGTATGGCAGCATTCGATGGCCGGTACGGAATGGCAGCATATGCATGTGCGATCAGAGGCTCGCATCTCTTGAAGTCACCGTCATCTGAGTCGTGAAATCTATCATCGAGGATACGTATGAAGTGTTGACTCCAGATATCGAGCTCATCATGTTGAACGAGCCACCTTTTAGTCGTGAATTGCACCAGCGGATGCATAGAGAAATGCCTCCTGTCCCTGTTCATCTTGATCAGGCTAAAATCCCTGAGAGCGAGCCAGTCGTCCTCAAAGTCACGAGGGAGGCTCTTAGGACAAGACAACGACTGTTGCTCTATTTTCTTTCGGCGCGTATGAGGCCGTCGCTTCCACCATGATTTGCGGATGTTCCGTGACGAAAGTATCACTTCGCTGTATTGCCCCTGGAGAAGCGCCTCCGGAATGTCCTGTCGATCAAAGAGACACATCAGCGACAAGAGCCTAGAGGCCGAAGGCATGGTCTTGCGGACGTACTCGAATGTGATTTTCCATGTCTTGACGATTGAGTTGGAACGCCCTGCCTTACGACGTAGCTGTGGAATATCCTCTTCTAAGGCGTTTGAATCTTCCTCATCCTTCGTGCTAAGCTCTTGTAAATAGTCGCGTATTGGTAAGGACCGTCTGCTGATATAAGCTGCCGCATGAGTAATTGCGAGCGGGATGTAGTCGACAGTCTCAACAAGTAGTCTCTTGTCCTCATCTTCGTGGCTATCTTCTAGATGCGTTTGTAGGAGCGCGATTGCCTCTGCTTCACTCATTGGCTCCACATGCTTTATGTTTTTGTAATTGCAGGTGATCTGAAAAGCAGCGTCTCGGCTTCTCGACGTGACTAGGACTGAGCCATTTGAAGATTGCGGTATGAATTCTCGTATCTCTTTGGACTGGTCGGATCCCTTGTATTTCGGCGGTAGACGGTTGAAGACGTCCTTGTCGTCCGCGTTGTCGATGATCATCAACCATGTTGCATTCGCTTCGTTGCGCAGCCAATCGTAGACGAGACCAAAGACATCCGCGTCCTTGTCGCTTGCGCCATTGATGCGCAAAATTCTGGCAATCTCACGATAGCTCTCTTCCATCTTCGTAATATTCTCCGCATCGATCCAGAAAACCCATGTGTTTGGAAAGTCTCGTTGGACTCTGTAACCGTACTCAATTGCAATCTGTGACTTTCTGTTCTCAATTTTAGCTGCTGCAAATTGCCGTGCTGGGCAACGGGGAATGCGAAGGCTGTAGATAGTTCAGCCGGGTGGTTGTGTACGTACCCGATGCCGCCTGCTCCCACAAGCGCATGTCGCGATCCAGGTCCCCTCAAAACAAGGAGATCAGCAAGCACAGATCTCTCGATGAAGTCGACATCCTTGCCAAAAGGACAGATGAATCTCGGCGTCAGAAGTGGCTGTGAAACTGCAAGTTGTTGTTTGTTAGATCGATGAAGCCCACGTTCTATCATGGGCGACGCCAACATACCTGCGCCACCTCTGTTATCAGCTGCGATAGCAGACTCCAATGTCAATGTCGACACATAGCCTCTGATTACACCTTCTATGTGCTTCACTTCGCTGTCATAACGAAAGCTTGTAACGGCTTTGAGATTGCGAGACGCATTTGAGTTGACCCGCGGGCGCATCTTGAATATGATATCCGACAGAGCCTGAATTTGAAGTTCGAAGTCTTTGATAAGTGGTTCCAACGCTTCCTGGCTTTCTTGAGAAACCCTACCATCGTCAATAGCCTGCCGAATGCGCCTCAAAGAATTTATCAGCGTTGGAAGCTCGACGCTGAGTGACTTCAATGCCCTTGGCAGACCCTCGGTTGTCGCTCTGAAATCGTTAAGCCGCTTGACAACTTCTGTTGTGATGTGAATGATCGAGATGATGTTTGCAGCGACGCCAAAGGCTTCCATGACGGGGAGGACGGGAGGGCTGACTGAAGGCAAAGAAGCTACGGGCAAGGAACACCCAGCGACGAGGAATCCACCGCGGGGCATCCAGAGAGACCTTGATTTACGCATGAGCGCGGCACAGCAAGGCTGCGACGACTTGTGATGCATCGACATGGGTTGCTAGAAAGTCATTCGCTGAAGGCGCGTACAGCAGACGCGCGAAGAAACCCGTGCGATCAATTCACGCGCCCTTAGGCAGCAGCCCTCTTGAAAGTGAGCATGCCCAAATTTTTGTTGAGTTGATATTGGCATATCAAGAGTCAGAATGTTGCGATAGTCGTGCTACAGTGCCCATGGGCAGGATTGATCCCTTAGAGAAGTGCGAAGCGTGTTGGGCTGGAAGGCGCCTGCCAGGCGCAGCCCCGGGGGCGCGCGCGTCCAGGCGTCCAGGTACGGCGCTAACCTAAAACACGATGGATGCGAGGTGGGGCAACATCTCACCAGTTGACGCGTACAACCTTGCCCCATCACCAACGACGTTCGCAGCACTGACAAACTACTGCCGCGGTCGAAGAAGTCAATCAGCTGAAACGACGTGAAAGAGAACATCTTGAAGGATCTGTATCGGAATAGCAAGCTGATTACTACCTAGGTAGAGCTACCATCCTACCGTCTATTGCTGCAACAGCGGTTGACCAACGCCGAACCTGGGTACTAACTCTACACCTCATTAAGTAAATAAGCAAATTGGATATCTCGACATTGAAACATTCAGACCGATTACAACCCCCTCGATTTACCAACACCTTCGTACCGGAAACCCAGAGCTTCGAGAGGCACAGGATCGACGACGTTACGTCCATCAAAGACGTACATTGGACGGCGCATGACCTGCGAAACGCGCTTCCATGATATCTCCTTGCGCGTTGTATCCACATCACCGTTGTGTACTGAGTCGCCGCGAACATGCCCGCTTCTCGTAGGCTGCTTGTTGCTGAACTCGTCCCACTCCGTCAATATGACCACGGCGTCGGCATCGGTACACGCTTCGTAAGTCGAGGAACAGACCGTGAGTCTGCCTTTGATGCTCTGCGGACTCGGGTTACTGCTCTCGATGTCGTGCAGTATTTGCGATTCCTTGACTTGTGGGTCGTAGATCCTGACGTTGGCACCTTCAGCAAGTAGGTTGTTGACGACTGTGATAGCTGCTGACTCGCGAGTGTCTCCTGTGTCCTTCTTGTATGCAAAGCCAAGAATAGCAAGCGTCTTGTTCGAAAGCGAATTGTACAGGCATCGCACTATGCGGCGGGTAAATCGGTCCTTCTGGTACTCGTTTATGTCGACTACTGATCGCCAGTAAGCGGCGACCTCAAACAGGTTCAGGGACTCTGCGATGTATGCAAGAGACAAGATGTCTTTGCGGAAGCAGGAGCCACCAAAGCCGACCGATGCCTTGAGCATTCGAGACCCAATGCGGTTGTCCAATCCAACGGCATAGGACACCTCATCGATGTCGGCGCCTACTGCCTCGCACATGGCACCCAGTGCATTGACACTGCTGATCCGCTGAGCGAGCAGTGCATTTGCAGCTAGCTTGGCCAGCTCGGAGCTAAACAAGTTGATCGTGATGATGCGATCTGGGCTGACCCAAGCTGAGTAGATTTGAGAAAGAGCTCGTGCAGCCGCCAACCCTTGAGGAGTCTTAAGAGAGCCGATGAGAACGCGATCAGGGTTCGAGAGATTTTGGATAGCGGTTCCCTCGGCCAAGAACTCAGGGTTTGATAGGATCTCAAACTCGACGCCAGGTCTACTCGTTGCTCTCAGAACATCTCGCAGCGTATCTGCCGCCCGGCATGGCACAGTGCTCTTTTCTACGATGATCTTGTTGCCTGTAGCAACAGCACCAATCTTTCGCACAGCAGACTCCAAATAGGAAAGCTCACTGGCATGTCCGGCACCCTGACCCAATGTCTTGGTGGGGGTATTGACGCTCAACAGGATGAGTTCGGCTTCGGCAATGCCGCGGTCGACATCTGTGGAGAAAAAGAGGTTTGGCGTTCGCTTGTTGGAGATGCCGTCGCGGGCTGGCTTGACCACATCCATGAGGCCAGGTTCGTAGATGGGGAGATCTTCAGATTGCCATGCAGCAATGCGCTTGCTGTCATAATCGACCACCGTCACCTGAATGTCGGGGTTGGCGTTCGCCATGACTGCCGAAGTCGGTCCTCCCACGTATCCTGCACCGATACAACATATCTTGGTTATGCGTCCGAACAATTTGGACTCATGGGTGGAGCGGTATGAGGGCGCTGGGGTGGGCGCATCTTGCCGTGTGTGACTAGACATGAGGAGTGTGTGAGGGTTTGCAAAAACGAGTGTATAACAGGATGCCTGGTAATTGAGCAGGACAAGGACAAAGAAGCCTTCGTGGAAGTGAGCCGGATACCTATAGGTACACAAGGGTATCGAGATGTTGGATGAAGTATCCACCAGCCATAGTCACGGACCGAGCGGCCGAAGATACTCATGGTCGCCTGGACGGCTATCGGCATCTTCTATTATCGTTTACACGATCTCATTTTGGCAACTACTGGTGCCGAGGATGGACCTGAACGTATCGGACGGCTAGGAAACGCTTGGTTGGGTGACATGATGGTGATGAGCGCTAGCGTGACGGAAGTACCGGGGACGCCACAAGGATCAATTGATGGGGTGCCTGCCAAGCCAGCCGGGGCCTTCTTAGTAACGTCGCATGTTATCTTTGTGATGTAATCCTTAGCACGAGTACTCCACCACTCGGCGAGGCTTGACATCGATTTCGCATTTTGGCCACTATGGCTATGCGCGTAGCTTTTCAGTTAGTTCTGTTGCAGGACTCCAAGCTCCGCCCCGAGTTACGCAGTTTTTCGCTCCGCCCCAGAGAACGCGCAGAGAAGCCAAGTGTCATAGGACACTAACCCATAGGGACTGTTCTTATTCTGCTAATATCGGAACCCGGCAACGCATGATTACAGCGGATGAAGCCACTGTGCCCAAACTATGGCTTAGTTGGACTTCATGGCGCAGTCAATGGTCAGCACAGTTTCAGCGGGCCAGCGCACACGTGCAGCCACTACACATTATTCGCCCTTGCTTGAGATGCAGTGTTAACTCCGGTCCCCGACAGCCACACCTTACCCGGATCCATCGTGTGACACGGCACACACCGTTCTCAGCGGGTCCTGGGCAGACAGGCATGCGAAGGAGCTAAGGTGTCGGCCAACCGCAGCATTATCCGGTCGTGGTTGAGGATTAGACGCGAAGAGACTTTGTTGGCCCTAGCCACAGTGACGCTATAATCTCTTTCAACTAATACTTGTCGGATCAAATACCGGTTCAGCCACCTGAATTTGAACATCCCTTAGACTGTCGAAACGCCTCATCGCGAGGTAGCACGCGACTCCTTCCTCACGTCGACCGACAAAGACGACAACATCATGGAGAAATTCGAAATGGCTCAGGCCGAGCCTGTACTCAACCAAGTGGCCGAAACCGATGAGCAATATCCTGTTGAACTGGATATCAAGGAGAATGAACCGCTACTGGACCTCGAAAGCCAACAAGATGGAAAGCATGTGCTTTCTCAGCGTCCTACAGAGCCAGCTGCCAGTAGGACGAAGACGTTCATATACCTGGCGACTTATTTTATAATGAACTTGAGTCTCACATTTTACAACAAAGCTGTTATGGGTTCGGTATGTAGCAGGAGCAGATACGAGGAGTCGATTTAGCTAACGAGATACCCAGTTTCCGTTCCCGTGGATTCTCACAGCGGTACATACCGGAAGTGCTGCTCTTGGAAGTTCAGTCTTCTTGATGTTCGGGCATTTCCAGCTAACGAGGCTGACGCCGCGCGAGCATCTGGTCCATTTCATGTTCTCGCTCTTGTTCACGCTGAACATTGCAATGTCAAATCTGTCGTTGTAAGTTTCCATTACCTTACATACATCTTCGTACGCTAATAACTTCGCAAAGAGCTATGGTCTCTGTTCCCTTCCATCAAATCATGCGAGCGACATGCCCGCTCTTTACCATTCTGATATACCGTGTTATTTTCTCCCGAAGATATGCACTGATCACGTATCTGTCCATCGTCCCGGTAATGCTAGGCGTCGGACTGGCTACCTTTGGTGACTACTACTTCACCGCCATTGGATTCACCCTGACACTCATCGGTGTGGTCCTCGCTGCCATAAAGGTAAGTAATACCCGAAGGATTATGCACGTTCTCGCGAAGGATGCTAACAGCTCGAAATAGACCGTTGTTACCAACCGTTTGATGACGGGGCGCCTGCGACTACCCGCTCTGGAGCTGCTCCTCCGCATGGGGCCCCTGGCCGCAGTGCAATCTCTGCTGTACTCGGTGCTCATTGGCGAATTCTCAGAATTTCTTGCTTTTGTGAATGCCGGACACTTTACAAGGGAAAGGATTCTGACAGTCTCGGGCAACGGCCTGCTCGCATTCGGCCTCAATGTCGCGTCTTTCGAGACGAACAAGCTGGCGGGCGCGTTGACCTTGACCATCTGTGCAAATCTCAAGCAATGTCTGACCATCGTATTGGGAGCCTTCTTGTGGGACGTGCCTGTCAGTCCGATGAACGGCGCGGGCATCCTGCTCGCTCTGGCAGGTGGAGCGTGGTACAGTAGTATAGAGCTTAAGTCAAAGGCGAGAGCAAGTGGATGAGCGAATGACACATGGCGTCGCGCTTTCTTAGCGTGACGCGCTACTCTAGCGAGAACAGAGTCCGTGCACATGTGATTCTTCTGTGACCCCAGACGTGCGTCCAACCGATCGCTTGGAGCCTGGATCCGAGTAAGACACTAGCATCCGTCTTTCCCGATATCCTGGTAGTATGCCTCGCTCTATCAACTTCTTTCGGAATCATGCCATTTATGCCAATCATGCAGCTCACCATACGAGATTGCCATGGGTGACGCCACGCTCCCGAGGTCTGCCTGACCACGGGGCTGCACGGTATCAATGCCAAAGGAGAGTTTTGTGGGCTATGGCTGGCCTAAAATTAGCGCTCTATTACCACTGATCATATCATAATCGCCTTCAGACGGCTGTGGCTCAATACACCTGCGCCATGCTTCGTCCTAGGACTCTCGTCTTCGGAACCCTGGTTTTCGCGACCCTGGTAGTTTTCTGGACTGCACTACATCTCAACTCCCTCGACACCATACGGCAAGCCGCGGTACAAGATCCACTCACCGCGAATATCCAAGAATCGCGTCTTCACCTGCTCATTGTAGCTACGAGTAGTGGTCTCGACTTGTGCCGCCTTCTTCTCTCCGCGTCGGTGCTCTTGTACCCACCTCCCGTTCTCATCGACTGGGCAGGAGCGGGCGCATTCAACGCTGCAGAAACTCACCTTGCGAAAATCGCGGGTCCTCTTCGCTACCTCGAGAGTCTGTCCCCCGCACAAGATACAGACATAGTCTTACTGGTGGATGGCTTCGATGTTACGTTCCAGCTCGGTCCGGATGTCTTGCTAAAGCGTTACTTCGAAGAAACGGCTGCCGCCAATGATCGGCTGGTCAACCGGTACGGCAAAAGCCATATGCGGAAACACAAGATTTACAACAGCATCCTTTTCGGCCCTGACAAAGTATGCTGGCCAGAAGATGTTCTTCGCTTAGCGTGCTGGGTCGTTCCTGACTCACCTCTTCACCCCGACGCTTTTGGCCCTTACACTGATGGATGGGGTGATATGAATCACGCAAGACCGCGCTGGCTGAACTCAGGCACCATCATCGGGCCCGCTGGCGAAATGCGCGAGATGTTTCGTGCAACTCAAGAAAAGATCAAGCAGACGTACAATCCCGAAGACGTGCTGCGCAACTCCGATCAGAAGTACTTTGCAGACGTATGGGGTGATCAAGAGTATGCGCGCATACTATCGCATGGAGATAAGCCCTACGGGATGCCCGAAGGAGTTCAAGAAATTGACCTACCAACGCTCAAGGAAGGCGAAGTGACTGAATATCACATTGGGCTGGACTATCGATCGAGCCTATTCCAAACAGCTGCGGGGTATAGGAACTACATTGCTTGGATGGCGACGAACCAATCCTCGCTTCCTTCATCATCGAAATCCGTGGAGCCGTACAGGATTGATCTACAGGAGGACGTGCTGCAGTCAAGGAAGCCATTTGCTGCTATATCAGATGATCCGGCCTTGAAGGAAACTTCGTGGCGAGATGTGTCTCTGGGTTTCAACACAGTTACTGGCCAGCCTTTCCCAGTGCTCCACTTCACAGGCGACAAGTCATTTCGAGACACTTGGTGGCCCCGCATGTGGTACTCTGGAGAGGCTGAGCGCCTTCAACGCGCGGCATCTCAAGTAAACGACGAGAAGATTGGGCCAGATCCTATCAATGGAGTTCGGTGGACCAAGAACATGCCGTACGACAGTAAAGTAGGCGAGCCAGAGGAGAAGTCGGGGGCTTGGAGTGACCAGGGGGCATCGCTCTCGTGGAAATCTCTTTGCGAGTCGCATGAACCTGCGTTGTACAGTGGAGAGCCAGAGAAAGTCTCGTTTTGGGACACTATATACCATTGATCGCGAAGCATCAGGCGTTGAATTTACTAAATCTTAATAGCAACGTTGTGTTTCACACCAAACTGTACGATCACATGTAAGGTCTCTCATCGAACTGGCACCAAGAGTGGAATGCACAAATCTTACTGCCTAATTTCGCTCCTGTTCACATAGCCACGCCGCCCCTGTCGTGGCAGTTTACCGAGCAGATGGTCCAAGCCACCAAAGAGACGGCATCTCGGCACACCTCTTCCGGATGGTGCCGGCAAGTAGACCCACTAGTGTACGCCCATCCGCCACCTCCCGGAGTTGACGCCGCACGGCTGGGATATCCGACTAGCTCAAGTGTAAGTTTAGATCCTAAGAAGGCGAACTGCCATCGGTGACAGCTCATTACCAACATGAATAATGCGCTCGGCCGGGTGCAGATGCACTGCCAACTACGGCGCTGTCGCAAGCATTATCTCGCAACGTGAGCTTCACAGTTCCGCCGTGTCAGCACGGTTTTCTGGATGATGCGCGGGTACAAGCAACTCTCCAACGACGCGGTCGCGCGCCTACCAGGCTGGAGTCGCCGGCGTTGGATACTTTTCGCAGCATCTTTTATACTCGTTGTTGTCTTCATTACTACCGTCAACAGCGACCGCCATCTTGTTCCCACTGCTTTCTCGTCGAGCAGCAAGAACAAGGCGAAACACTCCTCTATCCTCCACGTCCTCATCCCTGCGGACCACAAAGATGTCAATCTTTGCAAGACGATGCTCAGCGCTGCAGTGGCTGGGTACCCAACCCCTACGCTGATCAACTGGGGCGCCACATTTGACGATAAATCGCTAGTGGCTGGAGGTTCGCATATCGCCAAGATCAGTGGTGTGCTCGAATACCTGCGTAAACTTGGACCGGAACGCGACGACGACTTGGTATTGCTGGTGGATGGATACGACATCTGGTTTCAACTACGACCCAGCGCGTTAATCTCGCGCTTCCACGCTATCAACGACGCGGCGAATGCGCGAATACGGAAGACCATGGGATCGAGAGCCGCGGCTGCAGAGGGCATAAGTCAGGATATTGTCTTCTCCGCGCAGAAGCGGTGTTGGCCGTGGAAACCAGAGGACCCCCCTTGTTATGCTGTACCGCAGTCTTCGCTGCCAGAAGACATCTACGGCCCGCAGACCGATACCGATATCGGCTGGGATAAGAATCCATACGTCAAGTTCCGTCAACGGTACCTCAACTCCGGAGATGCCATGGGCCGCGTGGGCGCGATGAAAGCGCTCTTCGAACGCGCCATGGAGAAGGCAGATAAAGACCGCAACTTTGGCAGCGACCAGAAGATCTTCAGTGAGATTTTCGGCGACCAGGAATTTCAACGCGAGGTCATGAGACAACGGCACAGGTCTTTCTTCCAAAAGACGGGGGATTGGTTGACGGGGAGAAAAAGCATCCTCAGCCCGCAGTCCGAGCGGCATTTGCGCGAGCACAAGGCTGGCAAGCCAGATGAGTTTGGCATCGGACTGGATTATGCCAGTCTGCTTGGTCATCCGACAGTTTTCGCAGAAGAAGACTCAGCATGGGTAACATATGACGACTCCAAGTCCATCGCGCAAGCGTCTGCTGAACTCAACATCGCGCCAGTACGCGTCCACGACCTTGCCCAGGACATTACAGAGTCGCAACCACCATTCCGCCCCGCAGTCGTCGCTCCAGATGCGAAGTTTCCCGACAAGAAGTCTTGGAACGATGTTCCTCTCTACACGAACATGTGGACGAGTGTCGTTCCTGGCCTGATCCACCACAATGCGCATCGAGATGGGCTCAAGTCCCTCCGCGTTTCGGTCTGGGATCGCATGTGGTACTTCAATCACACTAGGAAGTTGTACGAGTCGAATGCCATGGGACCGGTCGCGCCCGTTGCTGTAGTACATGATGATGCGGGCGTGGAGCAGGCGTGGTGGAGCCCAATCGCGGAGAAGGGCGGGGCAAAGTCGGACAAGGACGAATGGCTGCCATTCAATGATTTGTGCAAGGACTTTGAGAAAGAGGTGTTTAGAGATGTTTAGATTCTTCAGTGTCTTTCTAGTCATATTTATACGATAATACCGATGACAATTACATGCAAAGATAGCATTTGGTCTATGCGTGTGTTGAGAACGTGGCAAGACACCATTGCAATATATCAGCTCACAGTAGTGACATCAGACGCACGATCAAATGTATACTGCCATTGTTCTAGGGATTTCAGAGACAGAAAGAGACAACACGATTCAAGCAGACCCACACGGAATCCCAAACGAACACCATCATAGCCGCAACACTCTCGAAATCGACATCAACGAGACGCACTCACTATACAAGCGTGCGACCTCACATGAACCAATCTGTAACACCGTCCCAATATTTAATCTCGTCGTCATCTTTCGTCGGACTCGTACTCTCGTCAACTCCAGTATGTCGCAATTTCATCGCCTCTTGCAAAGTAGGCCATTCCACTGCGCTCGTGCTGGCACCATCACTCGTCCATCGTGCAGCACTGGTAGGTGTGGCGGGTGTCTCCTCCTAGTGAGACTGGAAGTAAGACTCAGAGTAATACTCGTCATCTTCATCGTCGCAGTCGGAGTCGTCAATGGGTTCGACATCAACCGTAGTCTCGGGTGGTGTAGGTACTTCCTCCCAGGAATCCGCCATGGACTTCGTAGTTACCGGATCGATGATATCGTACTCGGAAAGAAGACTAACAGTGTCGAAGTCATCGGTGTCTGATTTGGAGACGCTTTCTTTATGTTCAGCTTCAAGGAGTGCAAGCACTTTGGAGATTGTGGCCCTGTGATTGTCTTGCGTGGATGGTTTGGAGTTCACGTGGCTGATGTCGAGGTTTGGTGAGCGCTGTGGGATGCTGTCCTCATCATTCCGCGTATTGGGCGATGTGAAAATATCTGAGAAGAACACGCTAGATGCTGCAGGCTTGTCCGACAGCGCAGTATACCATTGATAAGCGTTCCACGGATGTTCTACCTCCGACGTGTTGAACGGGTCCCCAAAGGGTGGACGAGAAGAGCTTTCGGGAGCAGGAGAAGTGGATGAGCTTGTTCCAAACGATGGGGTTCCGAGTACGGGCTGCTGGGCTGTGGAGGTGCTCTCGCGCGCGATGAGTTTGCCGTCGGCGAAGAACTTGGACTTTCGACCGGGTTGCTGAGGAATATAGCAACGCGCGTGGGGCTTTGCTGGAACAGTCACTTCTTGCGGTGACAGCCTGATACGCGCATGACCCGAGCTCATCAGCGTTTCCGACTGACGAACTTTTGCTGGAGTTGGTATTGAACGGCGTTGCCAACAGCCGTGAAAACGCGGGTTGACGTTCATCTTTTCAGCGTCCAAAAATGGAGGTTCCCGCCCAAGGCCATGTGCAATGGATGGAGTTCCAGTTTTTCCATTCGCTGTCTCGGGTTCGGTGGGTTGAGATGCACCAGAAGGGGATACACAGGTTGGCTCAATCATGTTGGAGGACATGTTGACAAGACTGAGGGGACAGGGCGTACAAGGGGTATTCGCCACGGTTGGGAGAAGAGGTGGTCCCTTTTGCTGGATATCTGACTCGTCAGTGGATGTGGTAGGCTTGGTCTATAGACTCCTCGAAGTGAGTGCACGATGTGCTGCTTTTGTTGCGGCGTGTTGTGCGTGGGACGAGGATGTAGGAGGAGGGACTGAAGACTCTGAGGGTTGCGGACCTTTTTCAGGAGCCTTTGATTCTAGAAATTTAGACTTGGATGGAAACCGTCCTGAAAGATCGGGACAGGCAAGAAAAGCGGAGATTGGGAAGAACTGAGAATTCTGCCGCTTAGTCGCTGCGCCATTAGAGGACATTTGAGACCGCAGTGCTTTGATCTGGGAGGACTGGGACTGGCTTGTTGCAGTAGCTGTTGAATCTGGAAGAAATTGTGGGGCCCAAGAAGGTCTGTCGATATCGAAACACGGAGGATTGATAGGTGCGGCCTTTCGACTATGGCTAGAAGTGTCGTCCATCCCTGGTTTAATCGGCTCATCCTCGTTAAGACGCAACGCAGCCATGGTCTTGCACAACGCGCTAATGTTTGCATTTTCGCATCGTTCAGTATCCTTGGTAGATGAGTCTTTGCTTCTATGGCGCTTTCCTCCCCGTTTGCCTCGCCGCCTCGTGCTTCCGGTAGTGGTGGGAACAAAATCGAAATTCCACTTTGGTTCGGTGGGCGAGTGTTGGAGCTCTGCTAGGATGCTGAATTTGTTCGCTATAAATGTTAGAAGCCGTCAAAGCGCATGGCATCTAGTGCCAACGTACGCGTAGGAGTGAAATCATGCTCATGAGGACAGGTAGTCAAGCAGTAATTAGCGGAAATGGCTCTGGTGTCGCGTACTCGACAATCTGAGCAGCGACCGTCCTTCAACGGGCGCGCAGGCTTGGAGAATCGCGTCGAGGTTCTGTCATTGCGGATCGGTTGTGCCTGTCCTAGGATCATGCTAGAGGTGTAACGAAAGGCAATGTTGGACTAGGAAATATAGGGCAAACGGGAGAAGGTGACGGAGCTGTAGGTGCAGTACTTCGGTTTATCGTGCGATAGCAAAGAAGAAGATTGAGGTGTACTCGGAAGGACAGCCATGGCGATAAGGGTGCCATGTGGCTAAGAGGAGCGTTACTGCCCTGCAAAGGAGCGCCGTTCGTCCTGCCTTGAGGTCGTGCCTTCTCCACCAGCGGTCAGTCAGTGGCTCCTTCCAGCTTGAGCCTTCGGTTTGATGTCTGACGCAGGAAGGCGCACCCGGTGAAGTCTAGGGTCCATGTGAATATCATGACCTCGGGAAGCTCTGCATCGTTAGTCGCTTCGACTGGAGCTGTCGGCAGGAATGCACAGGTAGCCACCTAGATGAAGTGGGAGCCAACTGATGAACAGTATTCCCTTGCATTACTAGTCAGCCGATACGCTGTATCATACAGAATATATCATTCTTGTGGAAGCTTGCTTTGCATCGCAGCGTCGCCGCCTGCAGACCCTCCTTGACTGTCACTGACCCATCAGCACGACATGTACTGGCGTAATTTCCGACAACCAGTAGATTAGTCTCTTTAAGCAGCACGACGACAACGCGTATGTAGAGAAAAGGGAACAAAGAAAGTGGTGGTGTTTCAGTGTGGGCGGTGGAGGATGACAAATGGAGCTTAAGCTATGGCCATGAGGTCAGAGGTGTGCAGCTAAAATTGGTGGGGAAGCCATGTCTCCATCTCTGCCTGGACTTCTCTGCTGTCGACTAACCCCACGTAGCAAATACCCTCGCCGCACACTTCTCCCGT
The DNA here is from genome assembly GCF_023758015.1 of Alternaria viburni. Classification (NCBI taxonomy): domain Eukaryota; kingdom Fungi; phylum Ascomycota; class Dothideomycetes; order Pleosporales; family Pleosporaceae; genus Alternaria; species Alternaria viburni. Next base: position 440,252 of record NW_026055777.1, read on the forward strand.
CCCAGGGCGCTCCAGGATAATTGGCAACAAGCATCGAGCCGCAATTACCTGGAGCCGCTTCCGAATCTTCAGTCGCACTTTCTTCCGCACGCCCCAGCAAACATGGCCGACACCGCACGCGCAGCCACGGCGCAGAAGCAGCACCGGCGCCCAGGCTCGCGCATCGTGCCTGCCATCCCCTACCGTCTGTCCAAGTCTCAGCCATCAGCCAGACCCATCACACCAGACGGCTCCACCAAGGACAGTGTCGCCCAACCAGCTAAGCCGCAGCCGGAGCCGCAATCCGCGCACGAGAGGCAGGAACAAGAGCAAACTGAAAACCAACAGGCCGAGGCGGTGCAGACTCCTCTTACGCCAGAGTCAAACACTTCGGGCGCAGAAAAGAGAGAGCTCGATGCAACCGCCGCGCCTGGCCCGTTGCAGAATGGCCACTCGGCACCGGCAGACACTCGTGGTGAGCATTCACTACCGGCTCCTTCTTTGACGCAGCACGTACTAAACTCCCAAGATGCAGAGAACCACGTCAACGGCCATGCCGACGAGAAGCCTCCCGCGCCCGTGGAGCCCAGCGCCGAGCCCAAGCCTGTCACGAACGGAGTGCACCGCAAACTGACCATACCCGCCCACCTGCCTCCGCCCTTCTATCCCTCGAACAAGACGGACACGCAGACACCGCCCACAGAAGGCAGCGACAGCGCTCACACTTCCTCGCACCGCCACCAGCTCAGTGCTGGTGCTCTGGTCTTCCAGAGCGCGAATGAGTCACCGGCACCTCCTGTGGCTCCTCAAGAGCCAGAGCTGCACCAGCACGAACAGCACGCGCTGCCACGTCCTCCGCCTGGGTTCGGTCCCCAGCAGTTTGCGCCTTTCTTCCCCGGCCACGCCCAGCATCCCTCAGAGGCAGGAGCGCCCTGGCATGTGCCGCCACAAGCAGTCGCACCGCCTGAAGCTGCCTACGCAAACGGCTCCGAGTTTCGACCCTCGCAGTTTCCCAGCGGTCCTGTCCTCTATCCGGGTCCTCCCAACGGTCACTTCTCGCCGGAACAGGCAGCTTTTGTCGCAAACGGTACCCGCACCTCGCACTCGCAGTCACCAAGCAAGGCACAATTTGGCGACACGGTACCCACGTCAGACCACGGGGACGAGCATCATGCCATGCCCTACCAGAATGGCACTGCCCCTCCTACCGAACGCCTCGAGGAGTCGCCGTTTGAACTTGCCAGCTATTTGTCAATCCAATTCGCCAACCCCGAATTCGCCGACTTCATCCTCCAAGTTCGGTCACCTGAGTCCATTCTGATGTCAGTACCAGTTCACGGCATCGTAGTCGTGCGGAGCCCTGTCATAGCCGAAGCAATTCGTCGCAGCCCGGCCCCCAGCCACCGCAGCAGAGACGCGCGCCGACTGGTCGATGTCCTTGCGCTCGACCCTTTCACTACCGGCGAATCCCTAGAGGAAGCTGTCAGGGTTCTGTATGGCGCCCCGCTCCTTTCTGCCCAGACCTTCCTGTTCGGCCTTGCACCTTACATGTACGAGAACGACCAAGCGTCCCCTTCCAACGACGCCCGCATGCGCATGCGACAAGTTCTGAGCTACATTGCGGCAGCAAGGACTCTCCAGATGCCTAGCATGCAGGCGCGCGGTATTGAGATCGCACGGATGCTTCTCCGATGGGATACTGTCGAGCAGGTACTGCAATATACACTGCAGGCCAGCTCTGGGCCACGATCAAGAGGTGAAGGTCCCGATGCAGAAGACCCCTTCATTTCAATGCTGCTCAATCACGCTCTCGAGTTCATCGCCTACACCTTCCCTGCCGACTTCAAATTGTACGCGATAGCGCCAGAGTTTTCAGATGCTCCACGTCTGCCAGCACTCGTTGAACCACGTAACGCCGCGCATAACCCAAGGCTAAGCAAGATTCGGTTCGGTGACGCGCCACCGGAAGATGATCACCGTCCTAGCCACGCGACCGTCGTGCTGTCGACTATTCTGCTATCTCTGCCACTTCCACTCGTGGAACGGCTCTTCAATCATCGGGCAACAGCGAATCAACTCGGATGGAGTGGTGCCACTAAGATCTTGCGCGAAGTAGTCAATGAGCGTGAGAATCGGCGCCAAAAGGCATCGGCGGGCCAGTTGAAGCCGAGCCAAGATGGTACCATTCCAGCCGGCCTCTTGAACAACGTGTATCTTGAAGAACGCGTGGAGCAAGTCGAGCCATCACCTCTTCACCCTTCCGGCCATCGCTTGGCGACGAAACGGGTGGCCAGCGACACATGAGGAGCAGTCCGAACAAGTGGAGCCTCGACGACGTTAGTTCTTTCCCATGTCAGCATTCGACATTCGGCACGACTTTTCGGGCCGGCGACATACAAACCAGGTCGGTTCTTTCCTTAGGGTGTAAGCATAGTGAGCGTTCATGGGCGTTCACGCAGGCGTTGTGAGCGAGTCCTTCCACCAAAACCTTTCCTACGGTCACCAAAAGTACGTTACGATGTGACGAAGCATATTCCCCAAGATCATGACAGCATGCCAGCTTGACTTTGATTTGTACATCATTACGGCATAAATGTTTTCTTTTCTCTATGATGGTGGCGGCGTCTTAGGCAAATGTGTCGGAATCAGACGCAGCGCGGTATACAAAGGTGGAGGATGAAATCTCACGGGTTAGATAGGCCGCGCTGAAGGGCGGAAAAATAGCATCAGGGTATCAGCAGACTACATATGCGAAGCGCAGTGTTCTTGGAAGGTACGACGATGGGATACAGCCCTGTCTCGGCCGGAATTGCACGGCTGTAATGCGGAGATAACAATCAGGAAAGTTTCATGACGTGCCTGTTGCCGCGCACGTGGCGCGCCGTTGTCTGCAAGGCTGTACTCCCTAAGGTTTTGACTAAAGCATGAAACCGGATCGTTCCTCATAACGAAATCCCCCGATTGGAGTACGGAGTGTTGGACAAACCTTAGCAAGTACGTTTCGCCATGTCTTCCTCAGCCTCAACTTCCAAGGCTGGAGCGAGCCGTCGGTTGCTTGAGAATATGCCCGAAAGAGGAGGAAGTGTAGCGCAGCCCAGGTCTGTGTTGCACCCTTTCTAGCCGATGCCGCCAGTCAACTCCGAAGCTTGATATATGGTCTCCTGGGGCTGCTTGTCTCTCATTCACGTCTCATTTAGACGTCTTTCCAAGTCCGCGTTCCGCCAACTCTTTGATTATTCTATCCGTCATCTCCTGCTTGTGTGCTTCTCAGCAAGCGTTGCTACTGGTAGTTTCCGTTTCGAAGGACCCCATTTCTCCAACAAGAACCTCGTTGGACACTCACTGCCGGGCCACTGCTCCGTCTTGACACCCAGCGACAACACTTCCACTCGCGACAGCTACACTGGCAGCGGGAACGGGTTCAGTATGCCACCCACAAATGTACCGTCGCTGGACCCCGGTAGACAGACTGGACCGGCTTCCTATGAGTTGACGGACTTTGGCGGACCTAGTCAACAGCCATCCCTTGCGACTTTGAACTCGCAGTACAGTGCGGAGTCGTCGAAGGATCCAAGACACCAGCCATCCTATACGACTTTGAATTCACTGCGCAGTACACATAAGGAACGCGTGATAGAGGACAAGGACGATGAAGATACAAACGAGAGCAGGCTGGAACCTGATCGATCGAGTAAACCTAATGTGAACGACGCGTCCGAAGTACCGAATGGTGGGCTTTGGGCATGGCTGCAGGTTCTCGGAGCATTTTTTCTGTTGTTCAACTCTTGGGGCGTAAGTAACAGCCACATACAGAGTTCATGTAAGACCTGAACTGACCCTACACCACAGATTATCAATACATTCGGAACATTCCAAACATATTACGAAACAAATTTGCTCGCCAGCTCGAGTGCTTCAGCCATATCCTGGATCGGGTCTATACAGGCGTTCCTGCTCCTCTTGGTCGGCGCCCTCACTGGTCCCATTTATGACGCAGGCTACTTTCGCGCACTGCTCATCGTGGGAAGCTTCATGTTGGTTTTGGGCCAGATGATGCTCAGTCTATGCCATACGTACTGGCAAGTCCTTCTTGCGCAAGCGTTCTGCATCGGTATTGGGACTGGATGTCTGTTCATCCCTAGTGTGGCTATCCTTTCAACCTACTTTTCTACCCGGATCGGAACAGTGATTGGAATTGCCGCAGCTGGGTCATCGCTTGGCGGCGTTATCTACCCCATCGTATTCCACAAACTCATCTCTCAAATCGGATTCCCCTGGACGACGAGGGTGCTCGGCTTCATTGTCCTCGCCACTATGATTGTACCCAATGTTTGCATGCGCGTCCGCGTTCTGCCGGCAGAATCGCGGTCTCTTCTCGACCTGCGCGCCTTCCTGATGCCGTCATACAGTCTCATGGTCGCGGGATTCTTCCTTGGCTTCATGGGCTTATACATGCCGTTCTTCTATGCACAAACCTACGCTATTCAAGAACACATTACGAGTGAGAGCATGGCATTTTACCTCCTCGCCATCATGAATAGCACGAGTGTCTTTGGACGTATAGTGCCAAATTTGGTAAGTTTTTCCGCCACCCTCCAGAAACTACTTTTGTTCGGCGTGGAGTTACTAACTTCTCTCCGCAACAGTTCTCCGACAAACTCGGCCCTTTTAACGTCGTAATCCCTTGCTGCATAATCTCTGGCGTTCTCTGCATATGCTTCATGGGTGCCACCTCCTCCGCCGGCATCATCGTACTCATGGCATTCTACGGTTTCTTCTCCGGATCTTTCGTCTCGCTTCCACCCGCCATCGTAGTTCAGCTGAGTAGTGACGCGCGAGACAAGGTCGGCACAAGGATGGGTCAGGCCTTCGCTGTCGTGGGTGTGGGGCTGCTGATTGGAACGCCGATCGGAGGTGCGATTCAAGAACAAAGTGGTTTTGCTAGCTTGTGGGTGTTCGGAGGGTGTTTGTTATTCGGATGTGTGCTGTTGCTTATTGCTGCTCGGGTGGCATTCAAGGGGCGGAAGATCATGGTCAAAGCATGAAGTAGGAAACGTGAGCACGAAAGAGAACGAACCGTTACGCATGGAAGTCGATGACAGTCTATATCTTACTCAACATGAAGGGTATTCACCAACTCCAAATACCCGGAACAACAGACATTGAACAATTGCGCGCATCACTTCGCTTCACACCATGCCTTTAGGTCATCGTTGTAGCCCTCCCATCCCTTCTTCGTCTTTCCCGGGAAGCCGAACTGTCGTGCCACCGCGTTTTCACCCATGAGAAAGGACAGCGCGCCGCTGAAGACCTCTTCTTGTGTGAACTTCGTGCCGCCCGGAATGGTACTACTGGGCTCGAAATTGAAAGAATGTGTGCCTGTGAAGAGAAGCGGTATGGACCCTGTCCACGCAAAGGAGGTAGGTGTATTATGCTACAAACTCTATTAGACAATGTCGCGTCATAGTAGTACAGATATGACGTACTTCGATTGGAGCATCCATCTTTTGTCCCGATGAGAAGACCACGCGTATCTTGTTCTCGGGTTCGACGGGGCCGAGTGGGGTCAGAGAAGCGAAGAAGCCTTTGTGGTATTTGGGGAGGGATGCGAAGTCGAGAAACTTGCGATCTTGTAAGCATCGCGACAAACAAGCTTTGTATTAGGCCGAGAGAGGTGGTGCTCGTACTTTTGCGCGGACATCTTCCGGTGAGGATGCGATTTCGATGCTTGCTGTGACGGTCATAGCTGCGAGTTGGCAGATGAGATGCGATGATCACTTGGTAAGTTCAAGGGATAGGATTTGTTCCGACGAAGAAAAACTTGCACCTTAATGTGACGATAGGAGATGCAGTGACGATATTTATTGCAGATAGCGTGACGCCTTCGTATGAATCCATATCTACAGCTGCTCAGCGGACGAAAGATACCATGATATGCCTATGCCTTTTGCGGCTCAATGCGCGCATACATATCAGTGTGACTTTACACTGCAAGGGGACCTGGGAGACTCACTGCGCGTTAGCGTTGGAAGGTTGACGGAAGAACGCAAGAAGGGGCGGTGCGGCACGTCTTAGGGGTCGAGGCATCTCGCCCAATGAGCCGCAAGCGGTTTAGCCTAACCCCAGATTAGGCCGATGTCCCCCCATGTCAGCCCATGACCTCCCCACTTGCCTCTTCAGCCACCTCGTCCAATGTACCGTATCCGTCTCATCCATATGCATCTCGCAAAAACCAAGTCTAGATCATGGTCAATGTAGCCGGCCGTTCGAAAGGATGCTCAACCTGCCGCAGGCGCCGTATCAAGTGCGGTAAGCGCCATCGTCTTGCACATTAGACCTCAGGCTGACCCTACCAAAGATGAGACTCGCCCAACATGTCAGAGATGCGAAAAGGCTGGCTTCAAATGCGATGGTCCACAGTCGATCGTCTTTGTGCAAGGCAAAATCGTCAAGTCTAGGAGGTCACAGAAGTTGAAGAGCAAGGCGGCGGACCCGCCTGTAACGACTGTCTGGAAGAGGCAAGAAGTAGAAGAGTCTACCTCGGAATCTCCTGAACACCGCTTCGACCTCCCTGAAATCAGGCCTAAATTCAACGACAAAGAAGTTTGCATATGTTATGCACGCCGCCATCTTCTACCCAACGGTCCCATAGACCTAGGGTTACAGGAGCTTCAGCCCTCAGACATTGTCACGGATAACTACGCCGTAAGAGGAGCAAGCAGCCCATTATTTGTTCAGGCCGCACTCAGCTTTGCAACCCTCTTCTTCGGCGCGCAGCATCACCAGAGCGGGATCCTCGCCGAAGGTTATGCCATACATGGTGTAGCTCTCAAGCGGCTGAATCAGGCTTTGAGCCAGCCAGAACGCCGTATGCATGACGACGTAATCGTTTCCGTCATTCTATTGGCTATGCTTGAACTTTTCATGCCCACTGGACCAAGAAATTGGCTCAAGCACATGCTTGGGATGGAGCAGCTCCTAGCATTACGTGACCCAGCATCCCTGGTTCACGCGTCATTTCGGACACTTGAGCTGTACAAAGGTGTGCGGCATATGATACTGATAGCATCATTGAGGAACAGAACGTCATCAATCTTTGCGCGACCACAGTGGAAAGCTGTACTGAGAACAGCGCTCTCGCTGGAAACTCCAGATGAACAAGACTTGCATGACGTGCTCGCAGATTGTTCGGTGCTAATAGCTGCGAGTGACGAGCTCTTCAAGCTTCAGCATGCGTCTGGCTTAAGCTATATTCAACGGCGACAGGAAATGCAATGCAAGGCAGATGGGACCTTAGTCTTTCTTCGAGCGTGGAAACGACGATGGGATAGCAATGAGGAGAACGTCCATATCGAAGAAGAGTGTCTTGATCCGACCAGTACCCAGATTTCGCCACGCATTATATACCGGTTCATGAGCGACTCTGTTGCACGGATGCTGATGTTGTACAACACCGCATTGATCTACACCCTCCGTGTCATGGCGACTTTAGGAAGCAAAACTAACGGCACACAACACATTCCGAGCGATCACATACAGGGCGGCACAGGCGCGGATGTTATGACTGAGAGCTCCTACTATCCTGTCATCCGTACAGCAGGACTCGACATCGCCCGCTGCATCACTGACTATCTGCAACACAAACGTGCGCGAGGAGAAACAGACTTTGTCTCACCCATGGTACAGTGGGCTGTGATCACCGCCGGGCAGGCATTAGGCGGCGAGGAGTCTCCGGATGGCAAATGGATGGTCAGCCTACTGAAAGGAGACGCTATGTATACGATTGCGAAGAGAGCTTGGGAAGTTTGAAGGTACTCATAGGTAACTGGCAACGTGTAAGTCGAGAAACCGAGAGTTGCGCCGCTTTGTCGCAGCTGGCCCAGCGTTCACTAATATGATGCAGTTCCTGTGCAGTCGAAGTACGAAGTCACTCTCAAAAGGTCTGACCATGGATGAGTTATCGATTCTTCGTCATCAACACGTCTGAAGCCTTTCTTGGCAGTGCCGTGCCTAGACACTTACAATGCTCCTACTCTGGCAGCCCATATCCCTACCTCCCAACAATCTTCTTCTCGAAATACCGCGCAGGTATGTACACCAGGGCAGTCACAACGAATGTGAACTCATTCGCAATGTCACCACCATCAGCTCCGATGAGCCCACCTAGCGGACCGACATACCACGTTTCGACCATGCCAAGGATCCACGCGACGATTCCGATGGCGAAAGCGGTGCCGGCAGCAATACCCAGCGGCAGACGACTGGGATCGTTCCATGCATCTAAGTCGTAATTATCGAAGTTCATACGACGGAAGATAACGTGCTCGCTGCACAGAATGACAAAGTATTGAGTAGTCCAGTAGCCGAGCAGACTGAGAAAGTTCTGCAGGTAAACACTCAGTTGCTCACGGCCACCAATAGCGAGACCGAGGATGGCAGCGAAACAGACCAGAATCCAGATGAAGCGGGGAACGCGTGCAAAAGGACGGGAAAATTGCTGGCAAGAAATGGCGGCGCTGTAGATGGATATAACGTTTACGTTGATGCCGGAAAGGACCAGAAGCGTGAGGATCAGCTTTGCGAAACCGCGTGGGTAAAGCATGGTTTGGATGAGAAAGCCCAGGCCGTCGTTGTCGTACACTTCTTGCCAGTCTGGTCGGTTGTTCATGCCAAATGATACGACGCAGCCCGCCAGCATACCGATGGAAGTAGGAATAGCGATACCGAAGGTGGTCATGAGGAAGACCTTCCAGCGGGAGACGTTAACGGGGTAGTGGACGTAGTAGTCGGATGCCATGGTCTGCCACGATGCAGAACTACCGTAGACAATAGCAATCAAGCTCAAAACCTGTCCACTGAGGTCCGCTCCCTTCAGCTTGGGCGTATTGCTGTTATCGGTATACTTGCCCGTCTCGGCGAAGAAGATGATGAAGATGATGAAGAAGACGAACCACGCATAGCGCTCGTAGACCAGGATAGCTCGCAAGCCAATGAACGAAATAAGCGTAGCGACGACGGCCAGGATGACGATACCAACGATCAGCGAGATATGGCCATCTGCCACAGCAGTGAGGGCCAAACCACCCGTGATGCAAGCCACAGACGCCCAGCCAATCTGCACAATAGTGTTAAGAGCAGCAATAACCTTGTTAGGCCACCACCCAAACGCATATCTCGACATGGAAATCTGCCTCAGCCCAGTCGGCGCACCAAAAGTGGCGGCAAACCCTGTCGCCGCGCCACCAAGGATAGACGCGAAGATGGTGATGACGATACTCTGGCGAAGTGCTGCAAAACACGAAACAATCAGTCAAGCTGTTGCAAGTACGCGGGAAACGGTACGTTCTTACTCAAACCAAACTCATGTCCAAGGAACCCCGTCGCGAAACAAGACGTGTTCATTGTGCCCGAGGCCCAGAGGAAGAACATGTTGAGTTGGTGGTGCCATGGCACGTGGCCCTTGTCTTCTGGCAGTTTGCGACTGATGGCTTCGGATTCAATGCCTGCAGAGGTAGAGGTACGAAATCAGTATATGTCTCATATGCACTTCGTACAGTCAGAACTTACCTAGTTTCGCATCTAATCGCTCTTCGAAACGGCGCAGTTTGGCGAGGAAGCCTGTTTCGCGGGTGACGGCTGTCGTAGCGCCGACTCCCCTGCCGCTGTCCGTCGAGAGACTGGCTTCGTCCTGGGCTTTTTCCGCTGACAACATCATGGGCAGCGTCGATCGTGACAAAGACTCAGAAAGAAAGGTGACTAGAAAGGGTTGGACAAGACCAACCCAGGGTCAAACAGGGCGAAGCATGGTCGTTCTATAGTAAACTACCCCACCGCGCACACTCGGCTCCCAGCCGCGTCATGAAAAGCCGTTTTGACGCCGGTGGCAGGGTGCGAAGAAAAACGACTGCCGTATGCCGCCTAGCCTGTGTGCTTGCGAAGAACTAGTAGCTCCACTCTTATCTTTGACAAGCACTTCTGGGCAAAGCTTAGCCTGTCGGCAATCGTGGATTACTCCCTCGGTAAGGAGCGTTGCGTGTGAGCCCTGCATATGGCTTGATTCTTATCAGGAGTTGGTACGCTGATCAGGTGCGACTCCGGTTCGTGGCTGACTAGCGGGATGATTTCAGGCTTTCGAGCCGTTCACAGAGCGGCTGGATGATTTGCATTTTCGGAGTAGGCCGATGCGTAAGCACACCATCCTACAAGCCACGTGCGAAGCAGCATCCCATCGCGCGACCATTTCGCAGTCCGTGAAACATTATTGCCATTTGCATGAAGCAAGGCAGAGGGCATTCATTTGGCCCTCCAGCAGAAGGAAGCTATCAACTATGCCAGCTCTCCTAGTGTACATACTATACAATGTATTGACCCGTTCAGATCATGGTTAGGCATAAGTCATGCATCGGATGCAAATGTATTCATGGTTCCAGGAACTGTCCGCTACACCGCTTTTGCGCGTGCTGATTGCAAGGTACCGCTCTTTCTGAGCAAGAAACCGGCGGCCTTGCTGGTTAAGGGGGTGACAGTTCCACGCTCGGGTTGTGCCTTCTTTGCTCCCCTCGATTGCTTCTGCTTCATCTGTTCAAGCCTAGCCGGTATACCTGAACCCAGACCACGCTCCCATAGAGCATAGCTGATGACCTTGTCTTGACCAGTCTTGCTGCGCTTCTCAACCTTGGTAGGCTTGACGCGACGCAATTCGACGTTGCCCAGATTAATCAAATCGCCCAGGTCGGCCCTCCTCTTGGCGTCGGCATCAGATGTGGCCTGCTGCTTCGCTCGCTGACGTGCCTTCTGCCCTTCTACATGCATAGCGCTGAAGAGACTGGTAGGCTGGGGTTTGGCGGCCTCTAATACATGATTGTATAGATCGCCTAGGGTGTTCGCGGAAGAGAGGTGTGGATCGGAGATGCGGCAGCCGGTAAGTTGGTAAAGGCGTTTGTAAAGCTACATAAGTCAGCAAAGGTAAAATAAAAAGGGTCGATACACGTACAGCGAACTTGACGTTGATGTCAGTGACGGGAACGTGCCGCCATTTCGTCTCTTCGGGCTTGATAGCAGACGAATCTCTGCTGCTCTGCTGAACTGAGGTTTTTAGAGCCGCAAAGTCAGCCGCCAAACGCTTCGCTCTCTCTTCGAGGATAGCATGTCGCGACTCGCTCGCTGCAGCTGGAGCGATTTGGTTAACGGGCTCCGGGTCGGCTGCATGGTCAACAAGCTCGGTTTGGGGTACGTCTTGAGCAACTTGAGGTGGCGTAGTTTCTTGAACGACCACTTCCTCAACAATTGCCTCCTTGACGGGCGCTTCAACTGGCTTGGCGCGAGGGACGGGGCGGTTCGACATGAAGTCAAACGGCTTGTTCTCGCCATCCATCTTGACCACTGCTGCTTTCTTGTGTGCTGGTGTGTCGGGGTCCATGGTCTGTACTTGCTCCTGTGCAAGGCCGGCATCCTCAAGTTCCTCAACGACCTCTTCAACGAGCAGCTCGTCCGATACCTCTGGCTCAGCCTCCCAAGCGGGTGCCGTTTGCATCGTCTCCAAGAGATCTTCCAAGCTCTTGTGCTGGGGGAAGGCAAGAGCAAGCTCACCGCTTTCTGTCTTGACTAACTTGATGTCCTTGACCCAGCGTGGCCGATCGTAAACACCTCGGTTGGCAAACTTGGATAGGTCCATATCTAAACCAGCCTGCTTCAGGGCATAAATCTCGGCGACAGCTTGTGTGAAACTGGCACGCATATCGGTAATCCGGGTAGCTTTGGCGTGGAGGCCAAAGTTGTAGTCGGTATATGGGCGCTTGGTCTTCTCGTGTACAGTTTGCGCCATAAGCAGATTCTCGTCCTTCAAAGTGTACGGAGTGCCCGTAAGCTCTTCGATCTCATTGGCCATGTCCAGTGTCAGTGGCGTGTACGTCCGTAGCGTAAGTTTCTCGAATTCCTTAGCCAAGTCCTTTTCGACCTTTTCCTGCAGCCATTCCTCGCCACCGACCCGATGCAGGCCGCGTAGATACTTCGCAGGCTTGTATTGGGGGAATCTTGAGGCTTCCTCGTCAAGGACCTCTTCGTATTCGCCCTGGTCTTCAGGCGCTATGCGGACCGGTGATGTGGGATCATAAGGGTCGACGTGTGCACCAATAGGCTCCGAGTCGCCAAGAAGACGCTTCTGCCATCTTCGCACGAACTGCTGGTGCTTTCTCTTGTCCTGTTTGCCCGGTAGCAGGAAGGACTGGGGTGCGGTTGTGGAGAAGGCGGCGGATGGGGTGCGGAGATGGGTGCAGGGCGACGGGGCGGGGCGGCAGGGCAATGGCGACACTCGTTGCCGCATGCAAGCGGAGAGGGGATGTGAGGGATCAATTGCCCGCGAGGGGCGCGGTATTCGGCGCATTGGGTTCGAGATGCGGGTGATGCACGTCTGCTGGAAATTCCTTCGACATGTCGACGAGCACGCCAAGCCGCCGGACATCAGCCAATCAGCGCCCTAGCAGCCCCGAGCACTGGAGAAGCCCATGGTTTTGGAGAACATGCGTCGTCTGATCTCTGCCTGCACTTTGATTTTTGATCTAGACATGTTGGCGTCAGGAAAGATACTGTCATGTTCAAGTGTCTATTATGTATATCATGAAAACTTCTTTACTAGCCACGTAGAGCCCCTCTCGTCATACTCGGCTTTGGACACGAGCAACTCCTTCAACAAGTCGGGTTGGCTAGCGACGTTTGCTCCTCCTAGCCATGTGTGCTTGATCGGGTCATCTGCCCGCGCCACATTCAGCGTATACTCGGCTGGTACCAGAGCCCTCAGCTCTGTCTGCATTCGTTCCATGAAGCCGGCAATCAACGAGTTCCCGCCTACCACTACAACATTCGCCAACAGGCCGATTCTTAGAGCTTCTGGCAGTGTGCTCAGCGACTCCATGACGGCGCCAGGTATTCCAGCTTCCTGGATGCCAATATCGGAAGGGTTGAAGAGGAGCTCGGGCACGGCGAAGCGCTCATTGCCTAGAGGCAGCAGATCTTCTCTCGGTCCTTGCAGCGGCTGTAGCCCTCTGCGCATGCGTGATTTTGCAGGGTCGTGGGGTCGCGCATGCCCGTGTATAGCATTCTCGTAGTCCGGCAGCACATAGTCGACCACTATGCTCGAATCCAGCTCTCGTTTATCTCCCAGCCGTCCTTTCCAAGTGCGCTCCAGATCTTTGGCGAATTGCTGCGATGATGGCACGACGTACGAGACTGCTTCTTTGATCTCGTTGAGCAGGTATGTCTCCTCCATCATGTTGTAGTGCCGCAGCGAGGAGAGCTCTTTCAGGTAGTTTGTGAGCAGCTTCCCACTGACTGTGAGCCGCCGCACAGCCGATTGTATGAGCTTGCCATTGTAGAGAGGGAGGACGGTCGTGTCTGAGTACGATGTGTCGATGATGAGGAGGCATTCTTGCGGTAGCGATGCCAACGAGGACGCGATGGGAGGGTTGTAGGCATCGAGTGTCGCGCCAACGCATCGGTAGTAGGCCGCGAACTCGAACTGCTCGAAGATGATCTCGTCGCAGTTCTTCTGCAGCTCTTTCGGGCAGTTTGGCTTCTCTGTCAAGACCAGATTTGTGTCTTTCGGGTCACACTGCGTACTGTCAGTTCTCACACCCTTCACGAGCTCGCGACTGTGCGTACCCACCCTCAACCCCTCCCCCCCGGCGTCGCCCATGAACTCATGCTCCCATATCGCCTTCTCCGCCTCCCAGTTGACAATGAAGCCCTTTTCCACTGGACGGCGAAACGCCAGTTCTCCAAAGTCTTTACACAAATCGAGCTCGGCGCCGACGTAGGTGCACTTGTCGCGTGTGCTGCGCGCGATGCAGTTGGGAATGACACTGCAGTCGTCGTAGGTAGGCTCCGAGGCTGGCGAGACTAGACCGGCTTTGATCGAATATGCGCCATTGTCCAGGACGAGCGTCTTGTTGGGCGCTGCAGCCGCCGACTTCTTAGACCCTTTGGGTGCCATCGTTGGTGTTTGTTGGTCTGCGCTGACGGAGCGATTCGCGACGCCCGAATTGCGACGCCTGTTCACGTGCGGCCCACCTGACCCTTGACCCTTGACATGCCGCCATCAACTTCTTTTCCCAACCCCGATGATAGGTACACTGTGCCCGGGACGGCAAGACCTGGCAAGCCCGTCATGACAGATGCAGAATGGCTGGTCCAGCCACCAGCACATGACTACCGTTGTGGGAGTGATCCGACCAATATAAGCAGGTTGGAAGTGCGGAGTATGCATGCCCCGCGATGCACCCCTATCACCGTCCTGACATCCTTTATGCTTCTCCCACTGTGGCATTTCAGAGGCACCAGTGCTATCGGTCGCTTTCTTTAGGCCCTGAGGCTGGAATCCAGCTAGTCTATGACGTCAACCTCTCTTTGGCAACGAGGCACACGAGCCCACGAACACCATTCAAACAATCTTTGACTCTAGAGCCCTAGTATCCAGATTCCTTTGCAATGGACGACTGGCAAGACGCCGCCTTCTCGACGCGGCACATGCACAACCGCACTGGCCGCAGTGGAAAATCCAAACACACGAGCGCATTCGACGTTCACAAGACATTCGCAAGCTATTCTGTCAAATGTCCGGCATGGCAAAAGGCCCTGGGCGCAACTGGGGATACGCAGCCAGAACAAGATGCATCGCTGGAGCTGTATCGCTTGACCGAAGCCGGCGAGGGTGTCGTGGGCCAATTATCTTTGCCGGGCTTGTTACAAGCCTCAGTCATCTTAGCTGGCAGTCGTGACAGTCTTCGGCGAACGATCGCAGAGATAGAACCAGATGAATCAAACGAAGAGGAAGATGAGGAAGAGGTCGAAGAAGAGAGCGAAAACACGGAGCCGGAGTCTCCCGAAAGAACTCGCTTCGAAACATTCGAAAAGAACAGCTTCCGTTCACCAAAGTTCTGGTTGCGATGGAGCGGCAGCCCTACGGAATCCGGCCACAACGCGTCCAAGGCACCCGAACATAACGAGACAGATTTGGGGTACATTGTCTTCTCTGGCAACGATTGTCGCAAGTTCAAGGGCACCATCAATTGCACAAGTCTGAAGTGGAAGAATGTAGCAATCACTGGTCACAAGCTCGTGGCACGATCATCATCCGACGCACAAGTCACTTGGGGAAAGGCTGGAGTGTTGGTTTAGAAGGCATATTCTGAACCATAGCTAGCGACTGTGTTATCCACCAAATATCAGCAAACTTATCGCCAAGGTGGTCGCGAAACCGAGTGAGCGAGAAGCGCATCGTAGCCGTACTACCTCCGTTTGCAGCACGCAATATCAGCAACCGCTAATCGTTCCTATGTCGGATCAGTACAGTATTCCTGCAGAGAATTGACCACGGGTTGAGCGCACCAGGCCAATCCATATACGCCAACGATACCCATCGGCCATTACCAACACCTCCGGAGACCTTGGCCCAGCGCCTTCACTCACGTCAGCACAAAAGTTCTTCCCATGTCACGTCATGACTTACTTGTCTCCATTCACCTCAGTAGTACCAGACGTGGTGTAGCAGCTTAATTTGATCTTGGTACCCTTGGGATATTGACCCGGAGCCGAGCAGGTCGTCTTCGGGCACGTTCGATAGCGCAGCCCGTCGACGGCGACAGTTGCGTCAACGACGGCGCGCTTTTCCATCTGGGCCGCAGGAGCGGCCAAGGCGACCGATGAGAAAAGAGCGAGCACAACGGTCGTAAGCTTCATGATGTACTGATTTCGATGGTTGGCAGGAGAAGATACGAACAAGTTTGGATTGATCGAAGGAAGGACATAGACGACTGCGAACGGCTCTTTATAGCCCAAATTGCGATATCCCCCTCTTTCATATTTGCAGGCGCTCGCATTCGTCGTGTCATCCAGTCGCACGATGCAAGAACTATTGTGGGGTCCGCATTTCTTCCTTCACTTTCTCTATTTCTGTAGTCCCCGATAGATGCAGATTCGAGAACTTCGTTCAATAGATATGTCCCTTACGAGTTTCATCCTCGCGTTGCTCGCATAGCTCTACATATTGAGGCGGTCCGCGCTGCCTCTTGTTGCACGAGGGTTCAGCTTTAATTTGGTCCTCGTATTCATCCATTTGGCCCCGAACACAACTTCTACGTGCCAGACGCACTTCAACTCATCTAGACGATGTATTTATAGTCTCCTTCTCATATCACTATACTCTTACATAGTAAGTCCTTACGAGTCCTAAGTGTAGACATCACTGATGACATGACCCCATCCAGCCATATGACTTCCTTGAATTCCTCCAGCCATTTGTCCTCATCTCAGTTCATCATGCAGACCAAAGACATGCGACACTTTGTGAGAATATGGGACTTTATTCACCCAGTCGCACTACTCAACCTTAGCAAGCCATCCCTAGCTGGCTACCTTGACGCCCTTTTCTGGACCACTTGGTTAAGGCGCACTGGGATGTGTCATTCAAACAGACTTTCCAATGACATAATAGCACCAGAGATGACTTTTAGGCCGTGGGGATTACGTTGCGTTATGATAAACTCGAAGCCACTAGTCTTGGATATAGCTAACTCAGGCCCCCTTTGCCTGTCCGCGCAAAGCCATTCAGTAGATGCTTTGGGAGCAGAAGACTGGTCATGCGATCCCTTCAATGCGGTATCAGACAGGTTTGATAGCTGTCCATCAATCTGAAAGGGCGTCAAGACCCACACTTCCGTTTGTTTGTTGTGCTGCCTAGTCACGTGCATGACTCAGCCTGGACCACCTGCAGCAACTGACAACTCGAATGCGCGCTATAACCTCTGTTTCTTTCCTCTTAACGTCTCTTGTCATTCTCTTGACGGAACCGAACCTCGCGACCGCAACCTCGCAGCACCTCGTCGTCATGACGCAGTACCAAGCTAACACGGTTCAGTCACGCTCACTGCGACGTCGCCTCCTCAAGGACATCGCGGAGATCGAACAAGATCCTTATCCCAACGTCCGCATTCACTTCCAGGACAACGACATCACAAGAGCGTGTCTTGTTCTCACTCCGGAAGGACAGAAGCCACTCCACCTCAAGATCCGCTTCACCGGCCGATATCCGCTGGTGGCGCCCGACGTCACGATCCAAAGCGCAATCATCCATCCAAACGTCTTCAGCGACTATGTTTGCGCCACCATGCTGAACACCGATGAGGGCTGGACGCCGGCGTATACCCTCAAGGGTATCGCTATCCAGCTGCTGAGCTTCTTCTCTAGTGATTCGCTAGAGCAAGATCATGGTAATCGCACTGTCGATCTGGCTTGGTATCGGCAGCAAGAAGCTCAAACGTTGGGAGAAGATCGCTTCAAGTGCTCTCTGTGTAGATTTGGAGAAGACTCGTCACCAGTACCAGCTGGTGGAATGGAGGTCGACTCACCCAGACGAGATGTTGTCGCCCCAGCCCCTAGCCAGCATCAGAGAGGCCCCTCGGGGTTGTTTAGGCTACCAGACGAGATCCTTCTCGAGATCCTCAGCAATTCCAAGACCGTTGACGTTTTGGCCTTTGCCGACGCCATTCCCTTCATCAAGTACAAGATGAACTCCTACGACTTCATCCGCATTCGCGAGCTGCAATGCTTTTGTCTCAAAGAATCATTCCTCGACGCCAAGCTTGGTATTGGTATCGCCGTGACAGGCGGTAACCGGCCGGTCTTCCGAACAGAGTTTGATCTTTTGAGTCACGAGGCGTTCTACAAGCACCACATCCGACGCAGCGTTCAGGGTGTTAAGTTCGATATCTGGCTACCTCTACCCCTGAGCCGACGCCACTGGAATCAAGTTAGAGATCATGTGATGGAGAGCACGCTGGATATCCATAGGACTGCGAACATCACGAACCCTGGAGCTTGCTATGTGGATATCCTGTATCATACTATGAACACCGTTGTCGTTCAGTTCTCATCAGATGCGGAGAGCTACAGCGGCCCTGACGCACGCAGCACCTTGAGTCACGCGTCAGAGAAGGCCGTCGACGCGTATTTCGGTCTCTTCCACCTACTGCTATGCCTGGCGATCGAGAACTCTCACATCACTGACAGTGCCAACAACACGATCAGACGCTTCATGGCCGGTCCGCGCAACAAGGCAAACTTCCCCGATCTCGGTCACGTTCTCATAGCAGCTCTCATCTGCGACGACGGACTTACCGAAGACCTGACGTATGAGATCATCGAAGAAGCCATCATTCGCAACGTCGTCTGGATGCTTGATGAGAAGGGCGCTGGTATGGCCGAGCTCGCATACCTGGAACCCTCCAAGATCTCCGAATACCGTACCAGCAAGACATACGCTGCCTCTCCCACCTCATACCGCCTCATGATGTTCCTGAAGATGTTCAGCGCAGCAGCCCGTCCGCCCGGTAAGACCCTGGTTGAGCTTCGCGACTCGTTGTTTGACGCCCATGGGGCTCCTCCGCCGAGTACCTCAATGCGCATGGCCGAGGACATTCGCGAGATCCAGCAGTTCGACGCCTTTCCGCAGTTCTTGGCCAAGATGGGTCTCAAGGATTTGCCTTCTCAGCCTCAGTTCACTTCGTTTCTTCGACGCACCATAACCGACAGTGTCGCCGCTGGCTACTCAATCATGCCCCTGAGCCAGAGCCGACTTTACCTCTTGCGACAAGAGGAGGAACGCTACGTGGAGAAGTCGGAAGATTTGCATGTCTCGCGGGATGATCACTGGTGGTACGAGAACAACAGTTTCAGAAACCCGTCTTTCTTCCCAAATCGCGGCGGAAGAGGTGGTGGTAGATGGGATCGGGGCACGCGTGGTGGCAGGGGCCGTCGGTACTAGGTAGATGCTTTTGTGGACTCTCTTGGCTTCCAAGATTGTAAAGTGCGAGAATCTTTGCGCAAGGGCTCGGCCGCTTGACGCTCGATGTAGATAGTACCTTGCAGTACGATAGCTCATTTCAGCTCTTACTGTCCGTAGAATCAGCATTTCATCAACATCTCCCTGCTTCCTCGTGACGTCGCCTCTTACGAACTAGTTCAGAAGACGGGTAAACGGCCTGACTAGCATTATGTAGCATCTAGACTTCAGCCAAGTAGTCGAATGTGGGGAAAGGCGCAACAACGTCATGTCGCATGCTGTACCACAAGGCAGGTATTGGAGAGCACCGCACCTTAAGTTCTGGTCACCTCTTCCTCCTCTCCGACATCCCTACAGAGTCAGCCTTCATAACGACTCCATCCTTGCCTTAGCTTCTCTTCACATTTCACATCATGTCAGGTATGCTTTGATTGACGAGTGATCTATGCTCCAGTAGCTCACAGCGTTCAGACCAGCTCGACGACAAGTTCATGAACTCCGGCGGCGGTGGTAGCGCACCACCTCCCAAAGCATCGGGCGACAAGGGCGATTCATCAAAGAAGGACGGAGACAAGAAGGATGGCGGCAAGGGCGAAGAGAAGAAGGGCTGAGAGGCATCGGGGATGAGGTGGCTGGTAGCGGGGTTGGAGTTCGTCGATCAGGGACGCCTCGGTTGACGCGTCGAAACGCGCGACGGGATGCGCAAGCCTAAACACGTAGTCACGAACAATCGAACAGCTCAATGAAATACGATTATTGAGCATTGATGTCAAGTGTGTCGCCGATCAATGATGCATGACGCTCGGTGATGACTTCCGAGTCGTCATCTTGACGTTGACGCAACGCGACGTTCTCATGACGTCTACACACTGTTCAAAAGAACTTCATCTCGCACAAATCTCCTGCTGAGGACCCAAGTACCATAACTCCACAGCATCAGTCCCAGCGAAATCACCATGCCGAGTACGTCTCCCGCGCCTTCCACGTCATTCCTCTTCGCTAACATCCTATTTCAAGACCAGGTCAACGACCCCTCAAAGAACAGCGAAGACACCTTTGGTGTGCAAAAGTCCGCTAAGACGCCTCAAAAAGCCGCACAAGACCAGGAAGACTACGAGGCGCAGAAAGAACATTCGAACAGTGGCAGCAACACGCATTCGGGGACAGGCATGGAATACGTTGATCGGAAGAACATCAAGGGCGATGAGAAGCAGAGGAGAGAGGGGAACTGAGTGGCGCGTCATTCCTTAATACAAATCGAATTCGGATCTCTGCCCAAGTTGTGACTAGGGTAGCACCTAAAGATGGATGTACGAAGTCAGTGTTTGTCTCACATGCAGTTCGTACATCGGCAATTACGCATCCAACTTGATGCCTTTCTTGCACTCTCTGCAAAACTAACCAAAGGGCTCCCATTGGGCAACAGCTGCCGGCATCGGGATGCCGATGAACCCAATCAACATGATCAAGAGCGAGATGATCATCTTAATAGCGCCGAAGATAAGGAGGAAGGCCAACTTGGCAGCGGCAAGGGAAAGGATAAGGAGAACGATCCCAAAGAGCAATATGGCGAGGCCCTGCAAGATTGTTCCCACCACCTGCAATAAAGCCTGAATGTCGGGTTGTGAAGTCAGCAAGTGCATCATACACACTGTAGATCGGATCATTACGTACCCAAGATCGGCGGTAGAGAAGCTGTCGCATCTCTCCATTAGAAGTCGTGGGCGTGGACTTTCTTGTATGGTTTCCGCTGCTAGATTCGAGGCCCTTTTCCGCGGCGCTGATATCGGCCAGGCTATCTTTTTCGTCTTGGCTAACAGTTTGAGACATCGTTGCGATACTGCTTTGAAGAGTTTCGATGCAATGTATTGGGAGGGAGGAGGTACTGAGCCCATTCGGCAGGGCACAGCAGGGCTTTCAAGGTGTGCAGTGATGTCCGGGTAGCGAGACACGCGACCGTGGAGCCCCAGGAGGAGGTACTCTGGTTCTGCCCATGATTAGCAACACTCGCGCAGATCGAGCAGTGAATCACTCAAAATGCATGCAATCTACAGAGACTCGCAATACTGACAAGACAATAGGCGTGTCGGCGGAATCTTGTTCATATGTGCCTGTTGCTTTGAACAGCTCCAATAGAAATTACACCCCAAATGTCATGGAATGTGTGGGCCTAAAAATACGTACTTGGTAAGTCAGTCCGACGATAGAAAACAAGCACATAGTCTGCAAGTGCCCTGACCCAACGTCACTTTTGAGATAAACATGAAAAGCTCGATATGCGTACACCATCCAGTTCAAATGTCGACACGGCATCTAGTATTAGAGCACACGGCTGGCATCCATCTATATGATTACAGTCTTGCCCACATGTCCACAATACAATTCTCAATTTGGTACGAGCCACTCCTGAATATCCACACAATTATACCGTTAGCCTCCAGGGGACAGAACGCTCAATCAAATCCCTTCCAACCACACTTGAAATGGCGCTGCCATCCAGTGTACCCTTTATACATGGGTTGCCAATCTGCCGCGTTGAGATCCTGGCACCACATGTCTTTGGAAACCAGAGGAGCCTTCTTCTTGTTATCCTTACAAGCTTGCTCGCAAGTCTGCAGCCTCCATGGGTCACTTTCGATGCGATTTTCTGTTGTCATGTAAGGCCTGCATGGGATGCCCGGCATGGAATCGCAGCCGGTGACCTTCTTGCGGATCTCAAAATTGACTTTGGCCATATCACCATTGTGTGCTAGGAAAAGTTAGCGCGTGTCTAATAAGGCGATAAAAGAGTTCACTTACGTTCATATACGGTCACGTCAACTCCAAAAGGCATTGAATCACCGTACGGACGATTAACGCTCTGGATGTAGTCGGTGATTTTCGAGTCCTTGTTGTAACCGCGTACATTGTGGAAACCCGCGTGGAAGCCATTGGGATCGTACAAGTCCCATCCTAATTCCGCGTAGTCGTCGTACAAGAATTGCTGAAATTCCACTGTCCAGTGGCCGTTCCTGTCCATAGGTGTATGGCTAGGAGCTGGTGCTGCCGAAGTGGTGGACGACGAAGAACTGGTGGACGACGAGGACCTGCTAGACGACGAGGAACTACTAGACGATACCTTGGAAGAGCTTTTTGAGGTTGATGAACCCATGCTAGAGTACGTCCACGTGTTTGATGGCTCATCGGGATTGTTGTTTCCCTCATCATCATCCAAAGAGAGCGGTGCTCGGGTACATGCTGGGGCGTCGGAAGTTAGCGTGCCGGTAGTAGTCAGCGTTGTCGTGGTGTCGTAGCCTTTAGCCGGCTCGCAGATGGTCCTCGTGGCATCGATCAGCGGCAGACATACAGATGTAACCATCGTGGATGATGTACCACCGCCGAAGAAGCTATAGCTAGAAGGCATGGACGAAACGTCAAAACCCTCCGTGCACATGACGAAGCGATCAGTGATGGTGGTCCGCATGTTGTCGTCGCAATCTTCTGGGTCTGGTTGGTCCGCCGGTTTAGTTGGCGCAGGGCCAGGCTTCGGCCCACAACCGCCCGGAACGGTACAACCTGGGAGGCTACAAAGTTCTGGCGGGCATGGATCACACCCTGTTGGACCTGGACAGTATCCGTCGGCGCCTATGATACCCGTAGGCCGCGGGCCGGTATGACAACCGAAGAAGATGCACGGGTCACAGCCGAAGATACCACATGGAATGGTGAGCGAAATGGGCGGAACGACATCTTCAGGGCAGCCAGGCCCGAACCCTAGTCCCGCCCACCCGCATCCACACCCGAAAAGCTTACATTTAGGGTTCGTAGGTTTTGGAAACGATGTCGGCTTTGGCTTTGGCGGCTTGACTGATGGATCGTCATTGTCGCTATCGCTAGGACTGTCGCTGTCGTGATCCTTGTCACATTTGTGTGGGACACAAAGGCAGAAAGGCCGCTTGAAGAGCAAGAATGATGCGAGTCTCTGTGTGACGCATGCAGCGATACAGTTCTCCTCTTTGCACTCGGGGTCGCTGTCTGTAACAGAGTCTGGATCGCCTGGGTGACCATCCTTACCACCGTCGTCATCCGGGCCAAACCACCATAGATGACACCACTTGTAATTAGCTGGCTCAAGACATTCGTGCGGTGGTTCTTCATCGGGAGGGCGAGGGAACACATAGCCCACACAATACTTTAGGCACCACTCGAGGGAACGACACAATTCGGGACAGCCTACGCCTGTAGGCATCGGACTGGGAGGTATAGTGCTGCTCCCAATCACGATCGGAGCAGAAATGGAGCCACTTGCGGTGCTGCTTCCCGAGACACCAGGAGGGACGATGATGGAGCCGCTTGGGGTGCTGCTTCCACTCGGAGGGATAATGGTGATGCCATTCGAGGTGCTGCTTCCCGAGACCCCAGGAGGGACGATGATGGAGCCACTTGGGGTGCTGCTTCCCGAGACACCAGGAGGGATGATGATGGAGCCACTTGGGGTGCTGCTTCCCGAGACACCAGGAGGGACGATGATGGAGCCGCTTGGGGTGCTGCTTCCACTAGGAGGGATGATGGTGATGCCATTCGAGGTGCTGCTACCAGGAATTCCAGTGGGGATGACGATGGAGCCACTCGAGGTAGTGCTTCCCGTGAAACCAGGAGGGATGATGATGATGCCATTCGAGGTGCTGATACCAGGAATTCCAGTGGGGATGACGATGGAGCCACCCGAGGTAGTGCTTGCCGTGAAACCAGGAGGGATGATGATGATGCCAGTAGAGGTGCTGCTACCAGAAATCCCAGTAGGGATGATGATGATGCCTTCTACAGTAGTGCTGCCTTGGACTGAAGTCAATCGAGTGCTCGGGATTGCGCTTCCAGACGATTGTGCAGCCGAACTGCCTTGAGCACTTGACTGAGCCACAGAAGATGAGCCAGAAGGCGCGACGAGTGATTCAGACGCGGACACAGAGGTACTAGGTGATGCCGATGACCATGCAGTCGAAGTGCTACCGGCTTGGCTGCTCGATATACTCGTGGGCGCTACAGATCCCGCGGAAGAACTCCACGCTCCAGAAGATGGGGCGGCTGATGATCCAACGACTGAGCTTGTCGGGGCGCGGGAAGATGGTGCAGTAGAGCTTCCTTGAATTGAGGATGCAGTGGGGGGCGGCACAACGACACTTGAGCCAGCTTGAGAGGATATTTGACTGCTCCAAGCTGCGGTGGACGACGGGACAGAAGACGGCACGGAGGATGCCCACTGAGAAGACGAGGATGCAGCTTGAGAAGACGAAGACGCAGCTTGAGAGGACTGTTGACTGCTCCAAGCTGCGGAAGACGACGGGGCAGGAGGCGGCACCGAGGACGCCCATTGAGAAGACGAAGTTTGGCTGCTCCACACAGTAGAGGATGGCGGAACAGGTCCTTGCACTGATGATGGAGGCGCGGAGGCTTGCACCGAGGATGCCGACTGAGATGATGCAGCTTGAGACGAGGGCTGACTGCTCCATACCACTGAGGATGGAGTTGCGGAGCCCTGTACTGAAGACACGATCGATGGGGGTGGGACAGCGACTGCAGAGGACGGGCTCGCAGAGCCTTGCACCGAAGACACAATGGACGGTGGCGGGACAGCGACTACAGAGGACGGGCTCGCAGAGCCTTGCACCGAAGACACAATGGACGGTGGCGGGACAGCGACTACAGAGGATGCGGAAGGTCGAGGTGAGCCTTGTATCGAAGACACAATTGTAGGCGGTGGTATAGCGACCACGGAAGACGGAGGCGGGCGGGGAGAGCCTTGCACCGAAGACACGATGGATGGAGGCGGGACAGCAACCACGCTGGAGGCGACCGGGGGATAGTGGACGCTGGTCGGTGGAACGACGGTACCTTGTACAGATGTCGTGACCGAGATCGGGTCGGTAGGAATTCCGTATTGTCGGGGAATTAAGATGGACGAGGGATCCGCCGCACCCTGGATTTCAGCCTGTCCGCTGCCGACCGTAGAAGCGACCGTAGAGGATGGAGAGCTGCCGGCGTAGCCACCGGTAGCGGCCAGCCCTAGAAGAGTGAAGACGGAAAGGCGCATCGTCGGAAGCTGCAGTCGTCGTCCGCAATTGCTTCGATTTTGAAGAGGGCGAAAGAGGGTTGAGGAAGCGAGTGGAAGGCGCGGTGGAGGGGAAGCTGTACGAGGCCGGTGAGCGCGAGCTGATATACAACGGAAGAGCTAGGCACAAGCGCTAGTCGGGTGGTGAGGGTCTCGAGATTAGGGTCCGTGAGGAAGGCGCGACAGGGTGAGGGGCAAGTCCGCGTAGGCAACGGCGTGGCCAGCATGCTAAGTGAAAGAGTGTGCGGCCGCACACCGCTCGGCCTGGCAGAGGTGTCTAATGAATTGGAGCGCAAACATCTCTATCCTTGTCACCAAGAGAGACCGTGGCAAGAGCCTCGAGGTCATTCCTCTGAGCTTGTAGTCATTGAACCCAGTCCGTATCATCACTGCTCTTGCTCCTGGAAGTGACATCACGTTGTACTCTTAGCAGGATTGTCGTGTCCACTTCTCTTCCTGATCCTTGTACTTCCACATCAGTTGTACGTATATACCGGGTTTCAAACTCACGTAAGAGCTGTTGACGATCTAGCTGCAAGTAGACACCCATCGGTCTGGGTAGGCATGCTAGTGGGACTCGATTCACTCGGAGATTCGAGGTTAATACGCTGCGACTCACATTGATGATTCTAACAAGCATGAGACGCGTATTCCAAGCATTCTCGTTATCGAAACAGACCGGTCTGAATAGTTGCGACGCAACTGACTGCCACTCAATGGACTGACGTTGCAAGCGTATGCAACATCGTGAAAAGCGAGGACAGCGTCAGAGGGTAAGTTATTGGAGATGGTGAGATGAAATGTGAACGACTATGACGAGATCATATCCAATGTCTACGTGGAAGCTGAACTCGAAAGGGACTGAAGTCTAGTTGCAGCACACGGGCGAACGTGGATGTTTTCCGAAGCAAACGGATGCGACGCTGCAACCAGTATAGGTCTGAAAAAGATGAGAAAATAGCTTGGGCGGTAGGCAGAGCGCTGATTGAGAGATGAGGATAAGTTGCGTTGATGACCGCACGTTTGCTGGTGACAACGGCAATGATGAGATGGATGAGGAGACGAGCCACGCGAAGAGCGTACCTAGAGACGCGACCGCGATGCCCCACTTTCCGTAACGCGCTAGACACGCGTCAGGCGCCCCGCCGTCCCCGGGGCCTGCGCTTCGTCGAGATGGCGGCTATCACGTCATCCATGATACAGCACGTCGAGATGCTACCACACTGTACATCTGCATTGAACTTATTACCTTGAATTCCTTCCGGCCAGACTCCACACTAGAAACGCGCGCCAGCACCTATCCCCGCCTGATGCTACGGCGCATGCGCTCCACGATCATCCGTCCTCCGCGTCCCTCACGTTCTACACGTCTCGTCGATTCGTTACCTATACAAGCCGTAATATTAGTCCGCGATACGCTCGACTCGGCATCATATCAGTCCACTATATAGCCCAGTCCGCAGGAATATCCCTGAGAGATGCAGTCATGGGAAAGACTAGGCTAGAGGCAGCAGTGTGCTTGAGAACGTCGCGCTACATCCTGTCTATCATAAAGCTTGTGGACCTGCATTGCTATTTTCATCCAGAAAGCAGTTGTGCATGAGCCCGGGTACACGCCCACGCCTGGGTCTTGCACCACCTGCAAAGCCTTTGCTCTAGCCCTATGAAGATGCGTTTGGGTAGCCGGACATGGAATAGCCACCGCGAACATTTGTTGGATCGACGACGTTGAAGACTCATGGGTTCCGATGAGCCTCTGAATAGAATACGACATACCTCATTTTTCTAGCTCAATCGTCGACAGAACCTTCTCCGTGGCATGAGTACCGAGGAGATGACTGGCTGACTGAGGTACGAAACAACCAGTGATTTGGGGTTCTGTAGTTCTCAGAAAGATTGTTTCGTATGGCTTTCGATATCATGGCTTTCCGGTATATGGCATTTTCATGTCCGAATGCTTCGCGGCTACATTCTCACATCCCGAGGTCACCTTGACCGCATTTAGCAAATTGAAACCAATGTCAACCATACATATAGCGTGTTATGTGGCCCTGGACCAGAGGCTGGGTAGCTTAGGAAAACGTCTTTACGCATCACACAACCCGTGGCCAAGCATGCTTCATCAGTGGTTGCACTTTCCTTTCCAAGACCTTCGTCATAGAAGACACGCGCGCAAATTGGGATGTGGAACAATCGCTCCTTCACCTACGAAGTCACTGTGGCAGCCTCCAATAGCCGCTAGTCTTGCGCCTTGCCTCTTGTATCACGCTGTTCGTCTTGCTGACGTTCCTTGTATCTGTTGCTTCGTTCAGTTTCCCTGGCAGCGATCAGCGACATGACCTTCGTCACCGCCCTTGTCGTCGCGGTTGCCATACACACAGTTGTCGGCAGTATCAAGACTCCGCTGGCCTCCGCACCCATCTCAGACCGTAACATCACCCGCATATCTTCAAATTCGACCAGCCGTGAACCCAACGGACTACACCCCACGGTGGCCTTCTGGGACGATGATTATGCCGCGGAGGAGGATTGGAACAAGAATGCAGCCAAAGGAGGCGCCCTGATCTGTGGTCTCGAAGGCTCTGATCAGACCGCAGGCCGTCAGATGAAAGATACTCGCGAACCCCCATCTGCTGCAAGGCCTTACAATAGTGACCTCAAGATAGAGCTTCAGGACTGGTACTGGCGAGAAACTAGCTCATCGTCGTTCAGCTGCAGCTTTTCTGAGCACTGGCATTTCTCACATGCGATGCGCTCACTTGGTCTCGACGGACGGCCGACTTCAGCAGGCGGAGATAACCAGTGCTATAGGGTCGAGCATTGGGACCCAGAGAAAAGAGATAATGAGGGCAACCAGATCCCGGCTATCAATCAGTGGTACAGCACAGCAGGTAACAACAAGCAATACAGAGTGAGTTTAGGCTTGCGTATGAGCAGTAGTTAGATGCTGACGGCGTTACAGGCAACAAAGGCGCATTTTGAATTCGGAATCAACACCAAAGGAGGCGCTATCTATGGTCTCTTCCTTGAAAGCCCTCAAGCATCCGCCAAGACTATCTGGGGCGGTGGTACGAAGGAGCCGAACAAAGACGACCTACCTCAACTTCGCGCTTTCTCAGACATCATCTGGGGATTTTGGGTTCGTAACAACCCCAATATCAAGAACATTCGCTACTTCTTCATGATAGCCATCTCCAACGAGGTGACTAATCAAATCATCGCTTCTTGTCTACGCGACCGTAACACCGAACTAAGCGAGTGGCCGGGAACCGACTTCTCTACCACTACGGATCAGGGCCATGCGCTACTAGGCAAGTCGCGTTCAACTCCGATGACATATAGTAAGACTAACCCAAACCAGGATCTCCAAACGGTGCTGGGTTCGCTTACTTTCTCATGCAGCACAAATTACAACTTGGCCAAAAGACCATCAGCAAGATCACTATCTTCAGGCCGGAAACAGACGACGACGTCAGCCTTGTCGACGCATCTCTGTGTTTCCACGTGGTCGATGGCCCGCAGCCACCACCTGACGATGCTCATGTGGAAGGGACTGATCGCCTGAAAGCTCGACTTGTGCAAGAGACAAATTCAAAAGATTCATCCCCCAACAGCCTGGTCAGGGTCCACGAGATCTATATGTAGCCAACGGTTAGTGGGCGTTTCAGACATGAGGATGGTGTAGGCAGACATGCAAACACGGACTTGATGTACGAATTCCGTGTACTGTCTCCAGGTTTCTACAGCTAGCCCGTTTTAGCACATGCGCGAGTATTGTATCTATTCATTTCGAATGCTCTCCTTGTTCTGTGTGGTAAACAGACATCCGTGGTGGACTCTCCGTTCATCTCACTCCGATTGCGTACATAAATGCAGGTAATTTCTCAGAATGGTTATTGCGCAGCGGGAATCTTACTTAGCGAATAGTGCAAGTAAAGATCTGTTTAAAATGAGACTGCAAGCATATGTTGGGAGCAAAAGGCGCATATTAGCCGTCTTCGTTGTGGACGGCTGGGGGTGTGATATCGTCTCATTGTCATCACCGAATTAGGGAAGGTGTACCGATGGTCTGTGCGATTGAGCTGGCCATTTCTCTTATTGGATCAGCATTGACGTTCAAACACTCAAGTATTGATCAAGACCACTAATTGCTTCGATGCGCGACCGAAATGGCCCTATTTTGCGCCCACGCATACAGTCGTGGGGGCATGCTGCCCCTAGACATCACGGGCCTGCGCCAATCCGTTCATGCCACACCCTCTTGCGACACGTTCTAAAGCTACAAATTACAACCATAAAGAAAGAATAGAGTGCGCCTTTGACTCAGACTGCGGTCTGGTTCTCAATCACAACCATTCATGGATCCCGCACACCAAAGTGCAGACGCAACAACTCGCGCGAAGCAAGACCGGGCATCATCCTGGGTCGAAGATAGGCGCGTACTGCGCTTCGTTGAAACCGACACCTTCAAAGCTTCTTACCGGATGCGCCCATGGCACAGTTCACAGCTCGCTGGGACTCTCGCGACCCGATGTTGTTGACTATGATTACTCGGCGTATGGTGGAGGTTGTGCATCAGTGCTATCACGCATAGCCAGACGAAGGTCAGTAGGACTGCTGAGGGACGGCGATGAGAGCAGAGGCGCATGAAGACGCGCATTAAATCTCTCGCAAACGGGTTCCAGGTGTGTAAGGTCTACCGTCGGCCGTGCTGTTTCCCCGTCTAGCGACCCGCTATCCCTCCTCGAAAAGAGGCGTCTCCAGAATCCCGGTCTCCGTTCTGTGAGCGCCTTCCATTCAATGTCCTCTGGATCCTGACATTTGCCAAAGTCGACGTATCTGGAGACACTTACGACATAGGTTGATTTCGGAAACCTCGACTCGTCTGCGCAATTCCCAATGAACAGCCTTCGCGGAGTTATTTCGATGACCACTTCGGTAGGGCAGGCGGTGCACCGCAAGGCTTTATCAACATATCCATATTTGAGCTCCTCAGGATCGTGGTACGTGTAGAAGCGAGAGACAGCGTTTCTTATACCACAACCCATGGAATATATATTGAGGACCGAGTTCAGGTGTGGACATAACGAGTATGGAATCCCAAATACTACAGCCTTGGGGTCTACATCCTCGACTTCCGGAATACCACTGACCCATCTCTTTCTCAAAAGCAAATGACCATCACAGGGTAATGCATAGATGTCACTGCCCCACCGTTTTGACCCCTGTTGATGAACGCCTTCAGGGCGCAGGAGATTGTGTCCATACCGAGGGGAGTGCCGGAACCCGCGCATCGTTTCGTGGACGGTTTCCCAGTCCAAACCGTCGAACTTTGTTGTGCGCCGTTTGCATATCGTCCTAGTCCCGTACTTGAAGGCGGCCGGAGCGTTTTGACCCCAAACATCCCGACTACCAGGTGATTTGCGCTTATGGTATGAGCCGCAATAATAACATATGATATGGTCCGGATAGTGCTTGTCGAAGCACAGAACCGAGAACCTCGCTCGCTCAGCCTCATTCCCTTCTTTCTTGATCAGGGCGAAAGGGTTCTTGATGGAGCGGACCAATGTATTCGAGTGGTGGCTCGTCACTGCGAACGTCGCCATAGATGATAAAGGTAGAAGTTCCAATATCTTCCTGGATAAATGCCGAGGCAGTCTGTATAAATGAGTCTGATGGCCAGATTCCCATGGTTTGGGAATATTCATGGGTGTTTCTGTGTGTTGAGTCATCTCGTAAGTCTGGTTTGGTGTTTGCTGGATGTTGTGGTCAGAGATGACTTCTACGCTGCAGACCTTGGGGGGTTTGGGATCTTAGGCGATTATATATGCTCTGAAATCACCGTTGTGCGTCATATTCGGCGCGTGCGCGGCTATCATTTTGGGAGGTAACCACAGGCAGAAGGTATGTTGACCATTACGTAGAGCTGATTGGGTTTATCAAATCGCAGATGCAATACTCGGTACCGCGGGGTGGCCAGAACCCGTGTCGCATGTTGCTGCATACACATCACTGAATCTTGATAAGCAAACACCTTCTGAGCTAATGTATACATCTACCCTATAGTAATTGTGCAGAATTCGATACGAATTGGCAGCTACCATTGGCGTCGCGAGGACCATAGCGACAAGCCACTCACAACTAATTCTACGAGGACCCCCGTGGAATATAATCTTCTGATAAGGATGGCGGCAATAAATGATAATTCTGAAGAACACTCAGGGTTTTACTGCAAATCGTTGGAATAGGTCGTAGTTCTCACAAGCGGCTTTTGTTCTGACCTCTCGTCTGAATGTTTCGTAATAGTCGCCATCGAGCGGAGGAAATAACGCTATCCAGGCGGCGCGCTGGGGAAAAATGTTGGAATGTCCTAGGATAAACCAATGCGGAGTATCTGGGCAGACGGTTCAGCTTCCGGGTTAGATCTTCCGTGAGGGGTGCGAAAGCAGTGCGGAACATGGATATTGTAGCTGCGTCTGGGTAGACCTCACTCGTGTCTTGCGTGCCGAAATGACGCACGACGGCTTGTAAGTACTGCACATAACTGGAGCAGGGTTTGTAGGTGTACACCTCGATAAGACCCGATGAGTTCACTCTGGCAGCAGATATGGAGGTCGGGTGCATCGTGATGCCAAAAGGGCCGTGTTGTGAAATAAGTTTGGTTGTGCATGCTTACACGCATGCGAAGAGAACAAAGGTCCGGATCTTCCCAAAGATCTTTGCGGGTTTTAGTAATCAACGGTTTCCTCAGGGTCTTCCCTAGTCACCTACGTAATTTCTGCTTACCTGGATAACCACACGCCGCAAGCGTTGGCGGAAGCGGCTACGCGACATGCTTCCCACTCCAAGATCAGAATAAATAACAGGCGCTACTCTACGATTTGGAAGAAAGGCATGAATATTACGGAAACGAGCTTTAGTATGACCGCAATGCATGCCCGGATGATGTAAACGTCACGTGACTTGTGCAACCTTCTCTATCGATGTAGAAGCAAGAGTGAAACGATGCATGGAAAGACCTCCGTATGTAGGTAGACAGATATTGAGACGTCTCAGAGGCCATTCTATTCTTGAGCATGCGTCCATGCACTGCGGAGAGCCTGACACAGGACCCGAGTAATCCGCCCACCTGCGCTATACCAAGGCTAGCCGGCATAGCCACCCAACGTCAACGTTCATTGGCCAAAACACATACTCGGGGGAGTAAACAAAAGATCTCGCTGTCTCACTACTGCTGCGTAGTACCGCTATCGTGCCGGAGCGACACATCGATTGGCTGACGATGCCAAAAAGCGCCTCGTGTGTACACGCGGCTCTGATGCACTTGCGGCTATGTGCTTTTCGCTGTTGCCTGAGAGATGATGAGACGCTATCCCAGTCGGTGATGTGACTTAAACAGGCCTGTAGACTTCAGTTTGTCTTTGTTGCACCAAGCCATCTGGCTCTTTTCGTCTTCACCTCCATTTTCAGATACCAACAGATTACCCAAACCAACAATATGATCATGGCGCAGGAACGTTCTCTTCGCGTACTGAATTTGTTTGCCAGTGCCCTCACAACACCTTTCCTCATTGCCATCACCGTTCTCTCGCTGGAATCCCATAGTTACCGGTATTGGTACGACCATCGCGATGTAACTACATTCTGCTTCGGCTATATCCCCCTCGCCATGACTGCGGTTGCTTCAACGGCGAGCATTGTCCACCAACGAAGGCACAATCGTATGCCAGGCCCCAAGTTCGCTCTCCTGGACGGATTGGCGGGTATCGCGTATCTTGCAATACTCATTCCGATCTGGGCGGTCGAGGTTGACGATCTGGGGTCAGCGGGATATGGCTTTTTGGCTGGATACGCAACAGCTCCCATGATTGTCAACATGTAAGCCATTCAAATTCAAAGCCAGTCATCAGTAGGGTTGCTAACATGATGACAGGTTTATCCACTTCTACTTCTTTGCTTGCAAGGCTCGCGCGATGTGGTTTGCGTTGCGTGCTCCGACGGTACATGAGTGCCCCAACTGCCACCACGACTTGACGGTAGGCACTCCACAGATCAAAGAGACGAACAAGGATGGAGCGCGGTACAGCTTGCTGCGCGGAGAAGACTATCTCGATGCCGACGCTGATGCCGAGCGCTACATCGATGAGAGCGCGAGGCCTTCCGAGGAGCAGCTCCGACCTGAGGGTGATGACAAGGAAGACAAGGGCAAGTCCAGCATCGATGTCTGAGATGTGAACTGGCATGATCAGCTTTCGTGTTCTCATGTCATCGAATGGGATAGGACGCCGGAGTGTGAACGGACAACTAAGGGGTTGGCGCTGTGATATCGGATATATTGCGAAACGACTCGCATGAGGGAACACGTTCTGCGATCAAAGTTGAACGAGATTGGTATTGCGGCGATGGTGCAAGAGAGACGTATCATGTGTACGACACATCTTTTCTTAGGTTGGTGGGATATCTGGGATTCATTCGTGAAGGGTTTGCGCTGTCGTTATTCATTGGGCTTAACGTATCTACATGTTTTCGATCATACATTCCTATCATGTGTGGTTATATGCATCAATCGATTGCCTATTCAGACATATTGCGGCGGAAATCTCTCGCCTTGATCCCACTGCAGATTGCCACGTCAGTAATGATTCTATTGCAGTAGAAGAGATAAGACTTGCATGCTCCGCGATACACCCACCCTCCCATCGAAAACGGTCAACGACTTCCCCAAAACTTCCGGTGCGGTAGTTAAGCCAGCTTTGTGGGGACTTGAACGCTGTACGTAATGGTGTGATGCTCTGCGAGCCCCAGATTGGAGAGAGGATGTTCCAGGCGGAGTCAGACCCGTTCTGTGCAGCGGGGTTGTGGTTCTATACGTGGTTAGCCGTCATTGATCCTCTTGAAGCTGTCGTGACCCTCTTACAATGTAGTCTTTGGCTATGTATTTGAACGCCTCACTGATGTCCTTCTTGTAGATGAAAGCTTGGGCGAAGGCTTCGGCACGCGTAGCTGTCTGCGCTTCGGTTGTGTTCATCACACGCACGCATGGTGCCGGCTTTGTGGGACGCGCCTGGCGGGCTGCGAGTATATCTGACCTGCTATGTATCTCGGCTGGAGCCGCCAGGGCTATCAGAGGTGCAAGCATGGCACAAACTAGGGTTGTGAAGCGCATTTTGAGGATGATGTCAATATGGCGGCGCAGCGGCAGCGTGAAGATGTAAATGGCAACGAACGTACAGGCGCGAGCACACTTATACCGCGAGCACCATACTTGAGTATCACCGTTGCTCCTCGCACAGACGTGTGATCAACACCAGACTGACAATTTACGGCACAATCTCCCAAATTGATGCGCCGAGCTGCCCCACCGGCAATATTCCGGGGCATCTGCGAGGCGATGTCACCATTCGTGGTATAAAGAACGCTGTGGCCTTGGGATGTTATCGACGTCTCAGGTTACGGTCGGCAGTTGTCGTGGCAAGCATAATCGCTATCGTCGCAATGTGTAGGGCTGGACAAGGGGCTGGGGCTGGCTCAGATAGACAAGGACGCGAATTGGGCCGAAGCTTCCAGGGACGATGACGTTTGCGCACGTGTGGGGCCGACGCGTCCGGAATGCTGACTCATGCACGCGCGGAAGGACAGACATGCGCGCGCAAGCAAAGAGACCTCGGCAGCTTGACAAACATCACGCGATTTCTCTACCCTACCACGATATGCGCGTAAACTACCAGGACATGGCCCACCGCCCTCACAACGACTCAACCCAGGCCCGACCAGCCATCATCCTCATGCCCCGGCAGGCATCATATCCTCCGTTCTCCCCTGTACACGACCAAGCGAGCTCCTGAAGACTCACGCAGCAGTTCCTGCTCTAGCGTGCGAGGTACTCGTTATATGAAATCTCACCAGTCTAAACACCGAATCCAGGCATCGTAGCGCTCGCGCTCACCACCCTCGTCGCCTCTCCATCGTGACTAGTATCCTAGTCCTCGTCGTCGCTCTCGTCTCCATCGATTATCTCCCCGTCTTCACTCGCCCTCCGAGACATGGCGCGCAATTGGCCTGGGCCCTGCAGATTGTCGGGGTCGTAACCGCTATCGCGAAACATCTGCAGCTGGCCCTCCACGATCGCTACTTTCTTCCGCTGAATCTCCGCCGTGTCCTTGGAAAGATTCATACCCTCGCCGGAATAGTTCAGCCCACCTCCGCTTCGGGCAGCGAATCTCGCATGCGTCAGATCAGACGCAATCACAGTGTATTGGGATGGTTCAGCATATGATCCAGGGCTGTTTCGGAAGAGATCGCGAGCTCTGCTGTATACCCGAGGAAGTTGCACAACGATCACATTGACGTCTTCGTCGTCTGACGAGTGTGAGGAGTCGGAGGAAGCACTGTACTCTTTGTCTTCGTCGTGGAGCTCTTGCTGAACCTTCTGAAGCCTGGCCTGCCCGGCTTCCAAATTTGCCGGTCCACGTCCATGCGCTTTATTGGCCTCGCGATCGATCTTCTGGAATGCCACCTTCTTAGCCCAGGCCTTCTCCTTTTCCTCCTTCTTACGATCTTTGCGCTGGTAGGGCTCGGGTCGCTTCTGGATCGTACGGGACGTGGGGGTCGATTGCTTCGCAGCGTTGGACTTCGATACCAAGGGCGCCGTGGACACTACAGACCTGTAGCATCCTGTCGCTGGGCTCCAATGGTGATGGTATGTCGGACATATCGCTGCCGACTCGCTTTTGTTCGCACCTGATGCCCATTCTATTTCCAGCTTCGTGATCAACGCCTGCTTAGATTCATGGTACCAATGATCGAGCCCGGATATCTTCAGCAGTTTCAGGGTATCTTCGGCCTTCATGGCCAAAGCACCGACAAAGAAATTGAAAGCTCGCGTGTCATTCTCCGATAGAAGATTCATGAACGCCGGGCTCATGCGGAGGAATCCGAATTTCTCCATCGTACCATCGATGGTGGGAATCAGGCGCTGCTGGGGACGATGCAGCTCCTCATATACTCTATCGATGATCATATCGCACACCGCAAGTGCGCCCATCGTGTGGGCGAAAACGTATAGGTCTTCAAATTCCCGGATGGACCACTGGATCTCCGTAGTCCGGGTGTCCGGGTGACCCGCGTTGACCAATCCGACAACATCGTGCGTGGGCAGGGCCGCTCGGAAGTCGGGCGAGATGCACGCGACGAAGCGGGCGATAGTATCGGCATCTATGTCTTCTCCGTACTCGATCGTATCGACGGTCGGATCGTTTTTGATGGCGTCCTTTATAAAGGTGCAGTGCTCGATGGCTTGCTTTCGGCTCAGAATAGGTCGAGTGGGATGTCCGCGGCGCACGTCACCGGTCTTCCGCTTAAAGCTCAGAACATCTTCGGTTGCTCGACTGTTCTTGTAGCGTACGACCTCTGCAGCTTCGGCCTCTGGATCGCTCGTTACCTCGCTTGATTGCGCGGCGGCAGGGCTGTCAAGACGTATGATGTCAGTCCTATGGTCTGCAGTCATGTTTGACATAGAGTTACTTACCTCTTCCCTTTTTTCTCAAAGTCACAAATGAGGTCGCTTGGTCTCGATTCTGCCTTCACTTTCCTCGAGAGAAGGAACAACAGCTCCTCATCTTCTCCATGATGCAGTCCCACACGATAGTCTTCTGGCTTGGGCATCGCAACCTTCGTAACACCTCGTGCGGCCTCCTCTTGCGGCTGCGGTGTGGTGTATCGCTGAATACTGGGCACTGGTTCGTCGGCCATGTGTTCACTGCTCTCAAGCACGTTGGTATGGCTAGCAATCGTCAGCGGCTCTCCCTCTTCTATACCAGGTGATGGTATGCGCTCCGTCCGATCTGAGACTGTCTTGGGTGAAACCGTCTTGTGTGGAACTGTCTTTTCTGGGATTGTCTTTCTGGACTGCTCGACGACGCCAATTCTTTTCTTGTAAGCCTTCCGCGCCGATGGAGATACCCACACGAGACCTTTCTCCTCGAGGAACTTCCTCCCGTGGCTGCTGTAGTGCTTCCACATCCCTGATTCAGTAACCTCAGTCTTCTGCTTTTTCGGATCTGCGCGTCCTTCTGCATATCCTTCTTCTACCCATTTGGTGCCGCACTGTTTCATCGAGATGCCTTCGACGTCGTACCATTGCACCAGTTGTATATACTTGGTGTCAACTACCTGAGAAGTCCAGTCTTTGATAGCTGCTACGCCCTCTATGAAGGCTTTGATCTCTTCATCGCTAGGTATATCCTTCGCAGCAACTCTAGCGTGCGCATTCGGTGAGTTAGACTTCGTCTTGCGCTTTTTCTTGGGCGGAGAGTTCGCGTCCTCGTTGTCATTATGCTCGCCGGGCTCATCCGTGTTGGAAGCGGTATTTGTAGGGAGCACTTGGGCGTCCGCGGCGACGTAGGGCTCATTCAACCGACGCTTCC
The DNA here is from genome assembly GCF_023758015.1 of Alternaria viburni. Taxonomy (NCBI): domain Eukaryota; kingdom Fungi; phylum Ascomycota; class Dothideomycetes; order Pleosporales; family Pleosporaceae; genus Alternaria; species Alternaria viburni. The sequence goes on from NW_026055777.1 coordinate 477,576, forward strand.
GTGCTGTGATTGACATCCGCGCTGAGGCGTCAACCCCTTTTGTAGGGTTATCTGTGGATGACATGATCACGGTTGCAGAATCTTTCGGCTGGTTTAATGTAGCGGCTTTCTTTCGTGTGTCTTCTGCGATGCTTGGATGTTGTGGTGCTTCGTCACCTACACCGGAGTGTCGGTAGAGAATAGTAGGTTGAGGCAGGAGTATAAGTAGATTGGGCAAAAGCGCAGCGGGAGGATTAGGCTCGCGGACTATGTAACAGGCACGAGCGGAGTCCACCCGGTGAAAACCATTTTCAGTCAGTCTCGTGAGTGCATGGGCTCATATCAAGAGGCGTCAGCCAACAACGGCGTGTGCGATCTGATTGTGATCGGAAAAAAAAGGAAGTGAAAGTAGGAGGCTTCAACTGGCTACGTGACAACAAGGTGATAAGGGAATTTGGCCTAAGACGGTCCCTCGCCCTTCTGCCTCATCCGCTCACCGCGGCGCCGATATGCTCTGGTCCGAACTTCCACGCCAAGAATCCCGGCAGGCTGACCTTCATTGCTTGTCGCTCGAGGCTTGCCAACTTTTGCTCAACTAAATCCGCCATTTCTGTCTCTCCCCTTTCATTCGCCCTCAGCCACTCGCCGTGCTTGGCCTTGATCGCGACCCGAAGTTGCTCAGGTATAACCGGTGGTGGAGTTGAATTGGGTGAATGACCGGGTTGTACTTGATTGGGATTGCGAAGGGGGCGGGAGCTGGAACTGGATGCGCGAGTTGCTGAAGATATTCGAGAGGCGTTGCGGCTTTGGGCGGTATTGACTACACGGTGAAAGATCAGTAAGTTGTTTCTCTTAGTCAAGTTGCCGATGACCGTATAGAAGACGCACCCGGTTGCTTCGCGGCCTTACCCTGAGACCTCCGTCTTGCTGCTTCCTGTCGCTTTTCTTTCTGTCCTCGCGGCTGTCCTCGTACGTGTACAACTCCATTCACCACATCCAGCTCCCGTGGATGCACAAACTTGAAGTCTTCACCGCTCAGTCCTTCTTTCTTGAACTCTTCCTTCTCAATCTTCGTGTAGAGCTCCCATGGTCTGACAGCGCCTTGCTCTTGATACCACACTGGGCCCCACCTCCTCACCTGATACGATATACCGTATTTGGTGCTGACGCTGCCATAGCCAGCGCCGTTGTACATGCTCACAACGTCTTTGTGTGTATAGCCATCAAATATGCACCATTCGATGACTGCGAGGGCGCCGACCGGGACGGCGGAGCTGTTGGTCGTACTAAGAGGAGTAACGGGCGCATGCGCAAGCAAGGGCTGTGTAGACGACATGCTGGTGGTTGGTTGGATGTCTAGTCATCTGGCAGTCGCGACCGAAGGGGAATATGTGGCAGGTGGCCAATCATGAGATAAAGGATTGCTCCAGATAAGGTAATTGCGTCATATGCTCAGCTTTCACTTCACTTGCCATCTTTCTTGCAACAGATTGGAAGCAAACTCCGCAGAGACAGGAAACGCAACGCGTAAATTGATTTCGCGATTAGCCCATAAGAGACAACAAGCCTCCCAAGGCCTCTGACCTGTCACATGGAAAAGCCGAGCTTCAAATTTGCGCTCCTTCTTCAAGCCAGCAGCAAGCTGCAAAACTCAACGAAAAAGAACGCTTCCCAGACTTGCCAATGCCAGCTCAGACTAATCTCCTCATCGCCAGCATCCAAGCCTATCTTCTGTATGCGCGCCGACCAGGTAATGAATTCGTCAACACCCCCGGCAAGTGTTGATATAGGCTCCTCAGGACCAGATGTACTGAGCTTGCTAGAGTGCGGAACACTAGAGTGTAAGACCGCCTCGCGCTCAGGGTAATGTCTGGAAAAAATGATAGGGTCGAACATATCAGGAAACCAGCAACGGATACCACAAGGATTAGCCCGAAGGCCATACAAGGATCTTTTGAGATGAGCACGCATGGAAGCGGTGTGTAAAGGTGCCTTGTTATAGTTGAGTTGAGTGAGCTGCGAAATCTCGGTGTTGAGAAAGGGAGAGAGGGAGGGGAGGGCGGATTTATATATAGAGCCAGCGCAACGCTAGCTGTCGGTTAGTCCGTGCGTGGTTGCGCGGAGCCTTCATCGACAGTGAATGACCCTGCGGTGACCTTATCTTGACTAAAGCCTGTTTGGGCTCAGAGTATAGAGAAAGGTTGACTTAATCAGCTGGAATAGGCAATTCACCGTGGTATTGCGGGGTCACTTGGGTTTCTTCGCTCATTTGCACTGTCCAAATCGCAGCTTCTCACTTTCACTTCCACCCAAGGCGCAATTATGCGCATTCACTATGAGTTTCTGGCTTGTCGGCCAACCTTGGCGCTCACCTTCCTGAACTTGGAGCTGCTTGATTCAATTCACACATCAAGCTCGCCATACAATCTCTACCTAATCACAGCCATACCATACCATCGCCTGGAGTATACATCCGCATAGCATGACGACCATGTCGTGCTCCGACGTGAGCGAGGCGGAGAAGTACCTTTGGGAATCGCTTCCTCCCGAGTTGCAACATATGGTTTGCGAATACGTAAGTAATATACATCTTCCTCTGCTATGTAATACTACACCATGCCGACTACATTGGTCCTGCCAGCGATCTTATGAGCAGGCTATAATCTTTGAAGTGTATCAGGATACGGCATTGCTACTCCTTCTATCGATTATCGTGCTAACGTATACTGTAGTTGCCCCAACATGCCATCTCCCGGCGTCTGAGCGTTGCTGTCTCCAATAGTTGGGATGACAAGGTCGCTCTGTTTGAGCAGTACCTGTACAAGAAGCCGTACCTTCGGATGGAAGCAGGCTCGCTGGAGCGTTTCAACGGCTTGACTACATCTTGGTCTCCGGACCGTCAGCATCACGATCGGCTCTCGAAATTTCGAGACATGTTGATACATGTCACACCTGAAGCGAGTCGGAAGTGCCTGGCAATCATGAGGAATCTCACTGCTTTGTTGGATCTTCCTCAAAGTATATCAAACCTACGGGTAGTCGCTTTCACCAATGAAAGCAGAGTGACTGCGCAGACCGAAAAGCTCTTTTTGAAGTTTTTCAAGCGCCAATTGTGGTATCTCGACGTTCTGTGCATACCAACATGGTATGATGGTGAGAAGGTGGAGAAGAACTTCATCTGGGGTGTATTGCCTCATCTTCTCCAGCAATGGGATTTCTTCCATCCCAAGAACGAAGAAGAGCTTGAGAGCGTTGCTCTCCACAATACTGCTGCTCTGGGCGACTCGGCGAACTCTTTCGAGTTCGATCGGGAGATTCGCATGCCAAAGCTCCTCGAGACGACTGGAAGCCCAATGCTGGGGGTCAAAGTCCGCCGGCCCTTTGACAGCCGCACGCATGAGGCTGGCAAAGAAGTGGAGATCTTGGTGAACCGCGATGCCCCCGCTCACTATTGCCGAAAGCTTTTGGAGCAGAAGCCAGGGCGCGAAGTTGTCTCGATCACCATTGACAACGGTAGCGCGGAGTCTCTGGTGCCACTACAGCCCATTCTCAAGGGTCTTGGTTGGGATAGCATCCTGGAGAGTCTCGAGGAATTCTCCGTTACATACCTTGATCTCGCGGAATACGGCAATTCGATGATAATCGAGGACGAAGACGACATCCTGATCAGCGCGATCAAGTCATTGACGATCAAAGATTGCGTGGGCATTCGCAGCTTCTTTGACGGTTGTCATGCCGCATCGATCGATCCTTCGTCTCTGATCCTCAAACAGTCGCTTCAGAAACTTGAGCAGGACGAGGAGACGGCACTATGCACACTCATAGCGTCTTGCAGTGACCTACAAACCCTGTGCCTGATCTACGACAAGGCCAAACCGATCTTCGAGGGCACCACCACACCAAGCTTCTGGGAAGGCAGCATCAGCAAGACTGACCAGCCCGATTACTGCCACTTTCCCCTGGCCACCATCCTCCCCAGTATCGGTCATTCATTGACATCTCTACATCTCGGAGCTGACCCAAGCCTTCGACTTCACACAAAAGACCTCAATTTGATCGCTACCCAATGTACCAACCTCATCAGCCTTGGTATCCCGTTCCCCGCCTTGACCGAGGACATTACCCCCGACCAGTTCTGTCAAGAGATATCGGATCTTGGTGTTCTACGAGACCTACTACTCCTCCAGTATCTCCACCTATCATGCCCGCCGACCGAGCCCGATGAAGATGGCGATCTGCCACCTCCAGTCGAAGACATAGCACGCTGCGCTCTGGAGATGTTACTGAACAAGTGGATATTGACTCACGTCAAATGCTTCACCGTGGCCTTTCGCACAGCGACGTTTACCCGCGACACTTGCCATTTCCGGGTACTATCATACACCAACAAGGTCGAACGCATCTCCGAGAAAAAGCTAGGAAGGAACATGGAAGCATTTGGTCACTTTGTACGAGGCGACTGGGACGAGATGGTGAGAAAGAAGACGGGACTTGAGCTGCCGCCAGCTGATGAGAACGACTCAAAGGATGGAGGTACGGAGGGATATATGGTGGACAGTGCACCGTACAGGCATTTTGACCCTTGGTCTACAGCTTCGCGCTGAGAGTGTTTGAGCCCTTCAAAGCGTCGTCGATGGCACACATGGCCTGCACCAGCTTCTCTTCTTGTAATCTGGGTGCGACGACTTGTACACAAAGCGGCGTGCCAAGGTAGACCGAACGATCAGTGTTGGTCCCTGCATTTCGTGTTAGTATGTGAGCGCTTCGGTATTTCCAACGAGTCGAGGAAAATAGTAATACTTACAAAGCTCCCTGTTTGCTTTGTCCCAACTTCCCAATGGCTCCGTGCTCGCCATCTCGCCCTTCATATCCGCCTCTTCAAACGACCTTACTGGTACAGTACCGGCAGGGTAGTCTAACAGTACAAACGAACTCGTGTAGCTGACGCCGTTGTACCGGTCAATGGGCGGCACAGGATGTGGCGCGACTGGGCAGATAAAGGCATCGATCTCGCCATGCGCATCTTTCCAGATGCTCAAAAACTCCTTTCGCAGCTTCTCGCGCTTGCCATGAAATTGCTGAACTTTGGGAAGATTCATCGGCTTCTTGCGTTTGAGTCGAGTCGATAACCATGGCGAAAGTGGCTCGTTGAACGATTCCAGCAAGTCGAACATGGCGTTGCCACCTTCAACACCGAATAGCGCATTGGCGAGGGATTGACATTGAGAAAAGAGAGGGGTGATGTCCATCTCCACTGCCTCGATACCAGACTTTTGCAGTTTAGCTTTGACTTCATCTAAGATGCTGGAGATTGGTGGATGTGGTTCAATGACTCCATCTCGCCGGACGATGCCGATCCGTAGCTTCTTTCGCGTAGTTGATGAAGAATTCCATGGCGATGGTATGACATCTGGATCCATATTCCACGGCTGCTGGGATGCGACTGCGCTGAAGAAGAGTTCGACGTCGCGCATGGTGTGTGCGAGCGGCCCTGCACTCGCCGGGATACCAACTTTTGTTGCTCCGGGAAGCATGCCGCCCTCTTGACCCGCATAGGGAATACGTTCCCAGCTGGGCTTAATACCGAACATACCATCGCACATGGCCGGGATCCTGATGCTGCCGCCCACATCTGTGCCTACACCCAAGATTGAGCCGCGCATCGCGATGAGAGCGCCCTCTCCACCTGAGCTTCCACCAGCGGTCACAGCAGTGTTGAGCGGATTAATAGTTCGCCCGAAGACGTTGTTGTGGGAGTCGAGTGCCATGAGCGTTTGAGGTACGTTGGTCTTGCAATAGAGAACTGCACCGGCGTTGAGTAAGCAATCGACTAGGATCGAGTTCTCTTGTGCCGGTTTGAAGCAGAGAGCTGCAAGCCCGATCGATGCATCATGACCTCGGACCCTGAAGGTGTCTTTCAGTGAGATGGGAACGCCGTGGAGTGGCCCAAGGGGTGCTTTTCCTGATGCCAGATGGGCGTCAAGCTCCTGGGCTCTCTTCAGCGCGTCATCAAAGAAGATTTCTGTGAGGCAATTGGTGACTTGGTGGGCAATTGCTGCTGTCTGCCATAATGTTAGTCCATCAGCCGCTACCAAGAGGTCTGCTCCAATTTGGGACGGCTTACTTTACAGAAAGCCCGTGTCACATCGACGCATTTGAGTTTCTTCCCTCTGATTGCTTCGGCCAGTGCCACAGCATCATATCGTCCGGTGATCTCCAGCTCCTCTTCTGTCAATAGCCCTGACTTGCGTGGTATATCGATGTAGCTCTTTACGTCGGCTCCTGGTAAGACATTCAACTTCCATTCTTTTGGTATGCGCTCGTTCTGTTCTGCTTTCTTCCGCCTCGATACGGACCGCCAATCTTTGTCTGCAGATGAGCCTCCTTGCGACATTGTGATGTATGCGACATTTGAGGAGTGACGCTGTGATATCGCGGACATAGAGGACGCGCGGGTAGGAGCCGAGGTATACTAGATTGGGACTAGCTTGAGGGGTAGGGGCCCGGGGACGTCGACACCTCCAGGGCTGCCCAGGTGGTCAACTCGCTTTCGCAGCGCCGTGGATGCGCGAGCAGATAAAGCTAGGCTAAAGCAACGCCTGTCGCTGTACGTTCTACCGAACCTCCTACTCATTACTCGCCTTACGCACCTTGGGGCATACGTGCGCTTAGCCATGTTCATCTTTGCTGCTCTTTCGCGCCACTTCCGGCTTCAACACGACTTATCGCAACGGACGGCCTCTGCTTTGAAAGGTCTTGTTATCCAGAGACGAGAGCTCGAGCGCGCATGGTGCAGGCTGGAGTGCCTATCCGAGACGGCAGGACGCCTCTTTGCGCTAGGGAAATGAGCGTACCGTACCTGGCATACCGGGAGAATGCGATAAGGGCTCAGTCTCGAAGAGCCACGAACAGCCTCAAACAACGACTACGAAGGCATCGGTACAGCCGACGGAGCACTTCAGAACGGTCACATGTCTACGTGTTCGGCCTGACTTTAGTTGCTGACATCTGACACGACGGGGAGTCGCGGTCGCGCTTCTTATCCCTGCCGCTGACAGCCAGGGCGCGCCGCAAGCGCTGTCCCAATTGGATGGCGTCTCCTGCCCCGGAATATTTTCCCACTCGGCCTGCCATCTGGCACCACGACGCACGCCGTGCCCCCATTGCTAGTAGCCCGCCCATAGACACCGCACTCGCTCTTGTACTCCTTTCCCTTCTCTACCTCTGCACCACTTCCATTACATTTTTTGTCTAATTCGATACTCGCATCCTTCGCTATGGCAGCCGGCAACTTCTCGCTGCCCCCGGGCCAGCACCCTTACTACCCCATTGAGAAGGAGATTGTGGGCTATCTGGCCAACGAGCTGGGCACGCTGGACCTGCTGCTCATGTTCGCTGCCGGCTGCGTCGCCATCTTCAGTGTCACGTACGTGATGGTCAAGCGCCTGCGCCCCAATGCCAGCACCGGCGACCTCTCCACCATCATGTGGTTTGTGCTGTGCGGCTGCATCCACTCGTTCTTCGAGGGCTACTTCGCCTACAACTTTAGGAATATGGGCGGACTGAACGACCTCTTTGGCCAGCTGTGGAAGGAGTACGCGCTCAGCGACTCGCGTTACCTGACCCAGGACGCCTTCGTTTTGTGCATGGAGACCGTCACCGCTGTACGTATACGTCTTGTTTGGGCTTCTCTCGAAGAAGGACAGCAACTAATCAACATTCTCACAGGTATTCTGGGGCCCCGGTTCCTTCCTCTGCGCCTACCTCATCGCCATCGACCACCCGCTCCGCTACTCGGCCCAACTCATCGTCTCGCTCGGCCAGTTCTACGGCGACGTACTGTACTATGCTACCTCGCTTTTCGACCACTACATCCTCAACCTGTCGTACTCGCGTCCTGAGCAGTTCTACTACTGGGGATACTTTGTCCTGATGAACGCTTTCTGGATCGTGATCCCAGGATACCTCATGTACCAGAGTGTCATGGCCACTTGGAGCGCGTTTGCGGCTGTCAACGACGCGGCGAAGCTCGTTGAGAAGATCGGCAAGAAGCGCAACTAGAAGGATGTTCCATGCATCAGACGCATACAAGCAGTGCCTCTGAGGAGGACACCAATACCGCTGGAGTGGAGGAGTGACTTGGCCAAGGACATCATTTTTACGGTTTGATTGTTGGGATGCGTTGAAAAAGCATTTTGGATACAGACACGGTACTTGATACCCTAGTTTTGAAGGCGTGGCTTGGACAGGACGCCCTAGATCGATAGACTCGGATAATGCTAATAGAAGATTATGGCAAGTAGATGCAGCTTCAGAACTCCTTTCAACGTATGTTCCCGGAAACTTAGCAAGTAACGCCGGGATTGCCGATCACCCATGTTAGTGTAAACCCTATTGTCGGCATTTTTCGCGTCGTAAGCTCGATCCTTGCCGCCCATCACAAACAGGCCGAGCAGTACATAAGCACTTGGAGAAGTTCCCGGCATCTTTACGTGGGCTAGAACTCTTGACACAAACAACCATGTATCTGTCGACTACTTCCCTCGCACACTGGTGTCTTTTTGCCCTATCGGCGACAGCTCTTCCCAACGCCGTAAATCATGCGTCTCCTCCCATCTCCATTCAGATGGCCCAGTCGATCATCTCCCGGAGCCAGGGTATCCTGATCAGCCAGACCGACTCCTCTGCCCTATTGCAGGCTGGATTTACGCAGAAGACGTTCCACGAGATCCTCTCCACTTATGCAAACAGTTCCTTGGCCCCAGCACTTAAGGCCTACATTACTAAGAGCGCCGACTCTGTGGTACCTGTCGTCTCCAACGCAACGCGCGACACGAAATACCCATTGGACCGTCTGAGCAGCGGAAACGGTCTACTACGATTATGGCAGGAAACCGGGGATGAAAAGTACAAAACAGCATTCGAAGCATTGAGAAAGAGTGTGGATTTGCAGCCTAGAAATGACCAAGGCGGGTTATGGTACTATGTCTACCCGTACTGGAGTTACCTGGATGGCATGTTTAGTCTGACTCCGTTCCTCGCCGCATACACAAACGATGTTGGTAACTCTGCCATGACTGAAGATACGCTAGAAGACATGGTCTTCCAACTCGATCTGCTATGGCAGCGCTGCTACTCGCAAGAAACCGGTCTCCTAGTACACGGTTACGATGCCAGCCACACAGCAGTCTGGGCCAACAGCGCTACAGGCGCTAGCCCTCACGTGTGGGGACGCAGTCTGGGATGGTACTGTATGGCACTCATAGATACGCTCGAGTTGCTCCCCGCAAATGCAAGCCACGCACGCCAGTACATCGGATCTCGGTTCCAACAACTCATGCCTGCTATCGTGGCAGCCGCAGACGGAAAGACTGGGGCGTGGTGGACTGTAATGGACCGACCTGGCGAAGAAGGCAACTACTTGGAGAGTAGTGCGAGCAGTATGTTTGTGTACTCTTTGCTCAAGGGTGTAAGATTGGGGGCTCTATCCACGGATGCGGCATGGAATGGCACCGCTTCATACAGCAGCAACCAGAATGCGTACGTAGATGTAGCGAAGAGAGCGTACGAGTACATCGCCGAGACATTTGTCGTCCATAATGGGAACGGGACGCTAGGCTGGAACGGCACGGTTGGGGTATGCAGTCTGAACTCGACGGCTAGCTATGAGGTGAGTAATGGAAGGTTGCAGCACAGTATGTCAATGCTAACGAGATATGTCAGTACTATGTGAAACAACCGATTGTTTACAACAGTCCTCTGGGGTCGTTGGCCTTTGTGAGGGCAAGTTTGGAGGTTGAAAGATTGGCCCTAAAAGGTTGAGAAGTGTTATGGTAGACACGTTGTCTTGGCGCGTACCAAGGCGGCCGTCTGCGGTCGGAAAAAGCAGACATAGGAGGCTAAAATAAACCATGAGATAATCCCACATTAAAATCTCCGCAACAAGCGCACTGAGTGGTTCGATAGCTTCCAAGCATTCGGCAGCGGGCAAATACAAAACCTGTTGTTGGCGTTTTCCATGCATCGTACCATCAAGGATGTTTGTTGAATAAGATGGCGGGGTTAGATCACAGCCCGCGGAGCATATCATCGCACTTTGTTACGCGCATCTTGGATGTAGTCGTAATGTCAGTAATGCCAGCAAAGCTGCAGCACGGGTTTGTTGATCGAGCCTGTCTTTCATGGATGTTCCCGCGGAATAGCCCAACGTGACTGGGCTGCGAGATAGCAAGCTGGGAATGTCTCAGCCGCCGTGTAAACACGAGGCTGGAAGGACTCGGACTCGAGCGTGTCTAGATGCCGGCGCTGCATGGCAAGTTTATGCTGATCTCGCACAAGCTCATGGGCTTATCGTAGTGCTTGTCGGCGACACTGGAACGTGCGGGCAGACTTGGCCAGTCCGGTTTTACTGGCGGGCCGCAGCCATTATTGGGTCATCAAACATCACACCGTCCCTCTAGCAGTTCGCTCGCCCTGCGCTACATTCAACGTTCCCCTCTTATGGGGTGACAGCACTCACCACACTCACCTATACACTCGCTGTCGAGATTGTTGATCCCGCAGCCGCCCGCACAGAGGCAGCTCCGGCGTAGCTCTGGAAACGGCCCGTCAGCCACGCCCTCGCAAAACACGACAACACTCGCACCCGCCGCCCCGTCCCCGTGACGTCTGCCCGCAGCTCCAATGACACTGGGACTCGATGCCCGCTCCCCCCCGGCCCAGTGACCCCGACAACACGGCTGGACAGCAGAGAAATGGCACGCCGGGCAAGAAGATGGGCGCGACGGACAAACAAGCAGCCATGGACGGCAAGGACTTTGCCAAGGCCATCGGCATCAACAAGCCCGCCAACGTGCGCGACAAGATAAAGCGCTGGCAGCAGGAGGTCGACCCCGACGCCGCGAGCAAGGAAGGCGCCGGCGCATCCGCCTCGGAGACGTCCACCAAGCCCGCCGCCTCGCCCAAGCCCGCGACCACGCCCAAGTCGAAAGCCCACGACGACAAGCCCAACTGGAAACCCACACATGAGCGCGGAAAGTCGGTCGGCGCCAGCCCAGAGCGCCCGGGCAGCGCGAAGAAGACGCCCGTCCCCCACAATGAACTCGACGAGGACCTGCTCACGGCAACAGCGCCTAAGAAGCGCGTCATCAGCGACTCGCACTGGCGCGCCAAAATGTCACCACCCAAGGAAGCCGCCGGTCGCCCACAGCCAAAGACGATCCCCAACGCCTGGGTGCGCCCCTCGAGGATCATCCCCAAGAAGCCCGCAAGCCCTGAGCTCAAGCCCATAGCCCCCGTCACGCCCCAGTCAAACCCTCTCCTGCCCCTCGCCGAGTACATAGGCAAGAGCACAGGACAGAAGAAAGCCCCGCCGAAGCCACGCAGACCGTCCAAACCGTCGAGCTCAGAGAACGAACAACGCCCGGCGAGCAGTGGGGCTGCAAGTGGAAAGACCGCCAAGAGCGATGAGACGCCATCAGACCCTACATCGCCCCAGCCCGAAAAAGAGAAGACGGAGATGGTGAGGATGCGGCGTAGCAGACGGCGCGCGCGCACATCACCCCGCGCATCCATGTCGGCAGAGGATCTTATGCCCTTCACGCCGTGGACTCGGCCCCCAGGACGCCGCTCGGGCTCAGTACAGAGCGACGACCCCCACAATATGGTCACGGTCGAGTACGCAGAGAGCTCTGCCCCATCGCTCAACGAGAGCCGCATCACGTCACCCCGCGACGACGAGCTGCGAGAGAGACGGCGCCGGCGTCGACCGAGAAGCAACGGTGCTCGCACAGAGGACGAGAGCACCAAGCCCGCGCCAAAGCCTTCGCGGAAGAAGAGTCGCAGGTCCTACCCAAGGACCCAGGAAGAAGCTGCAACACCCCTGATCATCCCAGCAGCCCCAGAGACGACCACTCCCACCAAGGCCACGGGAAGCCGCTTAGAAGCCTGGCTCAGCAGCACACCCGACCCTCTGGCAGAGTCGAAACCCCGACGCAGACGCAAGTCCAAAGACTCTGTGTCGAGCCCAGAGTCCGCCTCCAAGGCCGGCAAATCAGACATCACAGTATCCACCGATGCCACACAAGAGATCCCAGTCAAGAAGACGCGCTCGCGCCGCAGGCGGAAGTCCAAAGAATCCGTATCCTCCCTCGACCTGCCCGCTACCGTCGATGCATCCGAAGTCACTGCCTCAGAGGTCACTACCTCCACAAGGACGACACAAGATGAGCCACGCAAGAGGTCACCAAGGAGGAGAAAGTCGAAAGAGTCAGTCTCGTCTGTCGATTTGCCCTACAAGGCCGAAAAGTCAGATGTCAGCGCGTCCACTGATGCGACAAGGGACGAGCCTGTCGAGAGCCGCCGTAGCAGTGGTAGCGGTAGCAGACGGCGCAGAAGACGGTCGAGCCGCGAAATGACCATCAATACCCAGGATATCGACGAGACTCCATCTACTGTCGTCTCGGATACTACGACAGAGACGACAACTCAAGACCAGGAAAGTGAAGTGTCCGTCACTCCAACGCCCTCGCTGAAGCGCCGCGGTGCAAAGCGCGGCCAGTATTCTCCCACCAAAGGCCGATCTATGTCCTCTCCTCTCCGCGAGACCACGTCGATAGACGACATACCCAAGGATGATATCACCGACTTGGACACTGCTTCGTCCGCCCCTTCTTCCTTTGCTGATGCGCCTGTACTTGACGCCATGCCTAAGCCTCTGCGACCGCGACAACTTCTAGGACCGCGTATGTTCCCTTCGACTGGCAAGCGCCTTCCAACCATTGCTTCGCAGTCAGCGCGATCCTCGCAGGTACCAGCTTCTGACACAATCACGACCATCTCCGAGGAAGCAGGCACTGGTCCCGGAGCACCTGCATCAGAAGTAGGCTCGTACTTGAACCCGGAAACTTCGACCATTATCAGTCGCCAGAGTACCCGGCGGAGGAAGCTTGCCAGACATGAGGATCTTATCTCAGTGCTTTCCATGCCCAAGGCAAGCTCGAAGAGCATCGTCTCTGCCAGAAGTATTCGTACCAACAGGAGCCGCCTTGCCACTGCCACTGTCGACGACATCATGAAAGAGCTCTCCTCTGACGAAGCCAAATATATGAGAGAGCTCCGCACACTGGTCGATGGTGTTATCCCTGTCCTTCTTAGCTGCGTTCTCTCCAAGTCCGAGTCCGCTATCGCTGCTGGCCTGTTCTCTCGCTCCTCCAAGTCCGATCCTAGTGAAGTTACTAAGCCAATCGTCGACATGGGTGTCTGCTTAGAGCGACTTAAGAACCTGCACAAGCGCGTCCCTAGGGAGGACTCCGATGCACTTGTTTCCTGGGCTCAGAGTGCACAACGAGTGTACTCTGACTACATCGCTGCGTGGCGCCTCGGCTTCCAAGACGTCGTAATCAGTCTCGCGCCGGCAGATGACGATCCGTTCAAGCCCGCAAAAGTCGTCAATGGGCCAGATGACGGTGCCCCATGGGACGAAGGCATGCCGCGAAACGCTGAGGGATATGTAGTCAACAGCGATGGCGAGCGTGTTGACGTCGCCTATATGCTCAAACGCCCACTGGTTCGACTCAAGTATCTGTCGAAGAGTTTGAAGGTACGTTGAATTGACTTGTCCATGCTGCCGCAGATACTGACATCAATCAAGGGCATCAATCATGTGAAACCTTCCGAGCGCGTCGAGCAAATCTCGAAGATTTTCCAAGACCTAGTTACGACAGCACGCAAGCGGTCGAACGACGAACAAGCCCGCCTCGAAGACGAAGCCGCGGCTAGCGTTGATCCCACTCGCGCACGCGATCCCCGAAGTCTCGCCCCACTTGCCGGCGTTCGGGTTGATTCCACGCGCTGCGTGCGAGCTAGAGACCACTTCGACCTACATCTGTTCCATTCGAGTGGTCAAGAAATGAGTTGTCGCGTTGAGATATTACTCCGCGACAACGCACCAGGTACGGGAGTCGGAGGCGACCTCCTCTTCTGCGAAGTCGATCCTACAGGGCGATGGTTGCTCCTCCCACCTGTCCACCTCAGCAATGCATCAGCACGGAATGGCGATCTAAAGGGCGAAATAATTGTCATGATCCGTGGAAAACAAAACGATGGATCAGAGTGGAGCGAGGTCATGTCTTTGATATCCGATGATGAGCAAGCTGGCTTTGAGTGGGTGCAGATGCTCGGTCTCAACCCCATCCCACCTCAAATCTCTGAAGTCAGGAAGAACCAGGCCACACCCACCACACACAGGCCAACAAGCAGCCATGGATCCTCATCTCTACTTTCAGCTGCAACTGAATCGACACCCCCACAGAAGAGCAGGACACCAAGCCCTCATGAAATTGACATACCTATTGGCGAGCAACATACTGAAGTATCAAAAGTATGGCACTATGACACACCCGATAGGCGCAACCAATCCCGCACCATCTCGCCTGTAACTCCGCCCAGTCACGATGACTTTGTCTTTGGCAAAATAGACGACTCAGAACCCCACACACCCACAGATCCCATGCAGACGGCATACCAACTGCTCAATGATCCCGATCGAACACCCCGTGGTCTTGATGAGGCGGTGCGAAATGAGGGCACTGGATCGCCTTCGAGTCTGAAGCGGACAAGGGCGAAGAGGCTGTCTAAGAACCCTACCCTTTCTCCACATTCAGCACGGCCGTCCCGTCAGATCACTCTCGAAGATCCGGTAGAGCCAGAGAAAATCCAGGTGCCAGTAGCAGAGTCCAAGCCACGCCGGAAATCCACTAAAAAGCGACCACAAAAGAGTTACAGTGTTTGGATGCCATCTTCGCAAGTTGGTGATTCCGACGACTCTGAAGAATCGTACAGCTCCGAAGAAGACAACAATACTACCACCATGGATTCCGAGATCTCACCACCCGGCTCGCCTCCCTCGCCGCAACGTCCACAGGCACACAGACGAGTCTCATCCGTTCCCTCGCTAGAATTACCGAGCATCCCAAGACAAAGGAAATCAAGCCGGCCCTCTACGCCAACGCTGGATCAAGAAGATGACGATGACAATCTCCGGGAAGTCTCAGCCTCCGCGCCGTCGAAGCTGCAAGGAAAGAGACACGACATAGTTGTCGATGATATCGTAGAGCCCAAAGCAGAGGTCGAAGAGCCGCCTCCAACACCGCCGCATCGATCGCCCAGTCCAGCAACCCCTGTGACACTCAAGGGAAGTAAAACACCAGTATTCACTCCTACGTTACCTGGTTTCAAGAACAAACGCCGGTCATCTTCACCCTTGAAGCATGAGTATGAGCCATCTACCTGCACAGAGGAGTCAAGCGAGAGCGAGGAGGACACTGCTTCTGAGGATGAGGTGGACGATGAAGATGAAGAAAGCCTCACCTCGGAGTCGTCAGAAGACGAGTTGGATGACGACGTTCCCATGCCACTTATGCCGATCGGATACCTTGGGCCACGCGGGTATCCTGGACGCTCATACACCACTGGTAGAGAAGCCAGTCGTCCCACTTCATCAGAAAAGGTTGAGAAGGTAGAGGAGGAGACCAAGAAGTTTCCCAAAGTCTCACCTCCTGCATCAATCTACACACTCCCCAACGGCACCATCACCCCATCACAATCCGCGTCGAACACTCCATACAGAGCAGTTCCGCAGGGTTCCGGCAAAGCCTCCAAGACCATCGCATCCATCTTCGCTTGGTCCGATGCCGGCCGATGGGACAGTTTGCATCCAGACGAATGTAGCATCGTCGTTACGCCAGGTAAGATCGAGGTCTTCGAGATCACAATCAACCACTCCAAGCCTTTCCTGGCCGACGGCGACGAGATCATCACTCCCGAGGGAGGTGCTCCCCTTATTGCGGTTGAGCTTACCCCTCTGGTGCCGTTGCGCAAATCAACGGCCATTGATATCTCCATTCGCTCCCCACCCACCGCAGAGTCGCGCATCAAAGCTGGCAACAACATTATGTTGAGAAGTCGCAATGCAGCGGAGTGCGCCCAACTATACGCCATGATCAACCAGTCTCGTATCAACAACCCCACCTACATCGCGCTCCAGAACGCGCGCGGCCCCTACGGACAATCGAGCTGGGCCGAGGCGATGGACCGTCAGAACGCGGCTAGGACAAGCGCTGAGTCTTCTGGCTGGCTCGGAGGTACGCTAGGTAGGAGAAGTAGCTACCGCAAGTCAAGCACACGCGCTGCCTCCATCTCCGCAGCGACTGAGTCTTCTGTTGGAACTATGAACTCTGCTCTCCGCTCTGCACTAGGCCGATTTTCATTCGGAAAGAGCGGCGTCTTCAGCATCCGCAACTCAACACTCGGATCTCGCAGCACTGGCTCCTCATTCGACAGCGGCTCCAACTCCCCACGTGGCTCAGGCGCATCTACACCTACCGGCGATATAGTACGCGCGCCCGGTGCACCAGCTGGAATTACGAACACCAAGTGCAGGCTTTATGAGCGAGAGTCACTCAAGAAATGGCGCGACATGGGCAGCGCACGCTTAACAATAATGCTGCCCTCACCCAACCCAAGCGTGCCATCCTCGCCTACGAACCCTCGACAGCGCGCACCTGGTACCAGGGATCATACCCAGGAGCGACGCATTCTCCTTACAGGCAAGAAACACGGCGAGATACTACTTGACGTCACTTTGTCCGAGACGTGCTTCGAGCGCGTCGCACGCAGTGGTATCGCTGTCAGCGTATGGGAAGACCACTTGAACGAAGACGGTCAGGTCGGCGGCGTCGGCAAGACGGGTGGTGTCTTGGGCGCAAGAGCGAGGGTCTTCATGGTGCAAATGAAGAGTGAGAGGGAGTGTGCTTACTGCTTCAGTTTACTGGGTAAGCTGAGGTACTAGGCCACGAGTAAGGAAAGAGAAGAGAGGGACATGGACCGAAACGGCAAGCGCAGCACAGCAACTCACAACACGCCGCTGCCGCGCACTTCACGCGGTATTCACCATCCATTTTGCGCTTTTTTATTGCGAGCAAGCGTGGCGTTCGTTCATGGGATTTACACGGGCGGTATTTCAAGAAGGCTTCTGCGATACCACTTCCACTTTGCCCACATACAATTTTTCACTTTGTAATCACGCTGTTGTGTTTCTTACTTTCCTTGTCAATACTGGTTTTCATGCATATGGATGGAGTGTGTCTTTCTTTGTTTTCCATGGGGAATATACACGTGTCTTTTGCGCTTGATACCAGGTGTGTATTTGTTTGATGGTTCTTAGGCTTTCGGAAGTGCGCTGAGGATATGTAAGTGATGGACGAAGCTGTGATGGTAAGGGTGGGGTGGCTAGAATTAATGGAAGACGTGTCGATTAAAATTTCCGTGCTGAGCTAACGGATACGTGTCATTACGATGGCTCCACTGTGATGGCATACATCTTCTTGGCGAATACATGTCGTTACGAGGGTTATAACTATCACGACAAACATCCAACTGCCGCTTACATGACCTTCAGTACTTTGGCCTCGCCCACCGCGCCGTCTTCGTATCCACAAGGCCCTCATATGTACACTCCTTTGTGTCACCATACAGTTCTATATCGACTCCCAGCTCCTTCGCCCACACAAGCTCCGACTGCTTTGGGTCCTCCCGGTTGACCTTCAGATGCACAGCCACAGGCTCCGACTTCCCTCCAGCGTGCTCGACGAAGTCCCTTACCGTGATAGAGAGGTACTTGAGTCCTCTGCACTCACTTGAGACGATAGCGAGGACTTCGTACGCAACACGCTGGAGTGCCGTGCTGATGGCCTTGGTGCCCATCCTAGGCTCTGTTCCCAGGTTTGCGACAAACAAATGTAGGTATTCGAGTCCATGAATAGTGGAGAGAATTGTTGCTTGTTCGCCAACATCTCTCCACATATCGTCACTCAAGTGACCTACTTCAATCGCATCCCAGAGCACTGGGCAAGGAATGCCGACGTGTCTTAGATCTGGGAAGTACTGACCCAGAAGTTGTAGTTCCTGGTCAGGAACTTCTGACCTCTCTCCAATGCGCAGGGAAAGTGTCTTCAAAATCGGAGGCAACTTGCGCAGTAGGTGCCCGATGCCATACACCTCGCTTTGTCTTGCCTTCTTTCGCTCTTTTCGCGATACAGGCTTTGTTTGGCCATTGGCATCAGGAGCGCTGAGCGCAGTTTTGACTTGCTCGTCCGAGATGTCTCTTCGCGCGTGGAAGCAGAAGTGCTCCAATTTGCTGCAATGTCTTGTCACATTGCGAAAGACTCCATCCCGTACTTCTGGGTTCAGCTTTGGGTAATCCCATAGGTAGATGAACGTGTGTAGATCAGAGTTTCTGAAGGCATCGACGCTTGTGAATTGGCTTAATCCTGGGCAGTTGTACAGGCGTAAGAGACCGATCTTGTTGACTAGATAGGCATGTTGTGGAATGTAACCCGTCTTGAGAAGGAGATTGACTTCGGCCACTCGAAGTTCTTCCAGTATGATACCGTTGGGCATTTGTTCGAAAAGTCGAACCAGCACATTGTCCATCAAAGTGTTGTCTTTATAGTTGTCGTTGACGATCGATACTGAATGGACGCGGTATTGCCGCTTACTGTCGATCATCCCACGAACGATATCCGCCGGCGCATATGGGGCGCATATCAAGTCGAGCGGTCGGTCTTTGAGATCATCGAAACGCGTGCTGGGTGCAATTCGAATGAGTCGGATGCACATGCCAAAGTGACCGGTAAGCTCTCGGATCTGCGGAGGTGCATTGCCAGATAGATACTTTCCTGGGGGCGCCCGTACATGTGGTCCGATTAGTGTGTGACGCGTGACCGATGCGTTGTGAGATCTGATCCAGTTGCGCTGGTCCTTGTTCCGTGGATCTATGAATGTCCAGAGGCGCCGCATGAAGCCGTGCGTGCCTTGGATTCGAGTCAGGTCTCCAAAGTCGTGACTTGGTATCATGAGAAGTTCGGCCTTTGGTAGATGCTGATAAGTTAACAGCATCTGGTTTAAGACCGATTCGACCACCATGCTGTTGGGCCTAAACATTATCGCCCTGACCGGGGTGTGCTTGAAGTTCGGGAGCACGGTAGCCATGAACAATTCATATCGTGGAGGTATGTCGAAGGTGATGGCGCGGAAGTTATGTGGATGCGTGAGTAGCGAGGAGGTGTTGTTCAGGCACTGCGCGCTCTTTTTCGACATACACAGCTCAGCATATCTGACGAAAATGCGCTGTAGTTTCCGAGTCGCACCTTTGTATCCGGATCGAGTCGATAGCAGTAGGAGGTTATAAAAGTCGTGCTGAGAGAGCTGTAAAGTGTTAGATTGATCTTATACGTGACTTGTCCCGACCTTACATATTGGCAGACCAACTCCATCAACTCTTCGGGTAGAGCCCA
This sequence comes from Alternaria viburni, assembly GCF_023758015.1. Taxonomy (NCBI): domain Eukaryota; kingdom Fungi; phylum Ascomycota; class Dothideomycetes; order Pleosporales; family Pleosporaceae; genus Alternaria; species Alternaria viburni. Next base: position 496,910 of record NW_026055777.1, read on the forward strand.
GAACACTTTCTTGAGAGATCGTAGTCGGGTTATATCGAGAGTCGGGCGCAAGCGTTTGGGGGGAGGAGGCTCGTCTGGGCCGCGATCATGTGGAATCTTCCGTTTCTCGAGTCGCTGAGCATTGCCATGCTCGCTAGAGTCTGCGACAGTAGGGCGCTCATTCAGGTGTATAGGAGATTCAGAAATCATGCTCGCTGGAACGTAGATAGCTCCGCTTCTGAGGGGCGTCGCGTGCTGATAATTAGTATCGCGGGGTGGAGTGTTTGGAATGGAGTACGCGCGGGTGACTGCGACGGGCTATGAATTGCCGCATTGCCCGTTGCGGCTCGCTCTAGACCCGGATAGGAAAGCGACATTTTGCAGTGAATGAGCGTGTACTGGTGAAAGTGAAGGGGCGAAAGTCACTCCTCCACCGCACCTCCACCCAGCCACTGGCCGTGGAATGAGCGGGCTCTCGACGTGATCATCTACTTATAGCTTGGACTTTGAGAACCGCAGAAGCAGATGAAGTGGTTTGAAAGATGCGTACTATGGACTAAAGTCACGAACAAGACATTGACGAGAATTGCTCTGTGAAGCTAGGTCATCATGGAGGCCTGCCTCAGATTATAAGATATATAGGTCAAAGTCGAAGCAGTAAGTAACGGGAAAAGCTTTGGTAGTGGTGGTCCCAAACACGAAAGGATAGAATGAAAATCACGCTCTTGTCGGATAAGGACATCTGGATTGCTATCGTCTAGTTTGACTCCAAGGTTGCACCCAAAAAAAAACCTCGTATCCCTTCTTCAGCCCAGCAGCAAGCCGCAAAAGCAAACGAAAAGATGATGTAGCAGAATTGCAACGAGACCAATGAATTTTGTCGAGGAACGGGGGACACGCTCGGTCATACACTTCATCGCGTATCCGCCCGTTCCTATCACATGAGGCGCCGACTGGAGGTCGACTTATCAGTACTGCCGTACGGCTTTATCCGTACTGATAATTTCGTCAGTACTCCCAGCAAAGTACTGATATAGGCTCCTCAGAACCAGCGGCAAGAGGTCGACTGGCCGGTGAGCAGCATGCCAAGCACGGCTTTCGGCGCAGGGACTGGACAAGCGGGACACCAATCTCTAGGTTGGTGAAAGGCGTTGTCTCGGATGCCATGAGGATCAGCCCGAAGGCCATACAAGGTTGAAGGTAGGTAGCCGCCGAATCAGCGAAAGATGTAGAAGAGGTCCGCACGAACGCGAAACCGAAAAGAAAACCTTGTGAAAAATGCCGCATGAGGAAGGAAGGATGAGGTGGCTCCCCTCCTTGTTCCAAGATACAGAACAGAACAGCTTGGGGAACCCTACGGCAGGTCGCAATACCTGAGTACGGGAAGTCTCCATACCACAGGCATTGCTACTGTACAGTCGAGATGCTGAAGCAGAAGTGTTGCGCATGTTGAAAAAAGGAGAGTAGGTGTAGTTCAATTTGATATGATGCGTGCGAGCGCGGAGCAATAAAGGGCTTCGTGTGCATTCCGCGAAAGGTGCGGGTTGAGAATCGGAGTCAGTAGATGGTGGAGAGTAAGGGAAGAAGAGAGGGAGGGCAGACTACTTAAGACTACGGGCAGGAGCGGGCGGGCTAGAGAGCGCACGGGCCACGTGTTTGCTCGAACTCGCCACGCTGCCTAGTCGTGAATTCACCGAGACAATTATACGGTCATCTTCACCTACTATGCACAGCCTTCGTCTGTCGCTAAGCTCGGGCGCAAGCGATGTGACGCATCCTTCATTGTACTGAGATGTGTGCTGGAAGAGACCGATGTTCTTTCACTTCAAGTTGCGTCACAGGTTGTAGTAAGATCATGATGTGATCGCGGCGTGATATGAATCATTCCTATTCTCTCATCATCTACTCCAGGTCTTTGTCCTTGCAGCCTTCCGGTGCGATAAGAGGATTGCATCTCGCAGCCAATCCTCCGGGAAGCCTGGCGACATAATCCCAACCCCATCGACTACTCATGCCCCAAGCTGGGAAATCGGTACTAACAATCTGCGCACCACTCTCAAAAGCTAAGTCCCTCATCTCTGTAGTGCGGTTCAAGATGGTATCGATGGGTATATCAGCACGTGTTCGGATCAAGTAGCCCTTCTTGACAAGACGCTGGATATCTGCTGTGCCATTCCCGCGCGGCTCATTGTATTTGATGAATGCAGCATCAGAGGATCCTTCGAGCGCATTGGTGAAGACAGTGCGGTTTTGTAGCGAGGGGGCGCCGGTTTTGTAGAGCTCGCGAGGTGAGTTGGGGTCACTGGGTTTTGGGTCGTTATCGAAGAAAAACAGGAGGCGGCCGCGAACATCCTTTAGCTTCGGCCAGCCTTGTTGCAGGATGGACTGCTCGAGGGTAAGACCACTCTTGCGCACGTCATCGGGGCGAATGAGTTGCTTCTTAGGGAATACGGAGAGGATCTCCGCGTCGACATTCAAGAGGCGAGGGAGCGTCCAGTTTGTCGCTTCGCCAGGGCAGACACCGCCTAACGAACATGCCGGCGCATCGGTCTTGAGCTCGAGATCAATGGTGATAGGGACATGTCTTGGGTTTGCGTCTGACCAACTCTTTAATTGCTTGAGACAGTCGATGAACGTGTGGCAGACAGAATCTGGGTCGAAGTCTGTGACGTGGAACACCTTAATACCTGGCTTCTTCAGAATGTCACCATTGTAAGGAGTGGTGGCGTTTGTCAAGTTTGATAGCGTCCATATGACAGGGGGATAGTACAGGCCGCCCTTTTCATCCGAATGTAAGTCGAGCTCGAAAGAGCGCACGGACTGGTACTCCAATTGATTGTCGAGCTCTGCGTGCGAGTAGTAGTAGTCCTCTGGGGACGGTACGTATTTCTCAAAGACTGGTCGCTCGGCGAGTGAGACTTCACGATGGTAGGAGTTGTGCGTTCCGACGACTTGAATATGGTTGAAACGGATGTCAGACTTGGATGCTAGTGCGCTTTCTATGTGTTGTCAGCTTGGACATCCCCGCGCAAGAAGACAACATACGAGCGAAGAGCATTACGCTCGCAGAAGCCTGATACCATTAGCATCCGTTCGTTCTCGCATACCAGGAGTCATCCTTACCAATGATCCCAACATGTTGCTCTTTCCTTCTGAATTGAAGTCTGCGTTCAAGGTGAAGACGCACAAAGCAAACAAAAAGACCGCGAGCAACAAGGCCCGACCTTTATACGCCATCGCACCCATGCTGTTCGTGCGCAACGGCATGCACTAAAGCTCAGATGTTGAAGTCGTTCCCGCCATGCATCGCGTTGGCGTTAGCTCGTCGCGTGCGCTCATCGGGTCTCGCGATTGGTTAATCGCATCACGTGGGTTCAGTGTACCGGCTCGGAGAGTTCTCAATGTAGCAGGTACAGATTCTGTACGATCGTTATTTTGCACGTGCGTCACTTCGCGTTCGTGCGCGCTTCTGATGGAATCAAGACGCGTAGCAGTAGTTCGTTGGAGGAAGCGATGACGCGGTGACAGGAGCTGCCAGGGCAAAAGCGGGGCAGGTCGCCTGTAACGGAAGGATCACCTTAACCATCAACAACATTGAAGGCCCCCGGAAGATCTCATAGCGTTCTAAAATGCGCGAAACCCATTTTCCTGGGAAATCATCAATGTAGTATTTGTGCTGTGAATTACCACCGCACGGGAGGCTACCAGTCACTACCAACCATACTTCTGTCCGTATCTGCCGACAAACCCTCCTACATCAGCATCTCTCTCGCCTTGCACAATCTGCAACAACCCTAGCGCACTCGTCTCTGAACTCTCAAGGCCTTGTTCCTTTCTTTGCTCCCTGTCGTCGCCTAGGTCCGTCACCACATAGCCTGGGCAGTACGTCCAGACCTTGAAGCCATCCGGCTTGAGCTGGACGTACTGGTATGCCGTCAACATGTTGAGCGCAGCTTTAGTCATGCGATATCCGGGGTATTTAACCTGGGCGTAGGGAGAGCTGTGATCGGAGATCAAAGTGATGCTACCCATAGTAGAGGACACGTTGATGATGCGCGGATTAGATGAGCGCTTCATTGCGGGAATGAGAGCTTCTGTGAGGATGGTAGGGCCAAAGACGTTGGTTTCGAACGTGGTGCGCATCAGCTCCCGGTCCGGCCATGTGCCGTCTCTTTCGGGACATACACCAGCGTTGTTGATAAGCACATCAAGCTTGCTGAAGTCCTCCTCGATCTTCTTGGCCGCAGCTTTGATAGAAGCGTCGTCATTGGCGTCGAGTTGCACCAAGGAGAGTGTGCCTTGGATGCCTGCCTTGGCTTGCACATCTTTCAAGATTGTTTCGCCTTTCGACATGTTGCGCGCGCCGATTATGACATGGTACTTTGGAGATGCAGAGGCAATATAAATGACGGTGTCCAGACCGATACCGTTGGTTGCTCCTACAGAGGCTATCAGTATGACGAGCTTGGTAAACGTCCGGAGGGCTGGTACCTGTTACGAGCACAACCTCCTTGTCTGGGTTCGAGGACATATTTATTTTGAATCGATTAATTTGTGGTAACGGATGACATGCAGATTTTCGACTGAAGTAGAGGAGATGGATTTTGTGATACTCAAGCTGGGGTGGAAGGCGGGCGAATTTATATCTTGCCAGCGATTCAGCACAACATGAACGGGTCTTACGGATGTCCACCAGGCGTAATCCACGACGAATAGAGTACGGTCTGGAACTTGCTATAGACCAAATAGGCAATTGTAACATCAGAAACCCCGTAGATCGAGAAGGAGCTGCGGCCTGATCCGGAGTTAGTTGTCTAACTCCGATTCGCACGGCCTGATGAAGTAATGCAAACGCCCCACAAAGACATGCTATGTATGAAGACTTACTCATGTCCATCGTATATACGAACGCACGAATAGTAAATCGCTGCATGATCAGATGTGAGGATTGAGTGTATGGATGACTACATCGCAGGCTGCACTTAACGCATAAATCCGAGAGGCGCTTTCCGTTTAGAATACCGAGCCAGATCCCATGCATGGTGGACGAGAAGGTGTGACGCTGAATAGCATGACTCACAAAGAACAGGTAGGAACTGTCAGAGCATACCAGGATCGGTCTCCTCATAGGCTGTACGCAATTTCCAAGTGTTGATCGTATCGACGCTGTGCACCCCAGTGTGCCTTCACCCGTTCACTTGTGGCATCCAATTCTGACCTGCACCGCTTTTCCTGAGCGAGGAACGAAGCCTGTGCCAGAAGTACCCCAAAAACCCACCAAAGCCGTGTATTACATGTTGGTTAAAGCCGTGATAACATAATTTGCACTTGACTGGCTTCTCTTTTGCAGCCTAGTCAATGGCGTTGGAAGTGCTTGTGACCGTTTCGAACACTCGAGGACGTGCTGACTTTGCACGGCTTTTGAAAGAATACTGACTGCTTAAGACGAAGTCTGGGTAGATATGGTTGGTTGGCACTTCTGTCGTCGCGAACATTCCTTTGATACAATGCCAGTACTTATGACGCAAGACAAAAAGGGGGCTAATTGAGCATTTCACGATGGTTGACAAGAGGACGCGTGGGGTAAGAAATCTTGAGATTAGCGCGGCGCGACACGACGTCATGGCGGCTCAACCCACCAGACGTCTCAACGCGCCTAGAAGCGACCTGATGTCGCACTTTGTCGAGTCACTCAGCCCTGAACGCGCATAGCGCCGCTGACAAGATGCCCTCCCTTGTTCGCAAGCTGCTCATCTTCGCCGCCGTTGATGGTCTCATCCTCCAGCCGTCCCCGCCCCGCAACCATCCGCCCGCTACGCAGCAGGCCATCAAGGTCGACTACAAGGGCAATGTCGGCCCCCTGTTGAAAGACAGGCGCGAAGAAGATACGGCGCCCGTGTCTGTGGAAGCGCATGGCATCATCGGTACGCGCGCAATCATTGGCGCATTGCGACACAGGCTGACCCTGCTCTAAGGACTACTCAAAGTGGCTACTTCGTACTTCCTGATATCCATATCCGATCGCGAACAGGTGGCGCTCATACGCGGCAAGCCCATCTACAAGATCACCGATATCGCCCTCATCCCCCTCTCCTCGCAAGCCGACGCCGACAAGGCCATCGCAGCCACGCGTGACCATCTGAAGCGCCGCAACCGGGCGCCCGGCCTGGAAGACGAAGACAGCGATAGCGATAGTGAGGATGGCGCGCCCAGTGTGACGGACTCGCTTGTAGAGGACTCATCGTCCACACCAAGCGAGGTCAAGGATTCGGTCACCGGACAAAAAGGCAGTGCGCAGCGCAAGACGAGTGTGGCCGAGGACGTTATACAAAGAAAAGGTGTATATGGCAGATTCGCTGACAAGTGGTTCTCGCGCAAGGGTTGGAGTGCTGACAACAGGCGTCTGCAAGGGCTGAGCTCAGAAGAGAACCTGGCGGCAAAGAATGCGCCGCAGAACGTTGACTCGGGGATGCCCAAGGAAGAAGAACACCCCAAGAGCGAGTCTAAGCCGGATGCCATCCCTACAGATGACAAGGACATTTTGGAACCAGTCAGCCCAGAAGACATACCCAAGGCCCTGGGCGGCGAGAAGGACGCGGCCACTGTAGCACTCTTACCAAAGATTCTGCAGACCACCAAAATGTACTTTTCATCAGGCAACTTCTTCTTCTCATACGACTATGACATCTCACACGGTATTGGCCAGCAGCAAGCAAGTTCTAGTGTTGCCTTGTTTAAACAATTCGATCCTTTGGTCAGTTTACACCTTGTCCATGTAACGGACGATTGCTCACCAGTATCTAGTTCTTCTGGAATCAGCACATCATCGCACCTTTCATTGACGCGGGCCAGCATGCTTTTGTGCTCCCCGTAATGCAAGGCTTCGTTGGTCAACGACCTTTCACGATCAAGACAGCTGATGGCCAGTCGAACAGTCTTGTGGTCGACCCGAGTGCCACTCCAGATGACATCCAGCTCCAGTCCTGGCATGAAAAGCAGAAAGAGGACTCACAGTTCAATACGGAAGCCAGTGGCGAAGCATCTGATCCCGATGCCTCTCTTGTGGACGGCAAAGACTTCCTGTTGACACTCATCTCGCGACGTTCTATCAAGCGAGCTGGACTTCGTTACCTGCGACGGGGCACAGATGACGAGGGCTGTACCGCGAATAGCGTCGAGACGGAACAGATCCTATCCAACCCGGCTTTTAGCACGACGCGAGACAAGATTTTCTCCTTCACACAGATTCGAGGCTCAATTCCCCTGTTCTTCTCTCAATCGCCCTATAGCCTTAAACCACAAGTCTCTACTTGGGGATCGTTTGAGACTAATGCTCGCGCTTTCAAGAAGCATTTTGCCGATCTGTCTTCACGCTATGGCGATATATACTGTGATTCGCTCATAGACAAACACGGTACTGAGGCGAAGATTGGTGAGCTTTATGAACAGCATGCAAAGTCGCTCAATGAGAATGGCGGGATGGACGGGAAAGGCAAGCAGCTGGGTTTCGAATGGTTCGACTTCCACAACGTGTGCCGCGGTATGCGCTTTGAAAACGTCTCGAAGTTGATGGATTCAATCGAACCCTTCATGAAATCTTCTGGATGGGTGGAGATCTTAGGAAATCAAGTACAGCAGAAGCAGTCAGGCGTCTTGCGTACAAACTGCATGGACTGTCTGGACCGCACCAACGTTGTTCAATCTGCGTGCGCCAGGACCGCTCTTGAAGCACAACTGTCAATGGGCAGTTACAGCATCGATCTCCAGAATGACCCCAGTACATCGTGGTTCAACACCCTCTGGGCTGACAATGGCGATGCCATATCTCGGCAGTACGCTGGCACTGCTGCGCTAAAGGGCGACTTCACGCGTACCCGGAAACGGCAGATAACTGGTGCGCTTACCGATTTCGGACTGACACTCACGAGATATTACAACAACATCGTGAACGACTACTTTGCTCAGGCAGTCATCGACTACCTTCTCGGTCGCGCTACCGATACCATCTTCGCGGAATTCGAAGCCGATATGAAGAGCTCAGATTACTTTATCGATGTACGCAAAGTGCGGCAGCAGGCCATTGAACGTTCTGCTGGCATCGTGATTGAGGATCGCGACGAAGACTTGGTACATGGCTGGACGTTGAGCGTACCCACTGCTGTTAACCAGGTCAAGACTGCTACATTTGAAGAAGCAGTCCTTCTACTAACAGAAAAGGCCTTGTACTTCTGCCGTCTCGACTGGGGAACAGAGAAAGTACGCGAGTTCGAGCGTATTCCGCTGGAGAATGTGCAAGGCCTCATGCGAGGTGTGTACGTTACGTCCGCACTGGCGCAACGACACACCGACACAAACAAAAACGTTGGTCTCATCATACGATATCGAGCCGATACCAAGGGCGAGCTAGTACGGCGCAATACAAGGGCTCTAGATTCTGGAGCCGCCAGTGATGAGCAACGCAAAGACGACGCCAAGACAGACCAGAAGCAGGATACTGCGGGCCGCTTCCTAGCGTTCAAAGCGCTTCCACCGAGAAGCAGCGTTCCGTCATCCCCTGGCGACAATCCTGACAATGAAGGCGAGGTTGTCAAATCGGTATGCGATGAGATTGTGAGGATCGCCAATGAGATGAAGAAGGGCGGCAGGGATGAAGACAGGACACTGAAGGTAGAGGAAAAGGATATAATCAGCCTTGTGGACGCGAAGAAGAGCACCGGCTACCTGGAACAGTTTGAGTATTCCTTGAAGAAGCTTGTTTGGGGCTAAGCCCGGTCTGACACTGGCCATGTATAATGTCTTATCGTTTCTCATTGTATCTTGTTCAGGAAGCTGTACATAAACCTATGGAAAGATGCTCGTATCATGCGATACAGTCATCCTGTAAAAAGTTACGTTTTCACCATACGGTGTGTCTGAATCGTCGACTTGCCTTGATTGGGGTGTAATGTCCTTGATCCCTATACTTCCCGATGCTCTCGGACGATCACATCAAGAACATCGGAGTCCAGCGACCAGCACGGCGGATTCACGGCGCTTCCAGGTCCCGGCGACTGAGGTGCGTGTGGGGACAATGCGGGTGGCTGCTGGCTACCTGACAATCTTGCGAGAGCTATATCGGGAAATGCATCCGCTTTACTTGTGCTGCACTGCATGTCGCGGGTGCTAAGTAATGTGATATTAAAGACTTGAGAGCGGTGCACCGAGATATATGAGGAAGTCGCGTTACAAGCAAGCCAGCTGGGGAAGTAACGAAAGTACTGGTAAACATTGACCCAGTTTCCTCTCCGCGCTCCAACATCTCCTTTCCCCATCCATCCTCTGCCCGGCGACTCCACTATTCCACGCGATGAAGCGCTTGCGTCGCTGGGACTTGTTTAATCATCAGCGGACCCGCGCCGCATCCTTTTCGGTGCAACGTTCTACGCTATGTCATCGGCACATGCAGCGAAAGACACGACCGCAACAGTGATCGGTCTCATCGCCCCGTAGCGATGGTCACGGCCCACCTAGAGCCTCACCTCGTATAGATGTGGTCAATGGAGTGCACCGGCGCGTCGACCGACATGCCAATTGCATACCAAAGGATGGGTCAGCTGAACGCCTTACTACGGCCCAAAATGCCACGCCCTCTCAGACGACTTGTTGAAGCTTGACAGCTACAGGCTTGCTCGGCACTCGGCTGCGAGCTTAAGCTTTGCACTCAACGGGAGGCGCATGATACGACAACGCTAGCGGCGGCACGGTTGCACGAGGAAAAGCGGGCCGACGTCAGCGTCTCGCGCGATGACTGGCTGCATGCCGTTCTTGATTGCGGTGCGTGACGTCAACTGTGGAAACTCCATACTGTGCTCTGAGCGCGAATTGCACATCGCAAAGGGCCCCACCAAGAACGAAAATTTCTGCTTCATGGGGTGCCCTTGGGGTGCGAAATTGTGGGTGTCTGGAGTCTGGAGGAAAAATGGAGAGACATTGTGCGGAGTGCGGAGGGCTCGCATCTCCGGGTCGATGAGATGGATGCAACCATCAGCATCCTTTGTGGTACAGCCAAACCAGGAAAGGCGAGCATATCGATGATCGCAGCTCCGAGTTCCGTGGCAGGTGGCGCCATGGAAGGCAGAAAGCTTCATCCGCCTGGTTGCCAACCCGTTCCCGTTGTCTCGGCATCAATTGTCCCAAGATTGCGACTCAAAACACAAGCACTAAGCCGACGGATCGTGTCAGGCTTGTCATTTCTTCACTCCGCTGCAAGGCTCCACATCATGCTCCCACCAATCAACGCGTCGTTCTTCGGAGACTATACCAAGCCAGGAAGCATATCAGAGTGTTTTCCGGCCGACGAAGGGGATGACCGTTACCTGGAACCGTGGAAGGTCCGCTGCGGGGCTCCCACGTTGTTCCTGGCTCCCCTGACCCAACCTGCGCGTATGGTATCAAGCCGAGGGAAGTGTGGCATATAAACCCTTTTCGCACCCCGAACGCCAGGCTTGTTCTCCTGTAACCACGCCTGCCAACCTCCGGGTTTCTTTTATACATCCATTGCAGGGTGATTGGCAAGACAAGATACCACCATGGGTTACCAGATCGGCAACATCTACGGCATCACCGCCATTGCGGTCATCGGCGGTGGACTGTTTGGTTTCGATATCAGTTCCATGAGCGCTATGTACGTACTCGCCGTGGCTATCTGAGACTGATGCTAACATTCATAGTTTGCCAACTCAACAATACCGATGCTACTTCAACCAGGGGCCTAAGGGTCCTCCCTTCACAGGCCCCGAGGACGATTGCTCTGGTCCTACCGCCGATGTCCAAGGAGGCATCACTGCAGCGTGAGTCGGCTCTCACCATGTATTACATCTTCAGCAACTGACTCAGTACAGTATGCCTGGTGGTTCTTTCGTCGGTGCTCTCGTCTCTGGTTACCTTACGGATAAGCTCGGTCGTCGCAGGGCTATTCAAATCGGTTGTGCCATCTGGATCATTGGTTCCATCATCTCCTGCGCCGCTCAAAACATCGGCATGCTCATCGTCGGTCGCTTCATCAACGGTCTCTCTGTCGGTATCTGCTCCGCTCAAGTCCCTGTCTACGTCTCTGAACTCGCTCCTCCCTCCCGCCGCGGTCGTGTTGTAGGATCCCAGCAATGGGCGATCACTTGTAAGTACCCACTCGACAAACTCCTGGTGAGACAAAAGCTAATAAGCGCTTCTCAGGGGGAATTCTAATTATGTACTACATCTCCTACGGCTGCAGCTTCATGGAAGGCACCAAGGCTTTCCGTGTTCCATGGGGTCTGCAGATGATTCCTGCTGTTATCCTTGGTATTGGACTTCTGTTCCTGCCGGAATCTCCTCGTTGGCTCGCCCGTCACGACAGATGGGAGGAGACACAGGCCGTTCTTACCCTGGTTCACGGCAAGGGTGATCCCAACAGTCCTTTCGTGAAGCTTGAGCTTGATGAGATTCGTCAGATGATCGAATTTGAACGCCAGAACGCCGACGTTTCCTTCATGGAGCTCTTCAAGCCCAACATGATCAACCGCGTTCACATTGGTATCTTCACTCAAGTCTGGTCTCAGCTGACTGGTATGAACGTCATGGTAAGTTCTGACTGTACCAACTGCATGTGAAACTTATACTGACTTCGTAACTCTCCTTCTGCAGATGTACTACATCACATACGTCTTCGGCATGGCAGGTCTTACCGGTAACATCAACCTCGTCGCCAGTTCCATCCAGTACGTTATCAACGTCTTGATGACAGTTCCTGCTCTTCTCTTCATGGACCGCTGGGGTCGCCGTCCCATGTTCGTCATCGGCGCAGTCCTTATGATGATCTGGATGTTCGCCAACGCCGGTCTCATGGCATCCTACGGCAATCCCGCCCCTGAAGGCGGTCTTGGTGGTATTGCCGAGCAATCCTGGGAGATTACTGGCGCGCCTGCGAAGGCTGTCATTGCTTGCACATACCTCTTCGTCGCCTCTTACGCGCCAACCTGGGGTCCCGCGTCTTGGGTCTACCCACCAGAGATCTTCCCTCTCCGCATTCGTGGAAAGGCTGTTGCCGTCGCTACCTCATCCAACTGGTATGTACAAACCTGCCTATGATGCTTGAAATCATCAAATACTAACTCCGCTCCAGGATCTTCAACTTCGCCCTCTCCTACTTCGTCCCACCCGCTTTCGTCAACATCCAATGGCGCGTCTACATCATCTTCGGTGTCTTCTGCCTCGCCATGGCTATCCACACGTTCTTCCTGTTCCCCGAGACGGCTGGAAAGACGCTTGAGGATGTTGAGGAGATGTTCATGGCTGGAGTTCCCGCTTGGAAGACTAGGGTCGAATACAGCAGCACTCGCCGTGCTGAGCGTGGCGAGGTTGATAACGAGAAGGGTCTTGAGCACAGCCCCGTTAGGGTTGAGAACGCCGAGACCAAGGCTTAGGCTCTATTTAGGAGGTAATGATCGATGGGAAATGTCTAGCATTGGATATGATGAAGAAGAGTAACAGCCACTGGACTGTTTAATCGCAAAGGTACCAACGTACACATTTTGTCACCATAGTCCCATTTCTTAGTGATGTAGAGTGCAGCTCATTATAACATCCGACCCTGTTGATACAGTGTCTGTCGACCTTTACATCTCGGACGCTAACAACAGTTACACAATATGCGACCAGACCTACCGTCTGCAGTGCTGATTCCCCCCTCCTTTTCGCCGAACATCATTCGCCGCGACGCGTGTGCCCGACTAGGCTAGCGTGACGCGTCGCGACTTCCGCCCGCCTTCCGTTCCTCTTTCACGTTCATCCCCGCTGCAGCGTTTTGCTCGGTATCTTATCCACTGCAGTTCAGTTGGGCATGTGCTCTGGTTCCACCCCTATCTTCTGCAGTTATGCGTCACTCAAGAACGGTTCGTGAGACGTCCATGTAGCCCCAGCTGGTGAACAGAACTCTTTAAAGTAGTATGGATGCTAGGTGATAGGCTAAGCTGCACAGGTGTAAGGAGCGGGTGTAGGTTTCTCTGTTAAAGCTGCTAAGGCTAAATGTAGAGTAGTGCACAGCTAAAAAGAGGCGTCTTACACTCTCTTTAGCAGTAGTAACACGCTATAATAAATTATAAGAGAGCTATAGAGTAGAATTAGGGGTATATAGGCTGTTGCTTTGCGAAAATTAGACTTTATAGGGCCGCTTTGCGGGAGTTAGAGACTCTGTATTGTATTGTTAGATGCTGCAAGTTTGATGGATGGAATCCATGCTGCCCGATCATCACAACATTCGCAGTTTGTTTAGAACAATGATAGCGACTTGTTCATTGGTGGGGTCTATGTATATAAAACCCATATACTCCTTCACCTCGACAGCTAAATAAGCGGCGCATTGCTCACGCTTAGCAGACTGCATGTGTCTTTCCAGTCTTTGCCTGTAGACTGTGGTCCTCGTCGAAGTGATCTGTCGCCTTCTTCTTAAAGATGGGGCTGATAATGGTCGAACGACGACGCATTTCGAATGCATGCTGCCTGTGCTCCTCGATCTTCTTCGCGTCGAGCTTGTCCAGCGTCGACAGCGCAAGCTTGAAGTCGGCAAGCAGTGCGTCACAACGAGACTTGGTGAAGTCCTCGCGCACAACCACACGCAGCATCTTCATCTTCTCGGAGTGAGGGGCCATCGTGTATGCGGGAACGACCCATCCGCGCTCGCGTAGTTGATGAGCACTTCTCTCGTTAGTTGCAGTTGCAGAAAAAATGGGGTGCACACTTACATGGCAAACTCATCGTACTGCTTGCCAAGATCTTCATCAATGCGGCAAGCAACGAGAGGAAGTCCAGCGCCTCCCCTTTGACTCATGATGATAAAGCCCAACGCCTCGAGGTTCGCGGCGAGATAGTCGGCCGTACGCGTCAGGTTCAGCATGATCTTCCTATATCCTCGCTTTCCAAGACGAATGAGCTGGTAGTACTGTCCAATGATTTGCGAAGCGCCGCGGGAGAAGTTGAGTGTGAAAGACGCCTGGTCAGCACCGAGGTAGTTGATGTTGAAGACGAGCTCCTGGGGAAGGTACTTGGGGTCGCGCCACACGACCCAGCCGACACCGGGGTATACAAGTCCGTACTTGTGACCAGAGACGTTGATGGTCGTGACCTTTGGGAGGCGGAAATCCCATAGTAGACCAGGGTTGACGAACGGAGCGACAAACCCACCGGACGCGGCGTCGACGTGAATATCGACATCGATATCCTTCTCGACGAGGAGGTCGTTGATGGCTTTGATATCTTCGTATTCGCCAGTGTAGGTCGTTCCCAGGATTGCGCCTATTCGAATTAGCTCATTGTCCTCTTATAGATGCTGTAATACCTACAAATTCCAATGGTGTTCTCATCGATGAGATCAATGCATTCCTTGGGGTCCATCACATAGCGCTCAGTAGTGCAATATACGTATCGCTCTTCGATATCAAAGTATCGGCATGCTTTCTGCATACAATCAGTATGCTTCTCCTTCTTGTCTGCCCGAAACGGCTCAGCAATAGGGCTACATACCTCCCAGCAGACCTGTACAGCCGAGTTCATGATCATGTTTGGCTTGTCGTAGGGCTTGCCCTCGGCCTTGCGCTTGTTTTGCCAAAGCTTCTTCTGGGCCAGTACACCCAACTATGCTGTGTCAGCTCAACAGCTTCCAGCTTCATACCACTGTATTCACTGACCATGATGGCTTCAGAAGACCCAATGGTAGAGGTGCCGATTGTGTTCGCCTCTGGATCTGCCGGCGCATTGAACAGCCTGGCGATCATCGATACACATCCTGTTCACAATTCAGCAAACATTCCTCAGCCCATTTTGTAGTGTATGTACGAACGGTTCTGGATATCGGCGCTGACAGGGTACTCTTCGTAATCGATGAAGTTCTTCGAGAAGGCGTCGCTGAGGTAGAGGGTTATTGGGAGGTCACGAAACGCGGGCTTGTTCGACATACACCATGAGCTTCTCGGCCTCTTCTTCCTGCCCATATGTCAGTCTGTGTCTATCCGATAAATGATCATAATAGCTTACCATGTAAGTTGTAACGAATGAGGCCAAGTTCAGTGTCGGGGTGCCATCGAGCGTGAGATCGTCCTTGATCATGCGGTATGCACTAGCATATGGTCAGCGATGCTGTCGCAGCTGTGGTGCGGCGCATAGTCTGGTGTGTTCGATGCCAATAGTGCATGTAGCAAAGTACGTACACATGGGGAGGCATTTCTCGGTCCTAGATCGTGTCAATTCCGGGTATAGCTACTCAAAAGGGCTGGGCTCACCGGCATCTCGTGTCTCGGCAGATCTTCAGCAGCATATTTGGAACCGTAGACGGTAGCAGTGTAGTCGTCGGCTTCATCGTCTGGTGTCAGATTGATGGTAGTGGTGGCATCAATGGCCTCGAACTGGCTCTGCTCCTCGGAGACTTCCTTGTGGGTTGCTACACGGTTGATGTGCACCATACTTGCGGTCGTAGGGTGTGTTTATGGAGGGGTCTGGAAGAGATAATCGTGCCTGCCTTCTATGATCGAGGTGCAGGTGCGAGGAAAGATCAAGGAGGAAGAGAAAGCAGGAAGCCACGTCAAGGAAGCAGACAGGGCAGCCTAAGAACAACCGGAGCTGCCGCAGAATCAGCAGCTTATATCGCTCACCAGCTCATGTCGCGCCTATCATGCAGCATCAACACGCCGCCCGCGTTCCAGCTCACTCTGCTACCCCACCACGACTTGCATACGACATACGTTGGGGGCCACCTGCTGCAGGCCGACGCTACACGACGCGTACGTCGATTCATCATCCAGACCGCCTAGCGTGTCTCCGTAGCCATTTACTCTACATGAGGCGTTTGAACTGGGAATAATCCAAGTAAACAGACGCACGATGTCGCGCCCACGGTGCTCATTCGAGAGAGACAACATGTCATAGCGGGGTACAGGCCGTTCGCTAAGCATTTGGCCCGTGAAGCTTGTCTGGCTAGTGGCCCTGTTTCCTCACACCGCCCTGCACATGCCTTCCTGCTTTCGGCGACGAGCTAACGCCTTTCGAGATGGACTATCGGCGGGGTAGTGCCAGGTACGATCTGCCCGGGCGAGTGTCGGGTTCTGCTCCGCAATGACATTTCACAACCTTCGGGGCTGAGAAGATATGTGCTGGTGGTAGGTATCAGCTAAGCCATGCCGGATTATGCGTAGCTGACGAGAACGTTATTGCAGCAAGGTCGTCGCACAACAGGCACCGTGTCAGCAGAGTTCGGTCGCAGGTTCGCTTCCAACCTTAACACTGGTAGCGTCCGAGTATATGGCTAGGTACTGATTGGATGGCTCTTATGTGCCGCTGAAAGACAAGGCTGCGGGTAAGTCGCGGCGCGAACCTAGGTGTGCGCAAGTGAGATTCCCAAGCATTCCAATAGGTGACTATTTCCACTAGTGCTGAGTCAATTGAGCACTGTCACGGCATTGGGGACTGCAGTGCAACATATATTACGGAGGCAAGCAGCGTTGGACTGCAAGCATGGAAGTATATTTGAGTATCGTTTTATACGCAGAGCATTGCGACAATCGGTATCAAATAGCCAAGACATCTCAACGCCTTGACCATGCGTGGTTGCTGAAGCGAATCATGTACGCACCGAATGAGAGCTGAATTACGAGCGCAAGCGTGGAACCATAGTAGCGTCAACCCGTCTTGGCCAAGAGAGCAATGCTTGTTATGCTCGAGCAAATGTCGAAAACTGGCTCGAGAGGTGTACTTGCTTCGGCTTCAATTTGCGGGCGGCAGGACGACCCGGGGGTTTGAATGTGCACAACGAATGTACAGCGCTTTGGAGTTAGCGAATGTGTTGCTCCGAATAGTTTACATGCGGTGGTCGTAGTACCCAATGCAGGTATTCGAGTCCAAACGACTACTCCAGTTGAATGCTGGCCGGAGTGCTTGTCTCAACGAATATCCGTACAGGCCGGCGATGAGCTATCTATAGTCTGTAGGGAGCCTTTTGCTTCATATAATGTTCGCAATGCTGATGCGACTTGTGCCTGACGGTGTCGGACTTGGGTTTGGCGCCATCTTTGGTGGTGGTGGTGCTTCCGGTGCCAACTGCACGCGCTTAACAGGATTATGGGGTGGAGGATAGTAGGCAGGCGATTGCGTGGATCGATGAAGGAGCTCATCCATCAGCTGCTTGACCATTTGCTCAACCTTGCTCCACTCATACGGTTCAGTTGTAGTGTTCATCGGTGAACCAGATGACGTGCGCAATGGTAGTGCGTCCCGCATCGGTTCATCGCCGCTCGGCGATCTTGTAGCGATGGGGGTCGGGTCTGGCTTCATGCTCGAAGAGATCAAATTATCACCCGCCCAAACCCAAGAATGCTCAAGGCTGCTTTGAGCGTCCGCACTGACGTACGCGATCATCTCCTCATCCTGCTCGAGCTGATGACTGCTTGCGCGCCCGGTACGCACTCTGTCGAACATCCTTTCGAGGAAGAATACCACATGCTTTCCGCACGCCGTGTTGACCTTCCGTCGATTGCCAATAGCCCTAGAGAGATGCAAGCAAACGAGTGCAGCCTTGTACTCGCCACGGAAGCATAGCACAAGTATACATCTCCACAAGTGCAAACATACGGCATTGCTCGCTATCGAAGCTACTAGCTCTTCCCATGTTTTTCCAGAATCCTGTTTGGGAGGATTGTGCAAGGCCCTTGACACATACGTTGCCGTGTCTTGAGAAACAGAAAAGCACCGCTTTAGAGCACTCACTCGCTCCGCAAGACCGGCTACTGGAGTCAGATTGCGCCGGTACACACTAAAGCGAGCGGACAACAAGCAAAAGATTGTAGGCAGCGCCGACATGTCGAACAGTGTATTGGAATCAGGCTGGTAGGCTTCAGGAAGGAGCAGCAACTTAAGTCGAAGCTCTTCATCAAAGCTTTGCAGGCTCTGTGGGAGAACTACGCTTGATTTGAGAATTTGCCGCAGTGGCGCATATAGGCGTGTGATGTGTATGTTCGCCATGAACCCAGTATAGTGAGTTGGCTTCGCTAACGAGCGGAAGGAACTGTTCGGTTGGATGTAGCGGTCGTCCACGGCGGATGGCAGAGATATTTCGCAGTCGATTTCGTTGATGATCATAGGCTTGCCTGTCTCAAGCGACATGATCCTATTTCAAAGTCAGCTGCAGTTGGCAAAAACAGGTGAGAAACAATTTCCATACCTATCGCGAACGTAGATGGACCACCAGAGCCTACGTCGGATCTCACCGTCGACAAGAGGCCAGACATCGACTTCAGGGCATATTTGCAATTCCTGAGCCATTCTCGCGGCAGAGGCGAGCCACATAGAGCCCGCAGGGCCCAAGTTGCACTCAGTAGCGTAGATGCTCAACAGAAGTGCTGCTTGGGCATATGTAACTGAGACATCATGCGGCCAGGACTGGAGAACAGCAGTCGCGGTCTCATACATTGCCTGGCCCTTTGACACTGAGGTAGGAGAGTTGGTGTGCCCCGGTTCAGCTTGCAAAGCGCCACAAGCCAATACCGCAAAGAATAATCCGACCCATTCACGAGAGCAACCCTCGAATGTTTTCGAAGTGTACACTTCGTCCACTTCTCGCTGAAAAGTGGGCCAGTGAACAGCAGGATACGACTCGTGTATTGTCTCCATGTATGAGCGAGCGAGGTACGCAAAGTCTGCGCGTATTGGTATCTCGGGTGACCGCCAATTTGCCAATCCAGCGCCCTTTGGATCGTGATGGGGTGTAGAAAATATGCCTTGGGCATGTGTTCGGATGTTGCTGCGGACCTGGTCGAAGTTGTTCAAGGCTGGCATTGTGATCGGACGTGGTCCCTGTATGGCGCCAATCTGAGCTTCAGAAAGCCTGCGCTTCGTGTCTGTCCGTTCGGGATCTAAAGGCTCACCATCGGAGACCTTGGTGCGCAGCTGAGAGTTGACATGAGTCAACTCGGCAATCTGACTCTGAAGATCCTGGACCTGTCTATGCAACGTAAGCAACTGTTCGTCCAAGTGGGCTAAGTCATAACACGTACTTGATGGATGACATTCGCCGGTTGGTCTCCTTGGTGAATTGACACCTGTGGTTGCGGCTCGAGCATTCCGAACAAGCCGATGTCTCGGTTGCATCGCACTGTACTAGTGATCAGTCACATCCTCACATGGTGTCCAGTTCAATGCCCTGACATTGCTCATGGGAGCATGTCAATCTCAGCAAAGCTCATGCGCAACTAGATACGCATGCGCTCGACGCGACTGAAAGGGAAGATGGTCGTCTAGGTGGCCAGTACCTGATCATCCATCCCCAATCTCGCCTGTCCGCCTCTGATGGCATTGCTGGAATGCCACCAAAACACTTGCTTTTCATGTACGTATGAACCCTCTATTTTCTTTACTCACCTTGACTTTGCGTTCTCGACAAGCATCGCACGAGGGATCCTTACGTCTCTGTCTGTATGCGCGTTTTTGCGCGTTCAAGTTCGCGGACGATATCTGAGTAGGGGATATCATCAGGCTGGTGCCATCGTGATTGTGGTCCGGCAGGCTTCCAGATACCGTACTTGGTGAAGTGGAATGGCTATAAGAGTTCGAAGAATACCCAGGTGAACGGGAGCCAAGCTGTGGGCCAGTAGGCGCCGCCAGAGTAGTCGTGCGAGCAACCGGATGCGACATCGTGAACGGACTTGGTGGTGGTATCATGGTCCGTGGCGACTGCCCACTGGAACCTGGCGGAGATTTGCGCATCGTGAGAGATAGCCCAAGCGCTCGAAGACAGGCCGGGTGTGGGTATCGAAATTCGCTTGGTAGGTAACAAGTTCTAGTCGAGATGATGTCGCTATGGAGAAAGAGTAAGTGGTCTCGGTAGAAGCCGAACACAGCGCTACTCAGAACGGGCCAACGATATTAGTAGCTTGTGGGACCAGGTAGACGTGTTGAACCAATGGAAGCCAGCCGTCAACACCTCATGCTGCCTTGGCGTGATGCAAGATGCGGAAGATGGAAACTTGTGGATGAACAAGATAAGTGACAGGTCTTCGCTCCAAGTGGAGAAACCGTGCAAGCGAGCGGTAGGTTGGGCAGATTGAGTGACTCGGGCATACAGAAGGCTGGAGCGCGA
The DNA here is from genome assembly GCF_023758015.1 of Alternaria viburni. NCBI lineage: Eukaryota > Fungi > Ascomycota > Dothideomycetes > Pleosporales > Pleosporaceae > Alternaria > Alternaria viburni. The sequence goes on from NW_026055777.1 coordinate 517,023, forward strand.
TAGTCGGGTCTGTGTCGCCTGAGTAAGTGCTGTCAGCCAGCCGCTCGGCTGAGTGGCCGAGATGCCACAGCTTTAGGTTAGGGTCAGTGGCTAGACTGGTTAGGGTGAACTGCGAGATGGTGTGTGATGATTGAACTTTCACGGCCGTGAGGAGACAAGAAACGCTTCGGCAGACGGCAAGGTTCGTGGGAACGATGTTAAGTCTCGGCAAAGATCCGATGAAGGAAATACTGGGTATTTCGGGGCGTCGTATGGGGCTAGTATGCTAGTCAAAATGCTGCAATGATCAGCTCAATTCCCAGTTGCAGTGAAGTTCGTCTAGCAACCTTGTGGTAAGGCGGTAGAAGGACCCTGTCAGGTCGCCACCTTTCGATCTCGGATGGATGCTCTGAGCGACACAGGGGATTGGCGAAGGTGCTTCGTTTAAAGCACGTGTCGACTTGGCGACGCGCTGAAATGGAAAGGAGCTTCGGGGACCCTGTACAAAGCTCCGTATCCTGGGAAAGTAGGGGACTTTAGCAAGCCTTGTTCAACAACACCACGAAGCAGAGGCCTCCTGTGCATTCGACGTACCGGTATACGGGAGGAGCAAAGTTTATTGCGGGTTGATAGTACCACGAATGCCCAGATATGTGGTTTGGCTCCCGTCCACGAGTGGACCGATAGAAGTCGTCGTGCAAACCTATGTTTTTGTGTCTCGTGAGTACTGCCCAATGGCTCCGCACACGGCATACAGCTGGTGCTGCTTCGACTAGAATGAGACGAAGCGAGTGTTCTAGTTCAAATTCTACACGGGCTGGCAGCTCCGTTAGCAGGCTCGGACGTAGATCCGGATGGCTAGTCTTACCTGACAGCTTGTCCGGCTCTGATGAAGCCTCATGTTCCAGAAGATGATCGGTTCGTGCCTAAATGCCAGACGGTCCACATGGCTTCACCCAAAACGTCCAAGGCATACCTTTTCGGCGAGATTCATACAGGGGTGTACCTGCATGCGGCATTGAAGAAAGGCACTTCGCTAACGCCTGCAGCCATGGCAAAAGCACACGGGATTTCGAATCTGCAAGCACGAGGATTACTCGGATGAAGCGCTCTGGACTTTGAAAGACGATGGCGAAAAAGGCGCCGAAGGATCAGTTTTCGGTCCCCAAGAAGATAGGGAACACCGTCATGGTGGTTCACTAGCGACCTGTCCCGACATGCCCTAGTGGGATTCGCGGAGACTGTAGCCAGGCCTCCCCAGCCACAGCACGTTGAGCGGTGGAATCGCCGTGCAAGGTACGCCACAGCCACATCAATTGCCGTGTGGCTTCCGATTTGTTGGCAGACCTTGAAACTACGTAATGCTCACACTGATGTCACTATGAACAAGATTCTTCGTACATCTTCTTGGGTAAGTACACTAAGCGTTGAATTAACACTACCTCATTCAGGACAGTGTTCCGAGAATTGTTCTGCGCGCGTCGCCGGAGAACATCCCTGACCTTGCGGCGCCCGTCATCAGGCGTGGCACCGCTTGCAAAAACGTGGTTCCCCACGTTGCAGCGCGTGCCCGCGCCCGTCGCGGAAGCCCCACAGGCAAGGCCAATGTATCGCTAGTCTGTCCTTCTGTTGATTTCGAGCTTGGCGTCGACAGCGGCTCGGCCAGTCAGATGCAACGTGAAGAGCAATGCGAAGCCGAGGTGACCAGAAACCAGGTCAAGGCGGGTGGAAATTTACTGCCAACTGCCGAACCGCTCGTCTAGACCGCGCCGCGGCCCCTCGCCACCTGAAACTGACAGCTGCCGGATAGCAAGCCCGGATAGGTGCCTTACGAGGCTTTTGACGGGCGTCTCAAGAACGGTGCTATGTTTCTGATACACGGCAGGGTACATTGCGGTATCCGCAAGAGCGAGCACCAATCTCAATGGTCTGTAGCATCTGTTGAGCGTGTCGATCAGGACGTGCATACCAGAGGCCCGCAAAATGCTTCTACGGTACGATTTGTGTCTGCAAGTCGGAGTTTTGATCTTTTTATATCCTGTGCGCCGTTGCACATGTCGCGTGGAGCGGAAGGTATGGAATGTGACACCCGACGTCTGCTCAAGTATCGATTTGATGCCGTCCCCTCCGGCCGCATAGTTGTGTGTCGACGAGGCCCGTACGTACTCTGAGTAGTAAACAGAAGTGAAAAGATCTACAGTTGTGATCGCTCGTTGATCATCTATGATTGCGCGGCCCCCTGGCGGGTCGGTAGCTTCCGTCCAAGGAAGGCAGCCGATGGGGTTTCGAGAAAACAGACTGGGATGACAGGAAGAGTAGCGTGCTGTGAGCCGCTCATCTGCGAGAATGGACCGAATGTGTCTTGGCGGACCCGAAGTTGAGTTCTGCAACCCGAGTTTGACGTGCGATCGGCCCTCCGATAAGACGCCGTTGGAGGCAGGCTAAAATTTCGCCGGTGATCTTTCGCCTGGCGGTTTCCAACCGGGGCGATCAGCACATGTCAGTCCCGAATAGGAGGTCATGCAGAAAATCTCTTAGACGCTTGGAGAAAGGGAGAAGCTTGTCTCTGGCGGGCGGATGGAGATCTGCGAAATTCGGAGTCGTGTTGGGGTAGAGTGGCGACGTGATAACGCGTCGTCCTGTTCGCGGCAGTTTCTCCAGGTCGGCGAGGAGAGCGAGAACAGTATGTATCGACAGCAAAACCGTTGAAGGATGCACGTTGATGCTCCTGCAATATCCGCTACGCTCTTCATGGTGGGTGCGCGTGGTGTCGTCGGAATGCGCCAAGTTCTTCGCGCCTTCCATGCCTCCCGCCGACTAGGAAGCCGGTGTTTACTTCCGATACTCGAGGCGGGCGCACTGGAGCGCGCACACTACCTGGGCATTGGACCTTCGCTCGCGTGCCGTAGCCATCGTCGACATCTCACTTGAGCAATGCGATTCACGTTGAGTCTCGACGTTGTGGCCCTCGAGTCCAGCCATGTCTCACACCAGCGTCCCCATTATGTCCTTGTACGATGCTCCGAGATTGCCGCACACCTAGATCCGACAACCTTAACTGCACCTCTAGCCAACACTCGAGATGATGCTTTTTCTTGTAGCGCAGCGCGCGGCGCAGATAAAAGCACCCTGGTATTCTCCGGAACTATGCGTGGAGGAGATGGGCAAGCTTTAGAGCGAATTATTCTCCGACTCGATGTCACGCATCCGCCTGGTCGCAATGTATCGTGTATATTCCCACCTCGACTTATGAACAACGAATCAACGACTCCCTCATTGAAAGTCCTCGTCACAACCTGAGAAAGAGCATGTGCACTGGATAACACGCTACCCCACGCAGTAGACTAGCGCGACTTACAGCCTCGGTACATCACGTATGCATTGATACAACTTCGGATGGCTGGGCACCGTCAGCACCGAGGTCGTTACATGAGCAGTCGTGAATCACGACTAATCAACACTCCCACATAGTAACGCATTGTTGGTGTGCACATCACGTTCGATTGTTGCCAAATACATAATACTCGATATATACGATCATCATGGCATCAGCGGAACAAGATGTGCAGCTGCACGACTTTACCAACATCTTCAGCTTGAAAGGCAAAGTAGCAGTCGTGAGCGGCGGATCTCGAGGATTAGGTCTCCATGCAGCATCAGGGTAAATGAATCCATCTGCTTCCATCCATCATTCCAGCGCACCTGCCTAACACAAGACCAGTTTGATGCAAGCTGGCTGCTCCAAGATCTTCATCACCTCCCGTAAAGCTTCAGCCTGCGATGCCGCCGTCGCAGCCCTAAATGCGCTCCCCAACAAGTCACCTGGTGCAGTAGCTATTTCTATTCCCGCGGATAGCTCCAAGGTCTCCGAGATCGACCGTCTTGTGCAGGAAGTCAGCAAGCATACCGATCACGTGGACATTCTCTTTGCCAATGCAGGAGCTACCTGGGGCAGCAAGTTTGAAGAGGCGGATGAGAAGAATGGATGGGATAAGGTCATGGACTTGAACGTCAAGGGTGTCTTCTTTACAATCCAGAAGTAAGTCTTTCGTTTCTTTTACTATCTGATAATAGCGCTGATATAGGCGCAGACTCACACCCCTCCTCACCAAAGCTGCCACAGTCCAAGACCCCTCGCGCGTCATCGTAACAGGCAGCGTAGCAGGGATTGGCGTGGGATCTCTCGGTGAGACAGGCTCTTGGTCGTACTCCGCATCCAAGGCCGCAGTCCTGCATCTTGCGCGCAACCTTGCTGTTGAACTAGGGCCCAGACACATTCTTGTCAACGGTATTGCGCCAGGATTCTTCATGAGCAAGATGGCAGGTGTACTGATGGAGAAGGCTGGTGGTGAGGAGGCGTTGGGAAAGACTAACCCGAATGGAAGGGTAGGAAAGCCAGAGGACATCGCAGCTGCAGTTGTATATCTGAGCAGTAGGGCTGGCGGACATGTCAACGGAGACACAATTGTGCTCGATGGCGGCAAAATTCATGGAAGTAACAAGTTGTAGAATTTAGGAAAGACTAGGCCTCGCCCTCAGGAATACGCATCCCATGCATTCCCCTATATCCACTCTTCTCGGGCTTCTTCCATCCCTTTAACACCTCCCCTTTGACTTCTTCCTTGATCTCATACACTTCCACCCGAATAGGTCGGCACGTACTCTTCATCCCCTCATCATCATCTCTCTCTTTCTTCTCTTTTCCCTCTTCCGCCTGCGTCCAGCCCCACCGGCTTAGGTCACCACCTGGGCATGTACTCAGCGCACATAACAAGTCCAACTCGGCGAAGAAGGTAAGACAGCTATCCTTGGTCGCAGGACTAACTTCCATGAAGTAGCGGCCTTGCGAATCTAGACCTGTGACTTGGAATACGTTGAGTACGTCGTGAACGTCGAATTCTGTCAGTCCATATGGCAAGATGGAACGGACGAGGTTGGAGTGGCAGTGGTAATCGTAGGATGAGGATGTCAGCATGTTAGAAACTGCGTTAATCGTTAGCATAACTTCCGCATACTCTATTTGAACGGAAGAATCTAAAAGAACAAGAAGAGTCCAGCGGTACAGCCCGTTCCAAACCAAACCCCAGACCCGCGCATTCAAACATACCATAAGGATCACACCTCGTCCCCAACAAATCATTACACCGTCCACCCCACCTCGTAACCCCACCCCTCTCATCCCTGCTGCTCTCCCTCCCCTTTCCCATTCCCTCACCCTTCCCCTCGGAATCCCTAATCTCACACCCATCCTCCACAAGCCCACACATCGGCCTCATAAACGGGAGGCAACTCCACAGCCTATCCCCCTGCACCACATGACTCCCCTGCAACTGCCTCGTCCTAGACGCCCAGAAGCGCTCTCGGGGATCATGCTGGTTCCACACGTTTAAATCGCCGACTTGGGGGCCTTCGGGCGTGGAGAGACGGAAGAGGGAGCCCGCGGGTACGGTCCAGGCTTTTCCGCTGCGGGGTGGGATGGTGAAGTCTTGTGTTTTTACTAAGGAGGTGGAGGGGAGGGTGCGGAGGGTGGTGTAGAGGGCGGTTGGGGGGTGGAGGGGGGAGTCGGCGGATGTGGGGAAGTAGGCTGGGGCTGGGGGAATATTGGTCCTGTCGTTTTCTGCCATGGTGGTTGTGCTTGTTGGTAGAGGGAATATGCTGGCGGTGGGCAGGGTTATGATCGCGATCTTGTATAGATATGGTGACACGGATCGGAGTTGTAGATAGAGTTTGGGCCGGTATGTCATCCATATGTCGGGCATGACTTCACACCAACCGGTATCCACATCTACGGGTCCATGAGCCGGCGATAAGCGTTGTGTAGGATGCATGTGCCGATGTCGGATACGCCATGAGCATGGTACGAACAAGAGCGATTGCTGTGGGAGCTGTGCCGATGAGAACGTCTGGTAGGCAAGCGAATAAGAACACAGAATGCGAGTATTGTAAGGTTCTACATGTGCGATTTGAGTACAGCTATCGATACCTTTGTTTAGATATTCTCATTCCGTTTAGACAGCACTTTTTAACTCCAATGCCCCGACCTTTTACATCCCAAATGCTATATGCGATATGTGTGAACGGAGAAACTGAACTGTGAAGCGTTTGTAAGACTTCATGCCGCTACACGCCCGCACTCTTGACGTCTGCCTGACTGCCATTAACAGCAGCCTCTAGCTTATCCACTATGGTGCTTCCATTTTGTTTGCCGTTCCGTGTGGGACTTGAGTCTGGGCTGGGGATCTCGAGGGTGTTCGATCGCTTGGGACGGAAAGGAATGGGTGTGGTAGGTCTCGACGATAGGAACTGTGATGTGTTAGTCAAAGTGCTGCTTGTTATCATGAGCGAAGACTTACTGAAGAAGCTGCGCTCAACATAGCGATGAGAGACGCTTGAACCACATCCTGGTGGATACCAACACCCCAGACCTTCTGACTGCTCTGTGCGGCTGTGCAACCAATGTAGGTCGCGGCCTTCGCGTCTTTGCTTGTACCAATTGTGTGTTCGTTGTAGTCTACAACGTCCAGGTCGATACCCAGGCTCCTCAGTGCATCGGCCAGCGATGACAGTGCACCAGTGCCGGAGCCCTGGATCTTGTGTTCCTGTCCATCAATCTCAATGACACCGTTGAAGATACGGCGCAGGTTGCGGCTGCTGACTGTTCGGCCGTCTTGCGGTGGCAGAGGTGTCTCTGATCGGTCGGCCTTGATTTCGTAATCGACAAGGGAGAAACGAGGGTTGCGCTTGAGGTGGTAGGCTTCTTCGAAGAGGTTCGTGATCTCGGTTGGCAGGAGTTCGCGGCCGAGCATGTCGGTCTCCTTCTGCACAATCTTGGAGAAGGCGATTTGCAGACCACGAGGCAGGTCGAGTTCGAGCTGGCGCTGGATGATCCAGGCGATTCCTCCCTTTCCACTTTGTGAGTTGACGCGGATGATGGCTTCGTACGTGCGGCCGATATCTTGGGGGTCGAGGGGAAGGTATGGGATCTGCCACCGGCTCTCGTTGTCCGCGCCGTTCTTCTTGCGCATCTGGAATCCCTTCTTGATTGCGTCTTGATGTGAGCCGCTGAAGGCGCATACAACAAGCTGGCCTCCGTATGGCGCGCGCGGATGTATCGGGATCTTGTTGCAGCTCTCCACCATATCGATGATTGACTTCAGGTCAGAGAAGTCGATCTTTGGATGTATGCCCTGGGTGTACAGGTTCAAGCCCAGGGTGACGAGGTCGACGTTTCCTGTGCGCTCTCCGTTGCCGAACAGCGTGCCTTCTACTCGGTCTGCACCCGCCATTTGTGCCAGTTCTGCCGCCGCTACTGCGCATCCTCGGTCGTTGTGTGGGTGTAGAGAGACGCAGATCTTCTCCCTCTCGGAGATGTTCTTGCAGAAGTACTCGATCTGATCGGCGTAGACGTTGGGTGTCGACATTTCCACGGTGGCTGGCAGGTTGAAGATCAGCGGGTTCTCTACACTTGGTTCCCACGCTGCCTTGACAGCCTCGCAGACCTTGATGACGAACTCTGGGGACGAATCTGAGAAAGTCTCGGGCGAGAACTCGTATGCCCACTCTGTGCCGGCTTGCGCAGGGTCGTCCTTGGTTATCGAGCGCGCGTACTTTGTGCATTCGACTGCGAGGGCGATTGTCTCATCGTCGTTCATGTTGAAGACGATCTGCTGGAAACACGGGCTGGTCGCGAGGTACAGGTGGAGGATGGCCTTGCGCGCGCCCTTGAGGGAGTCGACGGTGCGGCGGATGAGCTCTTTCCGGCATGGCGAGAGGACCTGGATCCAGACATCGTCAGGTACTATGCCGGGTGTTTGGATGAGGCGTTGTGTGAAGTCGAAGTCGGTTTGCGACGCGGAGGGGAAGGAGACTTCGATTTCCTTGTAGCCGAGCTTGACTAGCATGTTGAAGTAGTCCCATTTTTGCGCGCCATCCTGCGGTCCGTGTCAGATGTTGGTTCGCAGCGGCTTCTGGGTGGGTTGGTACTTACCATGGGATCTACTAAACTCTGGTTACCATCTCTGAGGTCGGTCGATAGCCAGCGTGGTGGCTTCTCGATGGTCTTGTTAGGCCATGTCCTGTCCGGCAGGTTCAATGGCTTAAAGGGATGGTACTTCTTCCAGGGCTCCTTGAGCATAGGCATCTTGGTGTGATTAATGCAGTAGGTATCTTGAGCCGCTACTCTGAGAACAGTCTCCTGATGGCCCAGCGACAACAATGGAGGGCCAAAAATGTATCTCGGGTGAATTCGAGCAAAGTAAACACACTTGGGATATGGAAAGACACAGGAGACGTGCGCACAGGCAGACTATTAGTACAGCGCGAGGTATGATTCACAGCAAAAGAAAACTTTGGTCGGTGATACTAAGGCCTTGAGCCGGCCACTGGGAATGGCATATGACGATGCGGGGCGCAGAATTCGCTTGCGCGCGCCCTGTGCATTCAATTGCGGGGTCCGACTTCGGGCTGCCTGAGCTCTACCAAACCGACAAATCATGCTACGCGGATTTGATTGTGTACGGACCTCCGAGGCTTCACGCGGAAACCCAAAGCATGATGACCGAGGTGTGCATAGCTATACGGACGTGTATACAGCCGCAAACATGTTGTTTGTACGCCATTCAGCCTGTGACTGAAAGCGGGTATTCCAGGTACACGATCCCAACATTTTAGCGCCACTAATGCGATGGAGCGGATTCCAACGTTGCCCGCAACAAGTAGACTGTCATTAACCTACACCACAACAGTCTGTGTTCACCGTTGAAGCCCTCCACACAACCGGGAACCTGCCGGTTTGTGGCTAGCTAAACGCTCCCAGCCCAGCTAGAAGATTGGCACCCGCAAACCACAGCACTCCACTTCACTGCCCTTGACCCCAACAGTGCGTCCAAAGTACAGACTACCAAATTCCTGCACAAAGGCGCGATCAGCCTCTGACCATGTATCCAGCCCCATTCGCGACAGGTTGTCTCTGTCCACAATCAATGCATCGCTGTCATTATCGTCGTCGTCTCCTCTTTCGCCTTGTGTATCCGCCTCGATGATTTGCGACAGCGTTCGTATGAGCAGCGAAGACTGTCGATGGAAGTACGCAATTATTGCTGTCTCCAACGACTGTGAGTAGGCGGAGAGATCGCCAATCAGCTCGCGGTCCGTCTCCCGCTCGGCTGTCGTGTATGCATCTCTCTCGCCAGCCGAAGCCCACCACATGTAGCCCATATATGCAAGCCTTGACCACGTTGTTGGTTCTACCACCGTGTCGTCGTATGCTTCGTTGAAGTCGTCGTCGGCGCGTTTGGTATCGACCTCGTCGCGTGACAGCAGGGGAGCAGTGTCGTCGTTTTCGTCGTCCGTATACGGCTCGGGCGATGTTTCCGATCTCGTACGCTGCTTGAACAGCTCCTTGTGCAAAAGCTTGTAGCGCGCAACGTCCCGCTGGCTAGCCTTGATCAAACTGCCATCGCTCGTTCGTATCCGTGGCCAGCGGCGGTCTTGCGGGGGCGCATCGTAACTGGGTGGTAGTTCGACGATGATGTCGTAGAGCTGCGTCTTTGTGACAATGATTTCGTCCGTTGTGCACGCCGCCCAGCCCTCTGATGGCTCGAGGCCTGGTGTGTGTCCGCCGTGTTTGGGCTTGCGAAGGTCGTCGAGGAGAGGTATGTCGTGTACGCCGACGGAGAAGAGGGTGGGTAGGCGTAGGAGGTTTTCGGTCTCTGGAGGCAATCGTTCGGTGTCGCGAGGCGATATGCTAGACAGGACAGACAGATTGTAGACTGGCATGTTAGCTGGAAGATAACCAATGACAAGATCCCAGACGTACCAAACTCGCAGGCAGTCCTGACCGGCGGGACGCCCACGAAGAGGATGCGTTTCCTCAGCAGGGCCGCTTGTTGGAGCCGAAAGACCAATGGTCCAAATACGTCGAGGAAGCGTTGTATAGATAGAGCCGGGTGGTACTCCGGGAGGCTCTCCTCGTCCTTGATGACAGCGCTCACGGTGGATATGGCGCGCGCTCTGCTGTGACCTTTCGCCTCTCCGGCATCTGAGGAGGTGTCGCCTTTGCCATGTCTCGAGACCTGCTCCTGCCAGAACTCGTCCAGCGGCGTCACAGCTTCCGGGTCGTCTGCCAGAGCCGCAGCCAATTTCTCCAAGCGGCCGGCCAGTAGCCAACTCCTTCCTAGCCTCCCGAATCTGCCCTCCTTCTGGATTAGGATACCCACGGAAACGAACGTGGCATTGCGATCCTCTGCGCTCGCGTCGCCCTTTGCGAAGGCGCTGAGCCCGGCATAGCCATCATGGGTAAAGTAGACGAGGTCATTCTGCACCGAGTGTAGACCTGAGGGTAGCGACTTGTATTCAACGGCGTTGTCGAGGGTAATATCCGGTGTCGTTGTGCGCTTCCAGGCGATTGTATAGCTGTGAATGATCAGCGCATAGCTCCCTGAGGTACTCCGGCTGTCCAGCGTCGCATGACGTACCCAACTTTCTTGTCGAACTTGATGAGGAAGAGCGCTTCAACGCGGGGCGCGTCTTCGCTGTGAGAATCTACATTGGTTGCGCTCGATTCGGTCGAGGCCGACATATTGGATGGGAATTGGGCGAAGGTTGACTGCTGCTGCTGCTGCGCAGGCGGCAGTCGGTGATGCGCCGCGTCCCAGGAACGCTTCGCTTACTCCTGCCCGTCGCCCCTTCTCCGGCCATACTCGTCACTGCACATGGGAAACATCTTTTCGATACCCACCTACCGTCGGTTGATATTCCTTACTCTATCGTACAGTTGCTGCAATTGCTCCACGTCGTTCATGGGAATCTCCTGTTGCATTCACCTATAGTGCTATCCGCCATTGCATTACTCATTGCGCCGGCACCAACAGCTTCCTTCGCTCAACAAGTTGGATGTGCTTTACGGAACTTGTAGCCGGCGACAAGAGCGGCTATATGAAAAGCCTGGCCAACTACAGCGCAGACATGATGAATCTGGTGAGAATGGCCCCAAATATCAAATGAGCCTGGGCTCAGTCTCTCTGGAAACCTATCGACGAAACATGAAACCCCGAGCACAAGGACCAAGATCTCGCAAAGATAATACTGAGCGCCTATCTCAGCACACGCACGACTCCATCCAAGTTTGCCGATGCCATGAGATATTGGGAGCATTGCCGTAAGAGCGAGTGCACCGAAGCTACCGCCACGAAGCGCTCTCATCTTGTTCCCACCACCGCCAGTATCAAAGAGCACAGCAGCAGCAGCGATAGCGGCGCCCCCATTAAGACACCAATATACCCGTCGAGCTATTGGATCACAGCGAGCGGCATAATAAGTGGCCGATGATCCTCCACCAAGAGCAAGAAGACAAATGCCGAAGATGTCGAAGCGGCCCCAGAAATGGTGAATGTTGTAGGAATGACTCCGAAGTGTATGGAACGTTGTACTGAGCCCAAAGCACAGGGCTGCTGCGCACAGAGAAATGCCGAAAGCAAATTTGTCGCCAGTGCTCAGATTAAGCTGCGTCGAGATAGCAAGTCTGTGCAACCCAATGCCAGTCCCAACGAACGCGGTACTCCCAAGAAGGTGGGTCCAGATATTCATCGTTTCCATATGAAGGCAACGCCACAGCCGAAAGGATCGTTTATACGAATGAGTCGGCATTGGATGTCCCGTGATGATGAAGTCGTTATCTTGGAGCCATGTCGGAATGTCGTCTTTGGTACCGAGTTTAGGCCAATATGGCTGGGCATATTTCTTATCGTGGAGTGTTTGACAGGCGCTGGAAGCCGGTGAAGCGGGATTGGGTGAGAGCATTGCGCCCTTGGCCATGTTGGCGGCTTCAACGTGTCGCGACTCCAGCGCTGGAGTTATTGTACAAACAGTTATATCATTATCAAGATACAGACGCCATTGGTTGTAGTGTCGAATACAGGCAACAGTCGTGTAAGAAGAATATGTGGAGTCAAACACCTGACTTGCTTAGGCCTGATGTGTCTAAGTAGCGTTTGCACCTACCACTCGTTGCTAGATATGTGAAGGGCATTCGTTGACTCAGTTGAACTCCAACGTATCTCGGTGTGCAGCATCATCGCGGCGCAGCCTCCCAGGGCTACAATTCCTCGCTAATCCAAAGCTTCTGTGATCATATATGTAGGTAAGATGCCACGATATCTGGTGTCGACTTGGTCAGTATCAGGCATGCTAACGATGCTGTAGCTACCGGGCAGTCCTACGCATGCAGCTATGATGTCACCGGTTTCGTGAACAGCCATTGCGGGGATTCCCTAACGATCCTTCTGCCAACATTCGTACAAACGGATAAACTGCGTCCCTTTGTCTGGGGAAAGCTTACGCTCTCTCCGCGTGATTGCGTGGGAAAAGGTTGCACGATAGTGGAGATTTCTTTGAGTCAGACAAATACCAGTCGGACTGTATGGCGTTCGACGTGGCTATGCTGATCCTCACTAGGAACATATCCTTGGAGCTCTAAGCGTATAACTTGCGAAGTCGCATGTTTTCCCTCAAAATCTGACGTCCATAATGCGTGGAAGTCTTGTCGAACGTATGCCTTCAAGATGCTTCTGGTGCCAACCTGAGCAGATCGCAAGCCGTGCTCACTAATCAACAATCACTGTTCAGAAGGCCCTGCTGAACAAGGCCTCATAGTGATCATAATATCACAGAGATGCCCATGGGCAGTTCAAAAGTCGTCAGATATCGAGTCTTGCCCGTATGGCGACTGCGAATTACGGATGTGTGACAATTGCCGGTGATGGTGCGTGCGTGAGTTGCGCGGGCAGTGGATACAAAACGTGCAGTCGGCCTTTTTCTCGGCAAGACCCACCAGACTGGATAATCACGAAGCCATCAGACTGCAATGAACTCCATTCAGACACCTATGCATAGAAATTGCGTCGAATTCAATGCATGGAGTCAGCGTTTGCATAAGGTATGACGTCATGGCTAACGTACCTGCCACGCACAGAGTGCACTGGCCATGCCGCTGCATCCGCCGACCACTCGAGGCATCCAAAGCTGGTTGCTTCATCACTTATAGCACATTGGCCTATCCGCCAATAAGGAGCAGACCGCACCTTTAGCTTGTACTTTGATCCAAGCTCTCGCACTCCCGGTTGTTAGGAATGTCATCGTCTTCTCTCAGAGATATCGCGCCGCGTCCACAAGACTTGGCTGCTGCCGCCGCTGTTAGTAGAGCAACTCCTACCAGTCGCAGGCCGTCACGCGTGACAGTCGCATGTCTGCCCTGCCGTGGCCGACGCACCAAGGTCTTTCACCGAATTCTTTGCTAGTAACGACAGCAATTCCGTGAAGTCAAAGCTGACACACGACAGTGTGACGGTGGCAGACCGACATGTCGCTCTTGCTCGGAGAGAAATTCACAATGCGGATACGACCCACCGCTCATTCAGGCGCAAAAAAGAAAGATTGAAGAACTGGAGGACGATAAAAGTTCGATGTATGAGGTTTTGTGGTATCTACAGACGGCTTCACCTGACAAAGCCACGGCCTTGCTGCAGCACCTGCGGGCGACCCAGGGTGACGATCTGGGAGTCATCTTCAAGAACTTCGAAATGGGCCGTCGCAATTCTTCCGAGTCTGGGCCTGCATCTGAGACCAAAGTTGGTAAGAACGATTCACCACCGACATTTACGGATTCTCCCTCATCGACAATGCTTTCCGTCCCTGAGATAATGGATCATCCCCGATTTTCTACTGTTCGAAAGGGCCAGACCGAAGTCACGGGCATCACTCTGCTTGCTCCAAACCACGAAAACGCAAGTGTTTCCAACGTCCACGGCCCATTAGAGATGTTCTTTAACTGTGTAGGAGCACTCTTTTACATTATGAATAGGAACGACGTCCAAGCATGCATCGAAGCAATCAAAGCCTCCGGAAACGAGAACATGCCACTCGGACACATGTTCAGCAACGGAAGTACAATCGAACTTCGTACTTATGCCGCAGAAATTGCGGGTATGGCCTCTATCGGTGTTATACATTCACAGCTAGCCGACCCAACAAAGGCACCGCCTCCCGAGCTTGCCGATTACTTCTACGCAGTCGCCAAACATGGCCTGGACTCTGCGATTCTCTACGATCCGCTTCGAGCCATGAATGTTTGCGCGCTGCTTGGCATGTATAACATCGTCGTCAAGGCGACAGTTGCTCTGGCTTACATTGGTACGAGTCACACTTGGGTATACTCACGAGAAATACGCCACTGATGACTTTCAGAACTTGGTCTGAGCCTTCCTCGCAACCGCAAAATATATCTCGAAACATGTCCGCCAGACTGGTCCCCAAGCTATTACGACGACATTCGTCGCACGCATATGACTCTTGTCCACTTGCAATGGTCAGTTTGGCATGCCTTTAGTTATGTGTGATATATCGCTGACTACTCCGATAGCTGGCTGAGCGCATCTCTTGACTACAACTCTGATTCGTTAACCTTCGACGTCCACTCATCTCTCAATGGACTAGACGCGCCGCCCCAGGACATGATTCGACGCGAATGCGTCAAAGTTTCCATCATCAAGGCAAGCTTACTTCACCGTCTACCAAGCAAGGCGCCTGTACCGGAAAATGTCACGCTAGAGTTTCGCGCGCAATTATCGAGATTCCATGCGCAACTCCCCGACTGGATGTCAGTTGCTGCGCTGTTACGCGGCGACAGCAGCCCGCTGATGGCCACATTCCGCCCAGTAATATTCTATGTTCATCTCTTTTACCTTTCGGCTATGATGCTGCTTGCTCGGCGGCTAATAATTGCATACATCCCGCTCGATGCAGTTGGCATCGTAGTTCTTCCACCAGAAGCACGAAGGGCTATCGAGGAAGGATACCAAGCTGCGGAAACAAACGCGTCTGTCATGAGTCTAATGCTACAGGAAGGGAAGGTAGTACAAGTTTGCTGGCTCTGCATGTGAGTCAGGCGTATGCCACGGTGGCGAAGGATGCTAACCCAGAATTCCAGTTACACAGCCTACACGGCGGGAGTCATGATCGCTTACCAGGCATCGCAGAGGGCTCTGAACAACGAGCCATACACTGACGACGTGAAACTGCTGGAAAAATGCATTAGTGTTCTCGAGTACTGTGCGATCAAAGACACGCTTGCTGGCAGGTTTCGTAACATTCTTGCAGCTCACATGGGGAAGCTGCAAGATTACAGATCTCAGACAAGGGATGGTGAAGAGTTCGCGACGCCCCCGACTTCTCTGGCGAGTGACAGCCTCTTCTTCTTTGATCGTGGTTCATCTGAGCTTCACGCAGCAGTTTTTGACTTACTTCGCCTCATACATCGCCCATTCAGTGGCCTGAAAGACGTCGCGACAAAGAGTACTCTCTCGAATCGCGCCGAGACAACTATGGGCACCCACCTTGAGTGGGAGTACGAGCTCAAAAACAGAGACGATCCAGAAGTACCACCGAACGTAGATGAGGGTGCATGTGTGACTGATGTCAGATGCGAGCCAACGCAGTCTCAGTGTTCGCCCTTTGACCCAATTTGCGCTTCGCAAGAGCTGTCGGCCCCGCCTTCGGAGGAAGCCTGGACAAAATGGACTCCAGCAACGTGGCAAAGTTCCTTTCACACATCACCAAAATGAGTTCGAAACCTCGTTGGCCCTTCTACGAGCACGATGATACGGTTCACACGAGATGTTACAGACGTTGGCTTTCAAGGCCACACCATGGTACGCGTTCTAGGAGTAAGATTCGGAACCTTGCCAGCTCTCACGTAGCCTGGCTCCTTCCGCGTCCGAAAGATGACGGCGATAGAACTTGACATGGTGTCTTTGTTATGGAAGGGTGCTTCCGGTACTTCCGGTACCACAATATAATCCATGGGACGAACCTATCCAGAGCTAGAGGAATCATACACTGCTCATTTCCCTTTTATACCCATCGATCTTGATATTCCATAACTACAAAAGTCTGTATACAATGGGAAGCGCGACACGGGCCTAATGGTCAGCAACGTTGAATCTTGCACAACCTATCCTGCAGCTTTACATACGTCATAACCCCGCTTCACAATATAGCAACTGCTCGACGCATTTGAACTGCGCTGCCAAACCATTCCATCTTCTCATCAACATAATCTTTAACTCTGTACCTTGCCATGACACATCCTCCACCTACTCATATGGCGACGAAAGATCTTTTTAGGCTGAATGACCGGACTATCATAGGTACGGCTTACCAATCGACGTATGGACTGGAGCTGACACAGTCTTCTAGTTTCCGGAGGTGCCGGTGCAGTAGGTACGGCCGTAGGTGTAGCGATCCTAGAGAGTGGCGCAGAGGTCGTATTTGTCGATGTCTCCGACCCCACTCCCGAAAGCTGGGGTACACAATGCCTGTAATCTTCCCAATTTGATCTCCTGTATAACTGTGACCAGATCGGATTCAGGAAGTTGCGCGAGGTAATCACACCCATGCGCTATTCCAACGCCTCGACGTCCAGGATGAACCCAGCATCACATCAGCCTTCAACACCATCCGTGCTAAGCTTCGTCATCCGATCCGGGGGCTCGTCTCCTGCGCCGCCATCTCCGGCGAAAGCGATGCTTGTTCGTACCCCATCGACACGTTTCGTACAATCCTCGATACTAATATCTCCGGCACCTTCCTCATCGCCCGTGCCGTAGCGAACGAATTGCACAACGCCAAGCAATCGGGAAGCATCGTCCTATTCGCCTCGATATCGGGTCACATTTCTAACCACGGAATCAACACTGCCGCGTACAATGCTTCGAAAGCGGCAGTGCATCAACTTGCTCGATCGCTTGCCGCCGAATGGGGTCACCCACAGAACACTTTTCCCGGTAGCACGGTCACGGCAACAAACCCAAATCCCAGCCAAGAGCCACGAAAAGCTTATCCGCCGATCCGAGTGAATACCATCAGCCCCGGTCACATTGACACGCCTCTGAGCGCGGAAGCGCGGAAGAGGGGGTTGACGGACGAGTGGGCGAAACAGAATATGCTGGGGCGAATTTCGGTGCCCGAAGAGTTTCGAGCGCCGGTGCTGTTCTTGCTGAGTGAGGGAAGCAGTTATGTCACTGGTTCTGTAAGCTGATATTCTTTGACTAGTATCAAAAAAGACGGGATTGCGAGGCTAACATGTCACGTGTAGGACTTGAGGGTCGATGCAGGGCACTGCGCGTGGTAGAATTCGACGGAAGAGATGTACTCGTTGATTCATGCGTCCGAAAGAGATAAAGGTATATGTATATACAAGAAGAATTGTAGAAGATAACCGCCAAATGTGGGCCATCAACTGCCCCAGCACCAACGCCTCGCTCATTCGTAATCGCCCTTTTATACAATGCAATGTCTTTCCCTACCACCAACTCCAGGTTCCTCATCATGCGTCAGAGACAATAATCTTCTCGGACCCTCTACTCGTTGATTCTGTGCTGCCAGACTTCCTGCTCCGCTCTCGCAGAGTAAGTGCTAGCACCAAGAATAGCCCTCATCTGATCAACTCCCGTGAAGAGGATTTGCCTAGCAACGAACCAACGGATACCCTCAGTGCAAGGGGGGCTTGTCAAGCTACCCTGGTACGTCCAGAACTCGTTGAAGTACAGGACGCTCTCAAGCAGAGGAGCAAAGTCCATAGTAGTAGGCTCCTCAACTCCCATCTCGGTGTAACCAATCATGGCGGGTAGTTGCTCGAAGAAAGTCGAGTTGGAGTTACCAGGGTCGAGGCGGATAGCCATGACGGCGGCTTCGTGACCCTCAGCGTCGACGTGGACGAGATGGAGCTCGGCTTTGCTGCGGTCGCCACCGACGGAATGGTCGGCTGGAGCGTGGATGTGCCAGCCCTTGAGGTAAACGGTCTCGTTGTCGTAGGTGAAGCTTGGGTGGCTGGTCCAGTCAATGTCTTCCTCTGCTGCCTTCTCGTCGTGTGCAACGGTGAATGCGGGACCGTAACCCCAGTTGTAGAAGTTGCCGGCAATGCTGCCGTTGTACTTGAAGGTCGGCACGTGGTTCAAAGCCAGTCCGTTGCCTAGTGAGAGTGCAATGGGAGACTGCTGAGTTCCAGTCTGGCAGAGCTCGTAGTCGGGGTTGATCTTTCCCCAGTTGAAAGATGCTTCGTAGGCCCAGTCGTTCTGGGTTACGTTGGTGCCTGGAGGCACTTGTTGTCTTGTAGTGAGGTGTACATTGCGTTTGGCGTTGGTGTGTTGGGGACAGCTGAGTGCTGTGGGTGCTAGAGTGGCGGCGGCGAGGAAGATGGATTGGAACAACATGGTGACGGTGCTGGTCTTTGTGTGATATGAGTGTCGGATGACTTGGTAGAAAGACTGAATTGGCTGCTGTGATGAGAAACTTGCTCGTCGTGCGAGGATATCTTATATATAGTCCAGCGGCCGGATTATGGAATGTTCCTCCGCCTTCACAACGACTACCCTAGTCCTTCAAGCAAAGGTCTCAGCCATGTCCTTCAATTCCGCCAAGCAGTCTTCACACATGCCCTTTTCGTGCGCCATGGAAGGTCTCCCATCGCCAAGTGCCCTATCTTTTCACTACCGTTGCGCAGCCTCTTTGCTTGCGCAGTCAGTACCATTAGGAAATGCACTTGGTTTCCTTGGGAGACGGCACGCGCTTGTATGTTGGAAACCAAACATCCAGCCCATTCCTCGTAGCAGTTCGGACGCCAAGCATGAACCCTGTTTTCGACAAGAAACGCTTGTTGACCAAAGGCGATAGCGCAGGGGCGAGATCGCTCTTTACTATCTCGAGTTAACCCGGCGATCTTGGCGGGAAACGGTCGCGTGGCTTCTACCCAATGCATTGATACTGGGGATTCCGACAAGATGAGACTTGGCGTGGAGAACCATGACTACCGTATACTGTAATAAGCTCAGCGGACAAGAACGGCCGGGAGAGGTCGAGTTGCTTAAATGATGACACGCAGCACGGATGTAGCAGTCGGCCCGTCGCGGGAACGTCAAAGCAAAACCTTTCCGCTGCTTAAGAGCTCTTGACGCGTGGCATAAGCATGATGCGACGACCAGGAAGCCACAGACCCCAAAGTCGAACATAACGTTCGATTGTGTAGATCAAAGAACGTGGGAGTAGTTCCTGCAGGTCCCACGGATCCGCCTAAATACCCAGACCTAGACCCTTCCATTACGTTGTACAACATCACCCATCGTTAGCTTGCACGCAGATCGATACCGCCGTGCAGCGCCGCCGCTACTCATCGAAGGCGTGCCACAATCAGGGAAACACGACCGCCAAAGCGGCGCATTGCTGGATCTGTGAAAATCTCCGCTGTCGACCCGGATACGTCGACGAAACAGAAGCGGGCCGACGAAAGCTCTCTGTTCAGTCATCAAGCTGTTTCTGCTACAGCCTTGGCGCGTATAGTGTCCAAACTTGCCAAGGGAGCGAGCTGCTTGGATTCGGTACGTACTAGACATGAGGCGGGACGCGCAGTCGAGAGAAATGACTTGATGCATGACGGCACGATGCTGAGTATATCGAGAGGAGACCGGGTGGTGTGAGAACATGGCATCCGGCTCCTCCGCATCGACGACAATGCCTAACTTTAACAACCAATCCATGAAACAAGTGAACACCCACATAACATGGATGACCTAGGAGTCTACATTGCCTTAGGGTTGTGTCACGTTTTGTTTGCGAACTAATGTGGACCGCAGCACAGTTACTCGGTTTCTTCGTTGTACGAGGTGAACGAATCCATTCCTAGCAATCAGTATCCAGGCCACACTACCTCGTCGCATTCGGGATGCTTAAAAGCTCCATTGCTCATCTCGTACTCGTACTCCAGATCAGGTTGAAACTCCCAGTATAGGCTCTCAGCATCGGCCCCCATTTTGTATGTATATGCCGCTGCATCGTCGTCGACGTAGACCTTTGGGACGCCGTTGGCCGCTGCCGCTTCAATCTTCAACTGGACATCGCAAGAGCGTTCCATGAGGGTGTACAAGAAGGCGGCTTCGTCGACAGTACCTCCTACCGTCTGTGTGGTATTAGCTGAATGCCGGTCGCGGGATCGCGCACTGGGGGACGTACCAAGAGGCCATGGTTTCGCAGCACCATCCCTTTTCCCTTCGGTCCCAATGCCGCTGCCAGCCTCTTGCCTTCTGCCTCATCGAGGACAACGCCGCCAAAGTCATCATAGACGGCTTGCGCATCGCCGTAGAAGTAGCATACGTCTTGGTTCAGCATCTCCAATGGCTTCGCGAAGGCGCTCCACGCTTTGCCTGCCTTTCCATGGCAATGGCATGCCGCGTTGACGTCTGGCCGCGCCTTGTGTATTGCCGAGTGGATAAGGAAGCCAGCTGCGTTTGCAGGTCTGCTCTGGTTTCCTCCCACCACCTTGCCATCGTAATCAACAAGGACCATATCGGATGCCTTCAGGAGACCGAAGTGCTTTCCGAGCGGGTTCGTCCAGAAGTTGTGCGGGTGCTCTGGGTCTCTCACCGAGATGTGACCCGACATGCCTTCGGTCAGGCCGTGCCTTGCGAAGACGCGGAAAGCACCCGCCATGTGCGATAGTATCCATGCGCGATGCTTGTCGTACGAGGAGAAGAGGGGGATGCCGGGGAGGCAGACGCCCTGCGAGATGGCTTGCAACGGCGTCAACTCCTTGGTCGCGTCATCTTTGGATCGTGGGACAAGCTGCTTGGGTTGCGCGACTGGCGCTGGCTCGACCTGGATAGCGGAGGGTGCCATGTTGGAATGCGATGCGATGGGTCTAGCTGTGGGTAAGTAGGAAGTGTAAGTTGCAATGGATCAAAGATGGCCTTGAGTCGAAGCTCTTGGATGCGCCGTTGTTATACTTCAGACGACCGCGATCAGGCCGATGTTATCGCCTCAAAGGGCGCGTGAGGTGGAGAAAGGTGCGATAACGGTCCAGTCGAGCTCAAGATGCGCTGCGGGGTGCCGCCCTAGTCGCCCGCCAACTTATCACCGGCCCTTTCTCCACGCCGCTGCCACATCGACGACTATCCAACCATCTCACACGACGAAGAAAATGAACCGAACCTTGCAGCCGACAGCATGAACAGGTTAGAAGGTAAGGGTTCCGGCATTTACGTTTGCGTCGAGGCCACCAAATTATATGATAAGAGTCTCAAGGCAACGCGTTTGGTTCTTCTACTGAACAGGATGAGCCCTTTGTTTATGCTGCCACTTCGATGACTATCAAACGGCGAGCAGCGCCGATGGCATTCGAGACTATGCTTGCCAATATGAGGGAGATCGAAGAGCTTACTCTGTGCTGCAATCAGCTCAGCCACGCTTTGTCGCTTCGCTTCTTCTCGAGTTGAGCAAGCAACAAAGACGCAGCAGTGCAACTATCTTATATCCCTGTCTTCTAACTTACATCTAAGTATGTAGTATAATACTTTAGTTTTTACTCTTTGTCTTATAGTACTACAGGGACGCAACGTAGATAAGCAACTTACAACTTCTAAAATGTACATGTATTTATCTAATTAGGTCCTTTTGAAAAAGAGAAGTATCGTTAACACAAGAACTTCGCTTCTCCTCGCTGGCGATCATTCGTCCGCAGCATCACGAACGGGGATCAGATGCCGTCTACCTTCAGCTCTCAACCGTCATACCGGCACCTGGAATACTGCTCACTACCTAGGCATCTCATGCACATGGCAGCGTTGGGGCCAATTCTGGATAACACCCCACAATACGTCGTTCTTCGAGCGGACGCGGAATCCATCCAGGTGACCTCAGAACTGAAGGATGTCGTGTAACTCAGTTCATTCAAATGCACTTAGTAGGAAAGAAAGGTAGGTCCGCTTGAAACATTGTCTATCTGGGACGTTGTAACAATATGGGGAAGCGGTCATTGCATGAACATACGCCTATGCCGACATCGACTGTCATCTCAGGATTCGCCGGAAAGAGACGTGTTACTTCGTTTTCTCGCAGCCAAGATATGAGACGCGGAGCATCTCGTCAGCCATCGACGTCTCGGTGGCATTACAACCGAAAGGTCCGCCCCACCAATGCGCAGCTGCAAGGTAGTCCTCCCAAATCACGATAGCGGGGTGCATCTTCGTCGCGAGAGCAAGTAATTCTCCCGCCAGCCCAGCCAACATGGTGCTGTGCCTTGCTGTGTACGTCCGACATCCCACGTCCTGGAGTAATTTCTGCAAGACATACATAAACCCTCCCGGCCGACACGATGGCCGAGAGCGCTCGAGATGCGATATTTAAAGAGGGCAATTCTGCCTTCCTTGATCAAATCACCCACCCCACGTTATTCATTCCCAGCATTCAAACTTCAAGTATCATTCAGGATGTCTTCAGGCAAGACCGTCACCCTTAGCTCTGGCTACAAGATCCCGTATGTTGTTCCAGCCTGTGCTTATGATGATTCGTTGTTCTGACGTCGCTTTAGTCAATTGGGATACGGTACATGGCAAGCCGCTCCAGGTGAGGTCGGCAACGGTGTCTACGAGGCACTAAAGATCGGATACCGTCACTTGGTAAGTCTCCGAGACCCTGAAGACCCTGGAACCGTTTACTCCATCTTTTGAACGACGATTGTGTTCAATTTCAACGGCTGACTCGATCAAATTAGGATCTTGCAAAGATGTATGTCCACCATCACAGCTCACACTCACAATCCCGTTTTCACCCATCTCACTTCGGGCTTGCTCCCACCTGACGTGGGACAATTTTTCGTCAGCGTTGGTGGAAGTCCAACTGCAATGCCCCTCAGTGGAGATGGAAGCTTAGGAAGCTATGACCATACCCCACTAGCATTCCTGAGAACACAAGCTGACGAGATATTCCACCAATCACAGCTACGAGAACCAAAAGGAAGTTGCGCAGGGCATCAAGCGCGCATACAAGGACATCCCAGGTCTGAAGCGTGAGGACATCTTCATCACGGGAAAACTGTGGAACTCTCAGCATGATCCTGCCACTGTAGAGGCAGCTCTCGATGACACTCTCGCTGAACTTGAGCTGGAGTATCTCGACCTGTACCTCATTCACTGGCCTGTCAACTTCGGGCCTGGAAAGAACCCTCACTCGGATCTGTTCCCCATGACTTCTGACCCCAATGAGGTTAACATCGACAACTCCGTCCCTAACAGCGAGACATGGAAGGCCATGAACAAGCTGCCAAAGAGCAAAGTCCGCTCGGTCGGCGTCTCCAACTTCACATACCAAACCTTGAAGGCTTTGGTTGAGAAGACTGGCCTCGTGCCTGCCGTCAACCAAATCGAGCGTCACCCCATCCTCCCCAGCAAGGAGCTCGTCGCTTACGCCAAGGAGAAGAACATCCACATCACCGCGTACTCCGCCTTTGGCAACAACTTCTTCGACATCCCATTGCTCATCCACCGCCCTGAGATCAAAGCAATTGCGGAGAAGAAGGGCGCCACACCCGCACAGGTCATCCTGGCATGGTCTCAAGTCGGCGGCCACTCTGTCATTCCCAAGTCTGTTACTCCGTCGCGCATTGCTGAGAACTTCAAGGAGATCGAGCTGGACGACGAAGACATCAAGGCTATTACCAAATTCTCGGATGAGCACCAGGGAAGGAGAAGGTACAATGTTCCCTACACGGCGAACAAGCCTAGATGGAGCATCAACATCTTTGATGAGCCAGAGGAGCAGGAAGCGCCCAACAAGGTCGTCTTGTAGATAGCTTGAGCCTGCACATAAGCCGCAATACCATCAATGTTTACTTGAGCTTCTCGAACAACTGCGCGTTTGGGGGAGTGTGATTGTTGCAAGTGACTTACTGCGTAAAGCCAGATTATGTATTTGATCTTTGAGGAGTTGAGTATTACAACGCCAATTCGTTAGAGGCTCCTGGGTAAGGAGGTTGAGGTGCGACGCGTAGATTTGGAAGACTGAGCCGGCACGCGAGCTAACATCTTTTCGGTTAGGTCAAATCGCGTACCTGCGTCATCCATGGATATACGTCGCGTCGCGTTACTCCGCTGCCCACGGCTTCAATAATGCTATATCCTCTCTGTGTTTTGTCACACACGATACCTCCTCTGTCTTCCTCGCCCAGGCCTTGCAGCCATCGTTAAACCGATCATGCTGTTCAGCGCTCTTCACGACGCCAGCAACGCGAACAACGTATCTTCATCGAGGACTCTGGCTCGTCTGGTATCTTGAGGAAGAAGGATTTATTTTGTCATCAGTCAAGGAGCTGAAGGAGCGTAGCCACATCAGTGGCCAGCCTACATAGTCGCTCCATGTGCCACTGGAATCTCGACACCTACCACACCACCTGGCTCAATGCCAACAGGACCTCTACATGCCATCGTTGATCTGCACTCCACCAGGTAAGCTCTTCAACCCTGCTCAGTAAGTTAGCATCGTGCCTTGAGTGTCTAGTATTGCGCTTACAAGTCTCAGACCCGTCGACATCCTCAACCACCGTCTGCGGAATACTGCACTTCATCGCGTCTTCGTCGCTCTGCCTAGCCAACTCGCTACATTGATCGTTACTGCACCGTGCGTCCAGCGCTCGTTGCAGCGCATCGCCCTTCCAACCGAACATATAATCACCATGGTTACCATGGCCGGTCCTACAATCAGTCGTTAGCATGATTACGGTCCTTCACGCGTTCCAACGGGAAGAGGGGGTCTCACGCATCGCCCATACTGAACACAAATGGCTGTGTCCCCTCCTCGCCCCACAGCTCAGGAGTATTGAATGGGGTCGTGTCGAACATGACCTCATACATGATTTGCGGAAGCTGCACGGGATAGCCCTCTGGACACTTGCCCCTCTGCTGCTCGGGTGTATACGGAAATGTAGCCATGGGCGGGAAGTATGGCTCATACGGGATCTCTGCATATGCGACGTGGCTCTGGTGATCTGGCGAGTCGAGGTTGACGCCGTCCCAGCATGTAGGGAAGGTGACTTGGGTACGAATGCCACCTTCGCACATGCGGTTGGGGAGGAATGTTGTATCTTCTCCTGTACACGGAGCGCCACCAAAGGGCTGTGAGTCCTTGTAAATGCAGCGATGGCAGATACCGCGGGACTCGCCAGTGGTATTGCGAAGGATTGGGTTACCAGCGAGCATGCGAAAACCCTAATGAGAAGTCAGCAACACCGCTCATTGGAAGGAAAGCGAAGTCTCTCGCCCTCAAGAGTGGAGGACGGACGGGTCTGAACGCAGTCACGTTGCTGAAGCCATCATATGGAGGTATGTAGTACACTGTCATACCGCCTCTCTGATTTAGCCCAAGATTGGGGAACTGTTGGACACGTTTGTAGGTGCCATTTTGAGAGGCGCGGTAGTACAACGCTGCAGTCCAGTAGTTGCTAAGTTCCGTCAGCTATGACTCCGCTACAGCTAGGCGCCTCATGGCATACCTGAAGTCTTCGCTGAAAGTACACGTAGTACAAGTACTCTTCTCGACCAGATCATACTCCACAGGCTTCATTTCAGCCTGAAAGCTGTTCCCTCCGACGATTTGGTGCGTATGCGGACTTCCAACGACTCCAGGGTTGACCAAGGGGTCTAGCCGCTCGACGGTGAGTTGAGAACATGCGAAGCGCATCATCGCAGCGCCGCGACTGACATTTTGACCTAGCGCCGCACTGATGAGCGTGGCCGCTACGAGGATCGAGTTCTTCATGATGATTAGACGGCGGAGCAGATTTCTTTTGCAGACCAGTCAACAGGATGACCGTCGTTCAGACCAGATGAATATCTATGGAGAGACCTGTGCAGTCATCTATGTGGGGCGCACAAGTGCCGGGACCCAAGCAGTCTCGTCCAAGACAACTCCCTTCTAAAGGTTCCAGTACAGTGGATTCTGGGACGTTGGGCCATTCGAGGGAGTGGTGTACAGTGCACTCGCATATTGAGCGACCAGGGTCTACCCAATCATGCATCTACCGCACGATAACATCACAGGCTTCTGATAGTCCAACTAGTGACGAGGCACTCAACTACAGTCAATGTTGTATTCATCTCCTACTGGCACAGAGCAACATTCCGTTCCATTGGTTTGGACAAGCTGACACTGATTTGGGTTACCATTATGTCGAGCAATACAGGATATTGACGAAATGGCAGGCGAGACATCAATTAAGGATGTCAAAAACGCTCAACTTGTTCATCCGATCCACAAAAGGCTCTTTCCAATGACGAGTGTCGTCTTCATAAGGTCGAAACCGCTGAACCTCAATCCGCGGGATCGTCCCTCCTTCTTCAACCCAGAGCCACCTCCGATACTCCCTGAGCTCCTGGGGCCAAAAATCGCAAGGGTCCATGTCCGCATTCCAGTCATTAGGAGGGTACCAACGCGGGTCTTCAATCTCAAAGAAGACTTCTGTCACCTTGAAAATTATCTTCCCATGCTCGTCCTTGCCAGCGGGTATCTTGGTCTCGCGGTACTTGGTCGCCCCCGCGGGGACTTCGCGCCTGATGACCTTCCCCCATGGCTCGTCGTAGACATCTGGCTCTCCAACCGGATGTGTCCAATCCTGGTTCTGATAACCTGGATGGCAAGGGTATCGGCCATGGGCATCGATGGTATCCAGCTCATAATAGATCGGCTCCAGGTGCCACTTCCTGCGGCGAGCATCAGGAACTAGAGGGCCTTCAACGAACGTGGCGATGGAGCGTATGCGCAGCCAGTCCCACTCCGATTTGTCCTCTACTAGACGCTCAAAGCGGAAGATGACCCCGGCATAGCTAGCGCGATCCTCGATCTCCAGATCCACAGTACCGAAGCGAACTTTGATGATCCTGGGTTCGTCAGTCTCCTCGGGAATGAGTTTGGAGGACTCAGGTTTGGCGCGGAAACACTCAGACTTAGAGTTCCCATGGTCGTGGTATCGGGCGCAGAAATCTTGGAGATTTCCCTCGCCCCGTCTGAACCTCTGGACAATGTCGCAAGGCCCGGCCATCATTAAGAGAATGGTGTGGAAGCACCAGTCTATCACGAAATCCCTGTTCAGATGACGCTTTTGCTTTTCCACTTTAGCTCGTAACAGCTCAACTTGGTCAAACAATGACTCGAGCACTACCATACGGATCTTATCATTGGCCTTGGTGTGCTCCCAAAGTAAGTTGACGTCGTCAATTCTGAAGCTCATGAACTGGATGGTGTTGTCGCAATCCTGCATGGTAACTTTCCCCTCTTCATGCTCTTTGACAAGCTCGATTTCTTGCTTGAAAGACAAGACAATTTCGTCAAGGATCATATCGCAGACCTCCGTAGTCCCCATCGCTTGGGAGAGCCGGTATGTCTCGAACAAATCGCTCATCGCGATGGACGGTGTGCCGTTATCGCGGTGAATGAAGCTTGTGTCATCGTATGGCTCAAGGCGGTATATGCGTCTCGGGAAAGTGTGACGACGACCTAGAAAAGCCGAAGTGTACCACCGATCGAAATTATCGAGAGAGTACTCAAGAAAGTGTTGGTCGTTGATCGGCAGCCGGTCCATGACCTCTTGCGGTACGAAGCGATTGACGCCACCATCTTGTCCAGGCGGAAAGATCACAAGCTGAACAGCCTCACCGTCGTAGAACAATGGGTTGGTGATAGGTTCTTTGCTCAGAACCGGAGACGCTTCGCTTGTGTCTGGAAGGAAGTTCTTCAGCTCTGCGTACAAGGGGATGTCATACTCGGCAAGCCCAAGGGGGCTCGTGGCGAAGTAAACTCCCGTGAGCTCAAAGACTGCCTTATTGGCTGACGCGAAGCGCTTACGTACGCCCTCTGCACTGACATTGCCCAGCTCTGCCATCTTGTCCCAAGCGACTGGCTCCTGTTGCCATGGCCTACGTAGCTCATAGGCCTTTTCGCATCTTTTGGAAACTTTGGAATCGATGACGACTTTACTCCAATCGACTGGACAACTGGATTGGTCGTGATAGGGGAGTGTCGGCGCTGGGAAATCGTAGTCCCAAGGTGTAATCGCCGGGCGAGGTGGTGGATTGAAGACTGTGTTTGTCAGCTGGAAACGCCCATGGCAAAGACGAGATAGGCTCTTACCTGTCGCTCTAGCGCGCAGTTGTTGTGCAACTGCGTCGTCGTCTTCTTCCTCTACATCATTTTCCTCTTCCTCTGAAGCATAATGCTCTTCCTCGAAGGCAGAAGCCTCTTCCTCTGAAGCAGTGTCGTCTTCTGTCTCCATGATGTACACGTCTTCAGCACCTGACACAGCGCTGTTGTGAACCTTGGTCTTCGCAGCCCTCAACTCTGTCGACATTGTCATCGAGCTTTGTGTAGGCGTATCGTTTGTTGCGACATGCACTGCGCCAGTGGCTGATACACGACTAGAGGCTATAGTGCGACTCGTGGTGCTCGCGGCAGGACCTGGAGCTACATTGCGCTTCGCATGGGTGGTCTTCAGGCGCTTTGCTGGCGTCTTCTGATCGTCTGTGTGCCCGTTCGGAAGGAGATGGTCGCGAGTAGGAGCTGTCAAGGATGGATCGCTGCGCTGCGCCATATCAGAGCCGCTCTTGGAGATCGGGTTCGCTTCTTCGGCCTTGCGCTTCTTGCTAGGTGACGGCGCCATTACTGAAGCGGGATTCATAGGCGCTGTCGATCGGGCTTGAAGCGCAGTGGGGATGGTAGGCATGTTGATGTCAACGTTGCCGGAAGTCAAGAAAGTATTCCCGCGAGTGTGATACACGGTATGCAAGCCAAGGTGGAATCAGGTGTAGTATAGGGAGATGGACCCGTCATTTATATGCGGAAGGGGAGTGCCCGTTATCCAGGCCCCAGCGAAGAGCACATGGTCGCTGCACTGACCTCGTCAGCGGTCTTCTGGGGCAAACTGGTGGCATCTGCCCGATATAGGAGTGAAAGCATTTGTGAATAGTGGTGAATGCTAAGATTGACATGTGATGGATGATATAGCGCAATATCAGACGAGCGATGGGGAGCGGTGCATAGTGACAAGCAAATGAATGCGTGTATTCGCCAATACATATCGAGCTGCTAATCTATACCAAACATATGCAGCAACAGACTACTGTAGCATGCCTTCCAAACTCTCTCCCAAAATCTCCTCCATACCATTCTTCCACCTCTGGCACTCCCTCTCGACCATCTCATCGTCATCTTCCATGAGCTCACTGATGAACGGCAGCATCTCAGGAAGTAGACCCAGCCACTCTTCTCCTAATCTCCTCGTCAAGCTCTGCTCACACAGCACTGTCGCTAACCTAGTGTTCCTGTCGTCGCTCCTCATGTTCTTCAGCAATATGCTGTTCATCTCGCGATGGTTCTCCATGGATGATGCAGATGCAACAGCAAGTTCGGTGATGGTAGGAATGACGTTGTTGGTGTTGTCCTCTGGTGTAGATGTCGATGCAGATGGTAGGCTGAGCAAGGACAGCAGGGGTGGCATAATGGTGCCAAAGTGAGATGGCGCTTGCCAGAAGCCGTCTTGATCGTGTTGGAATGTCTTCTGGAGAGCGTCAAGCACAGCCCTGCGTGTGGTAACATCAGAGTCTTCTTTAGCAAGTTTAGTCAGCAGCTTCGCGGCATGCTCGATGATGTAGCTCGAATAGCTTGTTACAAGAGACTAGTTGTGTGTTAGTGATATTTTGATGGGGAATGAAAGAGCAAGACGTACCTTGAACTTGTCGAAGAAGGCGCCGAGGAACTTGTAGAAGGTGACAGCCTGTTGAGGCTTGCTCGACAGTGGGCCCTCCTGGTCCACAAGCTGAACAAAGAACGGTCGGAATGTAGCATCGCTGAGCTTCAGTACCATAGAGATGACGGAATCAATAAGCGTAAGCTCCAGCTGCTCCAGCTCCTCCTCATCAACTTCGACGGTAGTAGATTGGACCGTCTCACGTAGTCGGAAAGTTTGCAGAAGTAGAGTGAAGAGGGGCGGACTGGCTTTGACAAGCTTAGCCTTGGTCTGATTGTTGACAGTCGCGCGCAAAAGCTCAAGCTGCTCAAGTGACGCATCGAAGCCTTGAGAGGCGGCATGTGGCCACGTTGACTTGATAGCAGCGAACACTTCCTGAGCACCGAGATGCTCAGATACACTCTGGAAGAAACTGCTGCGGCTTTCGTCGCAGGACTGTTGCAGATCGGCAGCGGCAGAGCGTTGGCATAGTCGAAGAGCGGTGTCCAAGTAGTCGCGCGAGAACATGTAGCCCAAGCGCTCGACAATGTTCGAAAGCACGGTAAACACAGCGTTGTGAAGACCAGTCTTTTCCTCTTCGATCGCATCCGATAGATATTGGAATGCTGTTGGCAACACGGTAGGGAGGAGCGAGATGGCCTCATCTTCGAGAACGTCAACGACAGATGTGAGGCAGAGGAGGGAGAGGATGCGAAGGCGATCATCGCTGCTGGAAAGCGATTGGGGACCGGACACAACTTGAGCTACTGATACAACAGCAGATACGTCCTTCTTCCCGAAGCGGTCGACGATGCGATCGATGCAGCTGACAGAGACCATCTTGGCATCCATGTCAGGAGATTGTTCCAGTAGATCCTGAACACTAGGCAAGAAAGAGATCAGGGCCTCTACAGATTTGCGGTCGTTCTGCTTGGCGGTGCCCGCGCGCAGCTCGACCGACTTGACGGCAGCTACCTGGACGTGAGAGTCTGTGCTCGCAAGAAGTAGCTGTGCTGATTTGATAAGGTCGGTCGTTGGCAGGAGGTCTAGGCAGCTGGCGAGAACACGACTACATCCGGCGTAGGTCTTGGGGTTTGTTGCAAGCTTCTTTGACAGTTGAATAGTAGTCTCGACGATGTTTGCAAAGATCTTGCGTGGTCGTTCAGGGTCATCCTTCTTTCTGTACGCTCGAGTAACGTGTGCTTTCACCTTATCGTCAAGCGCGAGATCTGTCAAACACGACAGCATACTCTGAATTGACAGGTCGAATTTGTTGTCTTTTGTCTTTTCCTTGAGACTGAAAAGTGTTTCCGCGACCTGGGGTTTCGGTCCCACGGCATCAGTGAGGAGATCGACATATCCCTTGAAGGTGACGAGGGTGTGGACAGGTTCGAAGTGAAGTAGCAAGTCCGCACAGAACCTTCGTTGCTCCTTGCTGTGGTAGCGATCGGCAAGAAGTGCCACGATAGCCGGGAGCGAATCCTCGGGGCCTAGCGTACGAGCAAGCTCTGTGAATAGCTTCATCCTTCTATGCAGGGGAATGTGTTCAAAGGCGGCAGTGAAACTGAGCAGCAAGTCGGACACGCCAGCGATGAAGTCTCTGTGTTTTGAGCGGAGAGAGGCAGCCAATTGAGGCACGACCCGAGAAATAGTCTTATCAACGACCTGAGCGGAATAGTCGTCATGCTGGCGAAGCAGAGTAGATCCGATGAAGGTGAAGATAGGCATGAGATTGTGAAGAATGAGATCAGGAACCCATGAGGCAAGATTGGAAATGAGAAGTAGCGCGCTGTTTTGAACCTGTGGGCTGCTGGAGTGTCGAATGCAGTCGATGAGTAGGTCCGCTCGTACTGCCGATTGGTAGTCGGCGGTGTCGGCTTGCTCTTTCAATGTGTTTACGATCGGGCTTAGTGATCCCAGAATAATACTCTGAAGATACACTAGCTCGGACCCAGACTGTTGCTTGAGTGGCTGTAGTTCTGCAAAGATGCCGAAAAGGTTCTTGAACAGTGTCGGGTGCTGTCCAGGGTTTGACCCTTCAACCAACTCAAGTACCAACGTGAGCTTTCGGAGTAGTCGCTGAACATCGTCTTGAGATGAAAGCTCGACTCGAGCCATCTCACTCTTGCTTGTCCTTCGCCTTTTCGCTGAAGGCGGTCCTTCGGGCATGGAGGTGGGAGATGGAATGCTTTCCAAGAAGGTGACCAGGATGGCAGAATCAAGGTCAACGTTGCGCAGAATCTCAACGGATCGTTCTCTACGAAGCTTATCGAAAGATTTGTCACTTTCACTGGTTGATAGGCTGAGCATGCACTGAGCCAACGCGTGACGAGCTTCAGATCTGAAGGAAGACCATGAGGTTTGAATGCGATCAAAGGCGGCCATCACTAAAGCTTCACGCTCCGTGTTGAAAGTCCCAGAGATGATGTCCTCGAGCAGTTTCGCGCTCATCGCCTCCCTGGGCATTGTCGCGGAAATGTGAGCCCGCTCCACTTCATCGAGCGAGAGCCCTTCGCTGTCGCAGATGGTGTTGACGGAAGCTGTCGGTAAGGTTGCCCATTCGGTCAACAAGGGGATCACGGAGTTGGTACGAACGGAGTCGGAGACCTTTCCGCGGATGTTTAGCATCGGCAGTAAGCCGAGGCGGACACGCAATACCGGTGTAAATCTCGCGTGGCTGGCGAAAAACGCAAGAATAGAAGTCCTTGTCTGCATCTTGAACGTATTCTTCGGATGATTTTTCAGTTGTGTCCCTTCCAGGACATCGCGAAGAGCGGGAATGGCGAACTTTGAGTCCATGACGCATTCTTCGAGGATCGGCTGTAGCATCGAGGAAACAAACACGAGGACATCTTCAGGCTTGAGTTCTGCGAGATTCTTCGACTCTTTCCCATACAGATCGGACTTGCCCCAAGTTGGTGTTTTCGACTTGGCGGAAGCCTTTCGTACCAGAGACCCAACGCATGCAGCCGCTGAACGTCGGATAATTGGCGATGCATCTGCAAGTGCGTGTACGAGGTATGGCAGGATGTTCTGCAAGACATGTGCAGCCTCAAGCTTTTCGAACGATGATGCGGCTGCACGGAGGGCGGCAACGCGAATGGCGACAGGTCGGGAGCTACTCCAGACGCGAGCGAGAAATGAAAGGTAGAGTGGCTGCTTGAGAGCGGGTTCTTGGTGCAATGCGTCCGAGGCGAGGAATCGCCGTGTTTGCTTAGTCGTCACAGCCTGCTCGAAAACGTTGGCCGCTTCTGAAAACTCGGTCGCTGATCCGGCGTCGAGGAAGCTTTTTACAGTAAGCTCTGGGAGTTGTATGGCAGGCTTCTCGGCTGTGTCATCATCCGCATCAAGCATCTCCTCGTCAGAGTCCTCGCCCGGAATATCTTCAATTTCGAAGGTTTGGACAACGGTAAGTCCCAGAGACTCCAGATTGACATTGTGCTGCTTCGCCGCTTCTTGTAACGTTGCTTGTAGGTCTTTTGATTCAGCCATCTTAGTAGCGACTTGTAGCAGTTCTCCGTGCTCTTCGGAGCCCGGTGGACTGTCGCGGAGGAGTTGGACCAATGCCGATAGCACCATCTGAATGTGCGATGTGCCGAGGAGGCCTGAGGCGATTAGCTCATGGAAAACCCTGCAGTTCTCGTCGGAAGTATCGCTGAGAGCGCCAAGGGCACAGCCTAGAACAAGTCGTTGAACCTGGCATTGTTTTGACACTGTCGTCAACTTCTGCACAAGATGGGGAACCTTGAGTAATCTCCTCGATACTTTGGCTGGAACCTGCGCTTTGGAGCGCTCCATGGCGATGATGGCCAGACAGCCAAGGCACGATTGAAGGGAAGCTTCGTCATATGCTACGATGACAGCCTCCATCAGCCCATCCAGAACCTTGTCTCCGACCTTTGCCTGGCTCACCATCATGATGACAATGGCGTAGCAAGCCAGAACCGTGTCAGCGCCGTGGTTGGCTCGCATGCAAGTATTGAGAACCGGGAGCAGTTCCAGGACTAGCTTTTCAGTTCCCTGAGCCTGGAGATCCTTCCTGCCAATGCTTGCATTGCTCACTATTCCGTATATAGCTTCAACGGTGATTCCCGACCAGAAGGACAGCATGTGCGAGGCCTGGTGTCCCGCCTCTACCACCTTTGCGACGTATGATTGGTATGCCTTGAAGAATTGTGGGGTGTTGATGGCGGTGTAGGCGATGGTTCGCTGCGGTACGTTGGTCGGGGCCTGGATGTACGGGAAGAGGAATCGGATGGCGTGCGGTGGCTGTGGGGGCAAGATGGAGAGCAGCGCAAGGAACTGTGGGGTGTTGTGGTAGGGCAGGTAAGTAAAGACGAGAGTCTCGGTGTTGTACTCGTGGATGCGGAATCTTCGCACCAGCCACTCGAGAGCCTTCTCTGCCGGCTTCAACAGCAGTCTTGGTCCGACCAGCGTGATGAACGCCTCGAGCACGTTGTTCAGCTTGGCGTTCTCATCCTTGGTCATCTGGGTGCGGTCCTCGGCCTTGCTCTGCTCGCTGAAGAGATTCTTGGAGAAGCGCAGGAACCGCGAGTCCAATGCGCAGAGGTCCTTGTAGCCATCGTAGCAGATGAGGTAGACGGTCTCGAAGGATTGCGACGCGGCGACTTTGGAATCGAAGAGTAGCGATTTGCCATGCGCCGACTTCTGCGCGCGCAGGTCTAGCTGATGGGTGCTCGAAGCCGCGATGGTCGCGAGCTGTTTCTGGAGAGCCGTCGCCATTTTCGGAAGTTTTCGTTATTATGACAGGCTCTAGGGTATGATTCGGGTAATGCGATGAGCCATGAGACGCAGCGGAACAGCGTAGAGTTTGTCGTGGCGGATTGGTTGAAAGCTTGAAGCTGGCGAAGCGCATACAAAATTTCGGGAAGGCAAGATTTCACGCTAATGGTTTTTACGGCGGGCCGCTCGAGCCAGACACGCCGCCGGACTCCCGAGCACGTGCCATGCGCCTTTCATCTCTCCGAACGTCTTACCTCTGGTCTTCCATCCTTTTTGTCTTCACAGTAGAAGGCATACGCCTGCCAGTCCTGTCTCTGTGAGGAACATGTCTGACTCCTCAATGCGCAATTTGTCTCATGACTCATGACTACGCGCGTCGCATAGATTCCTGTACTGAAAGCAGCGACCACAACTATGATTCTAGCCTGAAGCTCCATCTACAGATAGAGGATTGCTGGCGTTGCACCTTGCGCAATGGCGTCGAACATCCCCAAGTTTGCGAGCTTCCGGCCAAAGCCCAAGGCCGCCCCAGAGCCACCCAAGGAACCCCAACACCATGAGAATGCCGAACGATCGTCAAAAGAAAAACATTCTACCAAGGGGAGATCACCATCACCAAAGCGAGTTATTCGCGAGCACGATTCAAGCAAAGACAGGCCCTACTTCAGCGACCGACGCGGAGATCCTGACGTACTGCGCTATGGATCAATGAACCGTTACGACATCCCGCCCTATCGTCGCTTCGGTCATGGCTTCATACTCGGTCTTTCTCTAAACCAAAAGATCGATAGAGAGTACACAGCCGATCGGAAAATACTCGTGACGCCAACGACACGAAGACGGCAAGAGCGACTGCTGACAAGCAAGCGTGCGAACAAGCCGGGTGAGCGCGCTTTGCGGCTGCTGATGGCCGAGGTCCCCGATGTGGATCACTCTCAGGATTTTATGTCACTGTCTGCAAATACCAAGAGGAAGCGCGATGACAGTGCAGACGAAGATGCCGAAATGGAGCCTGAGACAGACTACCGCGCCATCGAAGGGCCAAAGTCAACAGAGCCTGTGGATCCAGACACGCAATATGAGTCGGACCCTGATGTCATAATCGACACTGAAGTCACTCGCAAGAACTCGCAGCTCGCACGGCAGACAAAACAGCATCCTGAAGATCTCCAAAGCTGGCTGGAACTGATCAAACACCAAGAGGCCATGCTGAAGCTCGAAAGACCATCTGCTGAGCTGACTGCATCTGATAGAGCACATCTTGCTGATATACGTATCTCCACATACGAGGAGGCCTTGAAAAAGATTGGCGCGGATCAAGACAGCAAGCTGGAGCTGCACAAAGGACTGCTGGAAGAAGCAGAAAGGGCCTGGGACGGCGCCAGACTGGCTAGCAAATGGAAGGACGTGCTTGCGAAGCATCCTCAGAGTGTGGAGCTGTGGATGAAGTATCTTGACTTTGTGCAATCACGATTCACAAGTTTCAAATTTGAGGAGTGTCGGGCGACCTTCTTTAAATGCATCGAGTCGCTTCGTACAAACAAAAGCGAAATGTCACCGGAACAGACCTTGCACATATTGCTACGTTTGACATCCATGACACACGATGCAGGATACCAGGAACTCGCTCTCGCCGTATGGCAAGCTTTACTCGAGCATCATTTGCTACGACCAGAAGTAGACGTAGATTTGCAGGCTTTCGAGCAGTTCTGGGAAAGTGAAGTAGCACGTGTGGGAGAGTGCGGAGCCAAGGGATGGAAGCACAGCAACACAGATGATGCGCCACCCCCAGGACCTTCATCACTGCTGGACAAAGAAGCACTGGATGGGGTCTTTGAAGATTTCCGAAAGCGCGAAGTAGAGGCTACATCGGTGTTACGTCTACCTGGTCGCACGTCGGACGATGTAGCAGAGGACGATGCATTTCACACAATCTTCTTCTCTGATGTCGAGCCATACCTGACCATCATATCGCTCGAGATACCGGCAATGCTGCTGATTGAGGCTTTCTTGTGTTTCTGCGGCTTGCCAAATTTACCACATCGCATACCGCAACAACGTTCCTGGTCCTCTGATCCGTTCTTGCAGCGCTACTGGCACACTGTGTCCCCAGACACCGACGATTCTACGGAACTCACCAAAGCCACCAGACGCTTTTCAAACTACTCGGCAAAACACTTCCAAATGACTACAGAACTCTTATTTGAGCAAAGCTTCTTACTAGATGGCATCAGGCTTGATGCTGACTTCGTCAGGCGCTTGCTCAAGCTCCTAGCCTCAGATCCTTCGAGCGATGATATCATAGGAGAGTATCTGCTGGCTTTCGAATCGAGACACTTCCCATCTGAAGCTTTCAAGTCCGCAAAGCGATTACTCAAAGCACGTCCGTCAAGCCTGCGCTTATACAACGCCTATGGCTTAGTCGAATCGCGTCTAGGTAACTCAGCCAAAGCAGATCAAGTCTTCAGCATGGCGCTATCTATGCAAAAGGGGGTTAGCGTGCTATCGGCGCCTTGGAGTTTGGAACTCTTCAGCAATTGGGTGTGGGAAGCGCTCCGAAGAGGCGAACACAGCGAAGCTCTATGGCGGCTTGTCTCACCAAAGGGACACCTCTCAGCCGGCGCACCCAAGGACTCGCATCCTGGTAACACTTTCCTGGAGATGGGACATCTAACCCTCAGCCAGAAAAGTGAACACGCCCTCCTCCACCACGACTACACAACAGCAATAACAAGCACCTCTCTCCTCGCCCTCCTAACCTACCTCACCCACAACAACTCCGCCTCACACGCCCTCGAACTC
The DNA here is from genome assembly GCF_023758015.1 of Alternaria viburni. NCBI lineage: Eukaryota > Fungi > Ascomycota > Dothideomycetes > Pleosporales > Pleosporaceae > Alternaria > Alternaria viburni. Next base: position 554,137 of record NW_026055777.1, read on the forward strand.
CACGCCAACCTTACCTCATGGTTCACATCGCACCACATCTCCATCTCCGCCGTCGCAGAACTGCACGCGCAATCCATCGCCAGCCTCCTGACCCACCACACCATTCACGCCCCCATCGTCAAACCCTCTCTCATCCGCACGACTCTCGAACCCCTCATATCCCGCTTCCCAACCAACACGATCCTCCTCGCTCTCTACGCCGCCAACGAAGCCCGTTTCTCCATCGACGATCGCGTGCGCGGTATCATGCACGAGAACGCCTTGCAAAGCCCCGAAGAAAGGAGTATAGCGGGCTGGGCATTCGCAATACACTACGAAACTCTCAAGGGAGAAATCGCAGGCTCGACGACGCATTCCATTCGTGCACTGTACAAACGAGCGACGGAGTCTACCACTGGATCCCGGTGTCCCGCGCTGTGGAAAGCGTATGTGGAGTTTGAGATAAGGTGTCTACGTGATGAGTCGGAGAGACAGCGGGCGAATAAGAGACCGCGTAGGGATGGCAAGAAGAGTAGATGGGAGGTACGCGTTGAGGAGGCGGAGCAACGGGTCAAGGATACGTTTTACGCTGGGTTGAGGAATCTGCCTTGGTGTAAGGAATACATCATGCCTGCTTTTACGGAAGCGAGGGATGTGTTTGGGGAGGAGGATAAGGGGAGGTTGTATAGGGTTATGTTGGAGAAGGAATTGAGGCTTTATGTTGAGTTGGATGACGGGGATATGTAGATGGGATGACCGATGCAGTGGATTGGATAGTCAGATGTATTAGCATAAGCATGTAATGGCCCTCTTGTACAGAGAAGCTTTTTCGAAGAAGACATATGCCCATGCACATTAATCGCCTGTATCTATCCTACTAGCGAGCCTCATAGAGAAGATTGAACGGAAGTCTAGAAGATGTCTTCCGCGCCGGCATCCTGCCATGTCGTCTCTCCCTTGGCGACACGGTCTCGCACCTTCCAGTACTCATGGTTAAACACCCAGTACTCCTCGCCAGTAGTCTCACACCTGCCCTTGTGGAACCACCTGGGTACAAACTCTTTGCCTTCAGCCTCTCGCTGTCTGCGAGTCGCTCTCTGCTTCTCTTCGACCCTGTTCTTTTCCACGGCCGCAAAGTCGTACTCGCCGTCCTCCATAGCGCGCTGGTCGGGACGGAGACGCGTGTCCGTTGGTGCGACGACCGGGCGAAGCTTGTCGGGAATATCGTTGAGAGTTACCACGAAGGGGGTAAGGTTGAAGGGAATGCCCGTTGGACGCTCGTGAGCTTGCCAGACCAGGAAAGCCTTGTTGTCGTCGTGCTTTGAACTCTTCCCACTCTTCTCAACGTCTGCATCTTCAAAGCCCGGCGTAAAGCGCGCGTAGATCTTGTCGTTCCATCGTCCACCGATACTCCAGCGGACCCGGTTCTCTTTATCGAAAACCTTACCAACCACTTGGTAAGCTGACGAAGCCTTCCAACCACGAGGCTTGAACTCGATCAGACATTTCTCACCCGTCGTCCAGTTGGTGATTTCCATAGTACCGTAGTTGTCGACAACGGGGTTACCAGTTATGATGCCGATTACCGAGGAGGTGACTTTCTTCCAGGTGTAGAGCTCCTCTTTCCCACCATTGACGGTAGGGCGAAGACGAAGGAACCAAGTTCCGAGAGGGTTAATGTCGAAAGATTTTCCATAGAACTTCGACTTCACAGCAGATTCACCCTGGACGTTGTTAGAAATGGTAAAGAGAACATACTTCTAGTACTTACGTAGTAGTCCCACTTCTTGGATTCCGCATAGGCGGCACCAATCGGCGGGTGATGGCTGACCTGCTCGATGAAGAAACGGTAACCTTTGTCTGGTCGGGCATACTCGTAGGTTTCGGCAAGAAGGGGGTTGAAAGGTTTGGCAACACGTCCGATAGTCGAAGCATATTCTGACGCAGCAAATGCAGCCACGTAAAGTAGTCGCTCGGTAGAGTCGTCGCGTTCGGCAGCGGTGTCAAGGAGATCTGTGTACTCCATGTCTTCGGCGACACGCTGAAGCAGGGAAGTGGGCTCGTTGAAAGAGACAGGCAGTGTCATCTTGGTCATGTCTTTGCCAATCATGGACTTCAGAATACCCTGAACGATGTTAGCATCTGCACAACTAGTTACGTCATCAAACTTACCCATAGTGATATCTTAGGCCTGTCATCGGCATCCATTGCTAGCCTTTTCCGCGGACCATCTTCGTAGCCTGCCCATGCCGTGGCAATCTCCATGTGCTTCCTCTCGAATGGGTCGTCTGAAGAGGCCGGAATATCTACTTGCGTGGGCTCCTTGGGTGCAGCTGCAGGCATTTCAACAACCTCGACCTCGCCAGCACCAACAGCATCGAAAAACTCCTCGTCATCTTCCGAATCGGAGTCTGAGATATCGGCAGCAATGTCTGCAAATGTAGCCTTCCTCCTAACCTTTTGGCTCTTGGCAGGAAGTCCCACATGTGATGTCATATCCGTCTGTTGCTGGGCATCTTCTGGCGCGTCGGCGAAGTCGTCCTCGTCGTCCTTGACATCCGGCTTCGGGCCAGTCGTCTCGTAATCTTCCAAGGCTTCCCGCAGAGCTTTCTTCTGCTTCCGTCGCTTTTCCTCAGACTCGCCTATCCGGTTCTCGAGCTCTTCCTGCTCTTTTGCCACCTTGGCCATGCTCTCCTCCCACATGCGCCTCACATTGGCCTCGCGGTCTAGGCGGTACTGCCAATAGGCATCACGATCTCTGGATATGCGAAGCAGATCGCCAATTAGCCCCTTCAGATTCCCGATAGCGGATTCGTACGAAGCAAATGCTTGTAGCATCATTGGGTCGGAAATCTTCAGGTCGGGTGTTCGGCTCCTCTCTGTCTGGAGTGCTGACGACACGGATGTCAGGAGATCGAGTTGTAGCTTAGCCGATTGCGCTGTGATGTTGAATGCGTCTTTGCTTTGGGGCTTCATCTCATGACTGCTCGTATCGTCGCCGTAGTCGTCTTCGTCTTCGTCGTCGCCAGCTATGGTAGCGGTACCCATGTGGCTGACCATTCTGTCCAGACCTTGGCCGTTCATGCTAGGCTCGTAGGCACTTCCTGGGTCCTCTGTTACGCTGACCGCAGTTCGTGAGGATGTGTTGTCCAGACTTGGGTGAGGGACCCCGAGAGTGGATGCTGGACGTGTTAGTGTGTCATGCATGGTCGGAAGTTGGTGACACTTACCAGCAGTCAAATTTCGCGAACTTGGTGCTACCTTGGAGCTGCCAATACTGGACGCATCGCCTTCGCCCTTGATCTGCTCAATCTTGGCTTGCTTCAGCATCTCCTGGTCCTGGTTCGCCCGCTTCTCCTCTTCGCGGGCCTCGTCCTTGGCCCACTGGATTGAGTTGTTCAGAGCCCAGTACCATCGCTTAGCCTCAACCTGGTGGTTTGCCTTGAGGTGGTACTTGACCGACGACTTGCCCTGGATTTCAAATCGCTGCTTGTCTTGGGGATCCATGTACAGTTTCGCGATGCGCATGTTGATGGCACCGCGGCATGCAGACCCAATATCGTCCTGGTGCTTGTAGTAGCTGAGGACGCCGTCCTCAAGCACGAACCACCGCAACTTGTATCCGGTTGTGTAGTTGGTCCATTTCTTGAGGTAGCCCTTCATCTCACGCGACTCTCTTGCGCCCATTCCGCTCTCTGTCGCGGTTTGGCCCGGGGGTCCACCTGCGAGTATGGTCTTTTCTTGAATTCCCCTCTGGGCTGCGGCTGCGGCGGGTGATCGCTTCAGGATGGCGCGCGTGCGGTCGTCCTTGGTGTAGTCTTGAGGAAGCTTGCCTTTGCGGTCACGACGGAACGGGTCAGCTCCGTTGAGCAGCAAAAGCTGGGCCAGCTTGATGTCCTTCTTCTTGGCTGCCTCGTGCAGCAGGGTACCGCCCGCATCCATTACGACCGGGTCAGTCGCCAGCTCTCCGCCGTTAACATCCAGCGTACTCCTTATCCTAGCATCCTGTAGTATCTTCTCTAGTGAGTCCATGTCCCCAGCGGAAACCATGTGCTGTATCTTTTTGACGTTGGTGTCAATGAAGATGGATCGCGAGAGCTGTAGCTGTTGGAAGATGTCCGGTGTGCGAGCGAGATCCAAGGGCGTCTGGCCGTTGTAGTTGGTGACAGAGTCGTTGATACCAGGCTGGTCGAGAAGCATTCGGACGACGGGTGCGCGGCCCAGCGTGGCTGCGAGGTGGAGCGGGGTGTTGCCATCGCGGTCGCGGCCATTGATGTCGATGGGCGAGTCTGGTGTGGCCGTCGCGTTGGATAGCACGAACTCGATGACGGGCACTTCGGCGCACTGTATGGCCAGGTGCAGGATGGAAGTTCCTTCCGTGCGCGCGCTGGGCAGTTGCAGCGACGACCTGCCCTCTTCGCCGTCTGTTGGCCCTGCCTGGTCCCTGATGGCTCTCGATATGGCTGCGGTGTCGCCATTGCGGAGCGACTCGAATACTCGGAACAGCTTCACCGACTGCTCTATCGAAGTTGACTTGCCCGTGGGCGAGCTGGGCGCTTGCTGGACGCTGGGCGAGACGGGGCTCAGGCTGTCCTGCCCGGCGCCTGTATTCGACATGCTGGTCGAGAGGTGTGGGTTGTGTTTCTTGGACACACTGCGACTGTGTCCCGATGTTGCTGGTCTAGCTTGCGCGGGCTGCGAGCTGGCCGAGACGGCTGTGCTGGGCGGCGAAGTGTCGCTGCTGTCTGTGGTCGCGGCAGCTCCGTCGGGCTTGGAAGTGACACGCGACAGGAGGTTCTTGACGCTCGACGACTTGGAGCGCTTGTGCCTGCAATACGCTGTCAGACGTGCTTCTGGGCTATCACCGTCCTCCTCCACATGTCCCCCGCCATGACGCCAGCGGGCTTGGAGCACCTACCCTTCCATGCTTGTGTGATTGGCCGACGGGCCAAGGATATGCGGGCCTGTAGGCGACGGGCAGAGGGAGGAGGGGTTCGGTTGGATGTGTGTCAGCACCGAGTCCTGTATTCTATAGATCGTGTGCAGCTGTTGCGACTTTGTAGGATTTCACCACTGACGCGGCGGGGCTTCGTGACGGTTTTGGGGGCTTTCGTCAGGGGCGCACCATCCAGGCCGCTGCTTCAGCGAATCACGACTATTGCTCCGCTAGGCTGGGCTACCGAGCGATTATCCCAACATCCTGCTCGGGCATATGTCATGGCGGATTCGCCTAGTGAATGCGTGCATTGGGCGACTCCAGCTTGGTGAGGCTAAGCTTTGGCCCTGCCTAGGTACAGCACTACGTCCTGACACGTGCATTGGAAATGTTCATGTTGTACATTGTCTACATAGTATCTTCACATGCTTAGGCTGAGTCGCCGCCCACGAGGATGATGGCACTACCAAGCTGCCTCCGTAGATCTTCCTTCTGGACATCGTGCGTGTCCTCTACCTCACCCCACTGCTTCGTCTGCCACGTAACCTCCAGACTCGAGGCCTCGGTGGCTTCCTTGATGCCGAAGCGCGGCGCATCAGTCACCTTTCGCGATTGCGCAAATGCTTCGCCCCATTCGTGGATCAACCGCACGCTGACTAGCAGGCTCTTGGACGCCAGCACCGCGCGTTCCAGTCCAGCGAGTTCATAGGCTGGGAGACCTGCACACCAACCCCGGATCACTTGCTTTGTCATCTCTGGCTGCTCGGTGGGGATGATGGTCTCGGGGTCGAGCGTGGGCTTGATCTCTACACCAGGCCACACATGTGTCTGGAGGTAGGCGATGATGCCTGTGGCGACTTCCTCTTGAAGCTCGCGCAGTGTCTTGCCGTTCTGGAGCGTCTCGTTCATGACCTTTGCGGGCGCCCAGCAGAGCAGCGTGTCTGTGTCCAGCACGCGCATGAAATAGCTGAGGATATCATTCCTGATGTTTTCCCTCCCCTCTTTGTCCGCCGCCTCGATATCAATTGCACGCGCGGCGAGCGAGGTCATGGGGATGTAGTCGTTCTTGAGGGCCTGCTGCGCGCTCATGAGGAGATCCCATTCGAGGGCAATGGCAGTCGCCAGCTGGGGCTTCGATGCGGGCACCGTGAGGATCTGCTTATTCGGCATTCGGACAGGTCGGTGGTCGAGAAAGACCTGCAGGCCGCCCTCGTCCTCCTTGATCGAGACGTCTTTCCAGAAGCGCTTGGCCAGCATGTTCTTGGGCTTGTTGGTGGGGGCGTAGACGTCGCGCATCTCGCGCGCCTGCTTCATCATGTCGGCCTGCCGCCTCTTTCTTGCAACCCGCTCAGATGCATCTGAGGGCTGTGGCTCGGGCGTCGCAGGCGGTGGTCCGGGTACTGTCAGACGTTAATTGCTGAGCCATCTTGGCTACGTCGTGTCTCCTACCCGATGGATGAGGCAGCGGCGTGGCGCCCCGTGCCGCTGATGTGTGCAGACATTGGTAGAGGGGTCTGTAGGCTCTCTTGGGCGCCGACAGCCGGATGCTGGCGAGGGCTGGGCGAATTGACTCCATGGCGGTGCTGGGCGAGGGTGCAGACAGCTTGCACGCTGCTCCCAGCCCAGGTGGGACCGCCGCGGCGACTTTTTCCCAGCACGCCAGACGCGCTCGGACATGAATTGATGCATGGCCCGGGTAGCGTCGACGACTAATCTGGGGTTCTCCGCTCCGCAACCCAGACCACCACTCGCCGTCAACACACGCCCGTCGGGTAGCAGAGTCACGTCGTAGCGTTTGCCGATCGCCCTGTGCCAGCCTTGCTGAATATGCGCTGGCTTCTCCACAGCTTCTCGTCTCCTCGCAGCTTCTCCACTGTCTGGTCTGGCTCGTGATCGACCGTTGACGCGCATCTGGCAGCTGTTGCTACCCCACTCAAATCTACCTTCCCTGCAGCATCCAACACGGCCTTTGATGCGGTCATTCCCGTTTGCCGCTGAGACCACACTCTGCTTTTAATGAATCAAGGAGCCCCTCAGACGGCCTCTGCGAATGCTGCCGCGCCCCAGCCCAAGCCTATCCGTTTTGTGACGAACCATGATGGTCCCTATGCGAAGAGGCGGCGCATCAATTCCGCGTGCCTGACATGCAGGAAGAAGAAGACGCGGTGTTCTGGTACGGAGTTTGGCAAGTCTGTCTATCATTTGCTGACGGTAGAGTAGGTGAGCGGCCTGTATGCGGAACCTGTGTCCAGAACAAGCACGAATGCGCCGGCTACGGAGACGATAATGGCACGAGCGAACACCAAAAAGAAGGCAAAAAGGCTGCAAGAAGAGAGAGCTCTGTCTCGAATAGCGCGCCTTCCCGAAAACAAGAGCCTCCCATCGACCCGCTGCTCACACGGCCGCACCTTCCCCATACGACGTCGCAAACCTCCGAATCAAGCGTCCATGCCTCGCCCAAGGTTGAGTCGACCGGGAGCAGCGGAGGCTTAAGCCTGAGCACGCGGAACAGAATGCCATATTTCAGATACTTTGGGCCTACAGCCATTCTGCCCGGTTTGCGACAGATGGTGGTCAAAGTGCGAGGAAAGCAGCATGGTAGTGCTCAGACTACATCAGATCGTACGTTCATCCCGCGCACCATGGATATGCAGCTCATGATGCTGTTACCGGAGAGCAACTGTGTCTCAGAAGCCAAGCAACCAGCCCATGAGGCTGTGCTTGTGCAAAGGCCGGCGCATCCGGCTCTTACTGCTCTGCTGTAACTCCGTATCATGTAGCTAACAAGTCCAGAACACGCAATCGAGTCCTCACCCGCGCAACCATCAGTAGGCTCACCACCAGTGCCAGAAGCCCGTACACCCGCCGAGATACCCGTATACGACGCCTCGTCAATGTCTCCAAGTCCACTCATTACCCACCTCTGCAAGCTGTTCTTTGTGCATCTCGGCTGCTCTTTCCCATTCTTACAACGAGAGCGCTTCATGCGTGACTTGGAGGAGAAACAGGTAGACGCAATACTCGTGGATGCCGTCTGTGCGTTAGCGGCCCGATTTTCGACACATCCTATGCTGACAGGCAAGAGCGACGCGCAGAAGGAAGGCGATGCAGAACCCTCCACGATACCTCCTTCTGAGCATGGTCAAGCCTTCGCTCAGCGAGCCAAGTCAGCTATTCCCGACGCTTTTCCGTGTCCCAGTGTAGCAGTGGTACAGGCGGCGCTGCTTCTTGCATACGACGAATTCGGTGCAAGTCGCGACAGTGGACTTTGGATGTATCTGGGCATCGCCATCCGAATGGCGCAGGATCTGGGGATGCAGTCTGTGGGAGGCCTGAAGTATGAGGGACGAAAAGGCCCAACCCCAAATTCTGTCAAGAGCGACCCGGATGGTGGACGGCATTCGGAGCAATCGGCAGTTTTAGACAATCAGGGGGCTAGCGCAGAGGAGCAAGAGCAGAGAGCTGCCGAGCGAGAGAGACTGGATACTTTCTGGTCCATCTTCTTCCTCGACCGCGTCATATCTTCCGGAACAGGACGGCCGGTGACTCTTCGCGATCGCGATATTGAGATCTCGTTTCCCTCCCTGGATGAAGTGGACTCTTCCGGTTGGCCATTGCCCTTTCCTGCGCTGATCCGCATCATTCATTTATACGGCCGCGTTACCGATCTCCTCAACCGGATACGAAGCGCCGCTGACATTACTGCTGACCTGCAGAAGCAACTCGGAGCTTGGGAGGATAGGCTGACAGGCATATATCAGAACCTGTCGCCCAAGCTGCACTTCAATGCGGTCAATTTCCAGCAATACGTCAAGCTTCACCAGGGCACTAACTTTCTCCTCCTCCATTGCTGGTTCCATACCTTGATCGTTCTTCTGCATCAGCCAACGCTGCTCAGGACATTCGAGGGAACCCCGCAGTCTTTGTCCACCAATAGCAGAGAACTTTCCATGTCTTCCGCAAAGACTGTTGCCGACATCTTGGCCTTTACCGAGCTTATCGATGTGAAGACTGGCATCGGAAATCCTTTTACCAGGTATGAGAAGGTCAGGTTTCCAATTCAAAACTCTCATACTGACTGTTCTTAGTCAACCAATATACATTGCCGCATGTGCTTTCCTCAAAGAGACGGCACTGCATTCGGCATCGTCGCAGCCCCAGTCTCGCCCTGCAAGCCCAGGTCGTAACGGGGAGAATTGGCAAAAAGCTACTAACCACCAATCTCTTGACCGTCTGAATCCAAACAACAGCTCTACCAGAGATTTGGAACAGAAGCAGACCGCTGCTAAGCACACATTGCTTGCTTCTGCGGCTAACCAAAATTATCAACGCTGCTATCGTGCCCTCAAAGCCTTGGAGACCTACTGGGCGGGTGTCAAGTACATTATGACTGTGCTAGACCAGAAGGCAAAGGGTGTTGGCGACCCCTTGCTGTATACCGCCGAGGAGATGGAAAGTGCATTAGAAGCCCCTCGACCCGAGCCATCTTTCACCAGCCCTGGTTGGAGGAGGAAACTGAGTTGGGGAACTTATCTGACTGCACAAAACTCTGACGCGGACGTCGCAAAGATGGCAGCCGCCATTCGGAAGGGCGCGAGAACGCCGAACATGCCTGGCTCGCCCATGGTACACCCAAGTCAAGGTATGTTATCAAAGCCTATGTTCTCGAAATCTTACTAACAGCTCATAGCAATCGGATGGTCGCTTACTGGTACCATGAACTCGCCATCAACCAACGTCGCTGTCATGTACACTTCCGAAAATGGCGAAAATCGGAGCACGAGGCCACCACCTTCTAAAACACTCCCTGCAAGCACTCAGCCTTCTATCGCGTCGTTGATATCCGATCATCCCATCAAATTCGAGCCACGCCAATCTATAGCATCACCATCGGGGTTCTCGCAATTCAGCTCGTCATCCATGCCTCCGCCGCCCTCAAACCCAACCTTCAACCATATGCCCACACCAGACCCAGTTCTAGTATCAGATGCTGATCTGCTTCTGAACCTACATTCCCCGTTCTCGGGCGGCTCACCGACAGCGATAAGAACGCCATTACAAAATCCGACTTCATACACCCGCTCGTCTGCCCAACACAACCAGCTACAACCTACACCTCAAACGGAGTTCTCACCTACATTCGGAAATTTCAACACACCTTCAGACAACACATTCGGCGACATGGTCATCGACACCCAGGACGTCGACATGTCACTACTAGGCGCCGACATGATGCCTTGGGACTTGGAGTACCTACCCCACGATATGCTTTACTTTGGCGATGGCACCTTCGGAAACAATGGCTTTGGAGCAGATGGCGCGCCCGGAGATCACAACACCGGTTGATACCCTCGGCGCTGTCACAAATGTATACTAGACTACTGCGTGTGGAGTTTGCTTTTTCTAAGGTGGGGTTTCGGTTGTCTCATTATGGAGTGGATCGGATGGCGTATGATACCATTTTGCCACTTTATATACTATTTGAGTTGAGATGAAAGTCAATTACCTTGTCGGATCCCATGTCTTAGCTGGCCTGCTGTTGTTCACTCGCCTTACCCTGGCAGCTACTTGAGGTTAGCAGACGTCTTTCTCTACGGGGATCTATGAGGCTGGAGGTATTCGCTGTGTTTCCCGAGTGCACGCGCATCTGGCTGAGGTATCAAAGCACATCACGGTACCTCAACAAGGTCATGTTCTGAGACTGGGGTATACTTGTATAACCCCACGGTCACGTGAAAAACTTGATATGCAAGGGGGATGTTGACTGGACATAGTGCTCTAGTGTGCTTTGGGACGGTAATTGGAGACATGCAGAGGTATTCTTGATTAACGGCAGTGCTCTGGTGCGCTTTCAGATAGTTCAATTAGTAGCGATAGTGTATACTGTAAGAGACGTTAATAGATAAGATAATTATATTAAGTTAAGTACTAAGTAAAATATTGCGTACAAGTTAGAGAGAGCTATATAGACTAAACTTTAATATTTAGCGTATAGGCTATCTACTAGCGCCTTAGTAAGTAGAGGTTATAAGTTTAATCTATAACACTACTCTCCTCTAAAAAGAGAGTAAGTTCTAATACTTAAACTACTTTTATCTAAAGAATAAAGAAAATAATAAAACTTATATACAAAGACTTACCTACTTCGCAAAAGCTACTATAGGCTAAACATATTACTTACTATGTTATTCTATTCTATTACTATATTTCTTTAATGTATTTATATGCTAATTATAGCTTTAATTATATATATTATATATCTATTATTATACGCGTGCGCTTATATTAGCTAGCTAGGTATATTATTATATTAGAGCATTGTGTGTGCGTAAGCGCGCGCGCGCGTAGACGTAGATCTATTTCTATATAGTAAGCTTAAGTTACTAGTAGCATAGTAATATTAGCGTCTAGTTATAATAGTAGTAACTTAATAAATAGTTCTTACTATAAGTATAGTGTTAGTAAGTCTCTTGTAAAGGTATAACTTAGTTAACGCCTCTAATTATTATAAGTATAACTAATTATTCTAGTCTTGCTATTATTTCTATTAGCTACTATTACTACAAGACTTCTAGTAATTATTTATACTTTAACCTATAATAGAGTTACTAAGTTAACTAAGAGTATTACAGGTAGAATAACTTAGATAATATTATTATAACTACTAGTTATTAGGTAACTATTAACTAAGCGTAGTTAAAGACGTAAAGTTGTATAACTAGTATATCTTATTTACTAGCAAGAAAGTTAAACTTCTTATATATAGTAGGCTTGTTAGAGTAATTACAGTAATACTAGATTATAGTGTTAGCAGAGTTAACTAGATTTATGTATAGTTTCTAGAAAGAGTTATTAGAACTCTTAGAGTAGTTTAACTACTAGACTAAATACTAAAGAAGCCTAGAGTACTTCTTTTCTTTACAAGAGTAGGTAGCAGAGTTCTTAAGCTTTATATTAATATAATAGTCTTTAATCGCTTCTACTATATACTCTATATTGTCTTTAACGTCTAGATTAAACTTAGCAGAAACCTTAGAGTTCTAAGTCTAACTAGAAAGTAGATTACCTTTAACTAAGTATAATAACTATAAATAGAAGACGTTGTAGATGCGCTTTATATAAGCTAGCAGGTTAAGTTTATATATAGTATTATTAATAGCTTGTATAATAGTAAAGAGGCTATAGTTCTTTAAATCTAGTAAAGTAGAGAGGTAACGCGTTCTTAGATTACGCGTATTAAGCATTACTTAGTTACTAACTTTAAACGTAGAAGTAGAGAGCTATTCTTTATTAGCGTATTTAGTCTACTTAGCCTAAGTCTATCTTATAGAGAAATGTAACTTATTCTAGAGTGCCTTTATCTAATTAGTAAAGATATTAGTATTAAGACGTTCTTATTAAGTAGGTGCTATTAACGTTGTTACTAGAGCTAGAGCTATAGACTTAATACCTCTATAAGAGTAGTAGCCTTTAGTTATAAAGAAAGGTAACTTACCTATAGTAGAGCTAACGCTAGAATTTACTTTAAACTTAGCTATTAGTAGAAATAGTGCCTAGTTATCTTGCTTGTAGTTAATATAAGATCTAAGGTACTATTTAAGATAAGAGTTTACGTTCTCTGTCTAACTATCTATTTATAGGTAGTAGGTAGTAGAGAACTTTAGTTAGACGTCTAGTCGCTAGTAGAGGCGTCTCTAGAAATAAGAAATAAACTATAAGCTCTAGTCTAAGATAATCTTCTTAGAGAAATCTTTCTTGCGCTAGATATACTTAATAAAGGTAATAATAAAGGCGTTAGTAGTTATACTTACTATTAGAATAAACTTCTTCTTCTTAGTAAGTTAATTAATAATAATAAGAATATCTATAAAGGTCTAGCTATTATATTTGTATAGTAGCAAATAGGTAATAAAATCTATAGAAATATATAACTAGTACTTATTAGAAACTAGTAGTAGGTGTAGTAATCTATATTTACTTTCTCTATAGGCCTTACTTCTTTTGCACGTTAGATAAGCGCGTATATACTATATAATGTCTATAGTTATACGTAGCTAGTAGTACTATTATAATAGCTTAGAGTAAAGTTTATATTTACTACTATAACTACTATATACGCTATAATAAGCTTATTTAATAACCTAGGTTTATATAACGCTAGCGGAGACGTAGACCTTATTCTATACGTATAATAAGCTATTAGTAATCTTATAGTCGCTAAGCTTAAGCCTTAAGTGTTTCTTGCTATATATAAGTTTAAACAGCAACTATTATAATCTATTCTTTTTAGCTTAAATAATTACTTATAGCACTACGTTATCTTTATATATAGCCTTAACATTATTAAGTAAGGTTTTAATTAATATCTTAGTAGGCGAAGGCGTAGACAAAGGCGCAGGCAAGAGCGTAGATATAGATAGTGTTAGAGTAGTAGGTAGATTATTATAAGAAGTAGTAGGTAATATAATTTATAGTATATCTAGTGTTACGCTAGGTAATACAACGCTAGGTATAACGTAGTTTAGTAGTGTTGTAATAGGTAGTGTTACAGAGTTAGGCGTAATTATAATATATAGAGTTACAGTAAGTAAGTTTATAACGTAATTATACACAATAATATTACTATAATTAGCGTCTTCTTCTCTCTAAGGCTTAACGCTAGGTAGCGTAGTAAGAAACACGTAGCGTTTAGAAATATTATATTCTTTACTAAGTTAATAAAGCATCTACGTAATAGCAGAAATTAACTTAGAAAGATTATAATAATTACTACTAAGGCGCGTAAGGTAGAGTGTATAGTAAGAGCCTCTATTCTTTATAATACTAATAGTATATATACATACTTTAGAATTAACTTAGTTAGGCTTAATAATAATCTATACTTAGTGCTGCTAATAAATATTATCTAGAGACTTTAGTAGATTACTAGAATGTCTTATTAAAGTATTAGGCTTAGTTTCTTACTTTCTAGGTCTGTATTTAATAAGAAAGTTAAACTTAGCTAGAAACTTAGTCTAGCGTACTTATCTATAGTTAAGTCGCTTAGTAGTTATAAAGGTTTATAGTGCTTAATAATTTAAGAGAACTTTAATAGCGTTGTCTATTCTAGAGAGCTTAAACCTCTATTTCTTAAACATATTAATAATTACAAGTAGTTTCTTATTATAGATCTTATAGTTATACTCTACTAGTATTATCTTATAAGAGAGAAATATAATAGGTTATAAGATACCTTCTAAATTCTTTTGTAAAAGAATAGTAGTAGTAATAAAGTTAGAGGTATCTATTTCTAGCTAAGTCTTAAGATTAGAGTTAAAGTATATAAGTACGTCTACTATCTTAAATGCGTTCTTAAAGTAGTAGAAGGTAGTAACTACTTTACTATCTAGAGCTAGAGAGAATTAATATCTTTAATTTTTACTATCTCTATTCTTTTACGTAAGTTTAGTTAAAGCCTTAGTAATATATAAGAAGCTCTTAATAAAGCAATAGTAGAAATTAGCAAAACTAAGAAATAACTATACGTCTTTAACTAAATAAAGCACTTACTATTCTAATATAGTAGCTACTTTCTTAGAGTCTATCTTAATACTATTAGTAGTAAGAATTAGACTAAGGTATTTAACTTTCTTAACTTTAAACTTATACTTAGTAGAATCTAAGTAAAGGCTAGCATCGCGGATCTTAGTAAGAACTTTAATAACGTTAGCCTTATAAGCTACTTTATTATTATTGTATATATATATAAGAACGTTATTAAGATATACTATATATATATTATCTAAGTATTTGCGAAGAGTCTTATTAATAAATATCTAGAAAGTACTAGATATGTTATATAAGCTAAATAGTATAATAATATACTTATATAGCCTATACCTTATAAGAAAAGTAGTTTTTTTTTTATTACTTTCTTTAATATAAATAGTATTAAATGCTATAACTATATTAATAATAGTTATCTACTTAACCTTAGCTATCTATAAGAGAGTTTTCTTAATAGATAGTAGAGTATTATAGTTCTTCTTAGTAATAGTGTTAAGCTAGCAATAATCTATATAGATGCGTAGGCTGCTGCTAGACTTCTTAACTACTAATATAGGTAAGGTGTAGAGTAATATAGAAGAGTAGATAAAACTATAGCTAAGTATATTATTAATATAGACTTTAATTACATAAGTTTTAGTGCGCGTTAACTTGTATATTTTAGACTTATAGACGCAACTATTAGTATTAATTTTATAGTTAACTTCTTTATAATAGAGAGCTAGCTTACTAGCGTCTATAGAATTAAATAAGTCTAGTATCTTATTATATAGCTAGTTAGAGACAAGCTTACAAATCTTAGCTTTAGTTATATAAAGGCTTTCTATCTTATTTATATAATAGTTATAGTTCTCTTAGCTAACTATAGTAAGGCTAGTAACCTTACGCTTAAATGTATCTAAATTGCAATTCTTATCTAGTAGGTTAGTAAGCTTTTTCTAGTTCTCTAGTTAAACCTAGATAGCTTTATCTAGATTACGCGCAGCTATAAGATAGGCAGCCTTTACTATAATAATATAGATCTTGCCTAAAGAACTAGAGCACTACAATTTAGACTTTATAGGCGTACTATTACTATAGATAGTCTTAGAGAGACTATACTTAAGATAGGTAGAAGTGTAATAAGGTAACTTAAATATTATACTCTATAGCAAGAAAGTAAGTATTAGGTTATAGTTCTCTAACTAGGTTATACCTAAGATAAGATTAAACTTACTAATATCTACAATAAAGTAAGTTACTATAGCTTAGTAACTACTATACTTAATAGATAGTTCTACTACTTAATCTAATATATCTATAACTTTACTATCTATAAGAGAAAGATAAATAGAAAACATTATAGTTATAGTAGTTAGGCTATAGTTCTTAACCTATTACTAATTTATAAAGCTAGTACTTACTTCTATATTAATAAGAGTTGTAGTCTTACGCTATTATTTAGATAGCGATATAGTGTAGAAGTTGTAGTAGAGTTAGTTAGTAGAGTAGAGATTGCCTTTAATAGTAACAGCAGAAATATAATAATTTAAAACGTTAGTAGAATAATTCTAGAAGAGTAGTCTAGTAGTAGTAATCTTAAGGTAATTATAATGTTTGCGCGTCTTTTAATTCTACTAGATATTCTTACGCTAGTTTAGCTTCTAAATATAACTAGTGTTAAAAGTATCTAGTTTTCTAACTTAGATTTGCTTATATTATTTATATTACTCTTCTTATCTATTATAACATTAGAATTATTAGTATTAGCGTTATTATTATCTTTAATAGTGTATTTAGTGTCTACTACGTTAAGGCGCACGCTACTAATCTTAGCCTTAATCTTGTTCTAGTCTAAGATAGAGTAGCTTTTCTTATTATAAGCTTAATAACTTTTGTTGCTATAGTAGAAGTAAACCTAGGCCTTAGCTATTATATTCTTCTAAGCTTACGTGCGTTATAATATAGCTTTACACTACTAGCTACGTCTAGACTTAGCTTTACACTCTAAGTTATAATTATTAGATAACTAGTTATAACTCTTTAGTATATAAGCCTTATTAGTGTTAGCGCTTATAGTAATAGCTTTACTATTATTAATTTACTTCTATATTAAGTTAGCCTTATAAATAGCGTCTAAGAACTTTATAAAAGCTCTATCTTATTAGTTATTAAAATTAGATAACGCAGAGAAAGTAAGTTGTAGGCAAAGCTACTAGTAATAATATAGAACTATAACGTAGTTAGAGAGCTTAGTTAGTTAGTATATAGCTATAACACAGCTACGCTAGTTAATAAACTTCTCTAATTAGCCTATTACTAGAGAGCTATTACTAATCTTTATTTACGCTTCTTGCTAGCGTTTAAAGGTAGATTAACTAAAGTATTTATCTAGAGCTTCTAGAATATTAAGATACTTATAGAAGAAGCTAACACTATTTTTAATATATATCTAGGCGTTGCTATTAATTCTAGTCTCTAAGTAGGCTATGCGCTTATTCTCTAGAAGCAATTTACACTTCTAAAGAGCTATATAATACTACTTAGAGTAGTTCTTACTATTCTTATTATCTTTCTAGATTTCTACGTTAGAGAGCTTAAAAGAGGTATAACCTATTCTACTAACTATAGACTCTACTAGTTAAGTGTATACTTAGTGTATAACTTAATATCTATTATAGAGTAGAGAGTAGTAGCTATAAGGCTTAGTATTTATTAGGTTTATATAGCGTTATAAGCAGAAGTAAAAGCGTAATAAGAAAGGTAAACATTACTAATAGTTGTAAGAGTCTTATTAAGAGCGGCGCTTAGGCTCTTATATACGTTAACTTAGGTATAGGTTTAGAAAAATAGTGTAATAGTTAATAGTGTAATAGTTAGTAGTTTATTAATTATTAGTGTAGCAGTTACTGCAATTAGTGCGCTTAGTGCGCTTAGTGCGCTTAGTGCGTTACTTAGAGCTACGTTATAGTATAGTAAGTAGCTAATAGTTAGGCTTAAAGGCTTAAAAGCGTTAGACAACCTTATTATATTATTGCGACTACTAGTTAAGGTCTTCTTTTAACCTATCTATATTATTATTAGCTAAGAGTACTTATTTCTTAAGGCTTTTATTCTAGGCAAGAATATCTTTATAGTCTTAATTCTTCTAAGTATAATCTTAGAACTAACGTAGTAAGCAAGCCTTCTCTTTAGTAAGCTACTTAGAGGTAGTCTAGTGCTTATTATAGAATTCTATATATAACTTATAGAACTTATTAGCTTCTTTCTTATTAAGAGCAGCGTTAGCGTACGTAGAATTAGTGTATAGAGAGTTAGAGAAGAAAAGCGTACATAATATATTAACTTTATCTTAGAGCTTATTACGTTAGCGCTCTAGATTATTACGTAACTTAGTAGCTATAGCAAGATAGTCTTAAGTAGTAATAAGATAGTCTTAAAGACTAGTAGTTTTATTCTTATAGAAGTAAACTAAGACCTAAAGCTTACTAAGTTACTTCTCTATTTCTAGAATAATAGAGATAGCCTAGTTAAAGTTCTCTTTAGTAACGTTACTAGGCTAGAGATTATATAGATCTAGTGTAGTCTTAGATAGGCCTCTTATAATTTTAATAAAGAGGGTTTATAGTAGATCTATAGAGTATTATACTACTTTAAGAAAGTTCTTATTATTATAGATAGTGTAGTAGGTATCTTCTAAGAGAGATTCTTAGCCTAGGTTTAGACTATACTATTTCTTCTTATTATTAGTATTATTATTATCTTTAAGTTTAATAATCTCTACAAAAGTAAAGTTAGAGTAACTAAGTTTTGTATAGACTTAGAACTTATCGCGAATAGACTAAAGATAATAGCTACTAAAGAAGATATTATATAGATCTTTAGTAGGTATAGAAACTATTATAGACTTAATAGAGATAATATAGTTATTCTATAGATCTTCTTCTAGATTTAGAAGAGCAGAGTAGCTAAAAGTGCTCTATTAGCTAGGCTTAGTGTAGCGGATAGTAGAAATATTATTAGAGTTACCTTAGCTAATAGTTTATTAGGTATTAGTCTAAGTTAGAGAGTTAGTAACAACGTAATTACACTATTACTATTACTTATAACTTAAATCTTAACTATAAAATAGCGCTTATAATAGCGTTAGAGCCTAGCGCTTATAGCTAGATTCTTAGCTACGTAAAAGAGTAGAAGCTTTACTAGTAGTAGTTTTAGAGCTACGCTTAGTGTAGGTAATTAGACTATTAGATAGAGCTACAGCCTTAGCTATAGAAGAACTTATAGTTAATTAGTAGTAGCTAAGTGTAATATTAGTGTTAATAAGGTTATTACTGTTAGATATTATAATAGTTAATAGTTAAGTGCAATAACATTAGTAGTTAAGATAGATAGTAGAGAGAGAGAGAGTATATATATAGAGGTAAGAGAGTAGTGCGTTAAATAGGTAGAAGCAGAGTAATTATTTACTACCTATAGTTCTACTTACTTATTATAAAGTAGTAAGCTAGATCTTCTACTATTTACTAAGAAATAGTATAGCAACACTATAAATAGTAATATTATTAACTATAAACGTTTTTACGCGCTAACGCAACACTCTCTTAGAGTTGCAATACGCTTAGTAACGTTCTTTAATAATAGGCTTCTAGCGTAATACGCTATCTACAGTTAGTGCGCGTACACTACCTATATAGTAAGTTCTACTCTATAGTTATATAATAGAGCCTTAGAGCAGCGTAATATTAGTAGCTAATCTAAAGGTATAACTAAAGGTAGAGAATATATTATAAGAGTGTAAGATTATTATCTTAAGCGTAGAGTCGCAATTAGTAGCTTTGCAAAGTTATGCAAATATTTACGCGCGCGCTCTAAGTTCTTTAGTGTAGTTACTTACTACGCGTGTTCTAGGTACTATAAGATAGACGTAATATAGTGTAAGAGATATTAATAGATAAGATAATTATATTAAGTTAAGTACTAAGTAAGATATTATATATAGGTTAAAGAGAGCTATATAGGCTAAACTTTAATGTTTAGCGCACAGGCTATCTACTAGCGCCTTAGCAAGTAGAGGTTGCAAGTTTAATCTACAATATATACATACATACTAAAACATCCAAATACACGGCATGTCGAGAGGGATACAAACGTGTTACACCTTGAAGATAGCTCGCTAATATAGAGGCCGGGAGGTATTCAGTACCCATAGTATTTACAGAGTGATAGCCGCGAAGGTACTAAATGGCACAGGATACCGTAAAGACGTCGAGAATAAGAAGAGTTTTATCATTGAATGCCTCTTCGCTATGGCATCTACGTACAGGTATGGCTATGAACACAGTTGAAGTACCCCACGCTCCACCCTCATCTCTCGAAGTAATCGTATACGGAACCCGTTTTGGTCGGCACAAAGTGTTCGAAAGAGCACGAGATGGTAATCAAACACTTCTTTCCATGTATATTTTGTAGAGGCCAGAAGGTTCCAACGTGTATGAGGAGCGCAATTGTGAGTCAGGGAGGGCATTGAAGGTCATCACGGTACTGCATAAGTCTCGTGACAGGGGGCATTGGTATCATTGATCATCTTCTGGCTATGGCGTCGATGCGCAAACTTCATCCAAGAACTACTTGACTCATCCCACGCACCATCCTCCTCCTCCACCAGCACTCAGTAATCGTACGCAAAGCCTGTCTTCTTCTGCACAACATCCTCAAAGTTGCATCGCAAGCAATCGCCATACATAGCCATGTCGCGCTTCAGTGTCTTCTCACCCACAGTCTCAGACAAATCGGCATCGGGATGGACGCGAAGATGGCATGCTTCGGCGCCGTATGCATGCGGATGTTCATCGTTACGAAGGGCGATGGTGAAGTATTCGATCTGCAGACCATGTTCTGCAAGACTCTTGATTACTAGACGCGTAATGCGCTCTAGGGGGGAGACGTATCCAGGAGAGAGGTCGCGGTGGGCGCCGCTTGCGATGAGCTGGAGGTATTTGAGGTTCTGGTAGGCTTTGAGAACATCGGCGAGAGCTTTGAGTTGCAGCTTGACGTAGGCGTCAAGATAGGCCCCTGGAAAAGTGTCGGCGATGTCGGGGAAGGCTATGGCGAGGTCTGTCAAATAGGGACATGTATTGCCAATGTAGACCAAGTCCTCCGTGCGAATCTTGCATCCCAGATCTTGTGTCAGCGCCAGGCTGCGTAGTTGACGATTCACCGGACCGAGAAGACGAGCAAGAGGGAAACGACAATACTCCTGCGTGAAGACGGCTTGATCGACATCATCATGCGCCTGCTCCTGGGTACCGTCGAGGCGACTACCGGGACTCATTACCGGAGAGTCTTCGTCGGCAGCGAGCTCTGGGCTGTCGGACGACTGTGTCTTTGCCGGGATGGGAGGAGGTATGTATGCGAGAGAAAGTGTACGCAAGTTTTTCGCCGATTGAACAAACTGCACAAGAGCGTCTTCCTCGTCGTCATGGATCGCTCCGTCGTTCACAGAGAACAGGAATGTCTCGACGTTGACTGAACCTTCACAGATACCCTTGATCAACTCAATGTTGCCGTCGCACTCGTGGAGTTGGAGCAGTTTGATGGACTCCATGTTGATAATCCTTGGTCGCTCATTCATCTCACTAGAGATCATTGCCCTGCCGTACTCGGCGCAATTCACGAAGTTGAGTCGCAACTCCTCTAGCGAAACGGGGTGAGACCATCCCAATCCTTCAATGATAGGACCAATGGACATCCTGATGCGCGGATCTTGGCGGAGAGAAGTTATGGAGAGGTCACGAACGCGATATCGGTTGTCCTCGGCTACCATTTTGCGGCAGAGATTGGCGGGCGCCCAGGAGTGGACCAGAACATCCAGCTTGGTTGAAACAGACTTTGATAGCTTGTTTTCTGATGAGTCAGGTAGGTCTGGCCTGCGCTTGGTGACTCTCAGTTCGAAGTCGCCTGTCTGCTCCAAGATGCAGGACTGGTGACCGGGGAGACCAATTGGCGGGTTGCTTGAAGCGACGATCAGGTTCTGGCGATCAATCTCCTTGACCTCGGCCTTGGTTCTTGGATAGTGGAAAGCCCATGCGTTATGAATAGGGCCGTCGTCGTAGCTCGGGATGACGATGGCCTCTAAAGAAGTCATGTGGCGCTGGAAGAATTTCTCCAGAACTAGCAAGGTCGCGTTGTCGACGAGCGATCCTGCTGTGAAGGAGACGATGCGGACATTGGAATCACTGTCTTTCCGGAAGCCTTGCAGTAGACGGACAAAGATCTCGTTGGTCGGTATGAACGTTTCGAAGAGTACGTTTCGGATCGCGCTGAAGTTGGCCGTGGTGGAACCCTCAACCAAACCGTCGAATGTATGCACATCTTGCGGATGTAGTGAGAAGAAGACCGTCTTGTAGAGCGTCTTGAGGAAGTATTCTGCGGCGCCCTGCTTGTTGATGGGTGGGCCGTGAGTCTGTATAAGACCTGAAGCGACTTGCAGGCGCTGCTTGAGGTCGTGTTCGGAAAGCTAGCAATGTTAGACAGAGTGATTGGCATATGGGAGGAGACTTACATGAGCGGATACTAAGTCCTTCAACTCCACTGGTAGAGTCCAGAAGAGGCCCTCAATGACACGAGAAGATGTCTCAAGCAGTTTTTGTGGATCCGCCTCATGCTTTGTACGCTTGACTTCCTCGGATTCCGACAGTGAATGCTCATCGGCGACGTGCTTACGCTTGAGATCCTGCGCGACAGTCTCCATCCTAGTGTGGCAATGTGAGGAGAACCTTTTTGTCTGTGGTGGTGTGAGGAGGTGAGGAGATCAAGCCCAAGTCGAAAATAGCCACGGACACAAACATCGGTCAGAACCGGGATCTGGGCACTTGACGACGACCGTTTGCTCGCGTTGCACGTGGGGGTCTCCAAACGCGAAATTCCACGTCCTCTAGCCAATGAACGATGGCCTTGAAGCTACGAGTATCGACATTGCTCGCCGCCACGAGAGCATATGAGTGTATATGAGCCCGATAAGAGCACCTGACGACTTTTGCATACATGTTAAACCAATCAGACAATATCTTACGCGTAACAAGAACTTCAGCTCCTCCTTCACTTCGCACATCAACGAGGCGACGTCCCACGTGATGGGACCTGTGCTGTACTAGTGCCTTGGCGTCACAACAATCAAAACCTTTGCACCCCGCGCTTCTCTTCCACTCTACACAACCACTTCTCCATTTCGTTTCCAAAACAGGTGCTGGGGCTTGCGCTTTCGCGGACATACTATGAGTGCAGATAGCGGAACCCCCGTTAGTCAGTTGTTGTCTATGAGCAACATGTCCTCGGATTCTCGAACAACAGTGCCTGCACCTCAGCGGATCATTACTATAAGGTCTCTTCTCAAGCTTGTGTTCGTACCGGCTTCTTCTCTACTCTTTATAGCTTCGGCTGCCTTTACGACCTTGTATGCCCTCGGGCTCTATCCTCATGGTATTAGGGGCTGTCGCTCTTCTAGACGTTGGCTCTAGTTTTCCTGCAGACATTACCCTAACTCAGAGCCTTGCTTGTGCAATTTGCCGCGAGTTAGTACCTCCGCTTGACCCATGGAGTCTATATCAACACAAACTAGCATGTGTTCGATGAATCGATCGGGGCTAGTCTACGCGTCGGGAATGGCGGCGTAATGGATTGGCGATGATGAGAATAGTCTGAGTCAAGAAGCTACGTTTCCGGGAACAGTGGATTTTTTCGTTGGGTCTTGCGGCTTGCTGCTGGCTTGAAGAAGGAGTGAAACATCCGGCGCGACTGACAATCGGATAGACACAGCTAACACTGCCAGACATGATCAAAGCCGGGCTTACTAGGACAAAATCGGGGTACCTGGTTTCCAGTGTTAGCAAGAACACCCCATACTGGACAACGTAAACATACCTCCACAGCTGGCGCCTATGGAGTCCGCATCATTGCTTGGGGAGTGGTGAGGTTCCATTTCCGATGCAGGTTGAAAGCAGTTTGTGATGTGAGTAGCGATCCTACACGCGCAGAATGCAGACAGAGAAGACAAAAAGACACCACACCCGCGAGGAGACTCTGGAGTGATGCCTGGTCATCATTTCATACGTTTGAGCGCGCAGTCCCGCAGCGCGCAGCGGCGTATCGCAACTGCACATAACCATTTAATTAGTGCATGTCGCGCGACCGGTCAGCTTGTCCAGAGGGCGCAGCCTTGATCGGACGCCACAAGCCGTCTCCTTTGCTTCACAATACAGTACTGTCGTTCTTGTCCTGGAACGCGTCGCGCCGAGTAGTCGCCATCAAGTCCGGTTCAAAAGGATTGAGGTTTGAGCCTTGGAAAGGTGCCCGAATGGCAGTGGGGTAGGCAGACAAAGCCGGCGTTCAGGGGCGTCGCATGTGACGTCACACGCAAAGTCACCATTGTCATCAGCAAAACAATGTCGCTGGAAGCTATGGGCTACACGCTCACAGCGCAACTAAAAATGACGTCGCCTGAAAACCGATGTTAAAGACTTAGCTTGCCACACGGCTGCCTTGGATCCAAATCTCGTTCGTTCTTGCGCATACCTGTTCCGATGCATGCGACGCGTTCCGATTCCGACGCGTCCTTTTCGCGTAATGCAGGAGCTCTTGACGGTATGCATCATTGACCAGCGCGGCGCACCATACCGACACCATCAGAAACAACAAAATCTTGACAGTGTGCTCACCGGGGACATCAAGTGTTCCAAATATCAGAGCTGCTCGACGTCGTCTCCCGTTTTGCGGGACCCGAAGTACAAGTCTCTGCATGGAACGTGTCGCGAACCTGGCGGCGTTCTTCCAAGCCCGTCATCAGCAGCAACAGGCAATCGTACTGGCAGACCTACCCACCGAAAGATCCAGTAAAGTATGGCCTCCTCGTCTCTACCACTGATAAAGCAAGGTGCGATCCAATTAGGAACGAGCTCGATAAGTTCGACCAAACGGCTACTCGTCTGGAAAAGCGGGTTGAAAGTGGCCATACTAGATTCATTCCGACTCACTACCTGTCCGGTTAAGAGGGATGCTGTCATACCTCCCTGCTCGATACACATAGTGCGCAAAGCTTGCGGCCACTTGCGCATTATAGCTTAAAGATATGCGGGCATATTCTAGCCAATTATGCCTGTGGTACTCACATAGTACCCTTTTCGGTCACGAATTCCCGACTGCTCAGATCATTTCATTGTAAGGGCACGATGCGGTTTACCGTCGCCATCGACGTCATCACACCTAGAATGCACGCTGTCGGGAAACCATGTCAACACCATGTTCGACATCAATCTCGTTCTTAGACTCCTGACGGTACATTCCACGGGCTCAAGTTTAAAATCCCAACAACCGTCGAGAAGCAACGCAACATCGCCACCGCATTCATGGCTACTCTCGGGGATATGAGGAAGCAGTTGTCCGATATTGTAGCCAATGTCAAAACGAAAGGCTATCAGATAGAGGACGCCATCCCAGACGTCTTACGCGATCACTTCAAGGAGTTGAGCGAACTCAAAGCAGCGCGAGAGTACATTAGGGAGATTCAAGATCGTGAGCAAGACCTGCAAACTCATAACAATACATTGCGAGCGAAAATCAAGGAAAAGGAAGCAGAGATTGACGACCAACCAGCAGAGTTCAAGGCGCTCAAAGTCGATCTCCAACAGGCGCACCGGCAGATCGAATACTACCGTGAGCTTGCTGAAGATTCGCAACGGCGTGCACAACGTTACGAGCGCGAGCTTGCTCTCGCTGTCACGGACCAAGCTGCCTCCGATGAAATTATCGCCAGAGCTGACCGTTTGCAAAAAGAGCTAGAACAACTTCAGTTCACCATTGTGCAACTACAGGCCGAGAACGAACGGGCAGCTGAAACTTTCACCAACCTTCGCGCACACGACGCAGCGATCATAGCAGCCAACGAAGCTAAATTTGCAAAGATACTGTCTCATACGTCTGAAGTCGAGAATGAAAGCGAGCAATTTAGCGAAACGTTCACTACGCTCATTCACGACTTAGAGTCTGAGGTTTTATCTGCTTCCGCCTCTCTTAACGATAAGGCTGCTCTGGTACAGAAAACAGAGACGCTGTATAACGCCATCGTTAGTGAGGCAGCACCTTTAGATCGGTTCTTCTCTCGCGCATTCAGGATATTGAACATCTACCAAATTCTTTTCCGGTCGCTTTCCGATCCAGCCCACTCCAGCACTTCAAGTTTGCCCCTTGAGCTAGATCCGCTCATGGAAGGAGCCAGCCAGGACTTGTATGTCTACGAGCAGGTGCATCGGACGATGTGCGAGGACCATGGTCTTGCTGGAGAGCGAGCTCGTACACATCTCAATGGTATTTCGAAAAGCGCGAACGAGATGATGCTAAGCTTCAATTCCATCAAAGCTGACGTAGCAATGTTTTTGACTCGTCTGAAGAAAGAGCCAGGCAGTTGGGTGGCTATGAGGGCGAAATTTGGTGGGTCTAGTAAGAAGAAGGGGATAGGAAAGCGTTTTTCCATGGGCTAAGGCTCTAGAGACGCTTTTTTAACGTCACCTAGTGAATTTTTGGCGATTTCGTAGTCAGTTCATGTATCCCACTCTATTTATCAGCGTGCGCACAACTACAACAAGTATCAGTATCACTTTTTGCCCTTTTGGAGATCAATGAAACCGGCCTTGGCCTTCTCTCATCCCCAAAACTATGACCGTAAGCATTGTGCACCTACAGCATGTGAAATTATGCTTTTGGAAGATGCAAGCTCAACACCTTGCGAACATCGCAAGAGCATGTCTCAACTAGAATCATCTAGATGGGACGTGCTATGGGTATCGAGGTTGTAACTAGTCATCCCGTCCCGCTGAGTAGTAGCTAGGTACGTCGACAATGCACCCCGAAACTCACGCGTGTGAATACATACCGTCTAGTGAATGTCTACACCAGGCAGGTACATTTAGCGTTGTAGATCTCTTCTATCTTGAGATCACCCCAGCTTTGCTCAACTATGGTTCTTGATGCTGTTGCTACTTCCGAAAGCGCTTTGTTGCGTGCTCTGGAGATGTTGAAGGCCACTGCAGGTCCCGGAACAGTTCATCATTCGTCCGACTCAATTGTCACAGGCGAGACAGATGACAGCGAAGATGAGTATCAGCCGGGTCAAAAAGAGTCGGAACAGGATCAAGCGGATGAGACAACATTAGTTACGCTGAAGAATGCTCACCGTGTCACTCAGCGCGCCATGCTTACCATGGAAAGAGAGGGGAAGCAACGCCATGCCGAAGAGCAGGTCGGGTTCATCATCATAAAACGCGACAATAACAAGCCAGATGCCTATGGCGAGTCGTCAGAAACATACGGCCCGCTGCCGTGGCCGGGAGTCGCCGAAGCATACAACAAAAAGTACGATATGTCTGTGGGTCCAGCGGCGATGGAGAAGCGCGCACGACAACACCGACCTGCTTGGTTAGCCAAACATCCAGGTTATCCCCTCAAAATAATGTACGCAAAGAAACCAAAGACACAAGCCATTCGGCGCTCGAAGGTTGCCGCCCTACACGCTCAAGCTCCTTGCGTGCAAGCCTACACCAGCAACCAAAAGGTTCGTGGTCCTACTGAGGTCTCTCATGCTGACAGACCGCAGATGCGTGTGGACAAGGGCGAAGTTTCCATCTCCAATGAACGCATCGCCGGATGGATGCCTCCAGATGCCATTCGAAATCGAGCAGACGTACATAACTACATAGACGACCTAATGTCGGCACACGTCGAAAAGGTTGTACTAGAGGTACATGACGCACATGACTCACCATCTGAAGTTGTCATCGGCGACCTCGAAGACCTTGGTAGCAGCTCCGTGGTGCTTCAGCAATTAATGGCTGCCGACAGCGAAACGACAGTACAGGTTGAATGCTCATCTATAGAGGTCGTTCAGTGGTACGTGCAATGCAGCTCCGCCGGATGTTTGACAAAAGCGCCGGCAGGTTTCCATCGCGGAAACGGCTCACTAATGGACCTGTACTGCTTGGCTGCACAGCTTCAAGATGACCATATGTGCGGGCTGATATTGGCGCGGTGGCGCACTCTTGCGGAAAAGAACGCCGAGATGGATTTAAGTGTCGAGAACATGAACTTGCTCTTCGAAATCACTCGCTATGAGGATCCAGCCCGCGGATTTTGGGTTGGTATCGCCCATAGAGCGGGGATAGCTCCTGAACTTGTTAACATGGGCGTCTGCAATGCGGAATTGATTGCTGCAATCCAAAGCAGAGGACCAGAGGTATCTGATTGAGTTTGACGAGCCTTCTGGGCCGGCATGTCGCCACAACGACGATACCTCTCTAAACCTGATGGGTTAGGATTGAATACAGGACGAGACCGCTAAGGACGATCCGACCTATTCACAGGTCGATACACAATCTTGGAATAGTCGATGTAGTTCGATGCACCCTAGATATGTTACCATCAATTGTTAGTCTTAAACGCCTTGTTGTAGTCCTATAACGCTTGATTCCAGTCCTCGATGATACCGGATCTAATGCGTCATCTCGTTTTTCGTCGCGCTAAACATGTCCATTTTGACGCAGTGTTTTTAGGCTTGACTCAGAAATTCGCCCGGTGACCTGAACAAGATGTGTTCGGAGCAAAGTCCAAAGATTTTTTAAGGATCTAAAGACAAACGTCAAGCGCTGTGATTAGTATTAGCAATCGACGAGGATAGAAACGGCCCGCATTACCGATGGCCACAATCTGATGATTAGACCTCCCCTTTTTGTACCTAGGTAGGATCAATACTCACCCACCGCACGCCACATGCCGCACCCTAACCCAGCAGTTGAAATTCATCTCAAGGCAGACTGCAACTCAAGCTAGAATAGCCAAGCCTTCGTAACGTACCCGTGGACTCTTCTTCTTCTGCTGGCATGCTAACCAAAGTAGTCCCGGAGCTCATATTGTTAGCCTCTCCACACACAGAGCGTATGCCTCTTACCGTAGTAGAGCTTTCGTGAAACCGTTGGTTTAAGGTGTTGTTGACCTGACCGAAGCTGGCACGGAGACAGGCTCTCCGTAGCGCCTGTCCGCATTGGTCGTAACCTCGGGAACGCCACAGTAGCGCCGTCGCTTACGGCTGGGCAACCGAGTGATGGGGGCTCCTCCGTTGCACCACGACATCCTTACCCCATTACTCGTCCATAACGCGCCAATGTGCATACACCTAGCTCTCATCTAATCGAATTTTGCTTGAGACCCCCGGCATGCAACGAGGCGCTTCCAGCCGACTGTCATGCAGAATCATGCGTCAGCAACCGCCCTAGGCCATGTGCTGTGCCATGCGCTTGCGCTCGCGCCAATCCTCGACATCGGAGCTCATTCGCGGATAAAACCGCTACTATCAAGACAAGCCTTTCTATCACCTGGGGTCACCTCCTGCGTCAGCCTTCAATGCCTCATCCAGCATGATCCTGCTGATAGCTTTGTGCTGAGCTCGCCCAGCGCCGCCGTTGGCACGGGCGATCTACATTCCAGCTAGTGTTGGCCATTGTCTGCTGAATTTGAAGGATTGCCCTTCTATTTTCTAGACCAAAAGCATACGCGGGGATAGGCGATCTGTCCCCCATACTGTTGCAAGTTGGAGTAGCCCTGTCGAGACTGGCGAAATGGGATACCTTCATATGACAAGGATATGTCCCGGGTTTGTGAACACCAGGAGATTCCCCGCGTTCTACTGTTTCGCTATCAGGGACCTTGTCGGCGTACTGGGATCGTCTTGGCCTAGTGGCAGCTGTCGTGCAGCAGCCAACACGATTGCCCACGGTCCACGATTCCGATAGTTATGCCTCTCGATACTACACTTCTCCCAAGTATGTGGCGCATGCGCTTGAACGGGACGGTTGAGGCTTGTTCGAGATGCTGGAGCCGCTTCCCAATTAGGATGCGGGCCAGAGCCTTCCGTGTCCATTTAGCTCGGGAACATATTTCCAGAACTGCGAGTCCGACAGCACGCCGCTGGGATGCAGCATTAGCCGGACATTGCGGGCCATAGCCCGGCAGTCTGGTCTTTGAGGTCCTTCCCTTGTGCATATCCGATTTTGTTTAATAGTCCACCCGTTTCCCAGACGTATTCCACACAGCTCATCTGGAGTGTCTCCACCAAAGCAATGTCGGACATCAAAGAGTCTTATGCTACGACGACCTCAGAGAATGGCGTAAGTATCATGTTCAAACTACGAGCCGTTGACTGTACTTACACCTACCAGGACCACAAAGGTGCTGTGGCTGACATCGCCATCATCTCTGGCTCTGAAGCCATAGCAGAAGCCAAGCTGAAGGAGCCTGTTCAACGTTTCTCCAGCTCTGCTATGCTGCTCTACGTCTGTGCATTTGTGGGATTCTTTTGCTCGACATGCAACGGGTTCGACGGATCCATGTTCAACTCGCTCCTCACCAACAACACCTTCAAGGAGTACTACAACGTCGAGAGTACTGGAGCCTGGGCTGGTATCGTCACCTCCATGTACCAGATTGGTGGTGTTGTTGCCCTTCCCTTTATCGGCCCCGCCTGCGACACTTGGGGTCGTCGCATTGGTATGATGATTGGCGGAGTTCTTGGCTGCACTGGTGTCATCATCCAGTCAACTGCTCCTGCGTCCAACCCTGTCGGCCAATGTAAGCAACGCCCACGTACGACGTCTCGATGAGATTTATGCTGATTTCGCGTTCCTCCTTAGTCATGGGTGGTCGTTTCCTCCTCGGCTTCGCAGTCCCAATCATGACAACCGCTGGTCCGCTTCATGTCATCGAGACTGCGCATCCAGCTCACCGTGGTATCATCACTGGTCTTTACAATACTTTCTGGTTCGTCGGATCACTTCTCGCTGCTGGTGTCACACGTGGGTCCGCCAATCTCGCGGGCAACCAATCTTGGAGGATTCCCGTCTGGCTTCAGATGCTCTTCCCAGCCTTACTCGTTATTTTACCTCTTCTTCTTCCAGAGAGCCCTCGCTGGCTGTACACCCGCGGCAAACATACCCAGGCTAAGAAGACTCTCGCCAAGTACCATGGTTGCGGCAATGAGGACAGCATCTGGGTTTCCATGCAGATTCGCGAATACGAGGAATACCTCAACATGGACGGAGGAGACAAGCGCTGGTGGGACTACGGCTCTCTCTTCAAGACTCGTCCTGCGCGCTACCGCCTCGCTTGCAATTGCATAGTCGCGATCTTCGGTCAATGGGCAGGCAATGGGTAAGTCTGCTCGACTAGTACAAGAAACGAAGTCACTAATCGTGTGTCAAACAGTGCTGTCGACTACTTCATCTCTGGTGTTCTCGAATCTGCAGGCGTCACGGACGAGATCAAGAAGATGAACATCAACTTGGGAAAGAGCTGCATGCAGCTTGCCTTCGTAAGTCTATTCACAGAAAAGCTACATGTACGATTACTGATTGCTGGCGCCTAGGCTGTCGTGGGAGCTCTCTGCGTCGACAAACTGGGTCGACGACCCATGCTGATCGGTACCTTTTCGACCGTGACAGTAATTTGGGCCGGAGCCATCGGCGCTGTTTCTTACCAGAACAAGACCGGAAGCATCCCTGCCGGTAATGCCTTCGTAGCATTGGTCTTCCTCTTCAACGCCGTCTTTGCCTTTGGTATTACTCCGCTCCAAGCCCTCTACCCCGTCGAGGTGCTCTCATTCGAGATGCGCGCCAAGGGTATGGCCTTTTCCAACTTGGCGCTTACCACAGCCATGTTGATCAACCAATTCGCCTATCCTATTGCTCTAGAGAAGATTGGCTGGAAGCTGTACATCGTCTTTGCCTGCTGGTGCCCGGTCCAGGCTTTCGTCGTCTGGCTCTTCATCCCGGAGACCAAGAACCGCACGCTCGAGGAGATCGATGACATCTTCAACGCGCCGAACCCGAGGAACGCGTCGCTTATTAAGAAGAGGCTCGCCACCGACGCGCAAGGCAACGTTCTTGAGGTCGAGAAGCTGTAAGCCTCTCATTAGCAAATAGTGTACATGTCGCGCTCTCCAGTATACATGCACATGTTGTTACTGCTTTAGTAGTCAAATTTGCAATGTTTATTAATCAGATTGATGTATCTACCGCTCTCTGCGAAAATGCTCATCTTCAGAAGCTTTGGAAATAAGCATAACAATCTATAGCAGAACGCATGAAAATGAACAGTTGAAATACATTCATCTAAAAGACTTTCACTGCCCCTTCGCGGACGCCTCGTGACTGTACATCGACCGCGCGATCCTGTTCGCTTCCTCCGTGGCAGCCTTCTTCTCATCTTCACCAGCGACTCGCGCTTTCTGCATCGCCATCTTCGCCTCGTATAGACGACCTTCCATGTCCAATACCATCTTCTCTGTGTCTAGCATAGATTGTGTCGAGTTGTCCTGCTTCAACTTACTGGCATTGCCAGTGCTGGAGTACATGATGCTAGTCAGACTACTCGTTGAGTCAAGTCCTTCGGAGAGACGAATCAGCGCTTTCGGAGACGAATCAGCATATAGAGCATCGATGTTATGGGTAGCCGAATGGACGCGGTGGGCTGTGTAGCAAGTTTCCGAGCCTACTGCATGATGGTGATATCGCGCGCAAAACTCCTTTCGCGCAGTCGTTGCGTCAAGATAGTTTTCTTCCGGTTGAGACAATATACGTTGTACGTCTTTTGACAAGGCCGGAAACCATTCAGCGCTTTTCACCTCCTCGCCTAATGCGTAGAGCAAGTCTGCGAGAAATCTCCATACGGGCGTACTTGCTGACATCTCGGCTAACAGTACCATGAAGTCTCTCTCAAAGTCCTTGGCCGTCACGCGAGCCAGCGTATTGTCCACGGGTGGCAGTTTACTTCCAACGAACACCTGCCGCCCAGCAATATTAACGTAGCCATCGACAGGCTTACCCATGTCTGCAAAGATGTCTTCACATCGCGCTTCTTCGGCAAACAGGAAGTGCAGTCGATCGACCACCATGTCGACGATCCAGTACACTTCCATCCACTGCGCGAAAAGCAAAAGATCGAGAAGCGCGTCTACAGTCCAGATGATTTTCTCCACACGTATAGCGCCATAGCGATCGTACACGCCTGGGACATATTTTTTGGCTGACCAGAGATAGTGTGTGGGCAGCTCATTTGCGCGTTCCGGCGAGATGAGCTGAATGAAGATGTTCACTGTTCGTATAGCAATGTAATCTGGTACAGTGATGACGGTATTCCTGGGATCTTCTGCTGATGTTCGAGCGTAGAATGGTGAGATGGAAAGCAGCGTGTTTGTATCGACGTATTGTGCATCTTCGCTGGCTAGGCTTGGTTCGTGTGGGTCGGAGAAGCGAAATGTGACTCTTTCGTCTGTGCGCTGCTGGAGGTGGAATTTTGCGCGGGTATTAGGCGGTATGTAGCTTTCTTCCACGGTAGAGGGGTTGAAGGAACCAGGCGAGAGAGTGGTAATTTTGGAAGTAGAGGAATGTTCATGACGGGCCGGCGGGCTGGATGATACAGGCGTCGGGAGTTTGTGGGCTGGCAGTGTTGCGACAGGGGTTTCCAGATGTTGAGTAGCAGATCCTCCTTGCGGTTCCGCGGTCTTGCCGTTTGGCATGGCATCTGCATCCTCATCCGTCGTATCGCTTTCACTGTCATCTCTATCAGAGTCCACTGTGTCTGGGCCTCCAGATCTTTCCTCTGTCCCAGTTTCTACTTGAGGAACTGGGTAAACGCACACCCCGGCATATTCCGGGTTGTTCTTCAAAAACAACTTCCTCGCGGCTCCACATCGCTTACTCAACGTGTTATAGGCCAGTGGCTTCTTCAACTCGTGGTCGAATCGTGCGTTAAACTCTTCGGCCAGGACATGCCAGTCTTTTGGCCCAGTCGCGCCGGGAACCAGATTGTCGCGACAGTGCAGTATGAAGAGATCTTGTTCGGATATCGGTTGAGCACGCGTGAGCCAGGGCCGTGTTTGTAGGAGAGAAGGAGCACTCGTGGTTTTAGCATCCCCATTACCGGCGACGTTGGGAGGTTGTCTTCGCGGCTCCTTTGTCGCTGCTACTCTCGGACGCTTTGGTGTCGAGGCAAGACCGTCATTCTGCGAGTCGGTGGCTTTGCGTTTTGATGTCATGTTGGTGGTAGGCTTTGAAAATTCAGTCTTTCGGTAGTAAGGTTGGTGGCGAATGTGAGTTGAGAAGAATCCTTGTAGGCTGAAGTACTCAGGTGGGTGCTATGGTACTAAGGAAGTATATTTTTATGCGTATTGGGGGAAAAGTGAAGTATTGAATGGACGTAAACAACAACCACTGCTCGAAGCGTGGAGAAGGTGAGTGATGAGTGCCTTGGTAATGGCGATTCTCAGACCCCTGCAAATACTGCTGCCCTTACCAAGTGAAAGGTTTGGACATGACATCGATAAAGACGCATGTGAAGGGTACCTGGGAATTACGTCAGAGCGGAACAAGTGAACCGAAAATCTCATCGCGTACCAATATCTTTTCTACTTTCACTCCTAAACACACCACCAGTGCTACTATCATTTGCAATATTGAAAAGCCACAGTTGACGAAGTTGAATATAATCGTGGGTAGCGACAGTGGGCACGTGATAATGTTGGATTTATATAAAACAGACACTGATGAAATGAGCATGGCGGATGATAGTTGGATGTGATCGTTTATTTGTATTGGTTCCTGATAACACGAAGCAAATAAAGCCCGTATGATACAAGCAACGAACGGGAATCCTTCCAATCATTGCGAATCGGTTTCCTACATGACAATCTCAACCAAGCTAATCTACATGGAAAGTATCTACGACTCCCAGAAGTCACCAGACAACCACCTGTTGAGCATCTCAAGCGACGCCTCAGGCTGGTCGTAAGGAACCATGTGGCCACCAGCGTGGAGCTTCATGAAGGTGAAGTTGCCACTGGACTTGACCTGGCCAACAGTCTTGCCGTCGCCGTCGATCTTGAAGTCCTCCATCTCGGCCTTCTTGAAGCCCTTGGCACCGGGCCACTCAAGCGCCTCAGTCCAAGCCTTGTTACCTAGCCAGTTGCAGATGTAGTCGGCGTCACCAGCGTAGATGAGGACGGGAATCTTCTCGAGGATGCCGGGAACGACGCGGTGGAAGGGCTTCATCCAGTCACCCTGAAGGAGGAAGTTGCGGTTGATGTCGAAGTTGCAAGACTCGTAGTTGGAGACCTCAGCGCCGACGGCCTTCATGACCTCCTTCTTGTTGAGGTAGCCCTGTATCCAGTCAAGCTCGTCGTAGCAGAGAGAGTTGCTGCCGCAAGGCTTGCGGACATCGTAGACATTCTGACCGGTGCGTTGGTAAGGACCGATCATAGCGTTGTTACAGTAGATCGAGGCAGGCACGCAGGACCAGACGGACTCGGAGTTGTAGCAGTTCTCAATGAGGCTGGCGCAACGGGGGTAGGCGTTGTCCATGGACTGGCACTGAGACTCATCAAGGACAGCGGGCCAGCCACCCTCACCGCAGGCCATGGGGCGGTAGTACTCGTACTGAGTAAGGCCATCGGTCAGACCGTTACCGATGAGGACGGACTGGAGGTTGATGTTGCGGTTCTTGTGGGACAGGATCTCGGAGGCGAAGACGGGGATGTAGTGACCGGCGTACGACTCTCCCGAGATGTGGAAGCTCTGGTGAGAGTACTCGGGGAACTGCTTGAAGAAGAGGGTGAGCAGGGCGTAGATGTCCTTGCCTGCAGCGACAGTGTTGCTGACTGAGCCGCTCGAGTATGAGTATCCGACGTTGACGGGCTGGTCAAGGAAGATGACGGAGGCGTTGGCGTTCCACGAGTAGGGGTTGTGCTTGACCTTCTGGTCCTTGGTGATGGAAGCAGGGCCGAGCTCCATGAACAGACCAGTCAGCGAGGAGCAGCCAGGTCCGCCATTGAGCCAGAGCACTACGGGGTCGTTCTTGGGGTCGTTGCGCGACTCGAAGAACCCTGGGATACGTTAGACACAGGTGTGTTTGTGGTGGTCATGCAGGTACTCACAGTAGAAGAGGTGCTTGTCCTCCTCGTCGTCATCAAGGTAGCCGGAGTACTGCTTGACCTTGTCGACGCCGAGGACGCTGGGGTCGACCTTCTTGGCCCTCAAGCTGTATTGCTCGAGCTTGCCGTCGATCTCGCGCTCCTTCTCGCCGTTCTCGTTCTCGACCCAGACGCTCTGGATGTCGGCGCCCTTGACGATGTGGTCCCACTCACTATCGGCCTTGCGCGTGTGCGGCTTGGGCTCGGAGAAGAAAGCGGCCTTCTCAAAGCTCTCGGGGAACATCATGGCGACCTCGTCCCAGACGGCGCGAGCCTCGCCGGTGAGCGACTTGAGGCTCTCCTCGAGGTTTTGGAGAGGCTTGGTCCATGAGGACTCCTTGAGCTCGCTGAACGAGTCGGGGAACTTCAGGACCTGTTGCTGCTGGGTTCCAACAGCGGCCGAAGCAGCTCCAACGAGGAGCGCCGAGGCAGCGACCTTCATGATGGCGGTGCTGAGCTTCCGGAGCTCTAGCGGTAAATGAAGTAGATGAGAAGGGTGCCTCTACGTTTTAATGAAGAAGCAGGCGATGAGTGATGGGGGAGGAAGAAAGGATGGAAGAGAGATGGGATGGGTGGAGTTAAGTCGAGCTATGGATAGCTCGTGTGGAGGAGGCGCGGCTTGTCCAGGCAACGGAGCATGACGCATCCCGACAGCTTATCAGCGTGGCTGGAGTCCAAGCTCCCCGGGGCCAGCATCACATGCCCGGCTTAGCGTTTCACGATAGCGTTGATCGGCGCCTGTGGCAGGACACCAGACGGCCGGGGACTTGGATCATAGACATCATTACGCCAGTCGCCTCATTCCAGGCACCTTGAGATGGAAGCCGTGGCGAGATGCTGCTGCCGAGCTCTCTCTGCGGACCGGGAAGCTAGAGCCGGACCTGCATGCATGTGGTCCGGATTGGGCTT
The DNA here is from genome assembly GCF_023758015.1 of Alternaria viburni. Taxonomy (NCBI): domain Eukaryota; kingdom Fungi; phylum Ascomycota; class Dothideomycetes; order Pleosporales; family Pleosporaceae; genus Alternaria; species Alternaria viburni. The sequence goes on from NW_026055777.1 coordinate 590,547, forward strand.
AGCGCGCGTGGGATCGTAGTGAGTGAACCTGCGCATGTCATCGGCGGCAGACCCCACCAAAATGGAATGCAACTTTTGCAACTTGCGCCAAACACCTGCACTTCAGTCAACACTATACCCATATCAACCCCCATAATCCGCCAAAATGCCTGTCGGAGTGTTCCAGCCGTCAAACCAGATCAGACTCACCAACGTCTCGCTGGTGCGCATGAAGAAGGGTGCGCAACCCCCGCCCATGTCTATGCCTCTGTGCACTAACGACCAGCAGGCAAGAAGCGCTTCGAAATCGCATGCTACAAGAACAAGGTCCTCGAATGGCGCAATAAAATCGAGAAGGACATCTCCAACGTACTGCAAATCGAGAATGTCTTCCTCAACGTATCCAAAGGCCAAGTCGCACCCAAAGCCGATCTCGAAAAGGCCTTCCCCAAAAAGTCGCTCGAAGACATCATCACCGACATATTAGACCACGGCGAGCTGCAAGTAGGCGAGAAGGAGCGCAACGCCGAGTTGGAGCGAACCAAGAATGAAGTCATCGATATCGTGGCGGGAAAACTCGTGGACCCCAAGACGAAGCGCGTCTACACCACAGGCATGATCGAGAAGGCGCTGGATCAACTGAGCTCGGCAGCGGCGACGCAACAGGGAGACAAGGGCGAGAGCAAGGAAGATGGTGAGGACAAAGCCAAAGCGAAGGAACTGCCCAAGTGGACCGGCATCGTTACGAACAAGTCAGCCAAGTCGCAGGCGCTATTCGCCATGAAGGCCCTCATCGCCCACCAGCCGATACCTGTCGCCCGCATGCAGATGAAACTGCGCGTCACCTGTCCGACGTCCGTCCTCAAGCAATCCATAAAGACTGCGCCCAAGGCGCCAGCGGGCACTGAAGAGAAGGGAACTACCGGTACTGTTAAGGATGCGATATTGGCCTTCATGGAGAAGATCGAGAGTCAAGACACAATAGGCGCCGAGTGGGAGGCAGTGGGTCTCGTTGAGCCTGGAGCCTTCAAGGGTCTGAACGAGCTGATTGAGGGCCAAACAAAAGGAAGGGGCAATGTCGAGGTTCTCGAGATGGCTGTCGGTGCCGACGACTGAGTGGTGACACGTCTTGCCAGCACGCGTCGCGCAGCATGCTCGTCCTCACGTGCTGTTGTATAAGGACAGGAACGCCTGTGCAAAAGGCGCTTCCATACACCCGCGAGGGGTAAACACTCTGTTCTATGGATTGCAAGGAACAGGGCGACTGCAGTCCTCCTGCACGTCTTTCCAAGTCCACGAAATGCCGCTTCGGGCTACACCACCAAGGGAAATGCGTTATATGCTTCCATCCGCCGGAGCGTCAGAGTCAGAGACCATCGCAAATCATCATAGATCTCGCCGTAGGCACTGCACTATGATATGTAGTAGAGCAAGTTCATGGGTAGCGGCTTGTGGTTTCCAATGCATACGACTGTCATCCCTGTACCTATTCCATGCAAATCGTAAGCCTCACAAGACGCACCACGACTTCGCTTCTCATTCGCTGTGTCGTCATGTCTTCCCAAACTTCCCCTCTTCAGACTGCTATCTGCAATGGTCCCGATGCATCGTCGCTGAGCCACTCGCTGCGGGACAGCTGTTCGAGAGCTGCATGATCTTGCATCCTCCCGCATGCAAATTTGCGTGGGGCAGTCAAGCCCGGGTACCGGGCCTCATGAACCTGAGCAGGTTAATTAGATCCCTTCACAGTATACCGACCGGATACTTGGTAAGATCTAGTTTTATCACCTTTTGTATCACTAAGAAGAACTAATTGCGAATATGCGGAACAGTTTTGCTTCATGATTGTAGTTTTACATTTCATGTATGCTAATCGTGAGTTCGTAAATATGTCATCGTTAAGTTGTGCTTCGTGCTTCCTCGTTATCATCTGAACGACGCACTCGTTTTCGCAGTGCGTTCGTGAATAAGAGTCGTGAGTCGTAATCGTTACCATGCAAATGCCGTACCTGAAACATGCGTTGAGAACGGAGCGCCGGTACACAACAAGTAAGAAATAGCGAAAGTAAAGACCGAGAGGCAATGAAAGCGCTCGCATCCCCGCCGTACACTGCGGTTCATCTCAGATGACATCGAGCGCGCTCAGTGCGTCTCCTCATCCCTGCAGCAACGTTTTCAGTCGCTTGCTCAGTCCCACCAGCGCCGATTGAGCACACGCCCATTGTCACTCAGGATCCCAAGGACATCAGCGCTACTAGTTTGTACGCCCCATACCCGCTCAATTGGATCCGCAATGGCCATCCAGTCCAGTCCCCTGACGTCGTACATGTCTAGTACTACACGAACCAGCCACGGCGAGTACATTGCATAACTTGTATCTTGGTAGAGAAATGGTGAGGTTGGTCCCGGGACGACTGCATTCTCATGGCTCGTCGGTTGTGCGAATTGTAGAGGGTGAGGACGTGGGCGTTGACGACGGGACGAGGACAGTGGTGGGGTGGACAGTTCTATACCGCCTCCAGCCGAGCTGGGAGAACTTGCTGCTGAGGAGGCGGGGCTGGATGCGTCGGAAAACATTGAATCATCGCTCAGTTTGGTATTCAGGGGTAGTAGCATTCTGACGGAGCGTAACGCTTCCTGTGCGGCGGCTTTGATGGCATCGTAGCTTGAGAGTGTAATGAGCGAGCCCGTTGATTTTGACAGAGGCCCATCGTCAAGGGGCGTGTCAGTGATACGCGAAGAGGGCGAGTCGAAGGACAACGATCGTATGCGCAACTTGGGCGAAGGAGTCCGGATAAGTGTCGTCATAATCGAGCGCTGACTGCGACCGGACAAGAAACTCAATACGAAAAGAGGAAACGCAAAGAAGAGACCTTCCGACGGCCTAGCGAAAGCCCGCGCTTTCAGGAAGGGTTATATCCACAGTACTCACCTCAGCCATGCGGCCCTTTCACTGGCCCTGCAGGTGAAATATGCAACCATGCCACGACTTCGGCGCCGTAAGGAAGACTTTACGGGCCTTCCGAGTCACGTCCTGTGAGAGAGGCGTAAATAGCGGGGAAGGCGTACCATCGAGCAGGACGCACTGGCACTGCAGATGCCGACGATCGCGAGGTTGAAATGTTGCAGCATGTGCGGGACACAACGCACTCCACACTTGGCGCTTGATAAATCGAGTAGAATAGGTTGCTTTGGACTGGGATAATTGATTGGGAGAGTATGGAGGATAGGAAGGCCTGTCTCGCACCCAAGATTCGCCAGGTGCCGCAGCTTCGATGGGGATCATGATTCGTGGGTTTGTCCAATGTGCCCTTTGGAAAGCAGGTGTGACCAGCCTAGACGCCGTTAGCGGATCGTGCCGATGACAATGTCCACTCAGTACAAGAACCAGCACTCAGAACACTCTAGTGCGCCGAAGCGTGGTCGTTGTGTGACGTGGTGCCTCGTGAGCGGAGTGTGGGCGCAAAGCGATGTTAGTCCTCGTCGCCAATCACTAGCCTATTCTAGGCGCCACACAATAAGCTCCCTCACATGACTGATGCGGAACCCTTGACTGTCGAGAGCGAATACGCATCATGATGGAACAAGTCGAAATTTGAATGTGTGATTTTGGTACAGGCTGTATTCGGCCAACCCTAACCGTGCCGCATCACCTCACCTCATATCGTGCATTGCCGCATGAAGTGTAAGTGTGAAAGCCAATGAAAGCCGTTTGATAAACACCGTAAGTGCACCACCCATTTCGTAAAGGCATGTTCCAGCCCCAGCTGCCCAGCGCATGCGAAAACCTTTAACCCTTCTTCTTGGAGACACCGACGGTTCGGCCGCGACGACCGGTGGTCTTTGAGTGCTGACCACGGACACGGAGGCCCCAGTAGTGACGGAGACCACGGTGAGCGCGGATCTTCTTCAAGCGCTCGAGATCATCACGGAGCTTGGAGGCGACACCGTTGGCGAGGACCTGGCTGTTCTTGCCATCGACAATATCGCGCTGCCTGTTGAGGAACCAGGCGGGGATCTTGTCTGCAGGGTGTCAGCGTCATTATCCATGTTAGAGAGATGGTCGTGGCGTACACTGGAGGGGGTTCTGGATGATGGTAACGATACGCTCAAGCTCTTCGGAGGTGAGGTCACCAGCGCGCTTGGACAGATCGACATCGGCCTTCTTGCAGACCAAGTTGGAGTATCGGCGACCGACACCCGTGATCTTGGTCAAGGCGTACATGACCTTCTGCTTGCCATCGACGTTCGTGTTCAACAAACGGATGATGTATTGGAAGCTGGTAAAGTCAGCACTGCTCTTGTGGTGCGAATATGCCTCCGTTTGTGCGCCGCCTCTATGCGTAGACCTCCGCAATCCGAAAACCATCAGCCATCGCAATTGGCCACTCCAGCCCGAACAGCACAACAAAGCTTCCCCTTGCACAGATAGTTCCCTTCATCTTTCTGCAACGCCTGGTGCGTACGATTGTCTACTCTATTCCCTCCCATTGGCTTCTGAGTGCTGTCGGACTGGAAGGCGGCTGCGAGGTCGTGTGGACTCATAGGACTAGGCGGTTCGATGCGAAGGAAGCCGAGGGCTGAACGGGGAATCGCAGGCTCTTGTATGAACGTACTTAGACTTCTCTCCGGAGACGAGCGCTGGAAAGTTGTCAGCATGCCTCTATTACGAGTGTCTGAACATCAATTATTGCGACCCCACTCCACGCGCTGGGTGAGGCACACTCGGCGCGATCAAAGCCAGGGTCGCAACAACTGATATGAGTCGATAGAATCCGGGTATACTCACACATGATGGCGGCTTGTCGTACGTCGTCGATGTGGTGTTGTCGATGCTCTTACAGTGGGAGGAATTTCGATCGTTCTCGCTTGCGAGTGTTGGCTTGCCAAGGGAAATGGCACGTGCGAGCGTTCTAACCGCTTCGGGCCTCCGCTGGCAAAACCACTCCGCTCCTCTGTCTACCCCCCGGGGCCATGTGGGAAGAGTGAGGCGCCAACTGCATTGTGAGCAGAGGGAGACATCCTGGGATTCTATTTTGCTGTTGGAGTTCATGTGCGTCTGGATTCCATGGGGCTTGAGGCTGCAGAGTAGACGACGACCTGCTCACACCGACTCAGTCCCTTCCTCGCATGAGCTGTGCTCTTGCAATTTGTGTGCTTTGCGTGCCGCCCATCGCTCGCGCGCGATATAATTCATCTCGCAAACTATCGGTCAATGCACTCGCGTGTGACGTCTTCCTTCACCGCTCCTGCCGCCATAGTTCTCCCGTCGTCACCCATGCAGTCCCAGTGCGGACAGTTTGGGGCTGTGTGCGCGAGCAGGCGACGCGCTGCCTGGCAATGCACACGTCTCTTTCGCACGCATTTGGGCATGCTTACGGAACAACAGGAAAAAGCAACGACATGACCTAACAGTGAAGGCACGATAGCTATGTCTCGATCACGAGTGCTGCCTGTGATTCAAGGCTAGCACGTTCAATCGCATCCAGTCCTCCGCGTAGTACGTCTTCGTGTCGTACTTCGCGTGTACCAGAGGTCGCGCTCGGTATCGTCTCGATGCTTATTTTATCCAGGACGGCCTTTGGAAGCACTTTTAGCAAGCTCTTTGTCTATCATGGGGACTACCTCACCGTATTCTCTCGGTGAATTTCACACGTTTCCTACGTCACAGTTTGCAGTTCCCGCCCCAACTCTATCGACCTCCATAGGTTCGTTATGAGGCGAAGCATCTCTAAGCGTGCTGCGCCACCGTTCGACCTCAACACTTTTCCCACATCGTCAAGTCATTTGCCAGGATGTATGGTGCCTGGAAGTAGGCACACAGTATCTGTGGCTGTAGCTGCCTTGCAGCCACATGTATGCCTGGCTGTTAAAAGCTCCGCTACACCCGTGTGTATTTGTAAAGACAGCACTTCACAGCCTCATCCAACTTATCCATACAGCCTACCCTAGACTGATTCGACCTTGAGCCACGGATACACTCTCACACTATACTGACTCTACTCAATTCGGTCACTGTATTTGTCTGACCGGATCATCCTATGCATCAGGCGAAGAACTCTTCTGGGCAACACAGTCGTGGAAGCCGGTTCATCGCTTAGCCCTGACAACGACCCGGACATTTCTTCCAAAGATGGATTCTCGGGCCCACATTATTACAGACGGATCGTTCACCAATGATGAACTTACTACTGGAACCGCACCCGTCGTCGAGCTTACCAGACATGACACGATCTCCTCCGTCGAAAGTGTCCCACGATTATCCGAAGGCCGTTGGGCACTGAACCTCAGTGGAAACTGTTCGACCTGCCATCATCACCACAGATCTGTACAGGTGCATGTTCAGGTTTCGGGCGACTCTACTGAATTCGGTGATGTGTATTGCCACAAATGCCAGAAATTGTGGTTGGCCTTCGGAAAACTCAATGGCACGCGCCTGTCTCTTCTCTCTACAAAGAGTCTAGAGCCGGAGACGCTTGCAGCTGAGGCTGATTTCCGCAAAACTCTGGTTCGGGCTATACAGTCTGCCACTCCTATCGCCACACTATCTCCCACTCTTACCGTCATACCGGAAAGCACACCGGCCGGTCCATCCCGGGAGACATCTGTACGGTCAACCGCTCAGAGAGACACCCAGCAACACCCAGCATCCATCGGCAGTCACCCAGGGCCAGTGTCTGTTGAATCCAGTAATGGGGAACAAGCTTCAGGTCTCAGCCATATCCGCTCGGGTGGCCAGAGGTATGCGACATTCCGCCAAAACGCTTGGTCCAAAGGTCGGCAGGCCTTCTCTCGCCTCAGTATGAGGCTTACAGCACGACTACGCAAATCAAAGCCCAGTCCCCCAGTTACAAGGTTCCCTGAGAGTAGCTCCGACCAAGATCGCCATCGCCAAGTCGGGGGATCTTTACCGGCTGGTATAGCGCCCATCGTGGAAAACTCGGAATCCCTGGCTGAGTCTACAGAGACTCACGTCGACCTCCAAGGCGAATCAACTCAGGAGTCTCCTAATGTCCGCGACCGGTCAGCTGCCGCAACGAATGCGCTGGTTTCGCTCCAAGATCTCGACCTTGAGGCGATCCATGCTTTATCTCCACAAGAGCGTTGGGAATGGGGCCGCAGGCAACTAACAGACTTCAGAACACAGTATGCCGTGTCCACTGTTCCGATCAGTGACCCAGTCATGATCAATAGTGGAACGCAGGCAAACCTTTCGGAAGATTCGCTGTTGTCTCATCGTCCACTTACCAGACGTCATTCTGCCTTGGCTTTCGTTGGAAACACTTTTGGCACTCACGACTACTGGGACGTCTTTCGGGGAAGTACGCAGACTTTCCATAATCGTCCACTGAGCATGAGCGAAGCGAATTTATCAGACGCCGAAACCGTTGTTGAACGAATCAGTATCGCTCCTACCACACACCAATTACTGATCGATACCTTACATCGAGATCGCCGCGGATCTGAGTCTTCGCGCCCTCTTTCGATGTACAGTATTGTGCACGAATGGCAGCAGTATGCTCGGAACAGGGCGGAGGTTCGACTATCGATAGACTCGGCAGCGACTGGCGGTGCTATCAGAAATATCGCTATGGGGAGGGCGCGTGCAAGCAATCGCCTATCTCGTAACTCGATGAATCGGGCGTCCTATTTATACGATACAGAGCTAGGAGGGTCGAGAGTTCAGCTGCCAGTGGCGATGGAGACCGAGCGGAGCGATATACCGGAACACGCTAGCTCGCCTACCGGATCGCCACCGAGCCCCGAAGCAGATGTGAGATCACAGGGTTGAAGTCTCGATATGTCTGCGAGGCTCCGCAAGACCCGGAACTCAGGGGCTCTTCACTCGTCAATTTCACCTTCGTATACGATGCTACGGCGAGTTACCACGGTCTCTTAGGTCATTTCATTTTAACGCTGCACGAGCTTTCCCTGGTCTTACGAGCCAGATAGCCTCGGATGCATTCCTTAAATCACCATCACGCCCCACGATATGCTGTTTCTTAGTTTTCTTTCAGCACAAATGTATACAAATAGATCACTCTGCTTGCCTTTCGCGATCTTCGAGAAGACCCGTTTGTCAACATTCATCTCATCTTTTAATCTATCGTGACTGCTTCAAGGGTTGTACTGCTTGCGCCAGTCCCAGTGAAAATAGTTTGGCTCATGATGTGATTCAGGGCTGAGTGAAAGTCTACGCCAAAGAGGTCGTGCACGAGGGAGACTGCAGCTCCCAGCTACTCAGCTGTACTTAGAGTCGACTCTCCAAGCATTTCTTTCGCCTCCACAGTTGGGTGGGATTAGCCAGCACTTATTTCTCTTGCGTGCCATCTCAACCAACACCATGACGCAACCAACGGATGCACAGGCCTTCCTCTCTTCCCTCGAGTCTCTCGAATGTGCCATATGCATGGAAGGATACGACGCCAATCACCCCCCTATAATTCTCGAATGCCATCATATCTTCGGCGAAAAATGCGTAAAACGTTGGATCGAAAGTGGCAATGGTTTGTGTCCTAATTGCCGCGCGCCTCTACATGGAGAAGAGACTACTGTCCCAACAAGCCAAGGGATCCCACAGCTACCAATGGAAGTACTGGCAGAGTTCATTCGAGAGGACAACATGGTTCGGTGGAGCCAAGAACCCCAGCAGCGACCGGTCCAAGTACGGACAGATTTCCTTCGAGAAGACAACATCGTTCGATGGAGCCAAGAACCCGAGCAAGGACGGGTCCAAGTACCGACAGACTTCATTCGAGAAGACAGCATGGTCCGATGGAGTCAAGAACCCCAAGAGCAACGGGTCCAACCACCCCAGCAGCGACCAGTGCAAGTACCCTCTAAGGTTATGCGCGTTATAGCCCGTCAATCCGATTGGGATGTGCTAGTAAGTCAGCGTATGAGGTGGCTAGTGTCTCGATCAGAACGTCTTGTGGCCTCTCTACTGCGACTACCCGGACAGGCTGGGGTCAAGCTAGGTCTACTTCGACGGAATGGTGCAGATGACCGGTCCGCTACTCCTCGTGCTCGGAAGCGCCTGCAGCGAAACCCAGAACATCATCCACAGGCTCAGGATACCCGTAGGATAGCCGATGCAGCACGTCGAACGGGAAACGATAGAGGCGACACTCACCAGGCCACCCGCGAACCAATCGGCCGTACTGATATGCAACGGCTTACGGACGGACGAGACCGCCATTCATCCCGTAGCGTTTGGCAAGCGCTGCGAGACCGAGCACAACCTTCTCGTGCCCATCGGAGACGCCAAGAGGATCAGGATCGAGAGTATGCACAACTCCTCCAGCGTACATACGATGAACAAGATGACGCGTATGAGGCGTACGACGACGACTTTGACGTACCACACCGGCCTACATACTCGATACGTGACGGTGTACATAGGATCCGCGAGCCACCATCGAATGCCTATATACCTCAGCGGTTTAGAAACGCAGGGCTTAACGGCTTGTATGATTCTGTCTATGAGTTCTACTAGGGCCATCTTGTGGAAGGTGAGATCAGCTTGGTCGTGTGAAGCGCTGAGTGCTAACGGGTAGTCAGGGCTGAAGAGTGCAAGGGAGAATAAAGCCGTATCGGATGATGCAATTTTTCAGAATCTTGAAAGCGTACGCAAGGGTATATATCGGCTGCGCGTTTCATTGTCTGTAGCCTTACAATGAAGACGAGGTTGATGGGAGTTCATGGAGAGCCATTCTTGATCATGCTGTTTATTATTCAAATATAATGTAGAGTTGGTCAAGCCAGAACGGCCAACATTGACTTACCAAAACTACACCGCGATGTCCGTTATTCTCACCAGTCATCAATCATGTCATTAAATTCTTCACTCTCCACATCCATAACCTTCCTCGCTGCCTCACTTCCACTAACTGGTAGCATCTCGAGCCCACCATCTTCATTGTCATCCTTCTTCTTGAACTCCTTAGGCACCTCTTCAGGATCCATGAGGCCGACCTGGAAAAGCACAGAAGCCTGGTCCCAGTAAAACCTCTCGCACCATATCTTTCCAGCTCTGAATCCCACGATGCTCACCACGACTATCTCGACTTTCTGGTTTGTTGGTGCAACGCCAGGAAGAATCCAGGGCATCTGGCATGTGTGTTTGAACTGGATGTAAAGTTCGTCTACTATTCGATCGACGCCTATTGTGCGCGAGATGAGGCGCATGTGCATTGATGGTGGGGCCGTTTTGAGAAAGTAGTCGCGGTAGAAGCGCTTGAGATCTGGATGGCCGCTTGCCCCGGTCATAGTCGGAGTAAAGTTGACGTATGGTGTCGGGGTTTTGGTATAGGTTTCGAGGATCTTATCGAGCGATTTTCCGCGGTACTTTTCTGTTGAGTGTTAGCTTTTACAATAGATACGATTGGTCGCCATGCATACGCTCTTCGTTTTCCTCCCATAGCCGCTCCAGATCTACCTCGGCGCTGAAGCCCTTTCGAACAGTGCTCAAACTCCTGCTCCATGCGATAGCGTCGGCCACGGCGTCGTATTCATCTAGATCGTGCTCTGCAAAGCCTGCATCAACGCCCTCGTATGTGAAGCACGGATACAGTATCTTGTCCTGTAAGCCTCCCGCGCCAATACCGTGCGTGACGCGCTTCTGCACCGTCCGTCGCTTGCCTTGTATGCCAAGAACTTCGGGGCGACGCGTCACACCAACGGTGATGTCGTTTCCGGATGTGCCCTCGGCTAGATGTACGAGCACGCGAAAGGACGATGTGAAGCGGTGACGTGTATCGGGAATGGAGGACGGATAGTAGGCGATGAGGGAGCAGAGTTTCGAGGTGGCGGTTTTGGGTTCCGAGTAGACGTCTAGACATACGGCTGCAGCGTCACCGAATGCTACAGAGCCATGGTCAGTACATGAGTCGGAGGGTGCTGGCGCAGAGCACGTATACTCGTGACATGCGCCAGAGTGTGAAAGGGCTGTATACCCACGATTGCGTAGCGTTCCCCAATGCCCATCTTGTCCCCCAGCTTGTGAAGCGTCTGCACGTATTGCTTGCCACCTTTGCCCATAGGGATGTATTCGACAATGAAGCCCTCGTCGCGCCACGCCTTCATAGTCTCGATGTCGAACTCGGCGTCTTCGGCTGTGATGTACAGCACGGGCGTGCTGCTCCGGAACGACAGCCAGCCATTGCGGTCAGCGAGGAATTGTTGCGCCATGTCGTGGTCCAGAGTCGTTGTCGCAAAGGCAGGCGCGCTCACGCGATGGCTGCGGGAGGTCCACTATAGGCAAGCGTAGCTATGCTGGTTCCGTCTTGGTAGCGTCCGATGATGGTTGGGACGTTGTCAACGGTGTAGTGCGATGCGCGGTGGTTAGGCCAGCCCTTTGCGCGCGGATGAACAAGGTCAGACCATTCATGGATGCAACGGCGCATTTTCGGTGCGGGCTCACAAGAATCCTGCTCGAGGCTGGTTGCATGAGGATTTAGTGGAGTCGTGCCTGTCTCCAACTCGTGAATGACGTAGGCGCTGTAAGCCTCCTTCGGGACTAGCCGGAATGCAGCAGGAAACCGCTGTCGCAACACCGAGGATCCTGACATGTTCATACTTCATGGGATATCGTTGACGGGATCCATGCGCTATGCGACGTGCCTGAGGCTGGCGTAGGCCGCAGCGACTACTCCAAAATCGAATCAAGTACACCTGGGCAGTGTCTGCTGCCTGCTCAGCAGCAGGAGGCCTAATATGTGGCAAGGACAAGTGAACAATTCATAAACAGAATCTCATCCTTCAATTTCATCCTTCAATTTCATCCTTCAATTTCATCCTCTTTCTGTAGCACTCTTGCGAGCGACATGTCTGGCCACGAGATGGAGTTCAAGGCGACTTTGGTGCCACATCGGTCCGACTCGACAGCAGCGAGACAACCGCCTGCGTACGATGCTGCTCGGCTCTATACGTCCGTCTCGTCTTGCTAAAACTTCCTAGGCTATCAGACCCAGCCATTGACCATCGGCTCTGGGGTCTGAATGCTGGAGATCGTTCTCGTGTTCTTGGTCTCTACGATCAAGGCAAGAAACTCGTTCCAAGCTACAACAAAATCCAGAAAAATGTCCAAACGAGGCAGGACCAGATCATGCGATCTGTAAACGGAACCGACGATTGGGATTGGTTCATGCACACCGACGTACCAGGATATGATGGGCTTGAACTGCGAGAAGAGCGCCTTGCCGTGCAGGAAGCAGCACTTAGACGTGAGAAGATCAAGTATTTTTTTGAGCGCGATCCCGAGCTATGTCATCTCATGAGAGAAAGAGAGGCCGTCGAGCGCCCTATCTATCAGGTCGCTGCGGCCTGCGCAGATCTGCAGCTATGCCAATCATTCACGGCAATCATCCTCCAGAAGCTCCCTCGCGAACTGCGAGACCAGATATACAACTATCAGTGGACAGAAGAGCACATCAGAAGCCTAAACGACGCTATCTCATTTGTCCCCAAATATCATTCCGCCGACGAAGCTGGCACAGGAGTACAATATCTCCCTGTGCCACGTTTCGCAAACGCCGCGTTGGTGGGCGAGGAGTTCGCATCTGAAGCTGCAACCACGTACTTCAAGGACCTTTCAAACGTTGAGCTTGACTATCGCTATGTCCGCGCCTACCTTGAACGCGACCGCTTTGGTTCCATGGCATTCTCGTTCAAGGATGCTATACGACGTCTCGTCATCACGATCGATGAGGACTATGGTAATATCTATTCAGGAAAATGGATAGCATGCAGGGCATTGTACGACAACATGAAGAGTCTGCTGATGCTGAGAGATCGTCAAGAACTCAGTGTTGAGATATATCTGGAGTCAGATATGCAATGGAATCTGGCCCTCTTCCAGGCTCTCGAAACCATCAAACCAGTATTCTTGATGATTCGCGAGGCCAACATGGATGTCAAAGTTCTAGGCTACGACTTCTTCAGCACAACCGAAGATTACGATGCAGACGTATTCTCCGAACAACTCAACTACTACCTCACTGCGGGTACTCCAGAAGAGTGGCTGGAGATGAAGGCCAAAGAGATCAAAGAGATGCCGCGGGGTCCGTTTCGGCAGCGATGCAAACGGGTAAGTGGTCCATTATTTTCAGCGAGAGACCAAGCTCATACCAATCGTAGACACTGCGAATCATGCGAAAGAACCTTGAGTCTGTCATGCGAGATTCTCGCAAGGCCGCTGAGTCTGCTAGAGCCAGCGTATAACTACAAGGCACGTCTTGGCAGCGCACACAAAGTTTGACTCCATCTGTCCGTCGTTACTAGCTTCATGTGTTTTCCAGGTATCCTCTAATCTATTTCTTGTGCGTGAAGGTACATGTATCACTAGAATCGTCATGTAGAGTAGGCGGTAAATGGTAATGGGATTTAACTTGGTCCCCCGACCGTGTGCTCAACTTGCTAGATCAAACAAAGCTGGCAACCCAGACATCCATCGCCCTGACTCCCATTCTGCCCCCCTGGATGCCTTCTAGGCTTGCCTCACATACATCTCGCAACGCAAAAATAACTCCCCGTTCCCTCTCATCCTTCACATTCACCTCTATCTCTCTCTCAAAAGAGGGAGAGAGGCAAGCGGAGACTTCCCATTGTCCATCCATCAGTCCCTCGTCACTCTGCACGCGCGTCTCGTTCTCCAGCTGCCACCCGGCCGCTAAAGCCAGCTCGATGAGTCGTTTTGGGCCCAAGACAGTGCGAACATTCGAGATGCTGTTGCCTTTACGGCACTCCAGCGCTGCCTGCGTAAGTGCTGCTAGTACATGAGGCTGAGCAGATGGATGTGTCGCTATCAAAGACCATTCAGAAAGGAGAAGACGCTTGCTGTGCTGTCTGATGGCACGGAAGGTGGAGAGGATGAGCGAGGGGGTGGGGAAGTACCATAGACAGTGGGCGAGCACTGTCGCGTCAAAAGCTTTGTCGCTGCTGGTGAGTGCCGAAGAGATAGAAGACGATATGGGAAGGGAAGAGAGATATTCCAGGGGGGGTTGTTGAATCCACGTGATTTGTTTTCCGAGCGGTCCTTGTGAGATGTGATCTTGTGCTTGGCCGAGGGTATACGGAGAACCTAAAAGGTCATAAACCCACTACGTCTATACGCCTACCAGGAAAGCAAGAAAAAAAAATAGTTCGGAAGGACTTACCATAACCCAAGTCTGCTGGATCGACGGCCACTACGCTCCTTTGCTCGCCAACGGCGCAAGCAAGGACAGTCGTACAATCTCCCTGCCCGCACCCTAATTCGAGCACCCTCGAGCCATAAGAGATATTCCATTGCTGGAGGAGCCTTATACGGTGGAGGGTTTGGGCGTGCTGGATGCTGAAGTTACGAGGATCGTGCAAGGAAAGACGAGCAATATAGGCGGCGTCGAGTTCGGCAGCCATCTTGAGCTCGATAGGTGTTGAATAGAAGACTGCAGATTCTTGGATTGCCAGTTGGATTGTGAGGGCCTTTATTCAACTCCAGTACTATTAGGCAGAAGCTGATAAAGATAAGGCGAGTATTGAAGATGACTCAACCGCCTTGTCTGAGTCAAAACCTCCGGAGATAAGGCACGACGTGGAGATACGTAGGAGGATGCGCACTAGATTCATACCACCTTCCGAATTAGACTGCCCTGTCTTCCATCTTCGTTTGCACATCATTACAATTTCGACCTAGGCGCCTCACCATCGTGGTTCCATCCTGGCATGTCCGCGAGGTCCTTCGCACGAGCCGCCCTTCTTGACTTCAGCGCATCACCAGTACCAGGACGCCATCTCCATGCATGCGCGAGGTCATCTGCCAGTGTACCTTCGAGTAACTCGACCACATGCTTACCAATGTTTGGAAGTAGCTTGAAGGTATGGCTACATATCAGGTCAGTAACTCAGCAAAACAGCATTCGTAACGAGGAAGAAACTCACCCGCTATCTCCGGTAGCAAGCACGAAATTCTTCCAATCAGGATGTTCGCACATCAAAAGTGCCGCATCTGCTGTGTCTGTACACCAACACAGATGTCTGTTGAACAACTCTTTGTCTGTGAACTTTGGCAGGAACGTCGCAATAGCTTTGCGGATGCTGACCTCGGAGGCATCCGGATAGGTATCTGTGGGATGCTTCGCAGCAGATCTAGGTACCGAGATGCGCTTTGGTGCCGATGCGCCAAAAGGCTGATGTTGCTTGAAGCGTGTGAAGCCTGGAAATTCGTCGCAGACTTTGATGACGCCGTGTTCATCAGGCTCGAAGAAGAAGCCCACGTCACCGTTGTAGACTACAGGGACGTTCTTGTACTCTGCGGCTTCGCTGGGAGAGAGTTGAATGTGGGCATATACCCATGCCTGAAGACGTTAATTTGGAAGTAGTTAGCTGAGCTGAAATAACATACCTTCGAAACACACTGGTCTTGCAGATCGACAAGCACGGGACTCCATGCACCAGCCGCAAGAACCACCTTGTCAGCGTAATACCTTGTGCCATCCACCGTTTCAACACCAACGCACACACCTTCAGCCAAAAGAGGCTGCTTGAAGGATCCTGCTCCACCGAAGCCGAATTTGACGCCTTGATCGCGCAGATACCCACCAATGGCATCGATGGCCTTTGCTGCAGCAAGCCAGCCGCCGTCATCGCTATAGACAGCTTTCCAACCTTTGATCTGTTCGCGATCTAGGAGTGGGATCTTCTTCAAGATCTCGTCCTCCGAATCTAGCCATTCTGTTGTCGTCTCTAGGCCAGCACCCGCGTCGAGAAGAGCCTGGTAAGCTTGCTTGAGGTCCTTGAGACCCTTTTCACTGTGGGCGCAGTCAAGCTGCAAATACCATTAGTCTCTAAATATATTTCTTGCTAGGTTGCGCTTGAAATACTCACTCGACCGGTGTTGTGAAAATATTCTTTGAACAGATCGTCTTCTTTCCACATCTGTCTCGCCTCCAGACTCAACTGTAAGTCCACTTTGTTCCGCAAGCGGATGCCCATGATCTTGTTCAAGTCATTTCCAGCCGATTGTGACGATGGTATTGGGTACGTGTCTAGCACTGTGATGTTTGAAGGTTTGTATCCTGAGCGTACGAGATGTAGGGCTGTCGACGACCCTATCGTCCCGCCACCACCAGCAACGATGACGGACGTAGTCTCTCGCGACGGTGCCATGCTGAACTATCAAAGTCTATCGCGCTTGAAATGGCTCGCGTGTTGGAATGGGGAGGCGCTGCCGGAAGTCGTTATCAGTAACGACCCACGATGTAATCCCGCCGGTTAAGTATCCCTAGAGGCTGCACACGCCACCAGCACGGTGACACGATGGCGACGCATTCTCCACGCGCCAGATGCGAGCACGCGAGGTTTTGATTGAGTAATTGAGGCCTGACGTCCCAAGTATCGCGGCCGTTCTCGCTTGGCGATCCCCGACTGTTACCCCTTCCAAACGGGGTTAGGCTGGCGGACGTCAGCGATGCGTCAAGCCCGGGCGGTTTCTCCGATTCTGCCCGGTTTGGGGATGAAGCAGGGCCACGACCTTCCATGCTTGACATTGCGATAACGAAACCGGGTCTATGCAGCCAAAGGGCGATATCAACAAACCTCTTCTCTATAAAACTCGCCCTCAACCCGCGGAGCACCTGAACAGCTGACTCACGCCTTGCATCAACCCGACATCGAAGCCTCGCAACCATGTCTAGCGCAAGCTTACCATTCCTTAATCACATTAGTTCCCAACCTCCACTTTTCCAAACTGTTCGCACTTCCATATCCAGCCTAGTCTACACTCTCATCTAAACAGCCCTTTCCCTCGGAAACCGGTCTATCACCGGAGCGATTGACTCCACAAGTCACTATCAGCTGGACGGGAACGACTCGTTTACCCCAGCTTGGGGTAACATAGTTCCGGGATCCACAGATAAGCCGATGCTGGTCGCGCGGACAGACGGTAGGAGGTAGATGTGTGCGGGAGGGACATGGTGTATATAAAGGTCGCGTGCGATGCCTTTGATCTCGCCTCAGCTCGAAGCTCAGTCGCATCTGCTCCGTATCGTTTTTGGTCTTCCCAGTAAGAGTATTTCAAGATGTCTAAGTTCGACGCTGCTCCTCCCAACACACATGCCGGCGGCGACGACGATGCGCTCCGCACAAAGGGCAACGACCCGCTCAACGCTCCTCCAACATACGATGTCGCCGACGAGAGAATCAACATGGAAGAGTATGCTAGAACAGTTCCAAAGTGGAAGAGAATATGGCAGCACAGCTTGACGCAGATGCTGCTACTCAGTGTGCAGGCTTTCTGCGGTCCTGCGATGGCTGATGCTATTGCTGGTAAGTCGTCTTTGAGCTCATGAAACGGTACTTGGAATTGATAAGTTTGCAGGCCTTGGCGGAGGTGGTCTCGCTACTCCCCAGACTTCGAACATCGCGACCGCTGTCAACTACACCATGCTTGCCGTCTGTTGTGCTCTCGGAGGACCCATCGTCAACAAACTCGGAACGAAATGGGCTTTGGTCATCGGCGCCTGCTCGTTTCCAATCCGCGGCTCTTCCTACTACTGCAACTCCAAGTTCGGAAACCAATGGTACTTGATCTTGGGCGGCTTCATAACTGGTATCGGGACCGGTGCTTGGTATGTTGCAGAATCCGGAACTATAATGTCACTCGCGCCAGCTGGATCTCGTGGCAAGTACCTCGCTCTTTGGATCGTTGCTAGAAACTTGGGACAGCTTGTCGGTGGTGCTATCAAGTGAGTTCTGCAGACTGGAGCCCAGTTCGCAGCAGCTAAAATCTGTGTCACAGTCTGTCAAAGAACCACGAGAAAGGTGTCGAAGGAGGAGTAACGCCAGATACCTACGTCGCCTTTTTGATCATCGAATGTATGGCCTTGCCATTCGCCTTCCTCATCTCACCTCTTGAACGAGTCGTACGCTCAGACGGAACGCGTATCCTCGTCTCTGAGAAGATCGGTACCATTATGGAGTTCAAGCAGATCAAGATCACGATGACGTCGAAGCTTATTTTGCTTTCCGCATTCTGGGCCATATGGTCGTTCTTCTACAGGTCAGTCAACGCACGATCATAAAGGAGCAGCAGCTAATCGGCTATCAGTGGGACATGGTCGACCTATCTTGGAACCTACTTTAGCGTCCGCGCCCGCGCTCTTTCCTCCCTCATCTCGCCATTCTTCTGTATCGTCGGTTGTTTCGGTCTGGGTTTCATACTCGATCTCAAGGGTGTTAGCCAGCGTCGTCGTGCACAGATCGGTCTCTTTACCGTCGTGCTTCTCAACCTCGGTGTCTACATTTGGTCCATCGTCATGCAAGTCGGGTTCAACAGCAATGACCCAGGCAAGATCGACTGGGATGACTCGCTGTATGCGCGTTCTTTCTTGCCATACTTCTTTGTGCAGACGACTGGTCCTCTGTCGCAATCTTACATGTACTGGCTACTCTCTTCTTTCGCAACAGACGCTCAAGGTATGTCTCCTCATTCAGAAAGTCCTCTTGATTCAGTCGCTGATGATATACAGCAAACGTACGTAATGGTGCAGCTTTCCGCTGTCTCGAGGCCATCGGACAAGCCATCTCCTACGGAATGAACACCCAAATCAAGACATCCCCTCTCATCGGCTTCTGCGTCACTTTTGGCTTGATGGCACTTGCGCTGGGTCCGATGCTGGTACTGGTGAACCAGACGCCAGATCGCATCCCCGCTGATGTGATTGCGGAAGAGCAGTACCGCGAAGAGAAGAAGATCGGTAATGTGAACGTCGAGACCAAGGTATAAGGCCTGTTTAGTTAACGATATCTCGATGAGATTGGAATGGAATTCTCTATGCCCTCGTAGTATAAAGTCAATACAATGCCAGAGACGGGTTCGACATTGCCATCTGACATATGCACCAGCTGTGTGACATTGCAACTAAATATGCATAGTTGATTCCTGGCATATAGGATAGCAACACTCTGGGTGATGCTTTGCTGCAGATATGATTAGAAAACAATAATGTCGGAGTGTGTACATGATCTAGCCGCAGAGGTTAGAGATTAGTCTTTTTCCTCCGCGACAAATAACTAATCAGTCGCTAAGACATTACAAGCTTTTATCTAAAAACCTTCGCATAAATTGCGGCATGGATCGTGGCCACACATAGTGCGGCATGTGAAAGAGAGAAATGTATTAATAAGCTGCGAGTCGCCCTTCGGATTGCCGTCACTAGAACCACCCACTGCACTAGCTAAAAATGATTTCATGTTGTTTTGATGGATTCAGTCTCTTCGCTGAATACGCTTTGCACCCAGACACATTAGTGCATGAGTGGCGCGTCAGGGAGCTTGACTTCTAGCCTCATTGCCCATGTTCGATATTCTCGTGGAGCGGCATGACCCTTGCAACTATATCCCATTGAATACAAGCTTCAGGCCGGCACTTAAGGTTGTATGCTAAGACGCGTGTTGCTGATGAGCTAAGCACTAGCCGAATGGGGAAAGACATGGAGCTTTGTTGGCAACGGGCCGATCGATGAAGTATGCGAGTGTTTGGACATGTATCAGATAGTGAATTGAGCCAGACTGGCGGCTTCCTTACGTGCGTACAGCGGGAGAATTCATGTATACCTGGCCGACACGATTAAAAAACAAGTGTACATAAAGACAGTATTGGGCGAGCAATAGAGGTCAACTTTCATTGGCTATCACAGCAGCCTTGCTACGTCCCTTTGTTTGTCAAGCCCTCATTTTCACATTTCAAGATGACTATCACAGCAGAGAACAACTTAGAGTACCGCCAGGGTAAGCTCTTCGTGCACGCCATCGAGGAGAAAGCGCAATGGATACCGAACAACATGTACATGCGTTATGCGCCGGATGACTGGTTGCACAGCGGTTACAAAACGATTACATGGAAGCAATACGCAAGTGCCATCGATAAGATGGCTTTCTGGTTTGACGAGCGGCTTGGTAAAGCGGTGGATTGCGAGACGATTGCTTATTTCGGGCCCAACGATCCACGGTATGCCATCTTGATACCAGCTGTTGTAAAGAATGGACGGAAAGTAAGTGTCAGATCGTTCGGTGTGACCTCACGGCTGACAGCCTCTGTATTTGCTGATTCCCGATGGACGAGTGACCAAAGAGGGGCTTGCGGGCTTGATTAAAGCGAGTAGTTGCAAAGTATGGCTCTATCCAGAAGACGATGCCGTAGGGCCGTTGGTCGATGCAGATTCAGGCTTGAAGCTATGTGCTTTGCCGTCGCTTGAATGGATGCTTGACAACGGAGGCCAAAAGCGATACACGTATGACAAAACGTTTGGAGAGGCCAAATGGGATGAAATCGTCATCATCCATACATCAGGCACTACTGGTAAGCTGTCTGAAATGATCTGTTATCTCATAAGCTCACTTCTCTTTAGGCGAACCCAAGCCTATCTTTCACACAAATGGCATGTGGAGCGGATTAGGGAATGTGCCGATACTGAGTCGAAGACATTGGCCCCGCGGCATTGAGTACGAAAGCTGGATCGGGAAGACGTCTCTCAATCCATGTCCACCGCAATGGATAGCCGGCTTACATGCGATGGTTTTGAGCCCGCTCTTCCTAGACAGTCCCTGCGTCATGACGCCCCGGGACGAAGTTTCCCTGACTCCTAACCTGTTCAAGAAGATCGTGTCGATGAACAGAATTGAAGGCATTAGGTAAGTTCTGACTGTACGAAGTGCATATGAGACATATACTGACTTCGTACCTCTACCTCTGCAGATGCCCTCCATTCACTATCAATAGCCTCTACGCGGACCCAGAAACTCGACAAATGCTGAAGTCACTGGACTTCATTGTGTACACGGGTGCACCCTTGGATCGAGCGATTGGGGACGACCTTTGTCAGCATACGAGATTGAGCCCGATGATTGGCTCCACGGAAAATGGAGATCAGATTGGCCTACGACCAGCCGATAGAAAGCTCTGGTATACCCATGACTTTGTTCCAGAAAATGGTCATAGGATGGTGCCTTTGGACGCAGGCTCGGACGGTCTCCACGAGCTCATATTGGAGCAGGTTGGAGATGGGCGTACCAATCCTTTTCAGACATCCTTCTGGAACACAGCACATCGTTTCCTGGAGCGGATCGAAACGAAGGAGCTCTACAGGCCCGTCAAGGACTCTGACGGTCGCACGCGATGGGCGTTTTCTGCCCGCAAAGACGACTTGACGAAGCTGAGTTGGCTGGCAAAGTTTCATGCGCAGGATATTGAAAGGCGTATTTTGCAACATCCAGACGTCGAAAATGTGCTGGTAGGTGGAGAAGCCCGGCCTGCGCCGTATGTTATCGTTCAGGCAAAGGAAGGTGTGCTGGACGGAAAGAGCGAGGTGCAGTTGCTTGATGAGCTTTATGATGGGGTTATTGCTGCCACCAATAAGGCTGATTTGAGTGAGATCAGAATTCCCAGGGAAACGATCATGATTGCGAAGAAAGAGAAGCCGCTCAAGGTCAGCTTGAAGCAGTTGGTCCAGAGGAAGGCTGTTGAGCAGGACTATTCGGAGGAAATCGAGCAAGCATATGTGCGGCTGGAGAACAGCAGGAAGCCTTAGGCCCATCAAATGATATTTGACCTCTCCAGCAGCCGATCCTTCTTCGCGACATGTTGTTTGGTGTGGTGTCTTAAGTCGAGTCAGCCGAACCTAGGTGCCTAGGAAGGCGCGTCTGGCAAAACGCGCTAACGGCATGAACCTCGGCATGGCCAGTGATGATGTCGGCCGTTGCGGTTGAGTTACTCCGCATTTCAGGAAGGAGCGCCCATAAACCTTGAGGTGTCTTCTCAGCTAGAAGACTAAAAACTCTGTTTTATCTCCCAAGTGAACGCGGTATTTTAAGTACAATGTCTTACTCCAAGCGCATCGATCAGATTGCAGGCCATCTCAACTACCCCAAGGGTATGTTAGCTGGCCAAACCGCCATTATCACTGGTTCAGGACAGGGAATCGGCGCCGAGGCTGCGAAACTGTTTGCGAAGGAAGGCGCGAAGGTTGTGGTTGCCGATGTAGATGCCAGTAAGTCAATGCAGTCGCTGCATGCAAACACGGGCTGATGATGTTGTAGAGAAGGCAGAATCGGTAGCTGCGGAAATCAACGAGTCTGGTGGCAGCGCCCTGGCTGTCGCAGGCGATGTGCTCGACGACGCCTACATCAAGACGCTTATTGCAAAGGCCGCTGAGTTCGGAGGCGGCAAAATCCACATCATCGTGAATAACGCCGGCTACACATGGGATGGCGTCATCCACAAAATGACGGACAAGCAATGGCACACGATTGTCGACCTGCACGCGACAGCGCCTTTCAAGATTGTGAGGGCTGCGGCGCCATATTTCAGGGTCAAGGACGGCGAGCCGAGGAATATCATCAACATCTCCAGCACAAGTGGAGTGAACGGCAATGCTGGACAAATCAACTACGCCCTGGCGAAGGCGGGTGTGACCGGCATGACCAAGACCATTGCGAAAGAGTACGTCTTCCCTCTCTCCCTCGAATGTATTTCCCTCTAACGTGTCTGCAGATGGGGTCCTCAATTCGGCGTGCGCTCCAACACAGTAGCCTTTGGACACATCCAGACACGGTTGACGGCGGCGAAGGAGGCGGGCGCATTTATCACCACGCCCGACGGCGAGAAGGTAGCGCTGGGAATACCACAGGCGCAAAAGGCAGGCGCAGGGCAGGGCCAGGAGCACATGGACATTCCTCTGAGGAGACCGGGCACGGCGACCGAGGCGGCGAGTGCCGTGCTGGCGGTTGCGAGTCCGCTGTTCAGCTATGTAAACGGAGAGACGATCAAGGTGACTGGAGGGCGCGGCATGTAGAAAAGTGCAAGCCTCGTGCGACACCTGACAAACTTCTTTCCAAGCTCAAACACATGCCGTGGTGATGCAGTCGCAAAGATGGACAGCTATGGTTTCAACTACCAAGATCTTGGACAGGGTCTCGGCACCCATGTTCCGCTCCGCCATCCCCAGATGCTGGATGCACATCAGCCACCTGCATCCGACAAGACGCAGCCCCTCGTCCGCCTTCTTCTTGCCTGTATTGATATAGTTGTCGTCGTTCCTTATACCCGTCCACCATGTACATGCCGAATCGATAGCCCATCTACCCGATTACCCTTCAAAGCATACGCGTACGCAGCATTCGCTTCCTGCGGACTATTCGCCGCGGGCGAGCGAGCATCCCTTACCACGACACCGCGCACCACGTGGACGACGACACCCTCACGTGGTTCTAGCTCGCCATGAGCGACGAGAAACATGGCTACGTCCGCGAGCCATCTCCTCCACCCATCCCCACATACGACGAGGCAACTTCCTCGCGCAACGCCCCTGCGCGCCTCGGACCCAACGAGACCAGCGACGATGCCGAGCGGCAAGGCCTCCTGAGCCCGGATGTGCGCATACAAGCCGATCCGCGCAGGCGCAATGGATACTACCAGGCCCCCTCCGTACAGTCGGTCGACGACGATGGCGACTCGGATCTCGGGAGTCCGGTGCGAGAGAGCCAGGACGAGGACCTGCGCCAGACCATGGAGGAGATGGACATTCTAGATCCAGAGTCTGCTGAGGAGGGGCGCTCGAGGCGGAATCGATCAAGAGGCAGGTTCTCGAAACGCTTCTACAGCATCAGACATTCCCTATCGAGTTGGAATCTGCCGCGAATACCCTGGCCCAGCTGGCGTCCCAATTTCAGCGCCATGACGGACCACATACCGACGATACCGGAAGAATATAAGCCGGGATGGTCGATTATCGCGCGACTGTTCGGTCTCATACTGATCATCGTCCTGGTATACCTGCTGGTCGTCAGCGAGGTGGTGCCCATGGGCGGAGGATTCGGCACGCCATTCAACCCCGAGTGGGTGCGTTCGACGGCTATGGAGAGCGTCGAGAGCTGGCGAATTGAGAAGAATCTGGAATACATTACAAGCTACGACCACATAGGGGGCACTGAGGGGAGTTATGTGCTGGGGCAGTGGATCGAGGGCAAGTTCAAGGATGCGCACATGGACACATATACCCACGACGAGTACGTTACACATTGTGAGACGCCACAAAGGATCACGCTAACTTCAGCAGGTACTACGTATACATGAACTATGCGAAGAAGGGCGGACGGAGGGTCGCCATCGTCGAGCCACAGGATAAGAAGTGGGAGGCCAAACTCGAAGAGCCGTCCGTCTTCAATCCTGCCAAAGCGCAAACGCCCGCCTACCATGGCCTATCTGCGACAGGAAACGCCACCGGGCCCTTGATATATGTCAACTACTGCGACAAGAAAGACTTCAAGCGATTATGGGATAGCGGGGTGGACGTACAAGGAGCGATTGCGCTCTGCCGATATTACGGAACACAGCCAGATCTATCCATGAAGATCAAGGCTGCGCAAGATGCTGGGGTTGTGGGAGTCTTGGTATACTCGGACCCAGCAGATGACGGCTTCAAGAAGGGGAATCCCTGGCCAGATGGCAAGTGGCGGCCTGGAGACAGCGTGCAGCGAGGATCCGTCGGACAGACAAATATGATTATGGGGGATGTGCTCACGCCTGGACTGCCGAGCTTCAAGAAGGTGGAGCGCATGCCCCGAGACAAGAACCCGGCCTTGCCAAAAATCCCAAGTCTACCGCTCTCGTGGAAGGATGCGCAGAAGCTGCTCAAGTCGCTCAAAGGCTCAGGCGAGCAATTGCCAGATGAATGGATTGGTGGTGTACCGGATGTTGGTGAGCACTGGTATTCTGGTCATCCAAAGACTTCGCCAAAGGTGTTCCTGCAAAACGACCAGGATGAGGTCGAACAACAGCGGATCACCAATGTTTTCGGATCTCTCAAGGGCAGCGAAGATCCGGCTAGCAAGATCATAATCGGCAACCACCGCGATTCCTGGTGTTTCGGTGCGGCAGACCCTGGCTCTGGCACGGCTGTCATGCTCGAAGTTGTACGTGTACTAGGCGAGTTGCGCTCGCAAGGATGGCGACCGCTCCGCACAATCGAATTTGCGTCCTGGGACGCTGGTGAATACAACAGAATCGGCTCTACCGAGCATGTTGAAGCCAACGTACAAGCCCTTCGAGATAGCGCCATCGCCTACCTGAATGTCGACGTAGGTGTAACGGGTGACAAGCTGTGGGCCAAAGGCTCTCCGATCTTCCAACACGCCTGGACGCGCGTGCTCGACCGACTTTCCGACCCCCGGGAGAACAAGACTATGAAGGAGCTGTGGGAGACCTCGGACTCCAAAATTGGTAACCTAGCTGCTGGAAGCGACTACGTTGCTTTCCAATCCATTGCTGGTACCTCCTCACTCGACTTCGGCTTCACCAGCAAAGAGGGTCAATCAAACCCCATTGCGCGCAGCTGCTACGAGACTCTCTCCTGGATGCGCAAATACATCGACCCCGGTTTCGCTTACCACGCCGTGCTCGCCCAACTCTGGGTTCTTCTCATCCTCGAGCTCGCTCAAGAGCCCATCATTCCTATGAAGATTGATGACTACGCCCGCGCTCTGCAGGAAGAAGGCCAGCAGTTGTTGGACTGGACCGAGAAGAAAAGCGGTGGTGGCGAGTACGACATTGAGATGTTCCAACCTCTAGTCGACAGTCTGAGCATGTTCAAGAAGAAAGCAGAGACGTTCGGTCGGTGGGAACAAAGCTGGTATAACCAAGTCTATGCCACTGGTGGCTTCGAAAGTAGCGGTGTCACAATACAAAGGGTAGGCCACAATGGGAGGATCGCAGGTTTCGAAACAGACTTGCTTGATCTCGCGAGGGGAAAGGACGACAAGGGGCCGCATGGTGTAAGTTTCTCGCCTCCGCCATAAATATGGTTATCAGTAACTAACACACAGACAGTTGCCCAACCGCGATCAATACAAACACGTCGTATTCGCCCCCGACCTCAACAACGGCCTCGAAGCCAGCGTCTTCCCTTTCGCACGTGAAGCAATCGAGAAGAAAGACTGGGATGCTGCATCCAAAGCCATCAAGAA
This sequence comes from Alternaria viburni, assembly GCF_023758015.1. Taxonomy (NCBI): domain Eukaryota; kingdom Fungi; phylum Ascomycota; class Dothideomycetes; order Pleosporales; family Pleosporaceae; genus Alternaria; species Alternaria viburni. Next base: position 616,524 of record NW_026055777.1, read on the forward strand.
GACGGCGGATATATTGAACCGCGCGAGCGACCGGCTCGGCTAAGATATGTGTGTATATGTACAGCAAAGTTGCATTTCCGCGGTGTTTGGGCGTAGCGAAAGACTGGCTGCATAACATTACTGGGTCGGGGATATATCTCGTATCTAGTGCCGGGCCTCGGCTTTCTCATATGGGTGTCATATTTATCTCTGTTTGGTGACCTTCGTCATCATCGCTAGCTAAGAGGCTGTTTGTTGGGCCACTTTTTCACGTGCTTGTGCTAGCCTGACTCTGTCCACGTCTATATAAAGTCTATTCTCTGTGCTCTTCTGCTTCAATTATCGTCCTCCCTTATTTCGCCATCCTTATGAACATAACAAAATGCCACTCGCTTGGATGATGCCCAGGTGTCGGTGAGAATTCTGCTGCTTTCCAAAAACATTCACCGTACTCTATATGATGGCTTCTTATCCACGCTCTCAATATCTCAAAAGGCGGCCTAGGCGTCGGTCTGTTCTTCTGTGCGTGCCTAAAAAACAGAGTGCCACGTACCGATGTCCTTCTTCTTTTGTTTCAAGCAGTCGTACATGGATGGTTGTGTGATTCCCTAAAAGATCTGCAATCCTACCAGTGCATAGACTCGGGCCTCTCTGATTTTTATTTTTATTTGAATTGGAATGAAGTTCATGCCGGATTCTAATATGACTGCCGACTGTGTCGCTGGTCTTGAAAGTGTCAAAGCATCAAAAGTACATGCGACAGAGTGATGAGTTCACCATCTACCATTTCCAAAAAAGCGCAACCCGATACTCATGTCTACCCTCTCGCTCTTCTTCGCGGTCTGAAATGTCAGATACCGTATACACTCCATCGGTTATCTCCCATCGCATACCGTTGCTCAAAAGCGAATTGAAATACCTCCTCCGGTTTATGGATGCCTCTGCATATTCTCGAAAAACCGATGGGAAGTGTGATGCAGACTTCAAAACACTGAGCTTCTGAGTCTATGGTCTTCGTTGCATGTCGCAGTGTTTACAAGTGTTCAATGCTTCATGTAAAAGCTGGCAGTTAGTTCTGAAGGACGATATCGAACTACATCCGAAGAGGAATAGAGTTTGGTGTGAGTGATATATAAGTCGCTTGCCTGCTCGATACCCAACTCATACCATCATACTCATCGTCTCCGGGTATCCAAAAAACTACCTGCTCAAGTGGATGTCTGTTTCCTCGGGAATCTTTTTCTAAAAAGCCACAATACATAGCATGGCGCTTCTTCTCTTAAAGATGACTATAGTAAAGTTATGGTTCTGTTGTTGTCCCGCAAGCCTCCAAAAGCTTTCCTCGTACCCTACATGTGAGCTTTGGAATCGAAGCAAGTTTCGAGCAGATGCATGACTGTTCATGCGATACACAACTTCAATACTTCTCACTCTATCTCTCAAGGAAAGCTTAAATATCTTTACCAACACGTCATGTGCAGTCTCTCAAACATAGCAAGCATAGAAGAATGGAGAGAGATCCTGTCGCTCTTTCGACTGAGGGAGTACAGGTACTTTGTTCGGAGAAAGCCGTTCCTCATCTGTTGCCTAGTGTGCACTACCCGAGCGGACGAGCTGGAGCAAAACGCGAGATACGCTGGCAGATGATCCAGAGACTTGATCGTACTGCCTTTGTATAAAGATCTGAAACTAAAGCGGCATGTTTGAGCGGAACTACGTTTGCCACGTGCCTATGACGGTCTTCGGACTTGAGTACAAAATCTTCGCCGTCTTGCTAGATCGTCTTTTCTACAACGTTGAATAGGCTGGCTCGTTCCCTGGATCAAACGCCTTAATAAGCATGGAGCAGGCCAAATCCTCTTTCCAAAATCTTCCCTAGAAGTGCCCATGGTTTGATATCGAGGTCGCTACAATATCGAATTGGCAGTCGCGTGCCACTGGATGATCAGATACGGAGTCAAATGTTTCGATTCAATTCGTGATTTGGGTCATGAGCTGCCAAAACAGGCCATATTGGAAGACATGTCTTTCCCCTTTGCTCACATCTTTCTCTGGGCTCAATTTCTGGATTTGAGCGGAAGTAGCCCCTACACGATTCAACAAGGTATAAAGAGGCGCCCGCTGGAGTGATACACCTTCATTCTTGTCAAGTTCGCATTGAAATAATTCTCCGAAAGAGTTAGAGCAGACAGTCATGTTGTTGCCTCTAGCTCGGCAATTGAAAGTCTCGCTTCTACCAGGACATGTTCGTAGGTGGACCTGGCTGTACACAATAAAGAATGTCGAATCCGCAGTCATGGCCATCATTTGTTCTTATTTCCTACCTGTTTGCATCTGCGGAGTAAGCAGAAGCTGGGGAGATTGCGGGGTAGAAAATGCCTGGCCAGGTGGGAAAAGAAAAGCGTGGCGGTTCTGAGCGATACCTGGAAAAAGACGGCTACATGTTTCCTGTCTCTTGCATGGCTTACACCGTACATTGGCATGCTTCGAAAAAATCCCACGATTCTAGGCCTGGAGGAAGTATGCCCATCGCTTACGTGCCGGAAAGCTGACTACAATGACGCTTCGTTTAATCGCAAGGCGGGGGTGCCAGCTCCGAGAACGATACCAACGATCGACGATCGAGTAGCATCCGAGCGTTTGGGGGCGCATATTGTGTCTCGCGTCCTGGTGTGCGACAGCGGCTTCGAGATAGTATGTCAGTAGTATGAACCTCTATCGGCGCAATCTCTTGCTAGGTGAAGCCGAAAGTTTCCAAAGTTGTCTCATGGGCTCGAGCTCGCTTTCCTGGCGAGGAAAGCAGCAACCTCAAAAGTACCGGGAGCCCGTAGATCTGGTAGCAGGGTCAACGTGCGAGTAATGATGGTGCAAATCTCCACGTTGTGACTGTGTGAAGCGAAGCCCATGTCCCAGCTGAACACTGCCGCGGCTGCAACCGAAAAACGTGGAGTCAGGCAGGCGCTAACGACGCTAAGTGGCTGCTAGCTGTCACTCATCAATCCTTCAGCGGCATCTCGGCCGCGCCGACAAACTTCTCATAACAACATCGGCGCGTGGACAAAACAACGCACTGGTCAGTCATGCTGTTCTGTCATCGCTTGCATCTGAGTTCGGGTCCTTGTTCTACACATACCTGAGCGCTGCGCTGGCCAGCACGCCACCACAGGACGCCATGCAACTTCCAGATTGACCAAAAGAGCTTTTAGAAAAGAAAACACGAAGGATCTCGTCAGGTACCGGTCTGAGGTGCCGCTAACCGATGCGCTGCACAACACATCTCTCGCTTCGAGCGCACTCATCCGGTGAAAATAAAGGCGCTCTGAATTCGATACAGCCATCAAGCCCAAAACACCTCATCGCGTTAGCGTTCAGCCCTAGCACCCCTAAGCAAATCAGCCCACGCGGCGAAGAGTGCCGCTTGGGACATTCGACTATTCTCACTCGCACGGAAGCTCATCCGCTGACGAGACAAAACATCAGGCCCATGATGCCAAGTCTCGTGGCTTGCGTTGCTGGCCTCAGGAAAGTTGTAGCGTTGCTGCATTTGTTCGATGAGAAAGCCACCAGCTGAAGTTTCAGCACAATGTGGATTCTTGAAAGGCTAGAATGGCTCGACATGGGAAACTTTGCTCGCTTCTTTGCTTGGGGAAATGGATGACAAGGTGGTGTGCTGGTTTGTATAAGGAGACTGGAGCGCCGCGATGGTGTTGAGGTGTAACTGCATCCTCCAGGCGCTACAAATACGCTCACACTCGTTTTTCTCTATCGCAATTAGCTGGACGACATACCACGTTGACGTACATTCATATAAACCTCTTCCAATCACTGTCACAGCCCTCTACAGCATCGGTCAACCACACCTCAGCCAACGCCAACCACCATCTTTCGATCACAATGTCAGGACCGTCAGGTAAACTCGGCGGTCTTTCCACCAGTGTCGTCGCCATCATCGCTGTCGGTGGTGTAGCAGGCCTGCTAGCCCTCATTGTCGTTACGTCTCTCATCTTGGACATACCAAAGCGTATGAAGCAAAAGAAGAACACTGGCCTCATGGCACCAGAAGAGATGGAGAAGAAGAGTGTAGAGATTGACGACGCGGAAAAGGGTGCTATCAAGCAAGCGACAAGAGAGATATCAGTTCAATCCCCGAGCTTGTATTCAAGCACATATATTGCTCGGCCAGCGTCGCCAGAGTGTCAATGCGCCCACCCATCGATAGTCGTACATCCCTCGCCAGTCTATTCGAATACCACAACGTTAAGATGAGTTTATCGGCACTACATTTAATGTTCTACGACACCTTTCTGTGAATACTTTATCCATTCGCACACGTCTACACCGCCCGGGTGGGACCGGGTCAGAGGACATTTTACATTCCAAGGTTACCTTCGGCGTTAAGACCTGGAATGTTCTTATAACCTTTCAAAAAAATTGTTCAGATGAGACGAGAGCGTCACGGCCGGAAGTTCGATACCCTGTTTGATGGATGTTCGGAGTTAACTGTTATCACCGTTGGGTAACGCAAGGCTGCGTGTCATGATACTACGTGAAAGCCCCATACACCACGGTCTAATCCTACTTGAGTACGATTATCGGACACTCTGTAGTATACAAAGCAGATTGTTCACTTATGTCACTGCGTTTCGGGACATCATTCGGCCGAATTGCATGTGTTACACAACACCTGCATGATCGCTTCCATGCAGCACGGTAGATTGCAACTGTCCACAATTGCTCGGCGTCAGCACTTACGATAGTAATGAAGAAACCAAAATCACTCATCAAGAAAGAAGACCATTGTTGTTCGTCGAAACCTCTATGATCCGTTCAGACGTGCAATGTTGACACGCTGCGCAGTACGCACCTGTGCAGGCTAGTGCGAAAGGTCGTCGGTCTTTCCGTAGCGCGCATCTCACGACAATCTTATGATGGAGCGGGATTAGCACTGTGTTAACGCATAGCATCGTCAGCGCAAGAAGTCTTCGGTAATAAGCGCTAACCGGGCGAGGCCACCGTCATCCTCGACGTTGCCCAGTTGTGTATCTAGACCGGACGACTTTTCGCCCTACCAAGGCAGCAGTCATGGCCGCTCCGAAACATGCGGGTGCGACTACACGGTACTACCGCTTACTCACGCATGATAAGATGTGGAGATATACTCAGCAGGTATAAAGACTGAGTATTCTTTGCACATCAAAGTCAGCAATTCAACCAGAACATACGAGCTTCAACCTCTTGGAGTCTCTCACGATCTTACTGCACTTCCAATACCTCCCACATTCACTACGCTGAACACATCATCCAAGATGGCAGACTTCAAGCCGTACAGCGAGCAACCCGAGCTCCACGCCAAAGCACCCTACCGTGCCGCTATGCTCACGCAACCTGCAAACCTCAAACAAGCACTTAAAGACGCCCAGGCAGATGCGAGTAAGACCCTCATGGGCATTGCACAAGGTATCCCAAGCACCTTTGTGACCAAGTTGATTGCCTCCACCAAGCCGGATTTCATCTGGATGGATGTTGAGCACGGCATGTACAACAGGTTGACGTTGCACGAGTAAGTTCTCTTCGATCCAATTGCGACAAGACTTTGAGAACTTGAATGTGTATAAGAAACCAATGCTAACCTTCACGATAAAGTTGCATTCACGCAGCTCAGCATCATTCCGAGGGTAAATCAATGGTCATCTGCCGTGTACCGAAGCACGATGAGCTCAGCCTTACCACTGCCCTCGACGCAGGATGCGCCGGTATCGTCATCCCACATGTAGAGAGTGCGCAAGAAGTCCGAGACTTCATTAAGGAAATGTACTTTGGCGGTATGTCCCTCATATCTTTACCATCACCACCTATTCTGACACAATATGTCTTCCCAGGCGGCAAAGGCCATCGTTCATTCAGCCCTTGGACATTTACACCTGGTATGGTACAATCGCTCTACCCCAACGACCCCTACAACGTTCAAACGGCCAACAACCACGTCTGCCTCATCCCCCAGATCGAATCTCTAAAGGGCCTTGAGGCTTGCGAAGAGATTGCTGCTGTAGAGGGCATTTCCGGTCTCATGTTTGGTCCTGGCGATTACATGATTGACGCTGGCATGGACATACATTCATTCATGAACGGAAACCCCGATCCGAAGTTCTTCGAAGCCATGGGGACATTCAATGCGGCGGCTGCCAAGTATGATCTGCCTATCTTTGGGTACGTATATCGCATGTTACTTCGTATTGGGCCAGACGGCTGACGGATGCTTTAGTGGTGTGATGGGGCTCGACCAGATACCCATGGCTATCCAAACTGGTATGCGAGGTATCGCAGTGCAATTCGATGTCTGGGGTACTACACGGCTCTTTGCGAGTTCTTTGGAAGCGGGCTGGAAACATGCGAAGAGCTTTGAGGGAAATCCGAAGCCGAGTATGGCGAACGGACAGGCGAAGCCGGCTGAGTAGGTAGAGGCTTATGACTGCTATCAGAAGACAGGCATCTCGTTTTTCCCCTATGACTTTCGCCCGCCAGCGGTATTCCGTGATGCATAAGGCTGAAGACATCAGGCTGCCAAGCTCAACCCCGATGAGTAATTCTTCCAACATCTTATCCGAAAAAGCACACTCATTGGTGAGGCCTCGCTAGGTATTACTAGATCCGGTCCCTGGCTATCCAAACGCTGAGGTTTTATCGCTATTATGAGAACAGGCGCCAATTATAGGAAGAAGTGTAGTAGTTGGCTGAAGTGAACGGCTGGTGTGGTGTGGGGGCCGTCCGAGGGAGGTATGATTATCTTCTCGAGTTCCCCCTTGCCGGTCTCCTTATCTCCTCGTCCGTTATTATCGTGTGAATTGACGAGGCAACTTCAGACTCGTCGGTATCTTGTTTACTGCGCGCGTTTCGCAAACGTAGCTCCAGATCCCTACATTACAAGAATATGTCCCTCTTTGTCTCCGCATTCATCACGACGCTTCCCCCAGCGGTTGTGCCGTTTCCTACAACGCCTCCGGTGTCGCCTGTCACGCCGCAAAGGTCCAGCTCGACTCTAGGGACCTTCCCGATCACCGTTGTCTTCCCTTCCTCATCCTATGCTTCCTCTTCAACATCCGTTGCAATAACAATCCCAGCTACACAATCTTCAGTGACACCTTCCTCATCCGCACTTCCACCACCAAACACCATTGCGCCAGCTTCAACCTCTCCCAACACAGGCTTATCGAGCGGGGCAATCGCCGGCATCAGCATCGGAGCCATACTTGGGGTTCTTCTCATCGCAGTCGCCGCCTTCCTACTTGGAAGACGCAGCTCTACTCATCAGTCATCCGCAAGCGACCTTGTTGTTACTGAACGCGATGTTCCGATAGGTGGATACAAGGCAGAATCGGACGGACAGGGAAGAGCAACAGTGGAGCGTGAAGGACGAGGCATTGCGCGGTGGTGGAGCAAGAAGTTCAGCAAGAGTGTGAAAACAAGGGCTTTGAACGAGGCTGAACCACGAGACTTCTCGGCTGAAGAGGCTAAAGAGGCTAAAGGTGAAGGTCATGTGCGACAGGTACGGGTGCGAGATGAGGATTTGCCAGAATTCCGTGGGGTCTGAATGTCTTGTCTGAGACGTTTGCTAACAGTATTAAATGAAGCACGTTTCCCAGTCGCTCCTCCACCGCTGTTGCCACCGTGCATGACCATCGGAACACGCGAAGTGAGCAGTGATATATGGTAAGGATGGATCCGAGTTTACCGTAGTGCTGGGCGACAATCCTGAAAGCCATCGTTGCAGCGCACCCCAAAGAGGATATAGATCTTCCTGTCAGGTTAGGCGTCCGACGTGACGAGGCTGAGCGTGCTCCGCATCTTGTGAGTCTGCCAATCAGCCTTACCGGTTGGCGGGGCGGTTCCTCGCGTGCATGCACTTTTCCTGAAGGAGTTAGCTCTGTGCTACTCCAACGAGAGAAGGGTGGACATAGCCCTGAATTGCCATCACTGTGCTGTGATATAAGTAGAACGAGTAGATCGTCTCGCATACATAGTTAGTGCTTACTGCCTTTCCTTGACACAGGATCAATAAAGTATACGTTAGAGCAGAACTGTATATCAAGGGATTATACCCATCCCATCTTCATGTCCTTCCCAACTTCAGTATCGATTTCAGATTGCGAAAGAGACTCATCCGGAAGCTTAGTCTGTATGTCTAATCCAAGTAGCGAGTTCGGTCAGTATGCCTGCCTCCCTCACACATTTGAGTCTCTAATATGACGCCAGATGCCAGCCGAGATGATATGAAAGACACCTTCGGTGAGTCCGAAATCCGAATTTGCAGCCGTTTAATTTGACTGACATCAAATCAGACAAAGCCGTCGACGCGCAACAGAGGATGATCGGCATTGGTGTGGGTGTCGGAGTAGGACTGTTTCTTCTCTTCGCCGGCCTGGGTTTTTGGGCTTTCCGACGACATAGCAAGAAACGCTCGCGACAGATCAACCAGCAGGCGCAAATACAATCGGCTCTGATGCAACCGAGGATGCAACGGACGGATCCGCCGCAGTCCTGGATGAGGCAGGGCCAGGAAGTGGACGGCATGGTATACAGGAGTGAGGTCGAGGCTCAGGACAAGCAGCCTCATTACCAGTCACAACACTACCAAGAGATGAACGCGAATCCGTATGGGAACCAGTTCCAGGGTGGTCCAATGGTTGAAGCGCAGGGAACGCGGGATCCTCAGGAAATGGCGCTGAACCAGAGGCCGCCGCAGGAGATGCCGGGGAACGGGGCCTTTGGACAGCGCTGAACTAATTAACGTTATAATTGTATCGATTACCCGACATTGACATGTGATGCGACAGATAACAACATGCTACATGGGTCGCAAAGTTCCAAGTTTTTGACGGTCAAGAGTTTGGATGAGTCCAGCCTGTCGCGTCTGCCAGCTTCGCGTCGCGGGAGCCGTGGTCCGTGCACGACCAGCCATCACCCAACCACCACATTTCCAGCCCTCGAGAAATTGCGCAGCACGACAGCAGCTATGGATCTAATAAACGGATACCTACATCGTGATTCCCACACTGTGCTCTGCCAGCGCATACCCACACCGAAGCCGTGCTCAACACGTGTACACGACTATCAACGGCGCAGTCAATAAACCATCCCAATCCTTTCGATACCATGCTTCTCAACGCTCAGACTCTGGCACTGGCCGCTTTTTTCTCGACACTGGCTACCGGACGGCCTTTGGACTCGTCGAAGCCCCGTGAGATTGTCCCACGCAACAAGAGCTATTCGGTTGTCAATGTCGGTGGAGACGCCTCAACCCCGGTCGCAACAGCCACTTCGGTGATCAAAACGACGAAGACGGTCGAAGTCGTCGGACCGGCACAGACTGTCACCCAAGAAGTCACTGCGACTGTTGTCGAGCCTCAACCGGCGCCCGCGTCGACATCTAGCTGCAGCTCGAGCAGTATGTTGGAGTCGTCGTCGTCATCGTCAACACCCACACCAGTCTCGTCTACTCCTACGCCAACACCTACATCAACATCATCGGTCAAAACTACATCAACTCCTAGCCCATCGGTTCCCTCGCCAACATCAACTGCAACACCGACGATCTCAGGCCTGTCTTCCAGCAGCATCTCAACGCCAGTTGAGACGCCGAAGCCAATCTTCGTCACGGTCACGCTATCGCCAGACAATGGCCCCACGGAGTACTACGATGATGGCATGTGGCACACGCATTACCGCGTTAAGACGTTCGAAGCCGCTGCAGCTGTCACCGCGGCGCCATAGCTAGCTGCGTGATGTCTGCGGTCCAGGCTTCTTTGGTGTTTTTGCTTTGGCGGCAGACTGGCTCGACCCGCCTGTTCCTTTCTCCCTGTGTTTTACGATATACGATTAATGGCCGGAAGCCAGCCTAGTACGGCGAGGAGTTATATTATGAAGATTAGACACGTCTGTGGGACGAATGCCGATGTACCAATAGATTTAATAATAGACGCATGCACAAGCCCAAGTTCTGACCTGGCCGAGTGATGGTGGATGATGGTGTGAAGGCTGATGACGCAGGTCGAAGGGGAGCTTGCATCCCTGCGTGCTTGGCGAACGGTTACACCCAAGGCGGCGGTGCGTATCCACGACGAGCTCTCCACACCCCCGGACGATCCGCCTCTCTCGCTCACAATGGCGTCGCCGCCCCCCGTAGAAGACCAGGCCCGGCTGCTCGAAGATGCCCTGGCCGTGGTGCGCCAGCAGACGATGCTCATGCGGCGCTGCCTCGAGACGCCGGGCAAGCTGATGGATGCGCTCAAGTGCAGGTACGCGCCGCCATACTCTAAGCTCCGAGGGCCCCTCTGGTGATGTTTTGTGTGTGCTAATGACCCCCATGATAGCTCGACCCTCGTGTCGGAACTGCGCACCAGCAGCCTCGGCCCCAAGCAGTACTACGAGCTGTACATGGCCGTCTTCGATGCCCTGCGCCATCTCTCCGTCTACCTGCGCGAGAACCACCCCGTCAACCACCTCGCCGACCTCTACGAACTCGTCCAGTATGCCGGCAACATCATCCCGCGCCTGTACCTCATGGTCACCGTCGGCACCGTCTACATGGCCATTGAGGATGCCCCCGTCAAGGAGATCATGAAGGACATGATGGAGATGAGTCGCGGCGTCCAGCACCCCATCCGCGGCCTCTTCCTGCGCTACTATCTGGCCGGCCAGGCTCGCGACTGCCTTCCGTCGGGCGACAGCGAGGGGCCCGAGGGCAATCTCCAGGACTCCATCAGCTTCATCCTGACCAACTTTGTCGAGATGAACAAGCTGTGGGTGCGCCTGCAGCACCAGGGCCATTCCAGGGAGCGCGAGCAGCGGACCAAGGAGCGCCAGGAACTGCAGCTCCTTGTGGGCAGCAACTTGGTGAGGCTGAGCCAGCTGGTCGACTTGGACAACTACAAGAAGATCCTCAACCCGCTGCTGGAACAGATTGTGCAATGTCGCGATGTTTTGGCCCAGGAATACCTCCTCGAGGGTATGTATCCGATTGCCGACCTCTGGATATCACTAACCCGCAGCAGTTGTCACCCAGGTCTTCCCGGACGAATTCCACCTGCACACGCTCGACCAGTTCCTCTCCGCCGTCGCACGCCTGAATCCACACGTAAATGTCAAAGCCATCGTAGTCGGCCTCATGGACCGATTGTCGTCGTACGCGCAAAGAGAAGCCGAGTCGGAAAGCCCAGAGCAGCGCAAGAAGACGGAAGAGGAGTCAATAGCACAACTCATGGAGCAAATGCGGATAGCGAAGGAAAAAAAGGCCGCCGAACCCGAATCAGCGCAAGCGCAGCAGAACGGAGACGCAGAGGAACCCTCAGAGACGCAACCAAGCACCGAAGAAGACTCCGAAGAGGCATCGAAACCCGCAGAGACCTCCGCCGAGAACGACGAGACCCCAGCGACCGAGACAGATGGCGATATCGAGAAGAGACGCGGCATACCGAACAATGTCAAGCTGTTCGAGATCTTCCATGAGCAGGTGCAGACGCTGGTCAAGATGCAGCGGCTACCAATACAAGACACGATCGGACTATTGGTGTCGCTAGCAAATCTCGCCTTGTACGTCCCAGCATACTTCCTAAAATAGCGACGATACTAACATCCATAGGAACATCTACCCCGAAAGACTCGACTACATCGACCAAGTCCTGACGTTTGCGAATCAAAAGGTCGCCGAATACGCCAACAGCGCCGACCTGCACTCGCAAGCAACCCAAAGCCAGATCCTCAGCCTCCTCCTTTCGCCGATCAAGACCTACATCTCTCTCTTTACCGCGCTCGCATTACCCAACTTCATCCCTCTGCTACATTCACAACCATACCCGACTCGGAGAGCCGTGGCCGGCGAAGTCGCAAGAAGTCTGATGCGGAATCAGACCTACATCGCATCTGTGGAGAACCTCGAGAGTGTGCTGGAGATCTTGAAGGTTCTCATTCGGGAAGGCATCCAGCAGGCGCAGGGATACCCAGGAGGACCGATTCAAAGACGGGCACAGGAGACGGAAGAGACGATAGAAGAGCAGGGATGGCTCGCGCGGATAGTACACCTTATTCGCGGCAAGGACAACGATATCCAATTCAAGGTGAGTTCAATTAACATGCAGACTATAGTACGTACTAATAACTCCTATAGCTCCTTCAAGCCGCACGCAAGTCCTTCGCCGAAGGCAACGAGCGCGTCAAGTACACATCGCCCGCCATCATCACAGCATCACTCAAGCTCGCACGGCAGTACAAGAAGCGCGAACACTTCGAAGACAACTGGCAATCACAATCATCCGCTCTCTACAAGTTCATGCACAGCACACTGTCGACACTCTACACCCGCGTTACTGGCTCCGCAGACCTATCCCTCCGCCTCTTCATCGCCTGTGGTCAAGTCGCAGATCAGAACGGTTTCGAAGAGGTCGCGTACGAGTTCTTCGCGCAGGCGTTTACGATATACGAGGAGGCCATCAGCGACTCAAGAGCGCAGTTCCAGGCTGTGTGTGTCATTGCGAGTGGCCTACACACAACGAGGAATTTCGGCAAGGAGAATTACGATACCCTGATCACGAAGTGCGCGTTACATGGAAGCAAGCTGCTCAAGAAGCCGGATCAGTGTCGCGCAGTGTACCTCGCAAGTCACCTGTGGTGGGCGACTGAGATCAGGGCATTAGGCGAGGAGGACCCGAAGAACGTGAGTGAACCCAACCCGACTTTCAAGAAACCAGTACTGACTAGTACAGCTGTACCGCGACGGCAAGCGAGTGCTTGAGTGCTTACAACGTGCTCTCCGTGTGGCCGACGCATGCATGGATGCCGCGGTCTCAGTCGAGCTCTTTGTCGAGATTTTGAACAGATACGTCTACTACTTCGACCAAGAAAACGATGCTGTAAGTTGCCATCTTGCAAACTCCGAAGCTTTTCTAACGATTACTAGGTCACGACCAAATACCTCAACGGTCTCATCGAGCTCATTCACTCCAACCTACAATCCAACGAAAACGCTTCTTCGCTCGAGAACCCAAGGAAACACTTCCAGCGCACCCTGGATTACATAGCGAGTCGAGAATACGAGGGTGTGGTAACAGCGGCAAAGTAATGTTAGTGGGAAAGGGAGATGCGGCGCCTGTTTTGAGTTGGAAGTCCTTGTACGACTAGATGGACATGGATATTGCACGCTCGTATACCAAGTACATAGTATGGGAAAATGGAGAATGCTAATGAAGCCGAACATGTTGTACCATAGCACGCATGTGCCAAGCGTCTTCATAACCACTTGCAAGCAATATGGTGATGACCACCATGACGGCGTTGCACAGCATCTGCCAGTGCGCTAGGAAGTATTTAAACTATCTCTATGCCCTTCTACTTCATCTCTTTATCACTCTGATTGCTCGGACTTTCTCCAAAAATTAACAAAAAAAACACCCGATGGTCATATGGAGTTTCTCGGTGTCAGCATTGTCTCAAAACCCTAGCAGCAAATCTCATGGATTTGCCTGATTTGTTTAATGTTACTCTTGTATGATCAGCAAATATCCAAGGAGAGAAACATTTGTCCTTGCTTCTGCTCTAGAAAACTGTGCGGTTGTTCCTCATGTTGGTCGCTGTCGACTTTGTACATCAGATATTATCCCGAAACGAATTTCGAAAAATCGGATGTTGGTGGCTGTAGTTGCGACTGCTGTACCCATTGACTGAAGTTGTGCTTCCAAAAACGTATCCCAAAATGGACATGAGTTTGGGTTCTTGGTGGACTGACTTTACCAGAGAACAGTCTTACAGTAAATCATGGACTGCTAGGAGGTTTGGCTGGAGTGCAAAATATGTCATCTGCACTTTCATGGCTGGGAAGTCTTCTACAATTTACCATTTCATCTTCATCACCAGAAACTACTCGATGACGACGTATGCATTGCGCCGGGATTCCTCCAAATTACATCGAAGAGAATGACATGGATGTCCTTCTCCGTGTGGACTTCAGCGTCTGCCTCTCAAATGGTGTCCATGTGAATTGATGGTGTGCCTTCAGGCTTTCTCAAAACTGTCCACCACAGCCTACATAGGCCTTCTTGGGCCTCTTCATCATCTCAATGGCTTATACACCAGTAGCTTCTACACATCTGTTACCTGATTTGTAATAAAAGCCAAAGGTGGAATTCTGCTGTGATATTTGGAATGCGACTGTGGCAGACAATGAGAACAAAAAGTCATGCATGTTGACATAATGATCGCCATGTATGAAAAGTGAGGAAAGCGAAGGACGTGTCGCTGTAGTGCTGTGGGGTGCATCAAGAAATGTATAAATTCCAATCTGGCTTTCTGATTCTTTCTCCTCGCATAAATTCCAACCCTTCTTCTTTTCAACAAAAAATCATCAAAGCCATGGGAATATGTCTGGTCTCTCTGTTCAAATCGAGCGTGGAAGCTTACGATGTCGTCCATCGATCTCATAATCAGGGCATGATGGAACTCAAACTGCTACATATATTCATTCAAAAGCTTATATGAAGCTGACATGTCCTTCTGCAATACTCATTCAGGCCATGATCATATCAGGCAGCGCTCCTTTGTAAAACTCGCTACGCCCTTCAAAGTCGAAATCCAATCCCACGCATCCAAACTCCACCATCTTCTTGTCGAAGTTCTGGTACGTATACTCAATGAACATATCAATACCTGCATTGAAGTCAGCACCAATACATCTCAACCCAACTTCCTCATCAAAGAGAAAGGAACTCACCACACCCCGCGCCCCCAGCGGTCCAAATCTCCGCGCCATCAAACCACCCCTCATCAACAACCCACCTACGATCCACCCACTCCGTGCCCGGGAACATCTTCTGCGCCATTCCCAACATGACCCTGTTCGTAGTAGCCTTCTTCCCCTCCAACACCCCACTCCTCGCCAACCACATACCGCCCGTGCACGTGGTAAGAATGACTTTCGTCTGCTTGCTCGCCTCTTTCAGGAACACCAGACTCTCTTCGTGAACAGTCGCGGGGTTCGGGCCGCCGAGGAGCAGGATATCGAGGTCACGCGGCGCGGTTGCGTAGGTATGCGTGGGTCGCACGTACATGTCTGGGGTTACGTGGGCGGGCTCCATGGTAGAGGATATGTAGAGGAAGGTCATGGGGATGGCATGGGGTGCCATCGAGGCGAATTGTGGGTTCATGGCTATGATCAGGTTGATGGTTTGGGGCGTGAGGTTGCCGAGGAGGTCGAGGCCGGCGAGGTCTGTCATTTGTGTTCCTTCGTAAAGGACGCCGACGCGGATGGGGGTTTGGGTTGAAGACATTGTTGCTGAACTGTGAAGGTTGAGATGGAACTCAAACTGTGATGCTGTTTGGTGATACGGAAGGTTGCTCACTGCCTTCAGCTACTTTATACATATCTACTCACTTCAATGTGAACGCACCGGATGAAGACTCCATCTCCGTTCCGCTACAACGTCCTACATGATTCTGTATACGTGCGATACTCAAATCGTCTGCGGACTGTATTTAGCGTTATGAACGAATGGTGGTTGCAAGAATGTTGCTGCCTGAAATATCGGGTGGAGACAAAGAACCGGAGCGGATATGTGTGATGCGCCGTGCCGTTAGGCGACCAGCATGATAAATTCAATTTAATAGCACTAAACGCCTAAGATAATTGTATAGGAGATACTCAGGATTGAGTTGTAAGTATGTACAATAAGGGAAGCGTCCAGAGAGTGGGACGATATGTGGACCAATATGCGCGTAGTGTACCATAGGTACGAGATGCTGCAGACGCCGGTCAAAACAAGAATGTATGATGGTCAAGCCATTAAAGATTAAGGAAAGTCGTGAGTTCGTGGGTATTGCTCAAAGAGACGAACCCTATCTGTGCGGTGCCTCTGAGCTGAAGCGACGGAATTCCTCCCTCGCGAGTTCTTTCTCTCGCACTTCGGAGCTTGTTGCGCTGCTATTATCATTACTGTACTTTGAGCTTGTCTGTCGAGTAAGATCGCAAGAAGCAGGAGTCTTAGGTTCGTCCGATCCCGCGACTGAGGTGGCGCGTGTTCGCTGGAGTGATGCGTCTCGGATGCGAGTGGAATCGCCACTCATGTGGTTCAACAAGGAGATAATTTCGAGACTAGGAGTTCTTGTCGGTCCAGTTCGGTGAGCTGGTCTTGATGACTCGGAGGGCTTCTGGATCGGGAGTTCGGGGATCTCTTCGATAGCAGGGGTTCTTGCACCCTGAGAATTGGCGCTGTTTGCGCGGCTGCGGATGACCTCTGTCTGCGGGAAACTAACGCGCTTCCTGGTCTTTCGGGATGGCGAAACACTTCCACTTTTAGATGGCATAGTAGGAGTGTAAACCGGTACTGGCGTTTTGCGATGAGATCTCGGAGGTGGGGTCGAAGGGTTGGCTCTACGTCTGTCACTGTTTGATTCCAGCCTGGCCAATGCGTCGGTAACCGCATCGCCTACATCGAACTCATTCAATTGGTGATGTTCAAGCTCGTATGTCTGTTGTTGCGGGGTGCCCCGACGCGATGGCGGATTTGTATGCTCCAGAACAGAACTTGCACCCGGCGGTGGCGTGGAAGCTGGCAATGGCCATTCAGCAGGCAGTTCTGGAACTGGCGGCACATTGATATCGGGGCGCGAAGCCTTGTCATTTAGTGTTGTCTTAGATGAGGCTGCGAAAGAAATGGTAGTGTGGCGGCTTCTCGATGAGTCGCCCGAGAGACGCTTGACCTTCCAGCTACCTGTGTTGTCTACTTCTAGAGTCGAATGAGGGTATTGTAGTGAATCAGCCAGTGTCTGGGTGTCTTCGAACACGGAAGACTGGTATCTGTGTAGCGTTTGACTTGAGTCGTTGGGGTGGGCCATCGGGTGAGCCAGAGTGGGCGGGGGTACGGTAAGATTCTTCTCGTTCTCGTCGTGCAAGTCAACGCGGCTCCTGGAATAGTCACCTGACTTCCTGGCCCCATTTGGCACGTAGAAACGTAGGTCGACGCGAACCACTGCAAACATGATGATGACGAGGATCTCAGTGACAAAATTGAAGCAGTAGAAGCTTCCCTTGGTCAGGTACCACGGCAGCTTGATGACGTCGCGCTGTACATCAATCAAGGGGGTTCCTGGAATCCAGGCCAGAACGCAGCGGAAGATCTGCCCGATGGAGAGAACAGACACCGATATGAGGAGGATGATGATGTTGTACCTCAGACGACCAGCGCCAAACTTCTCGACTTCTGTCCTAGGAACGAGGAGCGAGATGCCTACTAGGATAGCTGGCGCAAAGCAGAATATCGTAAAATATGTCTGAGCGAGGACGAATAGGTCGTGGAAAGCAGTAAGCTTGCTTTGGTCGCGTGTGAAGAACTGCCAGATCTGGCTTATGATGAGCATAAGTAGAGTGGCTACCAACAGAACCAGTCCGCCTCGGTGAAAGATGCGGTACGGCGTTGACCATCCTAGGCGCGCATGCTGGGAGCGGACAATACGTTGGACAAAGAACCAGTTCACTCCGTACAAGATGATGGTACCGATGTAGACGAAGATGTTGGCCGCGATGGCGAGTCCGATGTTCCTGGGATAGTTGGCCCATGCTATCCGCAGGGACATGGTGATGATTCTGATCTTGCAAAGACCTGCAATGTGTTAGCCGTGTGCATACTAGTCAATAGGACTGAAAGGACTTACCGAGTATAGCGCCATTGAAGATGAACTTGTGCCCGCGATGCTTGTTACCCTTGAAGATCTTGATGTGGATAACGCCAAAGATCAGGTAGAGTATGAGAAAGACAATGGCGAGAGGTACGTCAGGCACAATGGCAGGGGTTCCACCCAGGCCGGCATTGAGGGGCGCATATGGAGGGCCTCGACTGGCTTGCCCAGAAGCTCCAGACTGACCATGGTTAGTTGCGCGTAGGAGGAGGCTGGAATTGACATCACTCACTGGAGGTCCTTGGGTTCCTTGCTGCGACATCTTTGCCCGTTTGATGTTGGACGTATGAAACGTTTGCTGCAGAGGAGGTTGGAGAGAACCAAAAAGCTCCACCTGGGAGGCGGGAACGAGGTGGTGTATATCAGGTTCTACTGCCACGCGACTGATGCAGTCTAAACGGTAGTATGCATCGCTTAGAGCAGAGCAGCGGCTGACCCAGATAAGCAAACTAGATGACGACTATGCAATAACCATACCATGTCCAATCCAATTGGGTGGACGGTCGTTCCATACGACGTGCCCGGCCTATCCGCAGCCGTGCCTAGATGTGGCAGCACAAGGCCTCACTGGATTGGGGCTACCGGCTTCTGCGGTGAGTGGATACCTACCGCACCCGTGGTACGCGAGCGATCTTTCCGCAGATCTAACGTTTGCTATTCTCAACGCATAGTATGCTTTTTCTCATTCAGTCTCCTTTCTGCGGTGTATAGGTGTTCTTGCATCTTGAAGAATGTACAACACGTTTTCCATGACCAAGAACACTGCTCACATTGCGCCGCAGTCAACTGTGCCTCAATAAGGTGCCTTCATGTTGACGTTATCGACGGCTGACGGTAGTACCGGGTCTCCTCAGTGATGCCGGAGATCAGCAGAACGCAGTTCCTGAGTGGATGGTCGGCGAAAACGTCAAACGAGCTCCGACCCAGATGAACCCAAACCGGGACAGGGCACTGCCTTGGGCACGGTGCTGAATGATGCGTCCATCGGGGGGTTTTGCAGAACAAAGGCCGACCTGCTTTTGCCCCGAAATAGACGTCGCATGTGAAAGCCTTGGGGAGGCTGAGAGATAAGGTGTCGCACTTGCATAAAGGAGCGAATTGAGCGTGTGTCAAGCTAGGGAAAAGGAGCAGTTGAGGTTGAGAATGGATATCTCGAGGTGTGGTGTGGCGGATGGATGGCAGCTACCCCAGATTTTCGGAACGGTGAAACTGATCGGAATGATGCTGGAGCTCGACGTTGCGTGTGTCCAACCACAACGTTCAGTACATCGTAATTTCGGCCAATGCTTCCTCCAAACCCCGTCGTAGTTTCCGCAATTTCGTAGCCTTCGCCATGCCGCCCAAGACTAAGCAACGCGCGGTCAAGCCCGCCGGCACAAAGTCCAAGAAAGCCATCCCACAGCCCTTCACCGCAGCCCCGGCTGAACTCGAGACGCTCCTGTCCACCTTCGACCGCTCGCTCGTTTACATAACACATGTCGATGTGCATCCAGCCTGGTTTAAGCGGCGTATATTCGGCGTCCCAGTCCTCCTCAACACGGCCATAACCGCGCTCGTACTATGGCGCCTGTACGTCATCGGGCCTCACTACTGGGCCATCCTCATGTCCGTCATGGGAAACCACAATGAGACCACCATATACTGGGCAGGCACGTCTTGGGCAACTCTGCTATGGAGGGTAGGAAAGCGCATGGCAATGTTCATGCTGGACTTCCTACTTTTCCGGTTCGTGGCGCTCTGGCCGTTCACCTTCTTCATTGAGCAGCCAGGCAATCCCGTGAGCTGGCGGTGGAATGTGGGCTTTAGGGACGAGGAGGTATATGTGAGGGTCAGCAGAGGATGGGGAGCCAAGGACCTGCTTGGGGAGGCTGAAGGTGGAAGTGGGCGTGCAGGCGCGGATAATCCCTTCTTCAAGACCAGAGTTCTGCCCGCGGTTGACAAGACGAGGTTGAGGGAGAAGACGGGATATCTGTTGATGGATTCAGACTTCGACCTGGACTTCTTTGGCATGGTTGCTGCCACGCAACTGCTCGATCGCAAGGACATCACACTCGACCACCTCCGCAAATGCGTCTTCGTCTACGTCGGCGACCCTGAAGCAGAGAACGGACAATGGGCCGTCTGGGAATGCGCGAAGCTCGACGAAGGCTCGGAAACCGAAGCGAGGGACAAGGTCATACAGTTCAAGGACCGGCTCACAGCCATGGGCAAGGAGAGCTTGTTCTTCAGATGGGTCGAGCTCATCCAGTACGAAAGCAACGCTCCGGGTGGCTTCACGCAAGAGCGACAGATAGCTGCCGCCGAGAAGGTGAAGAAGATGTTCGAAGACGAAGGAGTGGACTTCGAGGTATTTGAAAAGGAGATTGGGGGTATGGATGGGTTGGCAGGTGCATAGACTGGACCTAACGTCGAGTTTCAGGATAGACAAAAAGGAAGCATGATTGGGGTTCGTGAACGCGTTGATAAGATACCCAATTTTGTACATTTCGAAGATTTACATCTACTCGTAAAGTCATGCCTACGTAGCATAAAAGGTTATACATAATTCGTCTCGGACTCTCCGCTCAACTTCAGCCTCTACTCCTCAGCATCTTGCCCAATGATCCACCTAGTATCTTGGCCTCCTTACTTCTCGATCTTGGTGTTGGACTCGCATGCCTCGACTCCCGTGTCTTAGACTCTATGGGAGAAGTTTCCCTGCGCCTCCGTACGGCAGTGCCCTTAGCCTCTGCGCTGCTGGAAGAGTTGAGCGTGTCGCTGCGTTTCCGAAGACGGCGGGTAGGACTCGAAGAGGAGGTGGTTTGCGGGTGTGAGTGGGACTGAGAAGTAGCATGTGGAGATACGGATGTAGATGTCGTTCTGCGTCTGCGCTTCTCTTCGGTATGTCTGGACTCTGGTATCCGCGCCGCTGCAGGGCTAGGAGTGCGTGTCCGTTCTTGTTCCCGTTGTTGATGTTCTTGTGTTTGTCTTTCCTGCTCGGCAATCACACTTCTCCTCTCCATGTCTTCCAATTCATCGATGGATACCTGCACCACCTTCTTCACTGGTGCAGCCTCTTCTCGACGTCTTCTCACAGGCACGTCACTCCTCGACGCAGCATACGCGTCTAGAAGTTTCTCAACCTCTTTGCGATTCGCATCTGTGCTGGCTAGACGGACAACTTCCAAGACGAGGAGGAAAGCGATAATGTAGCCGACGAAGAAGCCGGTCCTGGCCCAGAACTCTGGATTGATCAGGAACGAGAAGAGTTTAATTGTGGCGAGAAACATTTTGGCGTTTTGAGAACTGATCTTGCGTTGAACGTGGGAATGACCGAAGGATCGTAGGCGCAAGTCAGATAGTGAGGTCGAACAGAAACGAGGGGCGGCGACAAAGAATGAGTGATAGTAAGCCTTCCGACCCCAAATTACGGCGTAAATACGGCGTCGTCGTCAACAAGAAGAGAATGTACTGTGTGCGGCCCGCGCTCGAAAGATAAGAATGTTGTTACACCGCACCGTCCGCAAGTTGCTAGACCTGCTTCACGTTGCCTTTACCTCCCTCGCGCAGCAGCGAGCCCCTCCACCTTTTAAGGTCCTGTCAAGCCCCCACAGAGGGCGGCATACTGAGACACTTCGAGTCCACAAGGTACGCGTCCCAGGTGTTCCGCCCCTAAACCTTGCGAACGACACCCCAGAACCGGGAAACTATTAATGGTTGGAGGATTGGACGGGCGGCGCTTGAAACCAATCAGCATGTTTCAGCTGGGGTGATGCAAGGGTGTCTGAGTTAGCAGGTGTTTGAAGTCCGCAACACCATGCCGGATGCAGATGTAAACTTGTCCAGAAGCGAGGAGCGCGCGCCAATGGGCTGGGGTAGCGGCGCGATTGTGTATCAGTACCCAGGCGACGGTTCGCGTTGGTCGCTCGTCATCGGAGTCTGGCCGAGCAATCTGCAAATGGTGGCTTGCGTAGGTTTTGAGTTGAGGGGCAGGCAGAGTTTGGAGAGTGCTCAGGTGGAAGCCCATACGTCACGTGCTGCGAGGACGCGCCGCTGCTCGCGGGGCAACAAGATGCTAGCCTTTCGGCATCACTGATACATCCAACAACAGCCGCATTGCGTATCGCATAACGAGCACTATAGTATATCGCAATCGCAAAATGCGATACTCTGCTGTCTGGCGACCACCCCAGAATATATTCCTCGTTGTTCCTTGTCGACGCTGCCCAGGTGTTCACTCATGCCCTGACCTATGTCGACTAATCGTCGATTACATGACGGCATACTTCTATTACACAGCGTCAGTATGTACAAGATCATGTAGCACTTCTAGTCCCATGTAACGGCAGTATCAACCATGGAGACGCGTTGCTGGATGGTCTTCCAACTATCGACGCTCAACAGCGAGAACAGCTTTCAAAGAAGGGAGTAATCCTGTCGTTTAGAGTGATGTGCTAGGCAAAGGCTTCGACTACGCGCGCTACACTGGCGTAGATGAGGTAAGTAGGGCTACCACCAGGTCGCTGTTGAGTAAACACTGGGCTCCACCTTTCACGTTGAGTTTGGAGCCGAGAGACCCCGCCTGCGCGCTCGAAGATACAAGTACAGGCTTGATCATCACGGCTGAAGCCAAAGCGTGTGAAGAAAGGCTACGCCGGGAATTGGAGAAGGAAGAGGAAGAAGCCCGAGAACTGCAGGCCAAGCTTGAACAGAATAGACGACGAGCTACTCGAGGCTGATGCCACACAGGCGGAACTACCCAAAAAGATGCGAAGCAGATGTCTTAGTCCTTCATTCCGTCTCGATCACAAAAGCATCTTAAAGCCGAAGTTGAGGTATGCGATAAATTTCTTCTTATGCAATGATCAAGGATCAGTCGATAAACCAACACGACCCTTGCTACTCACACGCGATATCCAAGACGCTATCATAATAATACAATCGTGGCGTATCCAACTCCTGTTTCAAACATGCGGCCCTAATAGACAAGACGCCTTCGCTGAATCAATGCGACAAAAGGAAAGTAGTGAATGACTATGACAAAAGCAATTCCTTGCCGTCACCTGCCCCCGGGCAGAATCTCGTCTTCAAACATGCTGTGATCCCAGCCCTTCTCCTCCATAAGTTTAGCCGCCTCGTCGCTAATCCAGTGGCTTTCCCTCATGGTGCTCCCAGCTTTAATAGTCTGGCTGGCACTGTAATTAACGGCCTGCGCCTCTTCGAAACCAAAGAATAAACTCCACATGGTGGCGGCAATCCAAGAAAAGAAGGACGATATTGGTACCCACCAGCCTTGAACGAAGGTCCGGTAGATGAGTGTGGGTATGACAAAGGGGAACTTGGGAGCCTTCATGTTGACGCTGAATGGGTGGGGCGACGAGTAAGCATACATCGGCTGGCAGTACATCTCGCTGTGAGACTAGTCAGTAACGTTCCTGTACGCGAAACGGCAGAACAGATGCAACATACCAAGCAATCTCTTCACTTATCCACCAAGTGAAAAGGATTATCAAGAAGATACTCAAGCCTGTGAGCCCGCCCCACGCTCTCCCCCAACTGTTCGATGTCTGGCGTAGGGTCTTCAATTGTTGCTGCCAAAACAGACTTTTCCACCATCTCAACATGGAAAAGTTCTGGACATGATCGTCTATCGCGCAAGGGCATGCACGACTCACCACTTTGACTTTTTCGCCATTCTCGCCCTCTTCTACGTGCTCGACTTGGTCTTCGACGCGCTTCATGCCGCGGCTTGCGTCGCGAATGCTGGTCCGCGCTGCGCGAAGGCGGTCGTTCATGCGGTGGAGATGTAACAGTTCTTGCTGTCGCTGGCGCTCTGCCTCGTTACGAGGAGTCTCGGTCGGTAGCTGAAGGCCTTGAAGAGTGTCTTCGTCTATTTGGCTTTCACCTGACGGAGCGATGAGATCCTCGAGTGAGTTGATGGTCGAATCGCCGAAGTCGGCTGATGGCCGTCTGCCTTGAGATTTGGCTTCGTCTACGAGAGCCTGCAATGCAGACTTTGGAAGTTGAGGGCGAACAGGCTCTACGGACACGGCTTCGGATGGCTCTTCGGCCTTCTCAGACGGTCTTTGCTTGCGCGGACTGCCTTTCTTGGGTGAAAGTGAACGCGATCTGGACGCCACGACAGGTCTTTGTACTGTACGCGGGCCTGGTGTATCGACCCAAGCACCAGTCACCACTGGCGTCTTTGGGTTTAGGGCGGGTCGCTCTTTCGGCATTGGTGTAGCTTCCACCTGCTCGGTCCTTGCCGCAGCTTCCTTGGATTCAGTGTGCTCTTGCCGCACGGTCGAGGTCGCTGCTACTGCATCAGGAACCTCGGCAGAAACAGGCGTCTCCTCCACAGAGGCGGGTTTGCTTTCAGATTGCGTAGTCTCGGTCAGCAAAGTCTGCGGTGCGCTGTCGAGCGGTGCTGGGGGCGCAGATTCCGGTCTGGATGGTGCTGTCTGTCTCGGGCTTGGTGTATTGGAGACTCTCGCGAGCCGCCGCAATAGATCCTGCGAGTCTTCTCTTCGGTTCGGTATGCGTCTTGGAGGGACAGGCTGGGCCGTGGCGACTACTTCGCGATCTACTGCAGCTATGTTCTCGGCACTCTTGTACATGGCAACTGGCGGATCTTCCATGCCGATGCCCGTGACCGGCTGCGCCTTCCCAATGGACTGCCACGAATGGGTCCGCGTGCGCAGTCTCCGCTTCGGCGAAGGAGCTGGCTGTGTCACCTGATCTGTTATTCTCGCGCTGCTATCTACAGTGTCTACCGTCCGTATAGAAGATGTCCGCGGGCGCGATTGTTCGGGCGACCCTTGGCGCATTCTCTCCAGCCGGGCAGTGGCTGCCTGCTCCTTGACAGCCTCCATTTCTCTCTGCCGTATATCGTCTAGCACCGTGTTCCGTGGTATGTAAGGCGTGGATGCTATCATAGAGGCTTCGTTGAGCTCAAACGTAAGGTCCCACTCTTGCGACTGGTCGTTGCGTGGTGTGCCCTTGTGCGAGAGCGGGCTGTCTTCGACTGAGCGACGCGGCACGTTTGCATGTGCTTCATCGTAGTGGTCGTGTATTGTGTCGTCGGCTCGCTCGGGTGTCTGCTGCTGCTCTTCCTCGTACGTGATGGTACGCATCCAGTTCCGGTTGCTCCTGCTCTTCCTCCCCCATGTAGCTGGCGCGTGTATCGCCGGGTCGCTCCTCGCGCTCCCGGTGCTGCTGGGCGGGCTCTCAAATTTGACCTGGTCATCCGCCCCAGCTACCGCGTTGTTCCTCTCCAGGTTGTCCAGAGTCAGCCCGACGCGTGGGTGGATGCGTGCCTTCCGGAAAGCCTGCGGTCTGCTCCCCAGCGCCTGGTTCAGCCGCCGCTCGTCGCGCGCATTCTGGATCATGCGCTTCTCGAATTCGTCCTCGGCATCGTTTTCGAGATCGCTCAGCGCAGACCCGACGGAAGCTGCATCCTGCACGTCTTCCTGGGTGCTCGCGGGCCGTTGGAGGTGGGCGTAGCGGGTGTTGATAACGTTGGCCGACGGCGGGGGAAGGGTTTGGAGGGGCTGGCGCGTCGTCATTTCCGGGCAGCCGTCCTGTCGTGATGGTGCATAGTAGTCTGAGCTGCGCGGAAGCTGAATCTAGGCGTGGCTAAGTTATGTTGCGGCGGGATTGCAGCGGTAAGCGCATTGGCTTGTGCAGTTGTTGTCAACTCGACGCGTCCCGACTTTCACTAGGAACGTGCACCACAGATCGCTGCAGGGATCTTATCGTCTATCTTGCCCAGGTGAGCATGCTTAGCCGACTCGACGCAGTTATATCGAAGTCAACGCTCGTCATTAGGCATTATAACATTATGCTTCGTATCATCATGCAGCCCTACGGCTCCTGGTCGTCTATGGCTGCGCATCTCTTCTTCACCATCTCCAAATCAGTATTGCCCTGCTCGTCCCTCCATGCACGCAGTACCTCCTCACGCATCACCCTCCGTGGCGCTCGCTTGCCAGTAAACAGCTCGAACTGAGCGAATGCCTGCTCGGGGATAAAGTCTAGACCGTCCATGTACGTCCATAGCTTCTTTGGCGCGTCTCGCACTTGCTGCGACAGTGGTGTATTGAGCGTCTTGTATGCCGTCTCCATCACGACACCGCCAGTCGGACTCTCCATCCACTGTGGAGGTAGCGAAAATTGCGCTGCTGGGCCCCCATCTATTGGATCCGTAGGTATGCACGAAATGATGATAGTAGGCTCCCGGAGATGCTCCGGCCAGCATTCATCGCGCGATTTCAATATCGTCAAGTTTGGCCGCATCTGCCACATCTTCCGTGAGCTGACTTGGTCCACTGAGCTCGAGGCGAGCCGCGAGAAGTGCTCTACGAGACTCTCGGCTCTCTTGTAAGTTCGGTTGAAAATGGCAATGTTCATTACACCCAATTGCAAGAGCGCGTAAACAGCTGCCCTCGCCATACCGCCAGCCCCAATAATGAGCCCGCACGTTGACGGCCGTACCGCGTTAGCTGGAGAGAGACCACGTCGTACGCAGGACCGGATCCCAATCCATTCGGTGTTGTCTCCATAGAGAGCTTGGACGGGCCCAGACTGGTTGCGCTCATGGAAGAGTTCGAGGTCGCTTGGGATGCTGCCATCGTCCTTTCTCCGACGTACAGGTATAACCGTGTTGACAGCGCCAATCGCTCGGGCATGTTGACTCAGTGAGTCTACCAGCGCCATTACCTCCATCTTGAAGGGCTGTATGACAATGGACCCACCGAAGTTCGGCTTGCGTACAAGCTCCTGGAGACGGTTCACAGTCGGGCTCTCGATGCGACTGAAAATGTGTGGCATTCCGCAAGCATTGTACGCTGCATTGTGCATCGCTGGCGATACGCTGTATCCCAGGCGCACACCAATGATGTACATTTGCATGGGGTCGAATGTGAATGAATTGTAGAGGGCTTGTGTCACTTCTTTAGCAGTAAGCCAAGAATCGCGTGGGTACTGTGCTATTGACGCGGTATCGTCAGCCTCGTCCCTTTTCGAGGCCGCAACAACAGGCGTAAAATGTTGGTTGAAGCATACGGAGCGTCGACCAGCTCGTCCTGTATTATAACAAATCAAAGGGATCTGGGCATCCTGCGCTGCCATTCGACGACTGAAGCTGCGAACCGAGGCATCGTCATCAATGGAATGAGCTGGCCGAGTAAATCGAACGACGGAACACCCAACACGTACGGCCTTTTCGTACTGTGCCACCCAAGAATGATCCTCCCATGGCTTGTCGGCATGCAGATGTCCGATCATCTTGGTTGTACCACGAGAGTTGATGACGTCCGCAAGCGCGCCAGGGTCCAGCGACAAGTCGATAGTCGCGTACTCAGGGACCAGGCGCAAACCATGATGTATGTATTCCAGATAGAGTGTTCGGCTGCCATCCGAGGTAGAAGTAGGCAGCACATGGTATATGATCGGTACCACTGTGCTTCTGCGTACTTTCGACACACAAGCGCTAACATCGTCCATGAGGGTGGCCATGGGACGTTGTTGACTCAAATCAAGGGTGATCTCAAAGGCGTCAGCGCCAACTTCTAGGCTCTGAACGTCGGCGTCTGGAGCAAGTATGTCTTGCAGCGATACCTGCACGGCACAAGTGTATTTCCGAAGCTCGGTTGCTACATCGGACAGCGGATAACCAGGTTCTAGTGGTGGAATGGACGCCCCAACCGACTCATCCGGAAGCTCGGGAGTCGTTATAAGCGACAAGTACTTGAGGAAGGTCCTCTGCGCCCTCTTCAGTGTGAGAAATGCTGGAGCCATGGTCTGGTCATCTGACGTGTCAACGTTCCCGGCTTTGGCTTCGGATATGTTATAAAACTCGTAATTAGAGCAGCGCCGTAGCATAGGTGCGGTAAAGGCGAACATGTCATTGAGTCTCTGCATGTCAGGCCGGCCCAGGTAGCTATGCAGGCTAGGAAGATCGCGCAGTACATGTACTACGGGATGTGTCCGACCGAAGTCTTGTATCAAGGTTTGCCCATTCCGCTCCAGAGAGACACCATTGCAGACAAGTATCGCGTCGTGGTCATGCTCATGAAGAAGACCTCTTAGCAGTTCTTCTTGTCGCAAATTATAGTTGGCCGCACCGAATTGCTTGCGGTATTTGGCAGTAGAAAAGCCCGTCGTATCTTGGAACATGTCATCAATATCGACAACGCGCCTCCGGCAAGCCATCGAGGCAATGACAGCCAGGGTGGACTTGCCAGTTCCTGGCATACCGAGAAGCACGATGGAGGCATCCTTCTTGAATGTGCGGCGGCGATAACTCGCAGGAGCGGCGGGGGTGGGGGCAGCGAGAGGAGTGGAGCGGGTACCGAACATTGCGGAGGCTGTCGCTGGTCAGTATGCGACCGATCAAGGTACGGGTTATTTTCCTACACATGTCGCCCACACTGAGCTTCCGCCTCTGACGGGATCCACCAGTCCTGGATGGAGCGGCCTCCCCTGAAATTGGCCTATTGTGCCGGCGGTAGAAGTCACTGGTGGCTCCATCGTCCTCGCCCAAGGACGCAAAGACGCGTTTCCCAACCACCACAGAAGCCATAGTCGAGACCTCCAGGATGCGCAAGACTTATTTCAGGTACCCCTTGGCCCCCGGATCCGGTATCTGGTGTTCGGGAAGTGTGCTGTAGTTCCGGTGATCCCAGGGACAAAAGGTGAGGTGCGCTGTATATTGCTGAGCCGGGTGTGTTTGCGACCTCTATGTATATGCATGGTAAGGCCGTAAACACACAAAGAACCCCAGTCAGCCTGGGGAGTAGGGGAAGAGGTTGTAAGAAGGATAACGATTACATTTACGCGACGCCATGTCGCGATGGTGGTTGGGTACTGGCGCAGGCTACTTGTGTGCGAGGAGCACTCGCACATTGCAAGTTCCGGATAAGCTATCTTCCCCCTCTTTTGCGCCTTCCCGACTTCGCCTGGACACGCGACAACTTTGCACTCCCTTAACGTGCCTTGAGGGCGTACGAAAAGACTATCCGCGGGTCAATTATTACTCACACATGATAGATCCCCGGCCTTGCAGCTGATGAGCTCCGCGGCGCAGGTGGACAGTTCAAACGGTGGGTTGGCGGCGCCTGCCACCGAGCTTTGCCGCGTTTACTCATAATACCGCAGAAAACAAATCCGCGAACCATGCGAAGACGTCATTGGCAATTTTGTCACCCGAGATTAGTTTCGGCACCTGCTCACTCGCTGTCTTTTCGTCCGAATAAGGCTCATGCCTGCCCAAGCCCAGGCAAAGCGCCGTTCCGCACCCCAGCCGGAGGAGAAGCCTGCCAAACGAACCCGAGTATCACGAGCATGTGACCAGTGCCGTGTCGCCCGTGAGAAGTGCGACGGAGTACAGCCAACGTGCTCCACTTGCTCAGGAACGTCGAGAGAATGCTCGTACACTGCAAATCCCAAGAAAAGAGGTATCCAACCTGGCTACATTCGCACTCTTGAGCTAGCACTTGCCTATTTGTTCCAGCGAGACTCTGAAAATGAGACAGCTCTCCATGAGAAGCTGGCGCAAGAAGGAGCATCTTCACTACTATTGGGTCGTGGTGACTCGAAAGAGGCAAACAAGCTGCACAGACGATGGCGGAAAGCGAAATTTTACACCGAGGTGGATAAGCTACTATCTGGAGGAGAACCTTCGCGTCATGAACAATCGACTGGGATTTCACCTCATACCAGTGATGACGACTCCGGAGTAGATGAGTCTGTAGCTGCACATGCTAGCCATACCCAGGATCGTAGCGCCTACCTACAGGAGCATGTCGAGCATGCAAATCTCGATCAGCTTATGGCAGCGTCATCTGAACCACTATTGGGAGACAGCTGGAAGCTTATAGAGGTCTACTTCACCAACGTACAATCCTGGCTTCCAATCTGCGAGAAGCATGACATCTTGAAGACTGCCTACGACCTCCCTGTTCAGGGCATTCCAAGTGTATCTGGTCAGCCTGGATCTGGCTTGTTCGCTGAACTATGGAGCGTGTTGGCGGTGGGATCACTTTACGGAACAGCCATGACGTGTAATCCGTTGGACTCTTCATCAGTAAAGCCCAGGAAACTATACGAGCACGCCAAGTCGCTCGTACCCAGTGAACTGGATCGCCTCGACATTGGCCACATCAAAGCCCTTCTCAATTTGGTTGTCTTTAACATGTTGCGAATACATACTGGAGATGCCTGGTTGCTTGTTGGATCTGCCTCAAGGGTCCTGGAAAGTGTAGACCAGGTGACGCTGATGAGTAATCCCAGAGGCAAGCATGTTTATTTTGGTTGCTTTCTGCTCGATAGCATGCTAGCACTTCAACTCAAACGGCGTCCGCATTTCCGAAGAAGCGACTTCGTGCACCTTGGAACCATTGATGAAGACGGTCTGGAAGAGTGGCAACCATGGTCTGGCTTTCAGGATCCCTCACACGCAGGAAGGCGAGCCCCGTTACTCTCTCTCAGCATTTTCAACAGTCTTGTCGACCTTGTCGACGTACTCATTAGCATCGAAGATACAACGTCACAGTATCTTTACAAAGATGCGGTCGAGCATCTCGAAAGATGGAGAGCGCTGATGCCTATGAAATTAGCTCACATATGTTCCGACAATACTTTCGCGATCTTGACACCACCGGTCGTCTTACTGTTAACGACGTATCATTGCGCCTCTTTCGCATGCACTCCGTCTGACAGAAGCCTCCACCGGCTGTTGGATGTGCTAGACCATTGCTTCGAACATGCTTTCTCTCAATGCCTACCACCAGCAATCCGGTGTCTGATAGACGTTGTCAATAGGCATGCAGCTCGCATTGTCCTGCATGACGTATACCACATGCGGCTACAAAGACTGCAGGAAAAGGTCATAGCCTATTTTGACGTGCCGACTCATTTGCAAGTGCCGGAGAGCTCGGTCATGCCTTTCAGACAGCATATAAACGATGCCCATATGGTAACTCCGGATCCAGGACAATCGATGTGTTCAAACACACGTCCTATAGCTCAGCCGGTGGCAGTCCCTCAACATACGCTGCATCCGGGCTCTACTCCGTCTCAATTCGATCCTCGCTGCCCAGAGCCTACCAGCGATCTGGAGAGCTTTTTCGACGAATTGGCGTCACTGGATAGCACAACTAGGTCGAATTCCCAACCACAATTCATGCAAAACCTTGGCTTCGGTCCAGAAGCGAGCATGGCCGACTTGTTCAGCGAATACACACCCATGCAGTCTTCGAATTTCATCCCTCGCGAGGACACCACGCCGACACATCTGGATCAATATAACTTCTACGATGCCAGCTGAACTCAGCTGTCCAGTTGCACTGTCAGACTGCCATAAATTTCAGTCTTCCGCCCTCGATCTCGTCTTGTCTTCCACCACTCGATGTCGAACATATATAATATGTAGCGGCATTCATCCGATCTCTGGACTGTATCCCGCAGATGGACGTGGAAGTAAGATTTACTCTTTGAAGTCCCTGCACCCGAAGTACTCTTCCAAGGAAATATCACTGTATTCCATATTCCCCGGGCTAGTATGACGAAGCGATTAATGGAGACAACCTTCACGGCCTTTCTCAACTCTGTTATCGCCATGACGCTTGGAAGAACGAAGATGCGTTGTGGTATCCAACGACAGCACCGGATAGGATGCCTTCCGGCCTATGGGTTTACTCAAAGGCGAGAAGACGAGATTGCCCTCGGGCTGGCTGCCGCTGAGTAGGAGACGTTCCTGCATTTCGGATTTGCGAAGGGGTTGTTCGGGGGAGGCTCAATGTGCAATGCTCAGGCCACCGACGAGGCTGCACAGCCAAGCAGTGGAATTTTGAAACAAGAGGCTACGGACCATTTAGTCCTCCGACCGACCGAACTTCGAAACAAGCTGCTGACAATAATTGGCATGGATATAATTGTCATCTGGGTGATTCCAGATAGACGAGTTTCTCGATATCTCCTTGGTACATCAAAGCGAGGCGCAGCACGAACGGAGCAATGCCCTACTCGAGTATGAGTCGATACGGCGCAGAACAACGAAATAGGAGGACATGTCGCATCGTGTAATGTACTGCAATTCTGGCTAGAAATGCTAAGAGTCGCCTTGTCCTAAAGTAAGACTTGCCGGCAGCACAGTCCACGATGCCTAGAAAAAGTGGTACGGAGGTCCGCGCCGTCAGCTTATGCGAGCTAACCTACCACTCCTCTCAGATCAGGGTCCTGACTATACAAACTTGTATGGGTACCTGAATTCACCGCTAGGGCTCGATGTTCAGGGAAAATGGACAGGGGTCTGTATAGACGAGTACGGAGTCGCTTGGAACAACGAGACGACATTGGTGTGAGACGCGTCTTGGTAGCGCGTAGCAGTCTTATTCGTGATCTTCGGTTAAAATGATACTCCGGGCTTGGAGGAGGGTGCAGGGTCATCGGTGAAAATTTGCCGTGATGTTCTTTGTTGTTGTAACATACGGGCCAATGTCGGTTTGATTAGAAATGGATTTGTATTACTTAGAAAGACGGTTGAGGGAGAGATCTCGAGATCGATGTCGTCATGCATCGTTGCTTGAATCTTGGTGATACCTTGGAGTGATGCTTGGCTATGACATTCACGGTTGCGCGAGAGGTTTAATTCATACTGTCGACGCGTGTTGCTTGTAAAAGCATGCGACTGTGCCACCAGCACCGGCTCCGGCATGTTGACCAGTGGTGGGTTGAGAAAATAACAAACAAGGCTGTGTGAAGAGACGCGCAATGGTTCCTTAGCCACATGGCGTGCCCGCCCGATCTGCTGTAGGAATGTTCGATGCTTGCATCGTATGCCCAAGAAACGGAGTTAGGTACGCGCCCCAGACCTTCGAGACGAGCTCGATTGGGTCATGGTGTCGTCTGCCAAGCTACTGGTGCATGCTTACCCCACACTTTCCGGATCGAGCGGCGCATGCTTGTTGCACTTCACCTCAGCCCAGCGCCCTGGGTCTAGAAACAACGCGGACTCTCTCAATCGATTTCTGACAGCCAGTCTACCAAACTTGACCAGGAAGTCGCAAGCACTACTGTAAAAGAGCGGCCGCTATGGGTACCGTCGTTGGCAGAAAACCTCCAAAGAGCAAGAGCTTGTAGAGAGTGAATACACACGGGTGATCAACAGCCTCAACGTCGCTATTACATGCCACCCAAGTGCATGCGGAGAACGCTAGCTGCTTGTTGGTCGCATCTATGTACGGCTTCAGCTGTGTCATAGCTCCACTTGTGCAATGACTTGGCAAACTCTTTCCCGTTGTCACTGGGCAACATCGCGAGCTACAAGCTTCGCCCTGGAAGGCCGTGCTACGAAAGGAGGCCTTATTGGCCAGCATGGGGTGCGGAAAGAACTGGCCGGTGGCGTTTGTTCGAGATGTGCTTGGAAGAGCAAATGCCAACCTTGCTGAGGCCCGGCGGAACAATTGGTCTGTGGCTATGTGCATGGGTGGCATAGTACTTATTGTCCAGCTTCCCCTCTTGTTGTGTACCATCTGGACAATCATCCACCTCATACTACCTCCTCTCGTGATATCCTAGTATCATCAGGTCGGCCTGTCATCAACATGCTCAAGCAACTCTCCGTCCTCGCCCTTGCGGGCTTCGCACTTGCTCAGAACGAGACTGTCCCTGATCTCGCTGCCGCCTTGAACTCCACCGACGAGCTCTCTACCCTCCAGTCGGTCATTCCCGCAGGTGTACTTGAGTCTTTGGCTGGTCTCACCAACATCACCATTCTCGCACCCTCCAACAGTGCTTTCGGAAAGATCGACAATGAGACACTTTCCAGTCTCACTTCCAACGAGGGCCTCCTCACCGCCCTGCTACAGTACCACGTGCTCAACGGTACATTCAGGTCGACCGACATCACCAACACCAGCACCTTCGTTCCTACAGCGTTGACCAACCCAATGTTCACCAATGTCACTGGAGGTCAGGTCGTCGAGGCAATTGCCATGGATGACAGCGTAATGTTCTACAGTGGTCTGCTCGCCAACTCAACTGTTACAACAGCCGTATGTGCTCTTCTCTTACTTTGTCTTTTGCTTAGCTAACAAACGCAGGATGTTAACTTCACTGGTGGTGTGATCCACATCATCGATAGTGTCCTGACTCTACCTGAGAACACTGCCGACACCCTTTCTGCCGCCGACCTTGTTGCCCTCCGCGGAGCCATCAACGCGACCGACTTGTTTGACACCGTCAACAACACCCCGAACATCACCATCTTCGCACCCAACAACGAGGCTTTCCAGAACATTGGCTCTGCTCTCGGTAACCTAAGCACTGAGGACGCTGCCAGCATCCTTACCTACCACGTCATCGCCGGCACCATTGGCTACTCTTCTACCCTTGAGAACGGCACCAACCTCACCACTGCCAACGGCGAGCAACTTACCATCACTATCGGTGAGGGCGGTATCTTCGTGAACAACGCTCGTGTCGTCGCTTCCGACATCCTCATTGCCAACGGTGTTGTTCACGTCATCGACGAGGTCCTCAACCCCTCCAACGCGACCATTGCCGACTCCACCTCTGACGAGGGAGAGCCAGCATTCGAGGGCGCAACTCCCGTCTCTGATGTTCCCTTCACCAGTGGCCAGCCCACTCCCACCACCAGCATCGGCGAAGACGCTAGCGATGCTGCTGACCCCACCAGCACTCCTTCCAACACTGACAACGCTGCCCCCAGGCAGACTGGTGCCATTGGCATGAGCGCGCTGCTCGGCGCTGCTGCAGTTTACTTCTTGTAAGCGTATACAGGTTCGCAAATTGTGTAGGGCTTGTTGTGTGAATGATATCCATAGGGGGTTTCTTGTAAGGGACGATCGTTATGGAGTAATGTAATATACCTCAGCGAATTACTCGCTCATCCAGTCACGTTATTAGACATGAAATCGAGATTCATTTTACTCTTCGTAGCTAATTGCGGAAGTATGGTAGTTCGCGCATCCGATATCCAAGTGTTCGCGCAGGTGACTCTACGTAGATTGCGTACATCTTCTTCGTTGGCTAGTGATCTTAGTTGTTGATAAGTGGTGTTCGCGTCATAGTCGATGAATCTGCCGAGACATCGGTCTCTAGCACTGTGCGACGGCTTTTGAGTCAGAGTCTCACAGCTCGATGTCACCGTATCATGTCTGCTCTAGATTAATCGCTCCATGTGACTGCGTTTCAGGTCGGCAGACTTACCCGGTGGCACACCATCCTTATTTGAGATAATGACGTTGTACAATACATCGCGCACAATGGATAATGGCATCTGGTGCACAAAATCCTATGCTACTAAGCACAACACGCCTCAGTCCGACCGAAAAGCAAGGTGACCACGGCAAATGCCCAATTACGCGTGTCTTTGCGCAAGAGCTTTCTTCAACTTGTTAACAGAGAGCCTCGCGCGCAAAGACGGGAAGACCCCTTCATCGCATCGTCCCTGCTCACTTGGTCTGTTGCGAACTGTGCCACAAACCAGCGTTCAAGCCACCGCACCGGCTGCCCCATTAAAACAGTTTCGGCACGTTCGGTGTCCATAATCCTCCGAGCTTAAGAACCGCTCGGGCAAGGGTTCAAACGCTAAATCTTCACGACATTTTAGTGCCGCTTTCCACGGCTACTGCATCTGGTAGTTTCGGCGACACCTTTGGGGTGTTCTCCAGTTTCGCGTTCTTATCGCCATGCCACCTGGGCAGTGTCGGATTCCCAGTGCGTCGCGATCATATCGAAGACAAATGCCAGGCTGTATACTTAACATATCGCCTGCCGCAAACGAAGCAAAACCAGGTGCCTGCATGCGATGTCACTATCCGGGTACCTGTCTGAACCGGTGTTTGACTCGTATTAGACATGGGAATATACACGGAGTTTTCTAGAAACTCAAATCACAACGCTTCTCTTCGAACATCCAGCTGTGGGGGGAAAATAGCGCTCAAATTGGAAGGATTGTCGAAATTTCGAAGGGAGGTGGTATCGATCCTGCTGGCACGGACGCCGTAGAAAACCCTATGCACCAAGACTCTGATCATCAACGAAACCCCGCAAGACATCGCGTTATCTCGATGTCGAAGCTCTCTCGCTGTGAGTGCATATCTTACCAGAAAAAGCGACGGATAGCGATAATCAGCTCTCCACAAAGCGGACGAATATGCAGGTTCTCGCGGCGTCCGAGCTTTCG
Source organism: Alternaria viburni (assembly GCF_023758015.1). Classification (NCBI taxonomy): domain Eukaryota; kingdom Fungi; phylum Ascomycota; class Dothideomycetes; order Pleosporales; family Pleosporaceae; genus Alternaria; species Alternaria viburni. The sequence continues at coordinate 652,408 of NW_026055777.1, forward strand.
ATTGGCGAAAGGAACCGCAGATTGCCCAGAAGTGGATCGCCAAACCAGGGCCGCGGTCGTTCCGAGATCCGTTCGACCCTTTTACAGTTCTCCAGCCTCCACATCGCAAATGCAGAATGCACCTGGGCATCATGATCTTCGGCAGATCACAGAGAACACCCATCTCCAGCCCTTGCGCGGCGAGAGCGTCGTACGATATCGTGAGGTGGACGCTGCGGAGGGCCGTTGCATGGTCGCATAACTACCTAGGTACAACGGCACAACAGTGACCAAGAAAATATTTCTCGTTCCTGGTCCCACTATCTGTCATTACCCGCGAGAGCGAGAGCACAATTCTATACCCGCGGCTTCGGTGGCGCTAAGTCCTCGCCAACCCGACGGAGGATTTGCAATCTCCAGAAACAGCCGAAGGAACCTACCTGTCGTATCGTAGTGCTGTCGCCATGATTCACTCGTGGCGTACATGCATTTCTCTGATTGACCCGCTGACCTCGTCCGCTGTGGGCTTTACCATCTCGGCGTCTTTCTTGGGAGCTAATTGCAGGGTAGTCCGTGGGTTTGTGACGGCATCATGCTGGGTTGCCGCCCGTGCGGAGCGCATGTCTGGGTGCGTCGTACGGGATATATGAGTGTTGCAGGGTAGGTCGCGGCGCTGGAACATTGCGCGCCGTCTTACACGCGTCTGGTCCAAATTTTTCGTCGGTTTTGTGTTGTACTGTTCTTGGGCTTATTGATGCGACATCTGTTCCCGTATTGTCGAGACTGGCACTCGTTCCTTTGTCATTCTCTTCAATAGCCGCAGTGTTGTTCAGGAACGCGCGATAATCATGTTCCGTTTATCAAGATCCTGGAAGGATAAAAGGGAGAAGCACCAGGTCGATGTGTAAGTTTGATCGAATCGACCGCGCGCCACACATACGTTCTGAAGGAGTCAAGGCCGTTCATGGCCATCACGATTCACAGGGTCTTTTCAGGCCCCCGTTTCAGACTTTGCGGGTGGTTCGGTATTCGAAGTAGCTTCAACCTCATTCACTGACTGTTTTTAGATATGAGCCGTCTCGACCGAGATCCGTTAGTGTGTCGACAGACCGATCCTCCACCGCGTCCAGAACGGTTGTAGTTCCAAAGGCCGCTATACGTTCATCAACTCGATATACCGATGCCGAGATTCCCATCCGGAGCATACATAAAGATGCGGCGTATGATGCCTGGGCTGTACCTCGCCTGACGAAAACTCCGTGGGAGCTCGAACGAGGCAGGAGGAACTCAACGCGCAGACGCTCAAGGCCTATTTACCAATTCCCGGCGCATATTTTCAAGAAGCTTCCGAGGGAAGTGTACGACTGCATTCTTGCCCAATTGGATATGATCTATCAGGACCGCAACCAAGCTTGTGGATCATGTTATCTTGGAGATCTCCACAGCCTGTCATTGACGAGCCGCGCATGGGACAAGGCTGCGAGTGCTGTCATGTACAGCAAAGTCCTGGTTCTCACCAATGAAGAGCATGGAGGGCTTCCGAAGCTCAAGACAAAAGGCACAAGCCGACTAAAGTTGTTACGGAGGACACTTCGCGAGAATTCTGGACTATCTCGGCGTGTACTGGAATTGCACATGTCTGATTTTCAGTCGCTTTACGAGAACGCAACCATTGAACGAGAAGAGATCGTGGATCTTGCAGCTTCGTTGGTTATGGCTTGTCCGCGTTTGGAACGCTTAGTCGGATTTCATGTCCACTTCTCACAAGCCTTTGACCGATTGTCGCACGCGCTGTCTACAAGACCAAATCTCAGGGAAAGAGCGTGGATGTTGACCAATGCGGATGGAGACGCCGGAGCAGATGACGAAGACGACGAGACAGTAAGAGGCAACTATATCGCCGAATGTGACCCGACCGAACGCTTCCTCAACCTGAGCTCTCAACATTCCAATTTATCAACTCTGGTTCTGCATCAAGAGCAGGGCCAGTGTTTGACATATCTCAATTTCCGAGCTGTGGTTGGAACTTTCAGAAACTCTCCACATCTGCAAAATCTGGCGATCTCTGGACTCGCGGCGGCATCGTTTACCAACATAGCTTTGAACGCTATACCACCAAACTTACAGTCACTGCGCCTTGAAAACCTCCCCGGCGTCACGGAGAAAGGTATTCAGCGCCTTGCTACCTCACGGCAGGCCGTCTCGATCCAGAAACTGACGCTTGTGGACTTGGAAATTGAAAGCATACTCACGATAGCGGACATTCTTTCTCCACATCTTGCCAGCTTGAAGGAGTTCTCGCTCGTCCAAACCAGAGCGCCAATATTATCGAGGCGAAATTTCGATCCTGTGTTCGACTCGCCATCACTCCGATACATCCACTGGGAAATACGCTCCGAGGCCTCCCCGTTGCCTTCATTCATTTCACCCACATCTGCGGAGCTACCAGAATCACTACCATTCCCTTTCCCGAACGTTGAACCGATATGCTGCCACGCCACATCTCTGCTTGCAGCAAGTATCCAGGCCAACGGCTTTCCAATGCTACGTCGCATTCGCATGCCTCACGACCCTCAAGGGGTCATACAATCGCTTTGTAAACCTCTTGCGACAGCACTACTTCCGTCCGATACGTCCAAGATTGCGACCGCTTCACGCATCTCCACTTCGGACGGGTTTTCCATCGTGTTGGAAGAGCCTGTCGCGGATTCTCCAAATAAACACAGAGCGTCCATCTATGGGGTGACATCAGCGTTACGTGTAGACTCTGTAGTCGGCTCCCCGACCTTCGAACCGAGCCATACAGATGTCGCCCTCACACCGATGCGATCGCGTCTCGCAGCACAATCAAGAATTCTTGCCGCAAGGAAGGATGCTGCCATGACAATATGTGTGTCCAGCCCCGACGGTGAGATCAAAGTGAACAAGGTCATTGGTAACCATGTCGGCTACGTGGGCAGCAAAATCACGTACGATCTGAAGGCTGATAATGAAACGGCGGGGCGAACTGAATGGATCACAGGGATGAATGACTTGGTCGGCAACGCTGGGAAAGAGAACCAGGATATATCCGAAAGCAGTCGAAGAGGTTGTGGACATCCTATCGGTAGCGGAGGGGGCAATGTAGTTGGGGTTGAGGATCTTTTCTGAGTCGCGCGTTTCCTCTGTCGAATCGTCTCCTTTGTTCTCAATCGTTCGCAGATGTGCTGCAATGTCTTTTCGGTCCTAGAACACCCGGTGTGTTCAGCTTAGTCCAAATAATTTCTAATGCAGACTTAGCCAGCGCATCCCGTGGGCAGCGCTTTTATGCAATGCATCATGATCAAACATGTTCACCAACCGATGAGCATTATGAGTACAGGGATGTCGGCAATGAAGGCCGAAGTGTGCTCGATCAAAGACTCGGGCCGAACAACCATCATGAACGCGCAGTTGCTGATGGTGCACCTGAGTTGACCTGGAGCCAATCGGAATCATGCCAACCCTTGCGCAAGCACTCTGTTTCTGACAGCCATGAAAGAGTGGGCCCGGCTCGCGATGCGCGGGTGGTATTGCGAGATGGGATTTGATTTGCGCATGCCGGCGACAGCACATGCATGGGATACTGCAGTCCTTGACATCCCCATGCAACCGAAGTTCAGCTCCAGAGTCATCCATCGGTACGTCCACCGGGTGATGCTATAGGCAAGCTCGTACAAAGTCGCTTGTGCATGGCTGCATGCGCTCAGCCTGAATGGGCATTTCCCACGAACTTGCTGATGATTGATGCTCGGTGGTCGGGCGTCGCATGCTCATTGGGGACGTTTCCAAAGTCTGGTTGTGGCTAAAAGCGTCTAACATCTGAGAAGGAACGCTAGCCCAAGTGGGGAGATACCTATCGAGAATTGCTATCCGCTATGCCCTACAATGTTTCGTAGGATTATCCCCATGTGAACGCAATGGAGTCTGGTTTATGAGAATGTTCGTTTGCATACGGGGCCTTTGAAATACAGCTCGTTCTAGCCATCTGCACAAAGATCCATTTCCACCCGGTAATACCTGGGTAAAATGTTAGTTGTAGCCCAAACCTCCCAAACAGCAAAAGCATCCAAGAAATGTTAAATCCCGACAGAATGGTCAGTCGAAGCTAGAGCATAGTGGGACAATGGCTGCACGCTCAGGATACAGAGACGGGAATATACTTGGCTAGGCCATTGCGGCTTCCGCGGAGAGGATGCCTCACAAAAGCCAGCGCTGTCGCTCTTTGCCCGCTGCATCCGCTCTGCTCAAGCCACGATAACACAAGAGTTCCTAACGCTCAGTGAGGAATACCTTCCCAATACCAACATCTTCGAAAGACCCATATATCGCAAGTGGGTCGCTTTTACACGGCAGAAGCCGTGTTCCCCACGCGTGCCCTTCGAATTGCCGGGACCAGTAAGGTGCAAAGCTGCACGTAGATATGCCGTTCTTGGGTATAGAGCACAGCGCCCGTCTCTCGATATTTTCACTAATACTTTAACAGTCATCTCCGCAATCGAGAGGGATGCGCTATAGCCATGGACATGAGTAAGAATCGAACCACAATCATCTACCGACTCGAGTAGACTCTCGATCACGAATGCCGTTTGCCATAGTGAAGTTCCTAGCGGGATCGCCCGTGTAAAGAGTCGAGATGTTCCACCGATCGCCACACCGGTTTGATTCTTCCGGTCTAGCCTTGGCATCACATTGATCAGAGTGGGTACAGAAGAGCCACAAGAGCCACATGGCTGGAAGCCGATAGTGGAGTTTGGCGCTAGATTGCTTTCCGCGGACTCGAAGGAGAGTTATTTGGAAGGCCTGGCGCTGCTAGGGCCGGGTTCGGATACTTTCAGGCAATCGTGCACTTGCTGCTTATATTCAAGTATGTTCCATTTTCGTTTGTATCGTTCCTTTCCGATTCCCAATTACTACACTCCCCAGGCCTTACTCCCGGACATTTGATTACAAGACATGAATACCCAAAGACGGCTTTTCGCGGACAGCGGCCCTGCGATGTGACCAACGCCCCAAGATACGTGAAGGATGCGCCGATTGCGACCAAGAGATGCGAAGATGAACTTCACCAAGAACCCGATGATGGACCAAACTCCGAAAGAATAACATGAACAACCCAAAACGCTGCAAGAATATCATGCTACCGGCTTGATCGGGATATGCCCCTCCAGTTGCGGCATAATCTCGAGGATTTTTGGATCGACAGTCCAGTTGTTCAGGTCGGCGATGGTACTCTCAAAAAGTGGTGTCATACGGGTGTAGCCGGATTCAATGTCCCAGTAATGGCACGCATCGTCCGCGTATGGCCATGTGATACCAATCAACCCAACGAGATGTACAACTGGATATTCCTGGGGATGCGCATACAGCAGCTGGCGTACTTGAGGCCTGTAGGATGGTCAGTAAGAATCAGAAGATTTGAAGAGCCGGCGAACGTACCAGGGAACAAGGTCAATGAGCATATCGTACGGTGACGTCTCCTGCTTTCCTGCGGGTGGCATCAACCACTCCGGACTTGCGTTCACGTTCTCCACACTGGGCCATATGAGGAACTGCAGAAGGATTAGCTCCGACTTCGTGCCGTGCGAAACATTACTTACGCGCATCAATTTAGTCAAAAGCCATGTAGACGCAAGTCTGACTGGCAGAGGGGACGAGGGAAGCAGCCTGTTGACTGTTCTGGAACACCACGTCGAGACTGGCTGCGCATCCTGAGGGTCCAAGAAGCCCAGCAAAAGAGTATCGACATCGATCTCCGATCTTCCAAATATCTGGGGCTCGCTCCACCCATTCGCGAGCTGATCTCGTTTGGTCCTCCGATAGAACGCGCAATCGAAGCCGAATTTGTTGAGGGCATTCGCCGCAGCCTCGAGGCTGAGTGGAGAGGGGTTCGCGGCCACAGTCACGTCGACGGGATTGTCGTGGGAATAGGCCAGCGAAGACTGGCTCTGTTCTCTTTCTTCACGGGAAGAACCGCCGTACGATGAGCCGGCCAAGGGGTGCGTGTGACCAGGAAAGGGCTCGCTACTGCTTGGAGTTCCAAACGAATCGGCGTCTGCAAGGGCAGGTGTTGGACCCAGAGACTCCTTTTCTTCAGTCAGCAACAGGCCATGAGTGGTTGAAGCGAAACGTACCGAAAGCGCTTTCTTGACCTCCTCAGCTGAATGGTGTGCGAAACCATTCTTCTCCAGCTCGGACGCCCAGTTTGCAGCCGATGCACGATCCGGTGCCATTGCCAGCAGCGACACGACGGACTTCATATCATCCAACTCCTTGGCTAACCGCCTGACATGGGCCCGCAGTTGAGTTGTCGTTTTGCCATCTTCGGCGACATCGTAGACACATGTGAGGTTCTTGGATTGGCAAGTGTTGCACTTGGGCCTCACGCCGTCGCACTGCGCATGTGTCAGTGTGCCTGTGGCATACGCGCACAACGGGTACGTACCTTGGACTTGCGCTTCCTGCAGCTTTCACATGCTATCGATGTGATCTTCCCGCGGGGCGTCCGCAACGCATACGTGCCGGCAATGGGAGACGAGTGCTGCCCCCGAGCATTGGCAAGGGCGCCTCCAAGTCCCTGTTTGGGCGCCAGCGGGGCTTTGTGATTTGCAGCGGCGGACGCTGCCAGCGGGCGAATCACGAGGTTGGTTTGGTTGGTGTCGAGGTGGAGGGGCACCTGGCTTTCGTCCCACTCGGAGGGCTCCTGACTGATGAAGTGTCAGCAAAACTCAAAATCCGCGTCAAAATGGCAGCAGCAGCTGGCGATGCATCCCGACGGTCGCGCATCTGGCTTGCGCACATGGTTGCGTAGACTCGCATCGATATGCGCGCCGTCCATGGTGGTTTGGACCCCGCGCCAGCAGCCCGAATTCAACAGCCCCGAAACCAGTGCCGAAGAGAATCCTTGGAAGCGCAGCAATGCACGGGTCATCCTGACGCCGCAACGGGCAGGTATATCAAATTACCGTCGTGATAGCCAGGAGACCCTAAACGGAGCACATATTCTCCGTCGCCAATACGACATGCCGATATGCACAGCCACGGGCGGTCGTAAGACGGCTTGCAGATCCTTTCCCCGGGGATCATCGCTCGAGCAATCGCTCGAGCAATCTCTCACGATTCCCAGGTAATTCTTGGCATCTCCGGATCGTACCGGTGCTTCGAAACATGCTCTGTGTCTCTGATGGATCATGGGGATTGGAGCCTGCCGCGAGCTCAGAGAGACGTCGTCGACTCATCGTACTGCAAGGCCATCCACCACGTTCCAGGTACTGGTTCGGCCTTGTGAGGAGTGGTAACGGAGTGCGAGGCTGGCGAAAGATGGGTCCGGTCCGGGTCCAGAGACGGGGTCGATTGCTATCGTGTGTATGCTGGTGGGGATAGTCTGCTAAGACTGACATACTCACATTTGGATTCCCTGAGCTTGTCCTACGGCTTCCGAGGCACGACGCATCAAGCGAGGATTTGCGCTACCTTGCGGAAGTCCTTCTAAAGTGTCAGGCAAGCTGCCACTGCCATACCAGTAGTTCAATCCTGCGGTATATGTTAGTGGGGGGATCAAGAGCTGGACATGATGCCGACCTACCAGGAGACGAATTCGATGATTGTGCCGGCATGAATGCGAGCATATCTCAGGGCGGAGTTATCAACAAAAGGAGCTATGTCGGAGTAAGGTGGTGGTGGAGGGAAGGATTTGCTTCTGCAAAATTCACATGGAAGATCCGCAATGCATATCGGGCATTAACTTTGTATATCCTCTACTAGAGCACTGAGCCTGAGGTTCATTAGTGCCCGGCGAACTCCTGTGCGGAACTGCTGACACGCACATAGAACTGGGACGAAGTTTCAAAAGCGTCGCCCATCTAAACACCAGCTTTCGGATGCAGCTGGATCTAGTGTTTTAGCGCACCACACAGCAACGACCGCGGGGAAATCGGGTTAGCGGACGGCACTGTTAGACTAGGCTAGAACGGCCGCTCCTACGAGATGCTGGCAAAGGCATGCGAAACCGAACGCGGACATGCGACCCCATGATGCTATGTCATGAACTTTTCGACTGGTATGAGTCGCTCTCCATCTGATTGAACGGAGATCTGTAAACCGCAAGTAGCCTCAGTACGCCATGCGCGCGATCAAGGTTGCTATGTGGAATCGGACCCTTTTGCTTGGTGTAAACATAGGTACGGTTAGATCACGCCTGTCGATCATCACTTTGCATGCTCACTGGTGCAGTGACGTGCGGCAGATCGTCTCAAATCAACTTTCAACGAAGTTCCAGGCCTCCATAGCTTAGTATCCCGTATGGTCTCAACCTAACATGGACGCTTGTTGGAATGTCGCTAGGAACACGTAGAATCTAAGCAGCGCGACGCCCTTGACCCGAGCCGGTGTGGTAATATCTAGTCGGACCGATAGCCACCAAAGCTTGCTGGACGCGCTGCCGCGTTGAAGCGCCCAACCGGGATCCGCCATGAGAAAAACGCAGTATGCTTAGACCATCAAGGATGGTAGGGTGTGACGTAGTTTTTAAGTTTACGAATGTCGGCTTCATGTGCCCTCACGACGCCCGGACGTTAAGACCAACACGGTCAAGTAGCTTTTGCCAGGGTCAATAGTCAGGCAGCTGGGCAGGAACATTCTCCCGCACGCGCATTAGAGTGCAGAACGCCACCACGAAGCCACGCCACGCTCATATGCCTTTCTTTCTTCTATCCAAGTCGGATGGCATACCTCCGTGCAGCGAGGTAAGCAAAGCGGCGGGTATAGTGCTTCTTCCACTGCGCCTCCCGCCGGCATACGCACGAGAAAGAATACCCGGGATCTTCTTTCCACTAGCTGGATGCTCGACTTCGACGCATAGTAGACCATAGACAGACTACGCGGGGATACGGCGTCGAGGCTGAAACTTTCCACAACATTGCCTATGTCAAGCTGTACGGGACGCCGTCTAAGTCGATGCTATTGTAGTGGTACCTTACGTTCAAACCTGTTCCTGACCCTTTTTCAATTGTCATCAAGCAATTATTCTAAGTCGGCCCAAACTTAGCCCAAGAGGGTATTCCTACCCTAAGACGGAGCACGAGGCTTTTCAACTAGCTCCACACCATGAACGGGTACGGGGAAGACTTCGCAGTCGCTTCCTTAGACACATGGCTCTAACCACGTCTGATTGGTATCCCGATCGCATCTATAACCTAACGCCAACTCACCGAGCATTCCACCGTGCAGTGTGCAACCACGTGCTACACATCTCGGTGGGCAGAAACTATGATCAAACCCATTGTTGAAGTGTAGCTGCGGTATCAAAGACTATTGAAGCCCATCTCCACTCTGAAGCTCATGATGTTTCCCAAGTAAGCACTTTCCCTAGTCGTGTTTGACCAATATCTCCCTCTGTGTTGATCGTGTCTGGATGATGTATTCTGCCCGGGCAGATATTCTGCCTCTCCCAAAAAGGAAATTGGACGCGCCTTCCAAGCTCGATCAGCAACCTTTTGCGAGGTACTCCTAGACCATCACACCGAGATTTGCTCATCGAACTCCGTCTGTAACCTTAGGCTATGAAGTCTCGAGTACTCAGGGATCGCAGAGTTTACGGCTTCTTGCGGACCTGCGCTAGATTTTGCGGCCTTGGAGTCTCAGACGTCTCAGACTACTACGGGCTCTACTGCTGCCCATTCACCCATTGAACCGTGATCAGACCCTGGCCGAGGATCTTCACAACTTGGTAATGCTTCAATCTATCCTATAGCTAGATCATAGGTTCTAGATGTGAGAGTTGTCTCACTGGTAGGTCATTCTCTACTTGCGTAATTTCAAGACCTGAAATTTTTCCATCTGTTCTTGATCGCTGCTGAGGAGACATGAAGTCGAAAGGATAACTGGGGGCTGGTTAGAGAATAGAAGTTGAGGGCATAGTTCAGGGCCGGCTAGGTGTGCTGTGGTGTTCCTCGGTGTGGCCGGTATTCGCCGGTAAATGACGTTAGGCAACATAAATCCGTGGATTGGTACGTTGATTTGGAACAGATGGCTCGCACATATGGCAGAACTAGAAAGCTTACTTTGCAAGCGTCGAAGAGGCGTAGAAGAGAATTGTACGGAGGATATCGATCGAGGTCCAGACCTGACTTACTCTCAGTCCCCTGCTGTCGGTTCTCCATCTTGTCCCGGTAGTCTGGCACACGCTATATCAGGGTCTCTACCGTTTCGTGCCTTCAGCACGTCAGTGGCTACGGAAGCCACGCCGACGTTCGCGATTGGTTCGGAACTTCGTCCAATCTAGACACAGGGTCATCCAAACCCCGAAGATCTTCGGTGACATACGTGAATAGCGGACACAATGAAGTGTTTGAAAACGTGGCTAGCAGAGCTATCAGATCAAGTACGCTTCGGGTAACGTACTCATTCATTGCACCCGTTCCGTCCAACAACATGATGAGTACCGAAGCTCGGCTATGTTGAATATCATTTCCTGCAGGGTCAATCGTACGACTTTCATGCACCCTTTGCTCAAATGTACAGGTAGCGCAAAGTTTATCTCACCTGGATTTCTCCTTTACCTAGGTACACTACGGTGTACAGTGTAGAACATTTAGTCGTACTCTGCGGTTCTGGAGAAGAGACTTTCGACTTTTGATGCCTTTGTCATAGCCTTCAGCCGAACACATGGCCCGTGTTTGCATTTCCACATGGTGGACACTTTTCTTCTTTGTACCTAGGTGGAGTGTATGTGAGCTATCGTTCACCGCTGCAACCTGTGAGCGTGACGCAGCTTTCCATACCAACATGCCTAAGGCGTGGAAGTGTCTCGTATTCTGCTGCGCGATTGTCAATCGCTTAGATAGTCGTTTGGCAAGGATAACATGCGTTCGTTCACAATGTTGATGGTGATCATGCTTGAAGCATTTCCGCGGCATGCGAGAATCGAAAAAAAAAAACTCGCCTACCTTACCCAGAGACATTGGCTTACTGGACTACAACCGGCATGTTACTGTTACATGGATCGGCTCGCGAATCTTAGATGCGGAAGATCTTCGTGCGCGTAAGCTACCAAGGTAGACGGAGGGAGGCGCAACACCGGGTGCTTAGCCCCATCGCATGAGACCCGTCAAAGGCTGCACAGCCTCGGTAGGCGTCGAGGCGAGGCGAGGATACTTTCGGCGGGATGCATCCGATGCTATCTGTTACAGGCGATCCAGTTGATATTGGGCAGTGACACAGCAACTACAACCCGTAACGAAGTCGTTTTGTGGAACTCCCCTGCGAAGAGTCATGGACTGCTGTCGTGGATTTCGACATGAATCACGGGAATCAGACCATCGCCGCTTTGGCCCCTCGCAAAGCGGAAAGAGCAAGAAAGCACGGCACGATGAGGCACAAGTGCGCTGTCAGTTGAGCATGAACTGTCCGTGGACGCCTTACCAGCATACACACCCTTTTTGACGCTGTCCAGGACCATACAACTGGGTAAATTTCATCTGGCCGTTGCTTGCGTCAACGGAAGCGGCGTCTGGTCAAAGCAGACGTCTTGTTCTAGCCGCTACGAAGTCTTTCGTAAGGTTGGTAATTCTATAAACGTCGGAGTAGAGTATGTATGGGTGAAGTCCACCTGGGCACCTGAGCACTTCGTGAGGTACCACCAGGGCGGGCTTAGGAAACATCCCAACGGCTCAAAAGTCCACTGAATCTTGTTGTATCAAATGACCTGACCAATCGGCCGAGCTGGTATCCAGAACATTTGAGCGCTGATTTAGAGAAGCAAACGTGGTCTTGCTGATAGATGGGTTGTCCGGGCAGTTCCTGGGTCACGTGCCTGCTTAGGTAATGCCTAAAGCTCTGACTTCATTGCACTTTCCCCGCTGAATCGCGAAGCCAACCGCGACGAGACCACGACGAATTCACCCATCACCAGCGCGTTCCTACTCATCATCTCGGTGCGGTCGCGCTTGTCTCTCCTTCTCTGCTACACAGTCAGTGATAGAGACACTCAATCTTCTCATCAACAAGAAGCAAGCTGACGCCAGAATTTATCTTCTGAAGCAAGATAGCGCGGTCCGGCATCACAGCAAGAGCCAACATGGCAGCGTCTCGCTCAAGTTCAGCTTCAGAGGGCGAGGTCTTGGACACCCGACACAAGGCAAACACAGTCAACTCGCGCGACGAACCTGCGATTAACGGCTCAAGCAGGTCCTTTGGACTGGATGGTGCTTATGATAACTACCGCGCGTTGAGTCGCTCCCCTTCGCCATACCGCCGCAAGCGCACCCCATCACGCTCTCCGTCACCCTATCGGAGGAACCGCGCCGTCGACCGATCGCCATCGCCCTATCGACGAAGCCGAGCCGACCACACTGGGAATGATGCAAGGGGCTACAAGCGCAAGGCCTCTCCGCCGCGCAGTCGTCCTGACAAGCGGTATCATGCTGATCGTAGCAGACACGGTGACCCTCGACGGGCTCCAGGATCTTACCAGGGAGGCTTTGTCAAGGAACAGAAGGATGTACCAGATCGATCACACGCCAGGCCCATATCCTACGCCGAAGTCGAGAACCCCAACCCCGTGCCAGACTTCCGAGAGCCGCTGCCTACCGACAAGCGACCACAAAACTCGCGTCACGGAGATCAGCAGCGCGACAAGTCTCGTCAGTCGCAGCCACAGAAGCAACAGGCACCGTCAGAACGCCCCAAGGCCGAGGCGAGCAAGGCAAGCGTGACAGAAGATGTTGAGATGTAAGTGTACCCAGTGCCAAATGATTCCTCTACACAACTGACTCTGCAATAGGACCTCCGTTGACGATACGACTGAGTACACCCCGGCCCCTGTCGAAGAGAAAGTTCCCACTCAAGAATCGCGTGAAGAGAAACGTCGCCGCTGGGCTGCTATACGCGCCGCTGCTTCTGAGCAACAGAAGCCGAAAGACAGTCTGCTTCAGCAGGCTGTGCTGACGAATGCATCTGAAGCGGCAACCCCTAATATCGGATCGCCAGCGGCCCACGCCGACAGTCCCATCTCACCGTTCGCATCGCCCCGTAATGGCGACCTCGACTCCGTACCAGCTTCACCAGACGTTATGGTAATCGACAAACAGAACGTAATCAGCGAGGGCAACAGTCCTGCGGTAGCGAGTCCATCCGCGGCGGATTACGACCCGCTACAGGACATGCTGGACGACCGCGATCGCGCGGCCAAGAAGAACCAGAACACCGAAGTATCCTCGGATGCGTACCGCGAGACCGACCCGAAAGCCCTCTCTACACTTCCAGCTGAGAAAGTAGCACCTGTCAAGAAACAAAAGAAAGAGTTCGACATGTTCGCTTCTGATGACGAAGACGAGGAAGAAGATGTCGGAACTGAGGAGGCTGTTGTTGCGAAAGGCACTGTGCTTGACGAGAAGCTGCTCGACAATTGGGACGATCCCGAAGGTTACTACAAGCTGATCAGCAACGAGCTAGTGGATGGTGGACGCTATCGCATGATCAAGGGTCTTGGCCGTGGTGTCTTTGCCAACGTCGCACAAGCTGAAGAAGTCAGGGCTGACACCGGAGATTCAAATCCCAGGATAGTCGCTATCAAGATGATTCGCCGGAACGACTTGATGAGAAGAGCCAGTCAGAAGGAGATGGACTTCCTGCGCAAAGTCAACGAGGCAGACCCACAGGACAAGCGTCACATTATTCGCTTACTGGGTTCTTTCGACCACAAGGGCCATCTGTGCATCGTGTTCGAACACATGTCGAAGAACTTGCGAGACCTGCTCAAGGAAGAGACCAACGGCCACGGCCTTACACTTCCAGCTGTCCGCATCTATGCGCGTCAGATGTTTCTTGGTCTGCAGCACTTGCAGAACTGTCAGGTCATCCACCTTGATCTGAAGCCAGACAACGTGCTAGTCTCTGCTGACAAGAAAACTATCAAGCTCGCCGATTTCGGTACCGCTGTCGACAAGCGAGACGTGATCGAGCGCACTGAGTATCTCGTTAGTCGATTCTACCGCGCACCCGAAATCATACTTGGTATGGAGGTTGGCTATCCTGTCGACATGTGGGCTGTGGGTTGCACTGTGTATGAGCTATGGACTGGTAAAATCCTCTTTACCGGACGGTCTAACAACCAGATGATCAAGTCTTTTATGGACTGTCTGGGATGGCCAAGTGAGAAGCTGCTCAAGAAGGGTCTCGTCAACAATATTCTCGATAACTTTGAGTTGGGTCCACCGTTGAAGTTCATCAGTCGGGAGGTGGATCAGTACAACAAGGTAAGCGTTTTTGTCCCTCTAAGAGGTAAAGCTAACGAGCCAAAGCTCTCTGTCCGTAAAATTGAACAGCAGAAGAAGATCAACCGCGATATGAAGACGCGAGTTCATGAAGCTGCCCGAAGCATCTCCACTGGAGGACCTACCGTGGGCGAGCTGAACGATCTTGCGGATCTGTTGAGCGCAAGTCTACACATGAACGTCGAAAAGCGTCTATCGCCAAAGGAAGCTCTCGCGCACAAATTTTTCGCCAGTAAGAACCCCGCGCCTAAGACCGCCACACCTGCAAAGTCTGCTGTCGTCAAGCCACCCATGATGAAACGTGGCAATCCAGTTGGTACCTCCACTATTCGTCGGTAAGCTCTACAACATGGATTTCAGCGTTGCAATTTTCTTGACTTTTGGCGTTGTTCTGCTTCTTTGCTTCGAGCGTGAAAATATGGACCGTCTTCGAAGAAGACGGCTAGGGCAAGGGCTTGGACTTTGGTGTATGGAGTATGAACAATTAACACAGGACTTTATAGGCTGCCATCAGACTGGTTTCCAGTATCGAAAATGGCGCCTGCGGAGAACATAGACAAGGGTAATCGGTCTACTGAGTGAGTAGGACACATGTACCGTGGGGTCGGCCACCACTGGGTTTGAGTCTCACGGCGCTGCTCATTCACAACTTTCGACCATGGTTCACTTCACGGTTACCGGTTGCACGACGATCAATGGAGCAGATGTGTGGGGCACTCGGATCGAAAAGTAAGTGCTGCTGTGCACTTACTTGTGGGTGGGCCTTCCTGTGGTATCGGCCTTGGACGTCCCTAGAAGAACTTCCGATCCATATGAAATTTCCGGTGGAGGAAAGGTGATGAGGTGGAAAGCTAGTTCACATGTATAATACTGGGCACCTGGTATCTCAAGATACAGTCAACATGATGCATGTGGTGGAATGATCAATGTGATACACACCTTGTCTACACTTCAAGCGTCAATCTCTCCTCTCAAGAACGCTTTGACTTTATCACCCCAAACGACCTGACGCTTATAGATAGTCATGGCTGGTACGCTGCCCAGGCCCAAGCCGTCGATAGCTTCTGCAAGAACCTGTCCACTTCCCTCGTCCCTCAATTCACGTAGGGGATACTGGTAGGTCTTGTTCTCGTTAGCCGAATCTAGCTAACAAAGCCAGTCAAACGTACCTTGAACGCAAAGACCAGTGCTCCGGTCTTTGGTAAACGATGCAACGTCTGCCTTTCACACCTTACTACCGACTTGTTCAGATCAATCTCCTCTACATCCTCCACTTCTTGCTTTCTTTGCATCTCCTCTTCACTCATATGATTACCCTGCAAGCAGAACAGCTCCCCATTCGTACTGATGCTCCAATTACTCCGCTTAACGATCTTGCCCACAGGCAGATTGGCAAAGAAGCGATCCATGCTCTTCTCTAGCTTTGCCGCGTACCCGGGGACGGGAGCGTGGATGTCAGCGAGGAGTTGGCCGAGTTTTGAGCGTGTGTTGAAGCCGCTTGGAAAGCAGTTTACAAAGGCTGTTAGTACGTATTTCGTCGGAGTAGTAGGTGGAGATGTAGACGGAGAGGGAGTGAGTAAAAGGAATTCCGTATCGATGTTCGCACCTAAGATCTCAAGTGCTGCTTCTCTGTTTGGCATATGTAGTGGGATGAGGGTGTCTGTGACGTGATTCCGCAGATGCTTGCCTGATTCTGTGATGCGGTATAGGCTTGGGAAGCGTTGGGGTAGGTACGTTCCTATGAGCCATTCGTAGAGTTCTTGGACTGCGGGGACGGCTTCTGGGTTGCACGCGAGAACTTCGTGGTGTTCTTGTTTGAGGAGTTTTGTTCGGATCTGTAGACGTGTACGGTACGTGTTATCCATTGCTAGGAGATCATTCAGAGTGGTGTTCTCGAGGGCTGTTATAGCATCTTCGTCAGTGCGTGTCATAATGTTCAAGATTCATGATGGAGACGCTACCCATGGTCATATGAAACTTCGGTTTGAAAGGACGAAGCTTGAGAGGTGCTTCTGTTTCGAGGTTGAAGTTTGGGAGCGGCGTAATGGCATTGTATACGGCTTCTGGATTTATAGGCTCGAGTTTGTTGGTGCTTGGTGATGTTGTCGGCGCCCGCCAAGGTCTCTGGATTACCGGTTGGTGTCAATGTCTCTAAGGGAAGATGCAATACTGGGGACTTCGTACACTGACAGCCTTTTGTAGTCGATCTCGCTGGAACAATGCCAGAACGATTACTCCCGCCAGCAAGAATAACAATGCTAGCGGCTTATCGACAAGACTAAGTTGATCCATGGTTGTATCCGACTATCTTTCAAGACGTGTCGAGCAGATGGTCTGGATGTATTTGATATCTAAAGCGCCCGCCAAGCATATAAGGCGTCGTTATGACATCGGAGAGAGGATGGAGGCATGGACTAAGAGACGCTACAAGCGCGGTGACTCTGCTATCAGTCGTGTTGCAGTAAGTGGGATTTGATTGCCTATCAGAGCTAACCCCGCACTCGGGCGGTCACGCTAAGATGTTGTACTAGGGGTAGGCCATGTTCAAGCCATGCATTCGTCAACTCTCACTCAAGACTGGTCCGATGCTAGGTGTGAAGGCGAGCGATGAACCGTTACAAGAATATGAAGATGCTTGATTCCACGTTAGAGTGCCCTTCGAAACTGAGAAATCCCTTCAGTTCTTGCCTACGTGCCTTTCGGCTGGATCCATGTATATGCAGTTGCTTTGGCACAGGCTTGTAGTATATATGGCCATGACGGTTTTATCGGATCGCAAACCGTTACAGGACCATGCGCGGCGACACATGGCGAACGGATACCATTCCTTCAGCCTCAATGAAGCAGCTTTAGTCTCCAAAACAGTCTTGCTAGACGTCTGCCTTGTCAAGTCTACGCCTTGGTGTCTTCGGCCTCAGGGTGACCGACAGGCACCAGCTTGCCCACAACTAAGTACTTCTCCTCGAATCTCTCCTCCCATCCCCTCAGCGCATCCATCTGCTCGGCATCCAGACCCTCGAGAGTGTCCAGCGGTCCGTCCAAATCCTTGGTCAACATGTCCTCGTCAAAGCTGCCACAGGCCAGGCCCCTTGAGGCATCGCGGCCAGCGAAGTTTGCATAAGGGCCACCAGGCCCGTAGAAGTTGCGACCGGATGTAACGTCAAAGACACGGCCACGGACGGCGAGGTAGACGGGCATGTTGTTCAAGCCATTGTAGGGGAAGAGCGAAGGCGGGGTGAAGGTGCGGAAGACGGTTGGCGGCGGGGCGCGCGGGAGGGTTTGCGGGGCGGCTGGCTTGAGGCGGAGATAGACGAGCAGACCGAGGAGAGAGAAGAGGATGATGTTTATCGGGGTGAAGACGGAGGCGCTGGAGGGCTGTGAGCGAGGTGTTGGTGAAGGAGCGGAGCTGGTTGCTTACGCGTGGGCTGCCGCTGGCTCCGGCAGAGGTGATGGGAGTGCTACTGCGGTTAGCGCGACGTTGTCCCAGTATGTGGCTCTTGTAGGGACTAACCATCTGACATGGCTGCGGGTGGTGTGCTACAGCTGTGCTAGAGTGGTGACGGTGAAGGGTGCTGGCGTGGTCGAGGGTCGGCGGGGAGCTCGGTCGACATGACAGCCGATGATGCAACCCCAAAGACTCTCGCAGCACTAACCGGCCATCCATGCCAAACCATCACGGACGTCCGCCGGCTTGACATGCAAGGGCCGAATTCAGACATTTGTACATACAATTGAATCGCATCCGGCCTGCATCTGCCCGGCAAAGGGGCGCCATCACAGCTGGGAAGCACGGCGGTGCATGTGAGACATAGCTACCGGCCTGCACAACCACGGATGCTGACGGCTGCTGCTCTTTCACCGGAGAGTGGCCATGGTAATCTTAGATACTTCGACTCCACTTGCACCGTGACCGCACAACCGCAAGCACGCGCCCATCTGCGCGCAGACGTTGAGCATCGCGCCGCTGCACCCAGCCCATCCCTGCCGCGCTGCCTCTGAAACAGGGCCCTCTCCAGCCCTGAAACGCGCGACAGCGATTCATTTCCACTGCCCTGGGACGCGCTGATTCGCCCACGCCGCCTCTTGCGCCTCGGCCCTATCCCGTCCAAACATTGTGTCGCAAACCAATTCGCTGCTGTCGAACCGCTGTGTGAAGACAAAGACTTGCGGCACCGGTGCGATATCCTGCCGCTGGCGCTTTGGTCGAGGCGCAGTTCGCGAGTGTTTGTGGGGTGTTCTCCTAGATGCACTGGGCCGGCACTGATACCCGTGGATAACTCTACCTCGACTTGGTCGCCCTCCCTCATTTACCAAAATTACGCCCTCGGTGCTGCTGCAGCGCCCGAAGGATTCACGGCTTGAAGCTTACGTGACGTTTCTTTGTTTAACCTGCCATCAACCACGACAACAACACAAACAGTCAACACCAACTCCACACCTCTCCCTTTACGCATAATTACACCCGGTACGTACTCATATTCCTTATCTCATCACCAGATCTTTTGGCCTTGGTACTTGCGTCCTCGATATCGCCCGTTGGTTTATGCGCGTGCCATGCAATCCGGTCCTGGGATGAGACGCAATGCCAGGTTACACAGAAAGAGCTGGCATTTGTGTCATTCAGATACAGTAAAGGCATCTGGTAGTGCCCCTCCGCATCTCTGATCGACGGTCCATGTCTCTCGCCTATCGCCCGCACCGACAACTATCTCCACCAGATCTAGGACCGGGCCAAGTCTCGCCATGTCGATGGGTTTCAAAAAGCATACAACAATCATGCAATCAGTGCAATGGCTCTTGAGGTTGCTGCGAAAAGGAGAGGCTTTCTGAAATAAGTAGCTCGGAGCCGCTGAGAATATCGCCTTCCATACTTCGTGATGCTTATGTATACTTGCACCAATATCGAGCCGGGCTAATATTCGTTTCATGCAGATTCGCCCATAATGTGGAAACGATTACAGGGAGCCGTCCGAGATAGGGAGAGGCATGCGCAAATAGGAAACCCCGTACTTCTTGAAACCACCTATGACGAGGATCAACTGAAGCGCAATCCCAAAGTGACCGACCTGCAAAATGGCAGTCACCATAATTATGCGCTCCCTCAACTATCGCAGTAAGTATTGCAATTTCGTTTGCTCACTCACCGCTGATTGTCTCGCAGTTTATTGTCTCCCCAGGAACCTCCCAACTACAGAGCCTCAGAAGTACCCACGGCCTCCTCCATCTACTCACAAGACACACTCTGCTACAATAACGACAACCCCACCGGCAGATCGCCCTCCGCATACGAAGACATATCACCTCCCAGCTCTCCGGAACCGGAACAGTACTCCTCTTTTAACCTACCGCGAAGATTTCGCTCGATGCGTGACGTGTCACCCATGGACGACGATCGCAGAAAACTCGAAGACGATTCCCGCGCGGGCAGCCAGATCCCCGTCCTACGCAGAGCGCCGTCTGTCCTACGAAATGGTGACGCTCCACCAGCACCTAAGCAGAAGTTCTGGGAGGGCAAGCTTGCGCCAAATGCGAAAGTGAAGTGGGATGAGTATTCAGGCGAGCCTAATAGTGCAGGGAAGGCCGCTTCAGTCGATCCAGGCTCTTATGCGAAAGGTGTGCCGTCATCAGACCCTAGGCCCATGGGGTATCAGGTTTCAGTCAGTGGTCCTGAGAAAAAGAACACAAGTTTTGGGGAGCGCGTTGGCCGCTTCGGGTCGAAGCGCTCACCACCGCCCGTGGAGCCGTGGAGCCGAGCGACGGGACGATCAGAAATCGCTCCTCCGCTCAAATACCAGCCTGCAGACAAACCACTTCAAATACCACGCAAGACGATTTCACCAAGCACGGACCAAGCGAGGTCAAACGCGCTTGCAGCTGCCATTGATTCCGCACCCAAGCTGCCTGACACTCAAACTGTAACAACCGAAATGGCGCCCAAGGATCCACGCGATAACGATATGCGTTACAACGACGGCATTAAACCCATTGTCCCGCTCAAAGTAGGGAAGAACACGCCTCTTCGAAGCGGTCACATCTCTCCAACCTCACCTTCAGCAGGTCTCGGTATAAGCACATCGTACCCGAGCCCCATCACACCAACCAATCGCACTCAACTGAACCAGTCCCCGGCCACCGTAGAGCCAGTAGAACAGACGTTGTACCCCACCTTGCGGACTGCGACGCCGCCATACAACAAAGAGACGTCAGAGAAGGACAAGCACGCACCCATCAGCCGGTTTTCGTGGACTACCTACAACAGTGCAGGGACATACCAACACTCACCACCACCTTCACCGCCCAACGGACTCTCGTCCTCGCAAGGAAAGCGCGTTGTAACCGAGCCCATATCGGCCGCTTCCTCGATCCTAAACCGTCGCCGCCCCGTACCCCCCTTAGACAGGGAACCCGCACCCATGGCCAAAGTCTACACCCCCAGCCCGAGATCCCCTTACGCCTCCTCCACCTTCTCCAACTCATCACAAAAATCGCAAAAGGCGCTTCCGCTACCTCCTTCCCAACTCAGTGCCATCGACCACATCGCCTACTTGGAATCGCAGCAAGAAGACCTACGCATTCGTCGCAACAATGTGTATCGTTTGCTCAAGGACTTGAACAATGCTGCGCCGCCTAACCCGCTGCTTACCGACTTTAAGAAGGCTAGAGTTGCGGAAGAGAGGAAGAAGGCGTTTCAAGAGGAGTTGGATGAGATTCGCAGGGAGGAGCATGATGTTGGCCTCAAGTTGCATCGCGCATGGAAGAAGAGGGAGAGGGATGATCCAAACTCGAACGGGAGCGCCCTGTGGGTGAGGAGGGTCACTAGCTAGATGCAGTTGACTCGGTGGCATCGAGTTGGTCCACGATGTGGAGGATTCTCTTCTTTTTCTGGCATTTGCAGTTCATACAGCGTACCTGGCGTTGCTCTCCAGGTTGCATTTACCTTGGCTCGAAGCCTTGTGGTTATCCAAACGGATACGTTTTCTTTCAGATTAGCAAGACCTTAGTTATCATACCCCGAATTTCATAACATTCCATTTTATTTTGCAGACTAGTCGACCTCAGGTACGGGCAGACCATTGACTATCATCATTCCCTCCCGTCCCAACATCTTCATTGCTTTTACCGCTTCGTCATGTCGTAATTGCTTGGTCTCTTCATCGGTTACCAATACGAAATCGTATTTGAGCAATTTTGATCCTTCCTTGACATCATACTCCTTGGCCTGTTCAGCTGTTACGGTATCTAAGCTGACAATGAGAGATTCCTTGACACCAAAGACGGCATCGGACGTCTCGTAGTCGGAACCACGGACGTATAATGCCCTAAACATGGCGTCAGTAGGCTATGCAAACGAAGAGGTATGAAGAGGAGACTCACGTAACCAAGTTATCGAAACCTTCCTTCTCAAACATGAAATGCATATGGCTCGGCCTCCAGCAATGCCTACCCAATTTCTCAAGCAACTTGCCAACAGGCCCGTCGTTTGGAATAGGATACGGTACGGGTACGATACCCTTGAACCAGAATACGCCATCCTTGTCACTCCTTATAACCGCACGGCCATCTGCTTTGTCACCCCTGTTCTCATACTGCACGTCGTATTTGCCTTTGGAGTCTGTTTCCCACACGTCGATCTTGACGTCTGATACGGGCTCGCCGTTCGTGGTTTTGACCGTGCAGAGGACGAGCAGGGACTCGCCGTCGGGATCGGCAGAGATGGAGGTGCCGTTGGAGTCGGAGGGTGCGTCGTGCGTGTGGAACGGACCGAGGACTGTGCCCTCGGTGGAGGAGGCCGGTTTGGGATGGTCTATAGAGTCTACGAGGAGAGAGAGGCCGACAATGTCTGAAAGAAGGATGAATTCCTACAACGTATTAGTACAGATCGGGTGTCTTGGTCTTGTACCACGAGGATCAGATGGAAACTTACCTGTCGCACGTCTGTGCATATTTGTCCTACCTGGGTAAGGAACTGTATGCCTGCCATCCACTCATCGAAGCTCAGGCGCGTCTCGCGTGCGAAGTCGTGTAGATGCGACACCAGACGCTCCATGACGTACTTGAGGCGCGGGTCTGCGCATTGCGAGTTTATTCGATGCACATTCTCGGTGATGTTTTCGATTGTGAGATCTTTGAGGATAGGAACCGTGGAGGCGTCTGCGCCCTTGCTAGATGCCATGGTGCCGTCTGATGAGACGTGGACGTTGTAGAGGGTTTGGAGTCGAGATTGGGCAAGCTTCAGACGAAAGATGTCACGGTCGTAGAACCAAGCACACAAAGATGAAGATGACTTCACGGCTTCCAAAGGAAAGGACACAACAAGCTTGCGAAGCTATTCGAAGAAGGGAAGTAGTGCACTTGAAGCTAGCTGCGACATTGACGAACGAAAGCAACCGCGAAGCTCGACGCGAAAGCCGCCGAATCGGGCCCCATCTCAAAAGACGTCCGCTGACGATAGCGCAAAGCTCATAGGTCGCGCAACTGCGATGGACAGGGTTGCAGGCGCCGGCAAAGAGTTCAAGAGGTGGAGGTGATGATGTCGGAGGGGCTCTCGGTACCTGGATGCGGGGCGGGGCAGCTTCCAGCGCCAGCTTACCAAGAGCTTACAAGCAGTGGCGGGCGCTACCGGACAAATATCCTTCCTTTGCCAGTCCATATCCTCATCATGAAAATGCTTGACATGTCTACAGTTCCCCTCCCCAACTATCTTTCTTCACTCATTGATCTGCTCTTAATGACTGAACATGCGGCCTGTTGGTTCACTATACACCAGTTATGCCATCATAGTTTTGGCTTCTTCATATGATAGCAGCTACTAGCTGCACTCGTGTGCCACTCACTATGCCCCGAAGTTCATCGACAGCTAGTTCTCGAATAGCTATCACGTCGACACTGGCCTGGTCATCTTCCGGAGCACGGCACCGAGATTCGTCTCGATTTGTACAACTGCTTCGCAATTAGCCTAAAGGATTTGTGTCGCTCAAGGTGCAGGAATAACACAGTTAATACACGTGCATATGCTAAGAACGAGTTGGATCAATTTCTTCCATATTGCTGTAAAGCGGATCGTGACAGTAACCTATACGCCGTGATTGTTCCCGCCCATCAACCCAAACGCCGGCCGCGTACCGTCAATCCATGATAAGACCAGGAAAGTGAACATGACTGAGGAAAGTGAAGGGTAATCCTTGTTCTACTGTTTTCTCACGGTAGACAGAGGACTGAAAGCTGTTGAACAAATCCATGTGAGATTAGACGTTGTTCTTGGGATTCTCTGGTGAAGCCTTCCACTGTTAAGTGTTAGCATGGTTACTCATCATTATACGGAGATGACGTACCTTCTTGCCAAGCTCTTGCTGTTGCTCCTTGAAAGAAAGATCCTTGTACTCATCGCGGTGGGCCTTGACTGTTATCGTTCATTAGCGGCGGTCGTCCCATGAGGTGTTGTTCTTGCGCCTGGAGGAACGCGTCCGAATAACGCGTCAAAACGCGTCAAACGATGCAGACTTACAGTATGCTTGCATCTTGATCATCGCGTTTCTCGCGTTGCCCTTCTTGGCGATGCGACCGCCTTTAGGACCAGCCTTCTTGACACCCGCGGTGCTAGCCGGCTTCGGTGTCGCAGTCTTGGTGGTGGTAGCAGCCATGACGAATAGCAGATACTGATTGAAGGTGGTATTAGTTTGTGAACGGAGAAAGTGGGTGGAAGTAAGTCGCAGAGGTAGAGCTGTCGTTGTGGTGTTGATGAGAGGTGAGCGTGAACTGTAGGTTTATTGACAGAAGGCGCGACCCAGACCGCGCTAAGCTACACTGGGCCTACCACCCTACTTTATGGATTCGATAGCCCGCCTGGGTATTTGCGCGACGTTAGAAACATAGTCTCGCGTGATTGGCGCAGCTGTTCACTTGAAACGTGTAGCGATATGCGCCCCCAACTCTCTTTCAGAAGCAAGGTATGCGGCATAGAACGCATGAATGTGTCTCCGGAAAGAGACATTGCCATTGCGCAAGTCATGAGCTGACATGAGCGAAATTGTCGCCTTTATAGTCTCACTTTCGTTCGAAGTCAACCGCTCGAAAGACTATGCGGATCTTCTACGACGCAGTTCAATCTCGTGCTATGAAGGCGCAATGGCTTCCTCGGTGCTTAAATACGTCGCACTGTGGTCGATCTCCCGAGAAGTCTAACACTCTGCAGAGGGACTTCCAATTCGGGGTCCCGGCATCTGAGATACCGAAAGCCATGTTGATCACCGGTATCCGAAGGCATGCACAGAGGTCCAGCTCTTGAAAACAGCGTGGCAGCATTGCGCCGAACGAGATTCAATTGTAGGGCTGTCTCCAACTACGCTCTCAAGAAACATCTGCCGTCTTCTCTTCCGTTATACGACGATGCCGTGCATCCTGAGGGTCGGTACCCCCTGTGATCAGAACCGGCCTTTCGATGCCTCGAGAGGCAATGCTGAATTTCCGACGGTGGCCACTCGGGCGCTCTGTGAGGCTAGGAGCGCGTGGTCTCGCTTTGCCGCGAGCGCGTCCGCCGATGACTGGTATCTCGTATGCGCCAGCGCGACAGCAGTATAGGATAAGATCGTAGACGAGCAGCGCTGCCCATGGGCCGATGGCTACGAGGCCGAGAAAGAGCTATTCTGCGTTAGAAGATCACTTTCAATCGATGAAGCCGAGCAATACTCACGAATATGCGCGTGATCCAGGTTTCGACCACAGCCAAGTTCGCAGGTAGAATAGAAAGGAATCCCATGGCGGGGCGTAGCGGAGATTGTACACGGACGGGACGAAGATAGAGATAAAGGGGCGTCAATTGGAGGTGCAGAGGTACGAGGAGGCACAGAGCAGTTCCAATTAACTGATGACACTCAGTCGTCGAGAACACAGAATGCGGTTGACGAAGATGTGCGATGTTCAAGTTTAGTGGAGAGATTGGCCGCCATGAAGCCGCCTCCAGCGGCCGCCGCGAAGTGGATCGCGCTGTGGGCCGCTTTCCCCAGCTCGGCACCGGCACATCACCGACCAGACCCCCTCAACACCAACCACTAAACATCAGATGCAGCTGACATCTCAGCCCTATATGTGAGGCTGTACAATGGTTCTTCCACTGATTGGATGCCCATTTGGTGTCGATTTTGCGAAGCCAATAAGACATGACAGCCATACCGGCACCCCTCCATGGAGGCAGCCCCAAGCACCTCTGTTGTTATACAACTCTCTATTCATACACATTCTAGCACGCTGGATTGCACTCACTTCTGAAAACTGCTGGCTTACCCTGACGTACCTGACGCTGACCAGCAGGCTCTCCAAAGGCGGGTGCTTGGCTCTGCCCGCGTGCCCACGGTTGCCTGGCCCTACCCACCCCAACTTCTGAGCCTTGTCAGACTGACCACGAAATCTCTCCATTGAGTCAAAGGCTTTGAAATTTTGGCATACCTTCCGAACTACCCAACACTTCGCACAACTTCTCAGTCGCTTACATCGGCAGCTTGATTTGATTGCGACGCCTCACCAGCAGCCTTGCTGCTACACCCGGAGGCCTCACATTAACCATCAAGCCGCATAGCACTCCTGAGGGTAGCGCAGGGACTTCCAACTCGCTTCTTTGTGCATTCCCGTTCAAATTCAACATGGACGGTCTCTCCTTCCTAGACGAGCACATGGAGCGAGGCCAGAGCAATGCGACGCTGAAGATAGTCCTCCCCAGCGGAGAGGTCCGTCAGATCTCTGATCGCATCTGCCCGTTCAAGTTCTTGGACAGATGTCAGTAATGTCCCATACGGTTGCATGCCAACATCTACTGACTTCGTACACCCACATACTAGGTCCGCTCCTGTACCACGCCTTTGAGTACGGTTTCCAGAGTCGCCTACAAGCGAGTATTGAGGCCCTATCCGAGCATGCTGTCGTCTCGCTTCTTCGGTTCTGCTACACTGGTAGCTATCTTCCGCCTCGAGCAGACTATGATCCAGTGTCGTTTCTTCCACATGCCGAGACGTACAAGATAGCCGAGGATTTCGATGTTCCGGAATTGCAACTTCTCGCGCACGGCAACTTCTCGTGCCAGCTCGAATTCGCCTGCTGTGTACCCGCCGCGCCCCATGACTTGGTCGAGACTATTCGTTTTGTATATCGTCACTATGCCAGTCAGCAGGCTCGTCGGGAGCACGACCTCGTTCCGTCACTTCTCAACTACTGCATCTCAAATTTCCTCTACCACAAGCTAGGAGAGGATGTTGAGTTTCTCAAGATCGCTGCTGAAATCCCGGACTTCCGCCAGGACCTATGTCGCACGAACATGGAACGCAATTTCCAGGATGAGTGTAAGACACTACAAGTAGATTCACATCCTACGCTAACTATCATAGGTGCATTCGACATTGTGCGGTTATGTCTCGACACTCTCCAGGTTCAACCTTGCGATCGTCCGACTCTCCTTGCGTCAAGGGACCTACCAGATGAGATGATGTGCGATACTCTTCCGGAAACACCCAGCCCTTCATGCTACCCATCTGGCGAGAACTTTACAGCTGTAGAGACCGATCAGGACAACATGGTCGATTCCGGAATCCTTACATTTGTTCGTCGCCCCAAGGTTGCACAGCCAGCTACGATCCAAGAGTCCGACGAGGAGTGTCTTGAAGACGATCAGGGATTCACGTTGGTGTCCCGACCCAAAGTCCAGAGCCTGACTACGTTCGACGACCCGATGTCTAGCCTTGAGTTGACTTCTCGTCCGGTGGTCGACATACTAGCCGCGACTGGCACCGACTACTCCAGCGACGACGAACCGATGTCCAGCCCCGAGTTGATCCCCACTCCCGTAGTTGATCTACTATCCGCTACCGGGACCGACTACTCTAGCGATGAAGAGTGGACACAGATCTAAGAGGGCCGATACGCCCCGTGGCTAGAGGGCGCTCTGGTCATGATGGCATACGGCGTTATTGATGGGATATAGGTATCTCACAAAGTCATGGATCTTGGATTTGATTTGGCATTATGGTGTTTCAAGCTGGGTTTAAATTGCTTAGGAATTGGCGTTTCACGTGTACGGAATCACGCAAGGGAAAAGTCGCATAAGCGCAAGAGTCTGCTTTTGAGGAATCATTAAATACATTGTTTTGCATCCAAACTTTAAGAACTCTTGTACTAGAACATAGCAGTACTATCTGTTCCTTTCTTTATCACGTCATGTCTCTGAATCCACAGTCTTTACCATGCCCCAGGGATCGTAGTGTAATTCCCTCTATCCTCCGACACCACTGCCTGAGAAGCCCGTTGCGGCCTGGCCTCCCATCTCGAATACGGCACCATCTCTGACATCGCAATCCGCTGTACAGCTCTTCCTTGCGCGTCGTGATGTTTCCTCGGCGCATCGATATCGATACCAGAAAAAGCTCCACAGCTCGAGGTAAAATTTGGTCGTTGCGCCTGACCATGCTTCGCATCCTGGCGCTGGATTTTCTTCTGTCTGCTTTTCGTTGTGAGACGCACCGTGGGGAAGCACAAGCGCTGAACGGTTTCGATGGCTTTCTTATCGACGAGGTCAGGATCCCATTGCCGGAGCATGTTCAAGACGTCAATGACGAAACTTTGGCAGTTGGTAGTAGCCACTTTATACGTGAACTCTCGTAGAACCCTCTCTTTTGCCGCTTCGATCTTTCTGAACGAAGATTGTGCGCCGTGAATTATCGTGGCGTCTGATCCCTTGTCCATCAAATCACCGATCTTGACAAAACTCTTCCGGTTGCATTCGAAGGCGTTCTGGTGCGAAGCGCTTCTTGGGAAGGTTTGGTCAAGAAGTAAGGCGCCGCGGTTTGGTCGCTCGTTTATGTAGTTTACTTCCCATGTTGTACCAGTCAGCTGGTTTGTGCCATCGTCAAGGAAGAGTCTCCAGTGTGCGGTGTTGGAGCCTGGGCTTGCGCTGATGAGGTAGAGTTGGCAGATTTTGGAGGAGTAGCGTGGGATACTGCTGGACGAGCTTGATTCGATGCTCTTGCTGGCTGAAGAACCCATGTCTTCGATAGGGTAGAGTTGCTCTTGTCTTAATGTGGCGTTGGTTTGTGATGGGAGGATGGAAAAGTTGGAAGACTTTGGAAAAGGAGATGAGAAATTGCAGAGTATTCATGCGAGGCGAAAAATGAGTCAAGGGCAAAACTTTGGCATGTTATTATCTCGGAACGATCTATTGGGCACATGGCGGGTCCTTATATCTGGCTTGCATTTCTATAGGTAGCGTGTTAATGGTCATAGTTTCACTATGGAACCAGAAAAAGCCAACGACCATGGCCAAAGTGTCCTGCAAATGACGTGCATCGGATTATGGATGACAGGACTCCTCATGGCTTCACAGAGACCTGGAGCGGATGGGGCAGATTTCGGGTACGTTGATTCATGTTCGCTGCAGCTAGTCTGCGAACAGAGCCGCCCATAGAGTACATGACAAACCATAGCCACAAATAATCAGATATACGAAGTCCATATGTACGGGAAGGACTTTTTTGATGTTACAGGAAAATTAGGCCACCTTATGCATTTGAGATGGCAATAAGGAATCCAGCATAAAGGAAACCGCCCTCTCGTAATGGCCAGTGGACCGGGAAGGGATCGCATCAGAAACAGCAATTACATGGAACATCCAAATGAAACCGGGAAGCAGGAAACACATAATCAGTCTCGTGGGTTCATGCCGCACACTCAATCCTCCGTTCGTCTTTCGGCTCCGTCACTGCATAATCCATATCCGTGGGCATGATGGTCTCGGAGGTTCGTGTTCCAGGAGATGAGCAGTCTTCAGGAATGTTGACGCTCACTTGATCGACATCAGCAAGTGCTTTGAACCAGATACGCGATGGACTCAACTTACCTCGTGCGCCTAGTAGCGGCGGGGTGGGTAATCAGCCGCTGCACCTTCGTAAGGTGGGCGGCCTCCGGGGCTACGGGGACGAGCACCACGTGGGGACGGTGGTCGTCCGCCTTCGTAAGGGCGTCCATGACCGTTCATGTATGGGTCATCGTAACCACGGGGAGGAGGTCGGGCCCTAGCATCATAAGGATCGTCAGGGTAACGCGCGCGCGGTGGGCCATACTCATCAGGCATGCGACCACGAGGCGGCGAACGTCCATAACCACCATCACGCCTGTCATAAAACTCGCGGGGAGGTGTGCGTCGGCGATAGTCATCGCGGCGGGGGCTGTAGCCACGAGGAGGACCGCGACGGTCGTAGTAGTCGTCGTATGGCGCGGGTGGGTATCCGCCACCGCGACGGCCCATGGGAGAGCGGGATCGGTATCTATCACGGCCCCGGTCATCAGGACCACCAGGGCCTCCGTAAGGAGCGCGAGGCTTGAAAGGTGGAGGTGGGGGAGGATCGGAGACGTCCTGGATACAGGTAACTTCCTGCCCCTTGAACTCACGGCGGTCCAGCTTCTCCACTGCGGTCTTCAGATCGGCGGCCGTTTCGTACTCTACGAATCTGCGCGATGGTTTAGTACGTGTGCCTAGCTGCAGTACGTGTCCACTCACCCAGAGCCATCCCGTTCGCGGCCAACTTCGGAGTAGACGACGTCCAATCCAGACTGGCGGGCGAAATCTTTGAGGTCCTATAAGTTCGAAGTTAAGCGAGGCCCAAATCCAGAATGTATAACGGGAAGCAAGCGAGAACAAAGCCATTTCTGGTCCAGGAACGGTGCGCTGGCGCTAACAGGGAACTGAGGAAATCCAATAATCGGGGAGTCTGACCTGCCAGCTGGTCTCCACAGGAAGATTTGCTATTCTCATCCGGTATGGTGTGCGCCTAGGACGCGGGGGAACACGCTCATGGGGAGTGAAGTTCTCGTTACGGGCACGCGAGCCGCGAGCGAACTGGACGATGAGGCGCTCGCCCATGAAATCGGTACCATCTTTGAATCAGTTAGAGATGCATGTCCGGACACATACACATAAGAGTTACATACGGAATGCTGCATACGAGTTAGCACGTGTTCAGCCGATCGGCGCGTAGTTGAAGCTTACCAGGGACGACATCACGAGCATCCATTGCGTCCTTGTACTCGATGAAGCCGAATCCGTTCATGAGCTTGATCTCAGTGATCTCGCCAGTGCCGTGCGACGCGAAGTGGCCTTCGACATCGGCCTTGGTGGCATTGCGCGGGAGGTTGCCTAGGTAGAGGCGCGTGGACGATACCTCGGTCATGGTAGCGGCTGTTGCGGTAGAGCTTTATCCTAAAGATAACCTAGTCTGGAGAGAATCGTGAGCAAATATCCATGAGCAAGCGGGAAGCCATCGAGGAAGCGCGCATGGTGCCTGCCAGTGACGGGGTGACTCGGTATCAAAGACGCGACGCCAGAAAGCCAGTGTCCAGCGGCGTGCGCAACTACAGGAACCAGGAAGACGCGCAAGGAATTTCCAGTGCATGCAATACAGGCGGCTAGTCGTACCTTGGAGATAGAGTCGGGCGCTGGAAGCAGGGTGGCCGTGAAGAACCTGAGAGCTTGAGGACCAGGAAGAAGCCGGGTGAGTGCAGAAGGCGCGTCCTTGAATCTGGGGCACCGGAATTAGTAAGCCCAGTATCGCGACCACGAATTGCAAGTGCAGATGAGGGCCGAGCAGCTATCGATGTAAGAGGCCCCGGCGAGGTTGATGGGTGGACGGTGACGAAGGGTGGAGAAGGAAGTTCGCCCAACGCCTCACTCGCCCTAGCGTTCCAAGCTTCGGGCACGGACATCACGTGTGCCTTGCCTCGACCTCGGGAGCCATGTACGGGACCGCACGACCTTTCAAGGCGCCCAGTGAAATGCCACTTCTTTCAAGCAGATATTTTAATGCTGTTTGCTCATAGGATCGTGGGAACGCAGTTGAAGCCCTCCCAGGCTTCGACCGCGCGCCGAACAAGGCGACTGATCACTCGATCCCTACAAACCTCGGAAGGTCACTTGGGCAGCAACAATACTCGGGCTGACGTTGAAATCTGATATGTACACACACGGTTTGCCCTAATATACAGGTCCTCTCATTGCGTGGACGGCAGCTAAGCCATAATCTCTATCTCGGCGTCCGGATTAAGTAAGTACGTACTTTGGTCCCTCGCCACCTTGGGGTGTTTGCCAGTTGATGTCCTGGTCCGGCACTTTGATATCGCAAGTCTTGCAGTGGACGCAGCTGTATACAGTTAGCGGTCTTCTGAGTAGTCGCGATATCTAGACCTACTTTTGGGCGTTGATTTGGAACCTGACGCCCAGCTCTTTGCTGTCGTCCTCCACATACTCGTAGACGCCGGCGGGGCAGAACCGGTTTTCTACACCCTTGTACCTGGGCCATTCTTTCTGGGCATGCGCATCGTAGTCTTTGACCTGGAGATGGCAGGGCTGGTCCTCCTCGTGATTCGTGCCACTTCGGCTGACGCTCGTCAATATGTCGAAGCTGATCTTACCGTCCGGCTTGGGGTATTCTATCTTGGGGCACTCGTCCGCCGTCTTGGTCGCTGCGTGATCAGGCTTGCCATGCTTCAATGTCCACGGTGCCTTGCCTCGAAGAACGTAGGCCTCCAGACCAGAGTACATGATACCTCCGTAAATACCTAGTGGTGTGTGGAAAGACGGGCGCATGTTGCGCACAGTCTTTAGTTCCGACCAAATTGTCGACTTGCGCATCTTGTCCTCGTAGTCATATAGAAACACGGTACCGCCGTCTGCATTGGCTTGTAGGGCGTCCCAAGTCGCCTCAGCAGCTAACATACCGGACCTCATTGCATTGTGCGTGCCCTTGATCTTGGGCAGGTTGAGCAAGCCTGCGGCGTCTCCAAGCAGTGCGCCACCAGGGAAGGCCAGTTTTGGTATGGACTGGAAGCCGCCCTCAATCAGCGTTCTCGCGCCATATGATATACACTTGCCGCCTTCCAGTACGTCCTTGTAGTAAGGATGGTGCTTCATCTTCTGGAACTCGCCATAGGGAGCCAACCAGGGGTTCGGGTAGTCGAGCCCAACAACGAGACCAATGCTGACGAGGTTGTCGCCAAAGTGATACATCCAGCCACCGCCATAGGTATCCTTCGGCAGCGGGTAGCCCATCGAGTGAACCACCAGTCCAGACTTGAATTTCTCGGGCTGCACCTCCCAGACTTCCTTGATGCCAAGTCCGTAGGTCTGATGTTGGCTATCTCGCCTCAGATCGTACTTCTTGATGATTTGCTTCGACAAGCTGCCATGGCAACCCTCACCAAGCAATGTGACGCGTGCATGGAACTCCATTCCTCGCTCGAATGAGTCTTTGGCCTTGCCTTCACGCGATATGCCGAGGTCGTTGGTAGCTACGCCTTGTACGACACCCTCGTGGTTGTACAGTACCTCCGACGCAGCGAACCCGGGGTAAACCTCGACACCAACTTCCTCTGCGCGCTCGCCCAGCCACTTGACCATTTGGTTCAAGCTTATTATGTAGTTGCCGTGGTTGTTCATCTGCGGAGGCTTGGGTAGAGGGATGGCGCTGTTCTTTGTCATGAAAAACATGTGGTCTTCTTTGGCGGGGGTGATGTCGGCGAAGCGGTTCAGGTTGTCCTCTGACCTCCAGTCAGGCAGGAGCTCGTCGAGGGCAGAGGGTTCTATGACGTTCCCAGACACGATGTGATCGCCCAGCTCGCCTGCCTTCTCCAACACCAGAACCCTGAAGTCTTCATTGCCGGCCGCTGTCGCAAGCTGCTTCAGCTTGATGGCGGCGGACAGACCTGCGGGTCCACCACCCACGATGAGAACATCGACCTCGTCCGATTCGCGCTCTATCGACTTGGGATCGAATGTGTCGTCTACGGCGGCGAGTCGTGTGCGTGGCGTCGTGGAAAGAGCTCTTCTTTGACCGGCAATCCGTACTGCGGGACGGTACAGGCTGGAAACGTTTCGTCGCGGTAGTGATGCACATGCAAGTGGTCTTGATGCTATGCGCGCGGATCGCGAGGCTGCGAGCAACTGTCGCGTCGCGGAAGCGGGGACTGATCTGGTGGCCATGATGCAGGACGTGTTGGAGAGGCAAACAGATGTATTGTATGCGAAAGTAAGCAAGTTGACGAAATTTTTGCGCTTCCTACGAGTCCGACCGGCGGCGCACTACAGACTAGAAGCGACAGTGCTCAATACTGCGGAATGCGACAGAATTGCAGCATTGGACATGTACGCTCTTAGCCAACGCCAAAACCTCGACATGACGATATC
The DNA here is from genome assembly GCF_023758015.1 of Alternaria viburni. NCBI lineage: Eukaryota > Fungi > Ascomycota > Dothideomycetes > Pleosporales > Pleosporaceae > Alternaria > Alternaria viburni. The sequence goes on from NW_026055777.1 coordinate 685,891, forward strand.
CAAAAGTCGCAGCCGAGGCTACAAGGCTAAGTGCGGGATTGCAATGCCGAGCACCCCATTGGCTCAGCCCACCTTCATTCCTTCTCTCCGCACATGTCAAAGTCACCACATCCGAACATCCTCTCTGTGCAATCACTCTCATGTCAACATCTTCACGCGCAGTAGTGCGCGTGCTCGGTCTCTCTGACAAATGTCTCGAGATGACGCCGTGGTGAGGGTACAGCAACATCAGGGTACTCGCGCAGAGCAAAGTACTGTCATGCCTACCAAGAAGGCTGAGCCAGCAAACTGCGAAGACAATTTGGAATCATCACAGAAGTTTGGGCAGCAGCCTCCTGCAGTTTCTCATATTCAAGCAGTCGCTTAGCTTTTCCTCCGAGCGCGTCGGCGTGCCTGAAACCGGGAGAGAGTCAGGCCCTTGTATGCCTGCAAACCTCAGTCGTACACTAAACTTATGCGTTTAGGAAGGCATCTCTCCGCATAGATCGCCCCTGCCCCGTCTGCAACATGTTCTCAAACTACACACGTTCGACCCCCATCCTGGATCTTCGCCATGACGACGACTCTACCGGCATGGAGCTTGCGTCACCTCTTTCTTCCGTAATCGTACGCTCTGCTTCATGCGTTTGATTCGACCGTTTCCAGCCAAGCCAGGGACCCGATCCCATGTCACACTCGATCTCCCGCTGTCATGCGAGACAAGGCTTTCGTGCCTGTGAGAGAATTGTGGGGAGGACCGACGGTCTTCACTTGAGCCTGGCCTTTTCAAGGCATCCTCCAACGGCGCATGTATGACATGCACGGCAAGCAGCAAATGATCGTCCCAACAATCGCGGCCTTGTCTATTTTGGACAGAGTCTCAGTCAAGCATTCGTGGAGCTCAAATAAGAAAACACTCTTATATAAACCAGTCTCCTCAGGCGGATATCACGGCACGCTCAGCTTCAATCTTCAAACCATTCCTTCGTGCAGAGCACTATCTGTTTATTTCTATTCTCAAGAGCTGTGCTCATTTTAAGTTTCGACACACCTCGTTTCAATCCTTCAAGATCAACCCCATACCATCACAATGAAGACTTCCATCTCCCTTCTCACTCTCCTCTCAGCCTCCTTCGTGGCAGCAGCTCCAGCGCCTTTCGTGGGCCAGGGACCTGTAGTCGCCGCTGGCACCGAGAATGTAGTCATGCCCTCTACAAACTTCGGTCGCCGCGAGGAAGACGTTGTGCAGAAGTTTGGCGAGAAAGCCCTCAAGCTCCGCGGTGCGCTCTTGGCAGCACGCGGTGGCATGGGCAAAGATAATGCTAATGCCGACGCCGAAGGTGCCAATGCTGAGGATACTGCGGCGGCTGGCAACAATGGCGCTCAGGACCAGGCTGCACAGGATGCTGCCGATGCTGAGGAGGCCGCTCAGGGCAATGGCAAGGGCAAGGGCAAGAATGCCGATAAGCAAGCCGCTCAAGCAGGTACGTCTTGTCACAATCCTTTCCAAAGACTTCACTGACCCTCGATAGCCAAAGAGCAACAAGCTGCTGCCGATGCTCAGGCACAGCAGGATGCTGCCGCCGCCGAGATGATGAACCAGGGCCAGGCGCAGAACGCAACCGAGCAGATGGGAGCAGCAGACCAAGCTGCCGCCGATCAACAGGCTCAACAGGATGCTGCTGCGGGCATGAACCAAGACCAAGCAGAGAATGCGAACGACCAGCAGGCAGCGGACCAAGCGGCTGCTGACCAGCAGGCAGAGCAGGGCGCCGCCAACGGTATGGACCAAGCCGCGGCCGACCAACAGGTATGTTTCAACACCCAGATCTCATATCAGAATGACTTATTGACTCTACCAGGCTGCTCAGGATGCCAAGCAGAACCAGGGTGCTATGGATCAAGCCGCAGCTGGCCAGCAAGAGGCTGCCATGGGAGCTGATCAGGCTGCCGCGGAGCAAGGCAACGGAAAGCAGCAACAGCAACAGGATGCCATGGACCAAGCCGCAGCCGACCAGCAAGCCGCTCAACAGCAGGAGGGTGCTATGGGAGCCGACCAGCAGGCCGCCCAACAGGAGGGCGCCATGGACCAAGCCGCAGCCGATGAGCAAGCCGCACAGCAGCAAGATGGCGCCATGGGAGCCGCCGAGCAGGATAAGGCACAGCAGCAACAGCAGGAGCTCGAGCAGGCCGCCGCCGAGCAGATGGCCGCTCAGCAGCAAGCCGACCAGCAGCAGAAGGAGAAGGACCAGGCCCAGATGGCAGCAGACCAGGCTCAGATGCAACAAGATGCCGCCAACGGCGCCAACGGAATGGACCAAGCTGCCGCTGATCAAGCTGCCGCTGACCAAGCCGCTCAAGCTGGAAGTAAGTGACATCCTCTCCATAAACCTTTCATCTACTAACAATCTCAGACGCTACTGGAGTCGTTGACGCTGGAGCCGCCGCCGGAGCCGCCGCCAATGGTACCGAGGCGAACAACGACAACGGCAAGGGCAAGGGCAATGGCAAGAACAACGGCAAGGGCAAAGGAAAGGGAGAGGGCAAGGCCAACGGCAAGAACAACGGCAACAATGGCGTTGGACAGCTCCTCCAGGAAGCCGAAGCCGCTCTCCAGGCTGGTGGACAGCAGGGTCAACAGCAGGGTGGAGCCGGCGGTATCGAGGGCCTCCTCAGCAGCCTCCTTGGTGGCGGTGCTGGAGGTGCCGGCGCTGGAGCCGCTGCCGGAGCTGGTGCTGGAGCCGGCCAACAGAAGGCTGGTGGCATCGCAGGCCTCGACTTGAGCAGCCTCGGCATCGGACGCCGCTCGAAGAGGACCACCTTCCGCGCTTAGATATGAGAGACGACTGGGAGCTCATCGTTGAACGATGGAGTTCCACAACCCATGTAACCTTATGATTGTCACTGCTTCTAGATGAAGTATACAGCTATTAGATGACTAGTAATGCCAATCCAAAATCATCATCGAATTCCCCATGTACTCCTCGTCTGCCCCTATGAGTCACTCACATATACTCGTCTCCCTTCATCCAGCCCAGCTGCTTCCACATATGCAGCTTATCCCATTCTTTGATCCAGCCTTTGATCTTGCCATCTTCCACCTCGAAGATAGCTGCTGCATGCCACGCTGCCTTGTTCCCACTCGCCTTGATACCATTGTGTGCCTCGCCGCAGTGACTTCCACTAGCACTATATCTTAGGCACACATGGCCACCCTTTGCGAAGATGACATCGTAAGAGTCGATGTGTAGATCGGATACCGCGGCCATGACTTTGGAATGCGACTCGGCGTATTCTTGGGGCGAGTTGACGCCGGGAAAGGTGGTTGGGGCGACGAAGTAGGCGTTCTCATGGCAGAGATGGGCAACGGTTTCGGCACCTTTGTTCTCCTTGGGTGAGTAGGCGAGGCGCATGTATTCTTTTACTGTGTCGACATTCTTCTGTTGGGAGGTGTCAATGACATGTTCATACGTAGAGGTAGCTTTGACGAAGACCTACCTGCTCCTCCTCGGTTTGAGGTGTGCTCTGCTTGACGGGCGGGTACTTTGTGTCTGACATTGTGATGTTTCCCGGCTTACTGTGTGACGATGGTGACGCGGAGGGGTTATGGAGTAGCTGTTATACGATATATGCTTGATGACGGCACGGCTTCACGATGATGTCATTCATACAAGGCCTGAGATGATCACCGGAACATGATGGTACAAAGGCTGGATAGAAGGACAGTTTGACGGGGCCTGAGGTGGTGTATAATGCTAGTGGTGAAATACAAGTAGTATTCTGTTATGTGCTCAATATGACAAGCGACGCTTGGTACAGCTGCGGTGCTATGGTATGCGCTAGATATGCTCGAAACCAACCCAGAGTAGTAGCCCACCTGAATGCCGATGAATGAAGCCTTGATCACTGATGTATACGAGCCTACGCGAACACGCCTGTCCTTGTTCTCATACGCGTTCGACGCGTTGTCGCGTGGTCATGTGAGGCCCAAGAGAGTACCTGCATGACGCTACTTGGTATGCGCGTGGTGCGATACGAAGGGATCTGAGCCGATGCTGTGTCTTTCCTGGAAGAACTATAGAAGGCATGTATCATCGTCGAAGCTTCGTCGGTCGGGCTTTGTATGCCTGTCTACAATATCAGCGCCTGTTCATCTACCTGTGAAGGGCTGGCGTACACCGACGAAGCATCACGAGCCCTGGGCAAGAGCCAGGTCGAGTGCATCCATGCAGTCGACAGACATGCGTCCTATAATGGATCAATCGTAGTCCGGACGGCGTCTCAGCCGGTCATACTCTGGTCTCCGTCTGCATCCTCTGCCTGCGCGACTGGCCGACCGAGCTCCGCCAAGGAAGCCTTCAGCCGCGCAATACGCGCCTCGAGATACTCGATCTCATCTTCCTGGTCCTCGCACGTGCGGTCCATGTCAGGCAAGGCCGTTACTGCGCGTCGTGCCTTCTGTATCTTGAGACGGATGTCGTTGGCGGCGGTCGCAACATGTTGGATCTCAAGAGGCCCTTCGGCAGCAAGCTGTGCGGGTGTGGGTGTTGCCGCGGGTGGCTGAGCAGACACCTCGAGTATGCGCTTGAGAAGCTTGTGGAGGTCGGGCAGGATGTCAAACGTCGAGGGCGGAGGGAGGGCCGGGGTGCTCGCGGTCGGGGGTGGGGGCAGCGCGGGTGTCGCAGAGCCCGTGGGTGCAACTGAGGCTCGCGCTGAGGCAGGCGCATATGGCGTTGCGGCTCCGGACATGGTCGCGACGTCTTGCGAGTCGGCGCGCAACAATGTCTAGCGTGGTGTTGCAGCTGTGGTCGCGACGACGCGTGGACGGGATGACGCTCCTTCCACGGGTAAGGCTGGCTGCAAGGGTGGTGATTGGATGGCTACTCCGTGGGCGATAATCGCTTTGGCTGTCTGATACGCGTTTCCAGATGTCAAAGCGATCGCCAAATAGCGCGCTGCTGGTGTCACTCGAGATAAGTTCTGGCCGTGGGTTGTGGGGGGAATGTGGGCCTTTTCGCGGAAAGACTGTGACGTTGACCGGCGATGCTTTTTTGAAGTCGACTGTTTTAGCCCCGCCAACCCTGCCCCTCCGTCAACAAGCCATTCACTGCTCCTTCCTCACCAACCTCTAAACCTCGTTACCTTGATAACTTCTTGGGCTCCATTGTTCCTTCTCCCTGGATTGATCTCATCAGCCCGCAATCATGGCCAAAGTCGACCAGAAGACGGTCCTCATTGTCATCGACGGCTGGGGCGTCGCGACTGAGAACTCGCGCAAAGATGGCGATGCTATCCTTGCTGCCGACACGCCCACCATGGACGAATTCGCAAAGGAGGGCTCCAAGACTGCCCAGGGTTACACTGAACTCGAGGCCTCCTCTCTCGCAGTCGGCCTGCCCGAAGGCCTGATGGGCAACAGCGAAGTCGGCCACCTGAACATCGGCGCCGGACGCGTTGTATGGCAGGACTCCGTCCGCATCGGACAGACCATTAAGAATGGAAAGTTGAAGGATGTAGACAACATCAAGAAATCGTTCCAGCGCGCCATCGACGGTAACGGACGGCTCCACTTCTGCGGTCTGGTTTCCGATGGTGGTGTCCACTCGCACATGGACCACCTCATTGCGCTCCTCAAGGTTGCAAAGGACCAGGGTGTCAAGGAGGCCTACATTCACTTCTTCGGTGACGGCCGAGATACCGACCCCAAGTCCGCGGTCGGATACATGGAGACTCTGCTGAAGGCGACCAAGGAGATTGGCCTGGGCGACATCGCGACAGTGGTCGGACGGTACTACATCATGGACCGCGACAAGAGGTGGGACCGTGTCGAGCTTGGTATGAAGGGTTTGGTCACTGGAGAGGGCGAGGAGAGCAGCGACCCCGTCGCAACCATCAAGGAGCGATACGCAAAAGACGAGAACGACGAGTTCCTGAAGCCCATCATTGTTGGAGGAAAGGAGCGAAGAATTCAAGGTATAACACTACGCTGAGCACCTGCATGTCTGCTTGCTGATTCGTCCAGATAACGACACCGTCTTCTTCTTCAACTACCGTTCCGACCGTGTTCGAGAAATCACTCAGCTGTTGGGTGATGTCGACCGCTCGCCCAAGCCCGACTTCCCGTACCCGCAGAACATCCACCTCACCACCATGACCTCGTACAACCCCAAATACACTTTCAACGTTGCTTTTGAGCCTCAGAGGATGACGGATGTTCTTGCTGAGACACTAGGAAAGCAGGGCGTCAAGCAGTGTCACGTTGCGGAGACCGAGAAGTATGCTCACGTAACCTTCTTCTTCAACGGTGGTGTCGAGAAGCAGTTCGAGAACGAGGAACGCGAGATGGTTCCCTCGCCCAGGGTAGCCACGTACGACCTAGAGCCGAAGATGAGTGCCATGGCTGTTGCAGAGAAGCTGTGCGAGCGCATCCAAACAGGCAAATTCGAGTTCCTCATGAACAACTTCGCGCCACCAGACATGGTAGGCCACACAGGTGTTTACAAGGCAGCCATCGAGGCCTGCACAGAGACCGACAAGGCTATCAAGAAGGTGTACGATCAGTGCAAGAAGAGCGGATACGTTATGTTTGTCACTGCCGATCACGGGTAAGTCCGCATCGCTGCACCTTCCGAGACAGTGCTAACAGGTTACAAGTAACGCGGAAGAGATGCTTACAGAGGAGGGCACACCCAAGACATCCCACACAACTAACAAGGTGCCTTTCGTCATGGCCAACGCCCCAGAAGGCTGGAGCCTGAAGAAGACTGACGGCGTACTCGGTGACGTCGCGCCTACCCTACTTGCGACCATGGGTCTTCAGCAGCCTGAAGATATGGACGGTCACAGCTTGCTTGTCAAGTCATAGAGTGTCATTTGTAATAAAGATGTGAGACGAAGGTTTGAGATGCCTTGTCCCGAGATTCTGCCTCGTTAGATTCATACACATATAGACGACACGAGCTATGATGTATAGAACCATGCATAGAACAATTTCAATAAGCAGCGACACGTATAGCCATTGCTTTTCAGAGACCCTTTTTCCAGCTGTGGATTTATGGATGTTGCGATCAATGCTAGGATGATTGATCCCGGCTGAGCGGCTATGCGCTTGGCAACAGGGGTAAAGTCACCGGCGGGGAATCGTGTGGACCCCTCCTTACGTACTCCAGGGCGCGATAGCCTTCTTTTCGACACTCCCATGGCTTTGTAGCTGAATCCTCTATATTTACACCGTTCGCGACACAGTTCATTGTACCGTTCAACAGGCAGACTGGCCCCAATCTTGATCATCGCCAACACTATCCCGTCGCGTGCCATCAAGCAGCTCTACGCACGACCACCAACGTCGATCATAAGCCCATCGACTACCCTCAACTCGCTATTAACTTTCGCTATCACTACGCGATATCTACGCTGTGACACATGTTGTCATAAAGTCACATCGCGCTTCCCCGACAACCTCACCTGTCGGTTCCATTGTTTTCGAAACCCAACCTGAGGCATCGGTGCCCGACCACGCCCTCCCCAGGCCCTCGTAATCGCGACACGCGCACGGCACGCCTACTGCAAACACTCCCCATCACGTCAGCTCTCTGAAAAGCGACTCGAGCTCAACAATGGCAACTAGAACTTCCAACGGTGCGTCTGGAGCGCAGGGCGCGCAGACTGCGGCGCAAGTGCAGCCTTGCAGATACAAGACCGGCAAGACATTGGGCGCAGGCAGCTACTCTGTAGTCAAGGAGTGCGTGCATATCGACACGGGAAGATACTATGCGGCCAAGGTCATCAACAAGCGGCTCATGGCAGGCCGAGAGCACATGGTCAGCTCAGCCTGAAGCAACTGATGAACAATGAGACTGACAGGTACCAGGTCAGGAACGAAATCGCTGTCTTGAAAAGAGTATCCATGGGCCACAGGAACATTTTGACGCTTGTCGACTACTTCGAGACTATGAACAACCGTACGTGTTAGGCTTGCCTGGGCTGAATCTCCAGCTGACCTCTACCATAGTGTACCTCGTTACCGACCTTGCGCTTGGAGGCGAACTGTTCGACCGTATCTGCCGAAAGGGCAACTACTACGAATCCGATGCTGGCGATCTGATCCGTGCGACTCTTTCTGCTGTCGCATACCTCCATGACCACGGCATCGTACATCGAGACTTGAAACCCGAGAACCTATTGTTCCGAACTCCAGAAGACAATGCTGATTTGTTGATTGCCGACTTCGGACTGTCTCGCATTATGGATGAAGAGCAATTCCATGTCCTGACGACGACCTGCGGAACACCAGGATACATGGCACCTGAGATCTTCAGAAAGACTGGGCATGGAAAACCAGTGTAAGATATACTGCGCAACTTTGCGATCCATTGCTGACTCTGCTGGTAGTGACATCTGGGCGATTGGAGTTATTACCTACTTTCTCCTCTGCGGTTACACTCCGTTCGACCGCGACTCCAACCTCGAAGAGATGCAGGCCATCTTAGTCGCAGACTACTCCTTCACACCCTTGGAATACTGGAGAGGTGTCTCCCTTACTGCCCGCGAGTTCATCCGCCGTTGCTTGACCGTCGACCCCGCCGCCCGCATGACAGCCCACGAAGCGCTCTCACATCCTTGGATCACCGAGCTGGGCAAGAACAACGCCGATGGAGAGGAGGATCTACTGCCCACTGTCAAGAAGAACTTCAATGCGCGCCGCACACTACACGCAGCTATCGACACGATTCGCGCCATCAACCAGCTGAGAGCAGGTGGTGCCGCTGGCATGATGGATGGCCAGCGATCCGCTGAACCACGGAGAGGAGCCCCTCATGCCAACATTCCTCAACCCGCGGAGGAGCCTGATGACCCTATGGAGATCGACAGCAGAGGAAACGGCCACGGCCAGACTGAAGAGATGATACAGGAGCAAGAGCGGAGGATTAGAGAGACTCAGCAAGGCCTGTGGGGTAAGCGATGATGAGCGTCATCTACCATCTCAACGTCGATTCTTTTCTCAGCACACGTTTTAGAGTGGATGTATTTGGCCCTCAGCGAAATCTCCTTTCGATCACATTTCATGTTCACATTAGCGAAGGCTGGCGCTGAAGCCCTTCTCTCTGCGAATTGGTTTTGAGCAGCTCATGATAAACAATGGTACCGATTCAACAGCACGCAAACTCTTCAACGACGTGGTCTACAGACATACAGCATGCATTCGCGTCCGAACTCTCGATCCCCAAAGCCATGATCTGTTACGCCTTTCTCTTGAACAAACCTTCGGTTGACAGAGGGAGAGTACCTAGATGCTGTATACCAGACCTACGTCAGCTCTGACCTCGTCCTTACACAACAACTCCCAGCCTCGATCCCAGTCGTCTAGCCCCTCACCCCACATCAACTTTAGCATTCCCAAGTCTCTGGCCCGTGCCCAGAATGCCTCGAAAGCCGTATACAAATCCTTGACGTATTGTTCGCCAGCTACCTCAATGCCCTTCTCTTGCAACAAACTTGCATTGACTATGTTTAACGAAGCTCTGTCAGCGAGGCGTTGCGCTGCTTTTTCTGGGTCTTGAGGTGCGACTTCACCACCGACTGTCACCAGCGTGAAAGGAATATTGGGTGCTAATGAAGACAGCACCGACCGCCAATGTGTGTTTGCTCCGGGGCGAGCACCGAAGTCGAAGAGTAGTGTACGTTTCGTACCGGAGACCTTGACCTTCTCGAATGTGTCGTTGAAGTCGTCGTAGAGAGCTACGGTGTCGCACCACCCCGTTCTCTTGATCGCGTCGATAGAGGCTTTCGAACCGACTCCGATGATGCGATCAGGTTGATGATCAACCGGCCGACAGTTTCGGAGCGTATACGCAAAGCAGGAAGCTGTTTTCCCACTCGCATTCAACAAGACAACCGTAGCACCTCCCAAATCGGCGTCCTCAGCGCTCCACTCGCCGTTTCCTGTAGGGTGTATCCTCTTCTTTTGACTTTCCTCTTTGTCTCCCTGCCAGGCAAAGACATGATGGCAAAGATTGTGGCCAACAGTAAACGGGCCCATCATCAGCGTTACCCAACCCAATTGATCTCTTTCCTCCATCTCGCCAGCGGATTGTGGAAGTGGACCGCAAACACGATACCGGTTATACAGCTTCCACAAATGCTGTCTATGCGCATCTACTACAACAATCTGATCCTGAATTACACTCCCGTCTCGTGCATCTCTAGCTCTTTCTACAGTTACGTCCTCCCATTCGGTACTGCTCGGTAGATACCCGTATACGCTCATTCCTTTCTCGATTCCTTCAACCGTGCTTTCTAGTATCTCGGCGTAGCCCCATGCAGCCACACGGCCGTATTTGGTAGGGTCGTTGTACGGAGGTGGTGTTGTAGAAGGAAGCGGATATGTGTCGTACCAACCCATTAGGTGGCCGATGCGTGCGTAAGAGAGGTTGTTTGTTGTAAGGCCTAGGATTTTGGTACGGAGGCGGAGGAAGGAGGAGGGAAGGGGGGTAAGTGGTTTGGAGGTGAGGGGAACGAGGTGATGAGTCGTGTAGTTTGCAAGGGACAGGATGTGCGTAGCTGGCTGGGTAGATAGTGTTGATGAAGTCATATTGTTGACAGGTTTAATGGTGAGCTAACCAAGATTACAGCTGTCTTTCCGGGTACTGATTGTGGAGAGCGCTGTCGGTATGATATGGAGGCATATCTGCAACATCCTCAGTATTGTATATCACTTCAACACGCGTTGGCCAAGACAAGACTTGTTGGAAACACTACTCAGTTCCCTGTGACTCAGATAGCCATCCACCCGAGGAACCCCTTACGGGCGTAACAGTCGATTGGAAGCGAGATATAGATGATGTCTAACCAATTGATGAATCCCCATGCTTACGGCCAAGAATATTGCGGGGCTCAAAAGGGCGTTCTGCTCTAACCAATTCGGGTTGGCAGTGGCATGCTTGCATGAGAACCACCACTCCATGCGCCTTTCTCTGATCCTTCTATGCAAAGTTGTTATCCGTGTGCGTTCCCTCGGTGCCATTCTCCCATTTTCCATTCTTCTTATCTCCGTCAACGACCCTGCCACCCGCTTTCCGTCTACTTTGGACCAAGGCCTTAATTAGCGCGACTGTAGCTTCCCATCCTTCTCTCAGCTTGTCCGCACTATCACTTAGATCGGGTACGTGGAGGAACACGACAGGCCTCTCGTCTTGCTTGATACCGAAGTAGTGCGCTAAGCTGTTGTAGTAGATGAAGCCACACAAGAAGTTTCCAGCATCGTTACTAATCCGTACGTCGGGGCATCCTTCGTCGGTCGTAGTGCCATCAACAGATGTGTACCCCAGATTGGCTTTCCAGTGTGCGAGGACCTCGGATGTATCAAAGCTAGTGTTCAGCTTGGGCGGATACTTTGAAGATGGGAAGTGCTTTTCCATTTCAGAATCGTCGAATCGTTGGCCATCTACGTCAGGAATTTTCCCATATCCACGCCCTTGAGACCCTTGCTCGATGGCGAAGTATTTCCGTCCAGCTGCTAGGCCGATGTGCAGCACGACATCTGGAGGAGGGTAGAGAGGGTTGGCTGGTGGAAGGAGCTCGGGAACGAGATTGACGACATTATTGTATGCCACGCGGATAGGCTCGTAGTGAACGTGTATGTTTATCGGCGTTTGGTTCTTGGGTGACTTTGGTATCAGGGCCGGAAGTGTAGACGCAATCTCCCAAGAAGAGTTCTTTGGGAACTTCTCTAGAAAGGGCTAGGTTTACGTTAGTCATTTTCTTGAATCCACCCAACCGTCTGGCTGGAAACATGTCGATGAGGCAGATCAAGGCATGCTCTGGAACACCGGAATGTGAGAAAGTTGATCCAGGTCTCACTTAGACATGATTGGGAGGCCTTGAATTCATTATCGGCACAGGAAAGAGATTAAAACTTACCCCAAACCCCGTAACTAAGACTGTGACTGGCTTCTCCCCCTCTTCACTCGGAGGCTGTGGAGCAGCGTAGGATGTAGGCGGCATCGATGATCGGACTTAGCGGGAATTAGAGGTACCAAACGCAATAAACCAGGCAGTATTGAGGATGAACTATTACGACGTTAGTACCTGCAGCGGGTGTTTTTGTGTCAGTGGGTCGAGAAGGGTATTGCCTGTAATGATGATGTACAAAAGAGCGACCTGATGACGGCATAGAGGCTAGGACGAAGGTCACGTTTACACCTGCCTAGGAAGGGCTTCACACACACGCGAACAGCAACTTACGATTATCGGAAATTCCTGATGGGTCAGGGATGCACGACCATTGCAGATCGTGCTTTCAGAAGGCATCGTGGCCAGGTCGTGTTCGGCACTCGGTTAGGTCGATGCGGCATCTTGATCTTCCAAACGGTCTAGCGCCAGCCAGCATCCCTGGGGGCTGTCGCGCGATGCCTCAACCGCCGACTTTGTTCCCGAATGCTTACCCCACATGTTTACCTTCCAGACCCCACATAGCAGCGCGTCGCCTATCGCCACCAGAGGCTTGCTCTCTCGGATGGGGTGTTCTGCAACGCGCTCGGTATCGGGTAGTGCACTTGCTAATATGACGCGTATGCCGTCGCGTGTTAGCAAGTGGATGATTTGTTATTTGGGTGCTGCAGGGCTATTGCATAAGTCCGCAGTCAATGACGTTGAGTGAGCTGTCGTCTCTCATCGTCCCGAGGTCGGTGTGACTTTCGGATCAGAACCAAGGTAAGTGCGCATAGCGGTGATTGGCAAGCGTCAAGTTCTCTTTCCATTGCACGATGCAGTCGCGTCGTTGATATCAAGCTAACAGCACACTGAAAGATAGTTCCCTCAACTGCACGCCTATACACTCGGGACATCGCAATGGCTTCCACGGGCTCCTCTTCGAAATCTTACTCGATCGCCGTAGTAGGCGGTGGGATATCCGGCCTCTGCCTCGCAATAGGCCTCCTCCAGTACGATATCCCGCTTACGATTTACGAAGCCGCACCACACTTTGGCGAAATTGGTGCTGGGGTCGCGTTCGGACCTAATGCTGGCCGTGCCATGGAGCTCCTGTCTCCCAAGATATATCAGGCTTTCTTGAAATGCAAGACGGGCAATGCGGACAATTCCAAGTCCGACTCATGGTTCACGATACGGGTGGGTGATGCTAGGAAAGAGGACAAGGAAGGCTATGTGAGGGAAGGCAAGAAGGTCGGCGATGCCCTGTTCGATGTGCCTATGCACTCGGGCGGAGGGCGCGGCGGCGTGTACAGAGCTCACTTCCTTGACGAACTTGTCAAAGAGGTACCTGACGGTGTTGCCAAATTCGATAAGAGACTTGTAGAGCTGGGCGAGGCTCAAGATGGCTCTGGAGATGTGGTGCTCACGTTCGCTGACGGTTCCACCGCACAACACAGCGCTATAATTGGATGCGATGGCATCAAGTCTTTAACGCGAAAGTGGCTAGTTGGGAGAGATAATCCTGCTTCTAAGGCTGTATTCTCTGGAAAGTACGCCTATCGAGGGCTGATACCTATGGATGAAGCTGTGGACCTGCTGGGTGATGATGCAGCGCGGAACAGCCAGATGTATCTTGGATACCATGGCCACTTGCTCACCTTTCCAATTGCGCATGGCAAAACGATGAACGGTAAGACTAGTCATCGTCTAAAGTGATGTCATGCTAACAGCCACAGTGGTTGCATTTAGTTCTCGCGATACCTGGGAAGACGAGAAGTGGGTTGTGGCCACATCGAAACAGGATATGGAAGACGACTTCCAAGGCTGGGGCCCACATGTCACGAAGATTGTCAAGGCAATGCAGAAGCCAGACATCTGGGCGCTGTTCGAGCATCCACCCTGCGACACATACACCAAGGGCCGCGTTTGCTTGCTTGGAGATGCAGCGCACGCGACCACGCCTCACCAAGGGGCTGGTGCCGGCCAGTGTATAGAAGACTCTTACATCCTCGCCAATCTGGTCAAGGACGCGAACGACGTCAATGGTTTGCAGCGAGCATTCAGCGCCTTCGATCAAGTCAGACGAGAGAGGACGCAGAAGATCGTGAAAACAAGCCACGAAGCTGGTCAAATGTATGAACTCGAACTGTTCGGGGACGACCTTGACAAAATTGAGGAAAGCTATAAGCATAGAATGCGATGGATCTGGGACATTGACTTAGAGGCGCAATTGGAGCAAGCGCAGCAGATTATGAAACAATGAAATTGAGATATGTTCCCCAGGTTATACTCCGGTCGACAAGTCTCGATGCTCGACAAAGCCTCGTATCTAATCGATGACATCATCTCTCAGAGCAAAGATCTGCTTCAGCACTTCGTCTGTCTTGGCACCAATCCCGTTGTGATACATTGTGTTCGTGATGAAAGTCCTGCAGCCTCTGATGGTATTCGCCGTCTCCATACTCAGGTCGAGGTCAACGTACATGTCGTCCATGTAGACTGCAGCATAGGCCGGTGTCTCGTTCTTTCTCAGCTGCTCTTTATCGTACAGTTGCGGCCAATCTTTCTCTTCAGCTAAGAGGTTACCAACAGTCTTGAGCTTAGCGAGCTCCGGGTAAACATCGAACATGAAAGGGTAGATCATCTCGCCTGTGAAGTAGACAGGCTCATTTCCATCTACGCGCGAGAGTGAGAACTCAGGATACTTCGGGAGTAGGCGCTCCGCAGACCAATTCGAGGCCTGGCCTTGACAGTAGATGGGTTCATGGAGGAGAGCATAGATGACATTGGAGTCCCAGCTCTGCGCTGCCTCCAATGCGAGTACAGTAGGTCGTGTAAGATGCCCGAATTGGGTCAGATCGGTATCGGCGCGAAGCACAAACTCGTGGACGTCATCGAAGCCTCCATGCTTGCCAAAGTAGATTCCCAGTTGTAGAAATCGACGTGCAGAGAGATAGCCTTCGCCGCCTTGTACGCGCACCGTAGTGTCTCCGAAACGTGAGAGAAGCTTGACAATGCGTTTGACGCGGTCGACGTCTTCAGGATACTTCGCGTAGTATCCCTCGTTCCTGCTCTTGATACGCGCGTAAAGCCGCTCGTAAACTTCATCAGGCCCGTCTCTGAGGGGTGGCAGACCACCGAACAGGAACGCCTCTTTGACTCCCTCGGGGAAGAAAGACAGATAGGTCAAGCAGCAGAAGCCGCCGAAGCTCTGACCCATGATACTCCATCTCTTCTTCTCTTCGGGATAGTCTTCTGTCAGGGCTTTCCTTACAGCCTCACAGTCTTTGACGATACTATCAGCCCTGAAACTCTTCATATACTCTGCTTGTACCTTCTCATCGCCTCTCAATTGTAGACTTGACTGGCTGATGGCAGTTGAGAGACCAGTGCCACGCTGATCCAGCATGAGCACTTGGTAGCCTTTTTCGAGAATGGTCTGAGTCCAGGATACCTTCTCGGGACTACGACATTCGAAGCCCGGGCCGCCCTGTAAGTAGACGAGCCATGGGAGTTGAGTTTTCGCGCGATCGAGGTGCGAAGTGGGTGTGTAGTCTGCAGGCTTCTCGGCTTTCAGAGCCGAGCGAGCGAAGAGTTGGATCGTTCCTGCTGAAGGGTTCGCTTCGAGATGGAACTGTCAGCACAATCTTTGTCATCGCTCAATTTTCAGATCAAATGCCTTATCCAAGGCCATAAGTTTCAGATTCATCTGTTGTCTAATGAATGAGAGGACTGCATACAGTAATCTCTGGGTACCTGGAAGAAGTGCTCCGTTATCCGGAGCTTGCCTATCTGTAATTAGCCATGAGTCGTTGTAGATGAAACAGAAAGAACGTAATTACCAGGCACCAAGTGACTTCTCTGCTCGAGGATCTTTGCTGCTTGTATCATGTTTGTAGTTGAACAAGTGTCGGGTGCAAGGTGGGGAGTGAATGTATACGGTCTTATCGATAAGCCCCCAACTCCGTAGTGCCTGCTCCGAAGGATTGGCGATATTGAAGGCGCTGCACGCGACAATCCGCAACCGTAAGTTTGCGCTTAATCGTTACAATAATTACGATTCAAACACTCTAGTCTTGGTCGACCCGTCATTCGCATCACTAGGAACAAGGTGGTGTATCATCAACGTCGGCACTGGGAAAATTTACAACTGAGGGGCAAACGCGGAGAACTTTCCACCGCAGACCGAGTAGTCACCACACTGCCTTTACACAACTGCGTCATCTCGTTTTCGAATCTGAAACATGGCTAAAGATAAGAAGAAGGCGGCAGCGGGAGGCAAAGCAGCAGCTAAGGCTGCAAAGGCTGCTAAGCAAGAGAAGAAGGCAGGCAAGAAAGACAAAAAGGTCGCATCCAAAACACAGGAAGTCGACTCTGATGCGGAAGATGTTGACCTGGATGATATCTTAGCCCAATATGCAAGAGAGCAGGAACAACACCATGCTATCACCGAAATACCCGCTGAGCCGCCGTCTGCCCGAACTTCGAGCACCCTCCTCGCCAACCCAGCGAACGAGAATGAGATCTTCTTGTTCGGAGGCGAATACTTCAACGGAGCCACCGCCAAGTTCTTCAACGATCTCATGATTTACAACGTCAAGCAGGATTCTTGGAAGCAGGTCACAAGTCCGAACTCACCACTTCCTCGATCTGGACACGCTTGGTGTCGCGCTGCCAACACGAAAGAAATCTACCTGTTTGGTGGAGAGTTCAGCTCTCCGAAGCAAGGGACCTTCTATCACTACAACGACTTCTGGAAGCTCGATCCGGTCTCTCGAGAATGGACGCGCATGGAGGGAAAGAGCAAGACCGCTGCCCCACCAGCACGGAGTGGACATCGCATGGTTGGTTTCAAACAGTACATCATCTTATTTGGAGGTTTCCAGGATACGTCTGCGACTACCAAATACTTGAATGATCTTTGGATCTACGACTGCGTCAACTTCTCATGGCACACGCCAAAACTGCAAGCAGCTCGCGCAGTACCAGATGCACGATCGAGTTTCAGTTTGTTGCCGCACGAGCAAGGCGCAGTCATCTATGGCGGTTACTCTCGTGTCAAGACGCAAGCTGGTGGCAAGCAACAGCAACAAGGCAAGGGCAAGAAGAGCAGCAGTGGCGGTCCGGCATCGCGCATGGTGCTAAAGCCTAAGGTTCACGACGACACCTGGTTCATACGTATCACACCACCACCTGCTGATCAACCATCCACTACCCTTCCAACTGTGTCTTGGGAGAAGCGAAAGAAGCCCGCGAATGCGCCAAACCCACCACGTGCAGGTGCGACAATGGCTTACCACAAGGGTCGCGGTGTTCTTTTCGGTGGTGTGCATGATGTAGAAGAGAGTGAAGAGGGCATTGACTCTGAGTTCTTCAATCAGCTGTTTATCTGGAATGTCGAGCGCAACCGATATATGCCACTCACTCTACGTCGGCCGAAGCTTAACGCAAACAAGAAGGCTGCACAGCAAGCGAACATCAGCCGACGGGATCGTGGCAAGGCCGCAGAAGAAGAGCTGCTAGCTAATCTCAAGGCTCTCGAAATGAAAGCCGGTGTAGTTACAGATGCGGATTCGGACGACGAAGCGAAGAAAGCGAAGGAAGAGGAAGAAGAGGAAGAGGCACGTCCAGAGAAGCCGAAGATATTCGAGTTCCCACATCCACGTTTCAATGCCGCACTTACGGTTCAAGCTGATACACTCTACATCTACGGTGGTACCTACGAGAAAGGCGACCGCGAGTTCACCTTCGATGAGCTCTGGTCTGTCAACCTCAACCATCTGGACGGTGTCACAGAAATCTTCAAGCGCGAGCTCGAAGACTGGCAAGGCAGTGAGGATGAAGCCGACTCGGACGAAGAAGACGAAGAAGACTCTGAGGACGATGAAGAAGGTGAGGAGGACGACAAGTCTGTATCGACAGCACCCACGAGTGTCACAGAGTCTCCTGCCGTTGCACCCATTCACTCCGAAGACCTTGGTCCCCAGGAAGAGATATCCGCGCTCACCGACACGCTTCCACACCCCCGTCCCTTCGAATCCTTGCGCGACTTTTACGCGCGCACTTCAGAGCAATGGCAGAATATCATCCTGGAAGAGTTGGACAGGAAGGGAAAGAGCGCAGAGAAGAGTCCGAAAGAAGTCAAGAAGATGGCATTCGAGAGGGCAGAGGAGAAGTGGTGGGATTGCAGGGAGGAGATTCGTGCGCTTGAAGATGAACAGGAGGCAGCGGGCATCGGTGAGGTCGTTAGTCTGGCGGATAAGGAAGGCGCTGGAGTGGGGAGGAGAAGATAGTACCAGAGACGAGCTTGCGGAAGTTGAAGCTTGGCATGTACATATATTGCTCAAGAACAAAAGTCTAGTTGAAGAAGTAAAAACGCTATCGCCTAATTTACATGATGGCTTCAACTACTTCAGACACCCAGTCTAGCTGGACTGAACTGACACGCTTCGCCCACGCCTTGCCAGTAAATACAAACTCATTAAACACGATAGCCTCCAACTTCTTTCCAAACAGCACTGAGCTGGGATGAATCGCCACCGTTTGGTTACCGATCATCGTCTTGTAGCTACCATCTGGCATCAATCTCGCTGTATTGGAGATGAAGCCACGCAGCATGCATGCTAATATGGCTTGACTCCTAGCTTCCGAAGGTGCATTATCGGACTCTGCGTCGTCAGCCGAGAGCAGCTTCTGCTGTCTACACTGTTCCCGCAGCTGTTTCCTGATATTCATTACGTTCTCCATTGCGCGGTGGGATACGTAGTGCTTGTCACACCAAGCGCGACGCTGTGACTTCAGTTCGGCGGCGTATCGCTGAACAGTAATGAGAAGTGTGAGGTGGTCGCCTTCTCGACGATATAGCTCACGCCGGACTTCCTCTGCCTCTTCCTTGCGCTCTTCGGTGACAAGATTCAGGAAGACCTCCTCGACGCTGAGTGCGGATATGATATCGATCACGTCGAGTAGGCAGTCGCGCTCTGGCTTTGCTGCTTCGACTAGCACTCGGCCTAGCGTGGGCGTGAGCGGGAACTTGGCAATTTTGAGACCAATGTCGCTGATTTCACCGGTGTCTGTCAACGCTTGCAAGTGCAGTAGTTGCAGAAGAGCCTTCTCTAGAGCTTCTCGTGGTGGCCGATCAAGGAATGGAAAGCCGAGTACGTCATCGACACCTCGCGCCTTCATTGTCAGAATAGCCTGACTGAGGTCGCAACGCAGAATCTCGGGCGTGGTACGTTCTTCCATAGTTTCGTAGCCGTTTTCAGTATACAACCGATAACACTGGCCAGGTGCTTCACGACCAGCTCGACCTTTGCGTTGGATAGCTGCAGACTTGGAGATTGGCTTCACAAGCAGCGATTCGAGACCTAGGCGACTGCGAAATTGCTTTATCTTCGATTTTCCGCAGTCAATCACAAAGCGGACGCCAGGGACAGTGACTGATGTTTCGGCGATGTTTGTTGCGAGGATGACGCGGCGTGTGCGATAGGGCGTTGGCTGGAAGATGCGCTGTTGGGCGTGTTGTGGAAGGGCGGCGAAAAGAGGTAGCGCAAGAAGTTTAGGGACGTCGTCGTCCATGTTCTCAGCATAGTCGTTGATGAGCTTTTCGAGTCCCTCGATAGTATCTTGACCTGTGAGAAAGACCAGTATGTCGCCTGGCAGAGGCTCCTTGTAATGTATTTGGAAGACGAGCTTGAGAGCTGCTTCGACCCAGTCTTGTGTTGGTTGCGGCAAGTATACTGTTTTGACGGGGTATTGCCGTCCCTCTACAAAGCATGTCGAAACGTTTCCTTTACTTTCCGTAGTAGGTTTCGCGATCGCCTTCTCGGTGTTCGACACAGGCTGACTGTCTCCGAAGAACTTGACGAGACTTTCCACGTCTGCCGTAGCACTCATTACTACGACTTTGAGCGGATGCTTCCTCGCCACGCTACCTTCTTTAGCTGATAATAGATTGCGTAAGAACCCAAGGATCAAGTCGACATTTACACTTCTTTCGTGGACCTCATCTACTACAACGGCGCTGTACTGCAACATGTTGGGATCTCTGAGCATCTCTTGAAGCAGCATACCCTCCGTCAGAAACTTGACTTTGGTGTGCTTTCCAGCCGCAGTGTCGAAACGAACGCTGTATCCAACCTTGGCAGTAGGGCCTTTGTCTCCAAGTAAGCTACCCATCTCATCCGCGACGCGTCGTGCCAGGGAGATCGCCGCCACTCTTCGAGGTTGCGTGATCGCTATACACCCGGTACACCAGGACTCATTGGCCAAAAATTGCGGCACTTGTGTCGATTTTCCGGAACCAGTCTCTCCGGTCAGCACGAGGACGTTGTTTCTTTGCAGAGCTGCTCTGATGATGTCCGCTTGAGGCCATATTGGAAGCGACTTGCGGACAAGCCGCAACTCATCACGCTTCTGAATGACATGCGACGGCACTCTTGAGTCTTGTTGAGAGGTACGAGGTCTGTCGGCCTGTTTGTTCTTTGGTCGAGCTTGTTGTCCGGGGTTTGGTTGAGGTTTGATAGGTTGAGGTGCATCTAATTTCGTGCGCTTGTGCGCCTCTGCTTGCCGCGCAGCTGGAGTTTCGACAACGCTTTCCGTTCCTTTGGGTTCGGCGACGGGATTAGGGTGCTCCGCAGTAGAACTGGGGGTGTAATCGTCGGAATGGTCGAACTTGATCAACACGCCGGCTCCCTTCTTGCCACTCCAGCCATCTTTCGCTGGCTGAACTCTCTTTCTCTTCTTGCCTTTCTTCAATTCCACGGGGAGGTCCTTCGCGCCGTCAACTTTTGGTTCGCTGCTCTTTCCGTTGGACATCTTCGTTGTTGCGATTGGAACCCGCGTTTCACGTTGCCAAAACTTTTCCGCTCTTCCAAAGATCGTTATCGATAAGCCTGCTAGCGTGATACGCGCGTGCACGTGCCGGTGGCCCACAGCCCCACCTGGGCACATTCTCGGTTGCGCACATCACCGGTTGATCACTCATCGCATTGCTGATGTGTAGCAGGACGTGACTGTATCTCATGGTGTTCGGTGGTATTTATCCCGACGCTATGCAATCAATGGTTGACCCCGCCGCTGGGGACGATCAACCGGGAACTTAATCAAAGTAGGGCGGGAGAGGATGCCGTCATAAGCTATATAAAGACGAGCGGGTAGAAGCGTTGCTAACGAATCACGAAGCCATTATGTCTCCAATGCGACTGGGGAAGTGGGCCAAAGTTCTATATTTACTCTCTCTCACATCGCCTGTCGTGGAGAGCAAAATCGATCGCAAGTCGATTGTCCAGCAGTATAATATCAAGCTCAGCCAATCGAACCCATACAGCCCAGTCCAGGTTGGCAACGGAAACTTCGCGTTCGGTGTAGACATTACCGGACTGCAGACCTTTCTGCCGCACAATACTCTTTCATCCTGGGGATGGCACAACCAATCTCTGCCAACGACACCAAATCAAACGCTTCCATCAGACTACACTGGTGTTGACTGGTGGACCCACGATCGCCTCGTCAACTATGCGCAGCCCAACCCAGAACAGAAGAACATCAGTCAATGGATGATTGCGAACCCACATCGTATTAATTTGGGAAGAGTTGGACTGTGGTTCGGCGGCATTGCGGGGGGCAACGTCACCGAAGATCTACTTAGTGGTAAAGAGCAGGTCCTGGAGCTCTGGGAAGGTGTCATCAAATCCTCTTTCTTTATCAACGGAGAAAAGGTTGTGGTAACAACTGTTGCAAGTCCGGAGACGGACACTATCGCTGTAGACATATCGTCCAGCCTAGTGAGGACTGCAGGACTGGGCGCTTTCTTCGATTTCCCGTATGCGACTGGGAAAAATAAGTTCGACGCACCATTTGTTGGTCTCTTCAACGCTACTTCCAACCATTCCACGACGGATGAATACAGGAACAGAGGTGCGACGATCACGCATGTACTAGATGCAACAACATATACGGCCGATATCGCTTGGGAAGGTTATGCCCGCCTCTCGCGCCTGCACAGAAACGAGCACAAATACATCCTAGCCGCCAGTCAGAGATCTGAGACGCTCTCGTTCACTGTTACATACGCTCCTCGGGTGGCCAATGTCTCTTACACTGCAGAGTCAGTCAAGCAAAAGTCACAAAGCTGGTGGGCAGACTACTGGTCGACTGGTGCATTCGTGTCACTTCCATCGGCCAACAATGCCTCTGCGAATGAGCTACAGCGTCGCACAATCCTTTCTCAGTATCTTCTCGCGGTCAACGGGGCTGGTAAAGATCCCCCACAAGAGTCTGGCTTGGTGAACAATGGATGGTACGGCAAATTTCACCTGGAAATGGTCTTCTGGCATCTAGCCCATTGGATGTTCTGGGAGAAATGGGACCTCTATGATCGCAGTATCGGCGTCTATGAGCGCTTTCTACCCAGCAGCTTCGAACGGGCTGAAAAGCAAGGATACGAAGGCGCGCGCCTCGGCAAGATGAGTGACCCAAGCGGTCGATCTGCGCCAGGCGAGATCAACAGCCTCCTCATCTGGCAACAACCGCATCCCATGTACTTCGCCGAGATGGAATACCGATCTTTCCCGACCGAAAAGACTCTCGAGAAATGGGATGAGATCTTGACAGGCGTTGCGGACTTCATGGCCAGTTATGCCTTCTGGAATTCCACAACGAATCAATACGATCTTGGGCCGCCCATGTATCCAGTCTCTGAGAATACTAATCCCAACGAGACGATTAATCCGACGTTCGAGCTAGCGTACTGGCGCTTTGGTCTCGACGTAGCGTCGAAGTGGCAAGCGCGGCAAAACAAATCTACCCCGGAGTCCTGGATACATGTACATGACAACCTAGCGCCTTTCCCCATTGAAGAGGACGCGTATGTGACGTATGAGGGTATACCAAACATGTGGACTACACCCGAATATACGGAAGATCATCCAGGACTTCTGGGTATATATGGCTGGTTGCCCCCAGACCCTCGCGTGAACATGACAATCTTCAATAACACCGTCGCCAAAGTACACGAGACATGGAACTTTCCCTTTTCTTACGGTTGGGATTTCCCATTGCTGGCTATCACAGAAGCGAGGAGAGGAGATGCGGAACGCGCAGTTAGTCAGTTGCTTGACGTGAACAATGCTTTTGATGAAGTAGGAATGCCAGAGGGGGGAACAAGAGTGCCTACGCCGTATTTTCCGAGCTCAGCGGGCTTACTGCTTGCGGTGGGGATGATGTGTGGTGGCTGGGATGGGTATAAAGGGCCAGTATGGCCGTCGCAATGGGATGTAGAGTGTGAGGGTTTTACGCGGGCCATGTAGGGTGATTGCTGAGACATATCATTCATACACCGCGAGTATTCCTAAACGTCGTTCTCTTCATCCCTTTCCTCTTCACTATCCGCTTCTGGAAACTCCCCCATCTCTATGAGGACGTTTGCGAGAGCAACACCCTGTTGATCTAGAAGTGAAACGCCCAGGTCTAGCATTTTCTTCACATTATACCTAAACCTCTTCCAGGTTTCCATCCTTCTCGTGTCCGCCATTTTCATCTTCTCTCGCCAGAGAAATGGCTTTCTTTCGAGATAGTCGTTGACTGAACACATGCGAATGGCATGTAACTTCCTGTCCGGCGGCAACGACCCGACGACCTGAAGCAATGACTCTAGAGTTTGAACTCCGTAACCAATGTTCTCTGGGAACCGACGAAGCACAATCTGAGTGACTGATACAGGGACATCACAGAGAGGCCCTGTGGCATCGAAAGTATCAAATACTTCCAGAGAGGATGTGTGATCAAAGACCTCGGACATGTTGGCCAGTTGGCTATCGTCAAATTGCAGCATTCTCAAGCCGGCACCGTACTTTGCCATGAAAGCAGGCAGATTACTCAATTTCCTCCAGTTATCGTGCGGCTTCCGGATTGCAAAAGCTGAAAGCTTGGGCATAGCCGAGTGTGTGAGCCAGCCTATTAGCTCATTAGTGGCGTACTCTGCATCCAGCTCGACCAAGCGCAGATGAGGGAACTCAGATGATTCAACATCGTCCAAGCCGCGCGTTCGGCCTCTAACCCCCAGGTGGAGGTCTCTGAGGGCTGTGCAATGTTTTAAAAGAGAAAGCGCTTCCTGAATACGGATGAGGCGACGTCCAATGATTATATACAGCTTTGTAAGTTGTGGGCCGTGAGAGTGTACAATAGCTGCGATTTGCGGACGCTGGAGATCAAAACGACAAAACAATTCGCTTAAGTTCGTCATGCGGGAGAGCAGAGTGGGCAATGCAGCTTGCAACGCCGTCAAGGCTGGTTCAGTAGGGCTTACGCCCTCATCTCTTTGGATCCAGAATGAGCGCACCCAAGAAGCTTTCGGAGCATCGGATTCGATGGTACGGTCAAGGAGACAGGTCAAAGCTGTGATGTGGTTGAACGCTAGATCATTGTTGCCGTCGATCGTTAAATGGCGGTAGACAAGTGGCTCTACCAAGTCCTGCGAGAGGTCAGATGGAAACACAATGATTCGATCTGGAATTCTTTGTACCTTCCACGACTTGCACACATATTGCAGTCTCTGTAGATCACATGTTCGTTCTCTTCTATACTTGAGAGACTGGTTGAAAATGTGGGTGTCGTAAGTGACCACATGCTCGAATATGGTGAGCCATAGTTCGGTGGGTAAAGCGGGTAAGGCTCGATGCTCAATTAGCCGTCCAGGGGTTATGTCCATGATGCGATCGAAGTGAATTAGAAGACAGGAGGGTCAGTTGGGTGACGCTGCTTGGAAGGTGGATTTGTCTCAACACAGGCTAGCGCAGATCTGGTTAGACAGACCCCCGAGATCAGGCGAGCCGGGCTTGCATGTCATTAAATCTACTTGGGGGCAAATGCTGCAACACGCTGAAGCATACTACTTTCGCAATCTCCAATCCCTTCATCAGCTGCTCCGACTCCACAATTCACCTTTGCGGTGACGATGTGTGCGATACGCCACGCTTATAAGTCCCTCTCACAGACCGCCAACCATGACTAGAGCTATGTCTCCATGAAGTCCTTCATGCTTGTTGTCCACGAGGTCATCTTTGAATTGGGTGTCCTCGCACATGCCATAAACGCTTTTGACAAGTCCAGCGTGAAGGCGAGTGGCATATCGTCAAGGTGAATAGCCCAATTCTCTTTCGCCTCTCTGACCCACACATCAACCATGAAGCGCCTGCCGGGGGATCCCTCCGGAGTTCCATCGTATATGGTCTTGACTATGCTGGAGCCGGGACGTAGTGGCTTGTAGAAAGGCTGATTGAGAAGGGCGTCACGGAAGGCGACTAAGACGGCGTTTTTGAATGCAGTATCCATGAGCATCTCTCCCATAACGTAGCTCTTGCCAAGCATACCGGTCTCATGATTGAACCTCCCTGTATTCTTCGTGGTGACAGTAGGGAATGTCTTGAAGTACAACCAATGAAGGTAAATTTTGAAGATAGCCGGGTCTTCGTCGACAAGAGTGACGGTGCGCGCATCAACACGAGATGCTGCCCATTCTTCCTTCATGGCCTTGTCGAAGAACTTTGAGCTTCTCCTGATGACAGCTTCATGGACCGGAAACTTGGTTCCCTCCTTGCCAACGTTCACTGTGATCGTGTCGAAGAGGCTAAACGCTATCAATATTGGTTCTTTC
The DNA here is from genome assembly GCF_023758015.1 of Alternaria viburni. Classification (NCBI taxonomy): domain Eukaryota; kingdom Fungi; phylum Ascomycota; class Dothideomycetes; order Pleosporales; family Pleosporaceae; genus Alternaria; species Alternaria viburni. The sequence goes on from NW_026055777.1 coordinate 711,455, forward strand.
TAAGAAGTGAAGAACTCACTCGAAGGCGTCTGTCTGCAGGATTCGCCCATGTTCAGACTTGAACTCGATCGCCGGTTCCTCAATCTGTCCCGACATCGCTGCAGAAGATAGTTAATTGGCGGTTGTCGTTGGTTTTGTCGCCGTGTTTTGGAGGGGAAGTTGAGCAAAGAGTAGTGTAAATAAGAATGGCTAGAGCGGATTTTCATAGCGTCTCTAGGCAAGGTGATAGTGAAGATGAGTGGTAAGAACGCAGTGTCGCGCAGCAGATTGAACCATAAAGAGGCGAGCGCGCCTGCCGTATCGGGATAAGGCGAGCGAGGGCATGTTCGGGTGTCCAGGACATGTTATCCTTATTTTACATTCTTCACAGTATAATACAGGGTCGTAAATTCGTTCCTCAAGACCATCGAATCTTCATCTTCCACTGATCCAGTTTGGCCTCCCACCATGTCTTCTGAGGCGCCCGCTCGATCTCCTCCATCAGTCTGGTATAGTGCTCCGGCGCAGATGTTGGCTTCAGTACACCCGGTGACAGCGCATACTTTGTGCTATATCGGTTCTCCAGTAACGAGAATAGTGCGTTTACTTGGGCTTGCTCGAGCTTGGGATTCGCAGGCGGCGAAGATGCGGCCGGTGTTGTAGGTGCGGGCGCTTGGGGCTTTGCGCCCTCTTCGGGGGTGGGTGTTATGGGTTGGACGCCGAATGGTTTGCCATGATGCTCGATTGCGCGTGTGAAGGGTAAATTTGGGCGCAGAGCGTCTTTTGGCCAGAGAGCGAGGAGGCGGGTGTATTGCTTTGTTATCTGGACTATGTCAGCTGACTATTTTGCAATGCACTGCTGTGTACTCACAGTATTCGCCATGGTTGTGTGTGAATTGAGAAAAAGTGAAGTTCTTCACCTTGTCGGGTCTCAAAGTCGATGATGCTTCGGTAACCAGGGTCCAGGCGCTATTGGATCGTGGCGCAGCAGCCGTGTCGCATGGCCCAAAAGCGAGCAACTTGCATTTGAAACGCCTCCTCCACTGCACCTGCCGCCTGACACGCTCCACCCACCTGCACCTCCCTCCTACAACCGCCGTCTCTCTCGTCCACGCTCGCTGCCTTACCTATTCCTACGACTCCCCGCCTTGACGACATCCGATAGCAGATATCCCATCGCCCCCTTCACGTCACGCATCCGGTTATCCGCGCAACATGCCTAGCCAGGGCTACGAGAGGGTGCGTTGCCCCGGTCCATCCCGACCACCATGCGACTGCGCGAAACCCCTATATTGCTTTCGCAACGACAGCACTAATGCGTTAATCCAGGTAGCCGCCCAAGACGAAGAAGACTCTCCCCAGACGCTGCAACCCGGCCAGCAGTGGCCCCCGGCCTCGCCACCACCCTCCTTCCGCTCGCGCGCATCATCACCGAACGGCACATCACGGCATCTCCTATCCGAGGATCCTATCACGAATGAAGAAGACCGCACCCTCGCCGATACCTTTGACTCGGATTCCGATGACGACGACGACGATAACGATGGGCGCGACGATCGGCAACGGCTGATGCGGGGAAACCCGAGGACAGAAGACGAGGCGGCGCCACCGGGCATCCAAAGGAGAGTAACGGAACTGCCAGTATTCAACACACAAGCGCCGACTCCAGGGCGAGTGTACGGTGGAGGAAACGGTGGTGTCTGGGCAAATCTCAGCGCAAAGCCTACCAGAGGGGAAGATGCCGAGGAGAAGCCTCCGGTACGTATCAGACTATCGATAAGTCGCGTGAATCACTGCTAACATGCATCAGACATATGAACAAGCTGCCGCAGACGCGACACCACCCTACTGGGAAACCACCATCCTCGCTCCCGGCACTTTTGGCGATGAAGTCTTTGTCGAAGGCCTCCCCGTCGGCTCCCTCTTCAGCTTCCTCTGGAACGCCATGATCTCCATGTCCTTCCAACTCGTCGGATTCCTCCTCACCTACCTGCTCCACACGACCCACGCCGCAAAGAACGGATCCCGCGCTGGTCTCGGTATCACGCTCGTGCAGTTCGGTTTCGGATTCCGCTCCGCCGTACTCTCCCCGAACAACGGTAGCAACGATAACCCCGGACAAGGGTTCGACGGTGGCGTTCCAAACGACCCGAATGCGCACGACTTTGACCCGGACAAGGTCGGCAGTGGAAACACAGGGGGCAGTGATATGACACCCGCCGCGAGTGCCATCACAGGCAGTGACTGGATAGCGTACGGCCTGATGATTGTTGGCTGGTTCATCTTGATCAAGAGTGTATCGGATTTCATTCGCGCAAGGCGGCACGAACAACTCGTTCTCCAGTCTCCCGATCGGGGGCTGGGTGTGGCGGTGGTCGCCGAGGGTGAAAGCCCGGAGCGCAGTGTATAATTTCTTTAAACGAGCCTCAGACTGGCATCTTCTTTTCTCTCCTTTCATAGCGTATTACTTGGTTGCATCTAGGGACGGCGTTTACTATTGGCTAAAGACAGATCGAAAGACACGCGCTTCGCTGTTGTAGCAGCACATTACCGCACGATTTTCCTTATACACCTATCTATTACTTTATTATCCAAATCCCCTTCCGGAGTTTCTTCCACACGAAGTCCGTCACCACTCAGCTACTTCCCCTGTCCTGATGCAGTTCATTCTCTAGCGTCATCGAATGCTCAGCTGAAATAACACATGGCGGTGGTAGAGATATGTTGAATTAGTCTATCGGCTATTGTACATGCACAACATGTGCTGGGTATCGTTGGGGTAAAAATCTTAAAACAGCTCTTGACAAAGCGCTCATGTCTCGTAGACGAAATCAAATCATGTGCCTGATGACACGTTAGCAAGCATCTCTTGAGATGAATCGCAGACATGACTTACCACAAGGAACCGCCGCGCATGAATCTTTGGCACAGATTTAGCATGCGACCCGTGAAAGTTGCAATCGTTACATTACAACGCACTTTTCAGTCGCATACACTTCTCCGTACTGGTCCACACCTGCCATCATCTCGTTGTACCGCTGCTTGTTCTTGACTTCCTCTGGAAACCATTTCTTAAGGAAGGCGGCTTGTTCGGTATCGAGATTGTCTATCATGTGGTTAGTGTTTGACTTTCATACACCATATGAAAACTTACCTGAGTTTGCATCGAAGACTGTCTTCTCGCGGCAGAACGGACAGTTGTATTGCTTATTGTTTTGCATCACAATTAAGCACCGAATGCAGAAGGTATGGTTGCAGCTAAGCTTGACGGGCCGCCATTGGATCTCCATGCACATAGGGCAAGAATAGTCGTCTATCTGCGGGACGTGAGATAGAATCTGTGTGTTGACCTCTGCGCAGACGGCTTTGGCGAGGTGTTCCGAGAACTCTGGGTATTCTACCTGGCGCGGGAATGTGGACTTTACACCTAGAGCTGTGCGTTTGTCGAATTCTAGTAACAAGTTAGTTCACCATTCGCATGTTTGTTGGAGAAATAGAGAGACCTACTCTTAAGGATCTTGATCATGGCATTATGGTTGATCTCACCGAATCGCAGGCCCTGGAGGATCTCCCGGTTGATATGCATGAAGGTGTTCAGTGCTTGTAGATTCTCCTTCTTCTTCAGTTGTTCCACCAAGCCAGCCTTGGCAATCTTATTTGAGAAACCTGCCAGTCTCGCCATGGCCTTTTCCGAGTCGTGCGATTTGTGGTCCATCTCTGTTGTTCCAAAGAAGATGCCTTCTTCCACGTATATCTGAAAGATTTGACGCCAAGCAGTGAGCATTTTCCTGTTGGCTCTCCGGTCTGGATCCGTCAATTTTGCAACTTGCTTCCCTAATGCTTCGATTTGGACATTCATTCGCTTTTGCTCCCGCTCCTGCAATTTCTCCAGTCCTGTAACTTCACTGGTAAGCCTGGTGAAGAACTCCGTATCCGAGGTGATGGGAACCTCGACTGTACGGTACCCTGGTCGGTTGCGAGAAGCATTGGTCGGGGTGGTAGTTATAGAATTGGATGGATCTATGGAGTCGATGGATTGGAGTGACGATTTTGAGTCGTCCAAGACGCGCATGTCAGACATGCCCGTCTCAACAGCCAGCATCTGAAGCTTGCGTCTGGTGTCATCATCGAGCTGGGCACTCAGTACCTCTCCGCTCGACTCGTTTACGTAGAAGAGGAGCTTCGGATGGAATGCCTTGCGCGAGGGCGATGCATTGTCCTTGGCACTGTCGGGGTTGAGAATGTACTCGAAAGGTCGTTCTTGATCATCGTCTTCTCTGGTAGAAGCATTGTAGTCTTCGACATGTTTGAGTAGTTTGGACAAGGTAGCAGGGTCAAGGCCCACTTGCCGCAGCTCGTCGGTAAGCCTCTTGATGCATTTCTTGAGCTGCGAGTACGAGATAGCCGAGTCGACCCACTCTGGCGGGAAGCCCTCATCCCGGAGAGTCTGCTTGAAGAGATGGCCGAACTTCATGTTTGGGCAGGGTTGACGAGGTACCGTGGTAGGGCTGGCCGATCAGAAGGCGCAGAGGAGGCACGTGGGGAGCTGAGTGGTTGCGACCCTTAGCGGGGTACCTTCCACGCTTGTTCGGCCACAGTTCCGGGTCGGGCTAACGAAGCGTTCCAGCGATCACCGCCCTGGAATATGCAGATGCGGCTGTGTAGTAGAGAAGGATTATTGGGAACGAAGTGTCAAAGAGTCCCAGATGTGTGGTGGTGGGGAAGAAATGGTGTTGGGTGAGAGAATTACGACTTGTCAACAAGGGCGATTTGCGCCGCGGGTCATGCGCCTGTGTGCCTGGAAAGGATGCCGCTAAATCGAGACCCCAGAATTCGATGGAGATTCGTCTTAGGCCATCACGAAGACATGGGGATGCGCCTCTCTTATGAAGCAAATCAAAGCATGGCGTGTGCCGGCTTTCGGCGCTGTCTAGACTGCGGTGGCTCCAATAGCGCTCTTCTTCAATCACTGTCTGCTCAAACTTTTCGCCTTCGCAGTCCGCGACCAATCAACGCCAAGCGCACAGTCATAGGCGATTTGCTTGCAGTGACGCAACATGGCTCTTCGCGACTCACCCAACTAACACGATGTGAAAGCCGGGGTAGTCTCGCTGTATAGCAGGCTGTCAGCACGCGCACCGAGAAGCTGTGAAAGCTGCACTACAAACTTATATGCTGTCACTCTCCCATACACGCCCACACAACTGAACTGCAGCATCCAGCCACTGCCACTGCAGGTAGTCCGAGACCCGAAAATCTCGAATACGTCCGAACCGTACACCTAGCTGCATCGAGCCAAAGCCACTATGGGTGCATCACAGTCCACCGGCGGCGGCGACGCGCCTAGTAATGCCGGCGAAGTCAAGACAAGTTACTACGAACTACTGGGTGTGGAGCGCAATGCCACCCAAGACGAGTACGTGACACGACGCACGTAACAAATTCAATACTAACATCCACAAGACTCAAGAAGGCATACCGCAAAAAAGCGCTCGAGCTGCACCCCGATCGAAACTACGGCGATGTCGAACGTACCACTGCCCTCTTCGCCGAAGTCCGATCCGCATACGAAGTTCTCTCAGATGACCAGGAGCGCGCATGGTACGATGCACACGAGAGGGATATACTGCGGGGTACTACTGGCGAGGAGACCGGCGACCATTACCAGGGTGACATGAAGGTTACGACAGCCGACGACATAACGCAGATGATGGGCAAGTTCAGGGGGAATGTGGACTTCTCAGACTCGCCCAACGGCTTCTTTGGCTTCGTACGAGAGACGTTCGAGCAACTTGCGCGCGAAGAGGAGTATGCCGCTGACTACGACGACCTCGACGTACCGGATTACCCTAGCTTTGGTCACAAGGACGATGAGTACGAGGGTGTTGTGCGCGACTTTTATTCCGCATGGAACGGCTTCGCGACGGTGAAAAGTTTTGCATGGCTGGACGAATACAATCCCTCTCTTCAACCTGATCGCCGCTATCGAAGGGCAGCTGAGAAGGAGAACCAAAAGATCCGCGACGAAGGCAGAAGGGCGTTCAACGATGCGGTCAGAACGCTGATTGCGTTCGTACGCAAGCGAGACCCACGATATACTCCGAATACACAGACGGCAGAGGACAAGGCCAAAGCACAGCGGGATGCTAGGAAAGCGCAGGCTGCACGAGCAAGAGCTGCGCAGATCGCCAAGATGGAGCAGGAGGAGCAGGCGGTGCCAACTTGGGCTACCGCACGTCCGGCGGATGAACTTGAAGAGGAAAGCGAAGGTGAAGTCGAGGAGGACGTCTACGAATGCGTTGCGTGTAACAAGACATTCAAGAGCGAGCGGCAATACGATGCCCATGAGAAGAGCAAGAAGCATCAGAAAGCAATCCAGGCTCTCAAGAAAAAGATGCAAAAGGACAACGCCCATCTGGATTTGGACGAAGATGCCCTCAAAAGCGATGAGATTCTACCGGTAGAGGATGAGCTTGCGATGGAACCCGAAGTTTCTGGTGGTGGAGACTCCGATGCATCCGTGAAAAACCTCGCGACAAAGACGAATGAGCTTGACATAGACGACCACACTACAGACGAGGAAGAAGGCCATGTGGACCGAATGGCACCTAGTAATACAATTTCTGCATCGCCCGTCGACTCAGAAACAAGCTCAGACGTTGACGACGAATATGGTTCGCGCTCCGAAATAGAAGCACGACTTGCTGGCGCCAGCACAGAACCCTCCACAGCACCCACCGAAGATCTCGACTTTAAACCTGAAGATCCCACAGAACCAGAAGTCACCGCCCCACCGGAACCCAAGCTCGGCAAGGCTGCGTTGAAGCGCATGAAGAAGGCTGCAAAACAGGCTGAGAGCGAAGAGCCCGATATCAAAAACAAGTGTAATGGCTGCAGCGCTGGTTTCTCGTCCAAGACTCAACTGCATCAGCACTTGAAGAAGCATCCCGAACATGCGGCGCTGAAATCTGTCGCGCAACCGGGTGGTGGGAAGAAGAACAAGAAGCGGTAGTAAAAATGATGGCACGAATTACGATTTGTATGAGAGACATGATGTTCATGTATGGTTTGCTTTGGCATAGCGCAGGTGTTTGCTGGAGGCTAGATGATTTGTTAGACTTGCATTGAGCGGTTGTCGCTCGCATTTTCAAGGCGTCTTTGGATATGCTGTCGCAGAAGTCACGTTCAGAACAGAAGCTGTCGCTGATATACATTCACCACTTGCCATCAGTAAAATATTCCATATCCTCTCATATCTAGGTTCATGTTCCTGGAGGTTTAATTACTACAAACCACCTCAGGATGAGACCCGGGAACCTGCTGGATTTTACTCGAGCATTCTCTTTGTTTGACGCGCAATCATACCCAAACAAACATAGACATACGACCCACAGTAACGGCTACATGTGTTTCAAAGTTCTTGATTTCCACGACCGATTCTCACGGGAATTGCCAACAACCATCCGCACGCTGCCCGTCATGTCGCAGGATCAGGAGCTTGTACGATATCAGCGTCTACTCACACTCAACGATATCGGCGGGAAAGCCAATGAGTTGGGTATCGAGGCTACACAAGAAGTGCTGAAAAATGTGCCGTTGGTGTGGTGGGACGTCAAACAGCACATGGACAACGAGAGTGCCGGCTTACGACAGTATGCTGTTCTTTGGTCTTCAGGAGTGAAATGCGCAAAGAGACAAAAGAACAACAGTTGAGAGTAGCGAGCACTGTGATCTCTTCGCCCGACGACGTGTTGGTACAAACAGTTGTTTTCGTTGCTTGAAAATGCCCCAAATGATGCATATGTTGAGAATACCGTGAGGAGAGTCTGTATGAGCGCGTCCGAGCGCTCGATAAGCTTTGGCAAGCCATGGGTGCGTTCGCGAAGTGGAAGTTCTTCCGTGGAGTTAGTGCATATGCGTTTCCACACCCCACTACGCCCCTGCAAGTGCTATCGCTATACACATTATATCTCGGGTAGTCGCCTGACGGAACTCTCGCATTGCCACTTGTGTAGTCATGTTCGCGTTGCTTTTGATTCAAGGCTACCAGAAGGCGTGCAAGGCAAGACTAGCGTCTCCAACGGTTGAGGAGTTCCTTTTTCTGGCGTGTGGGTTCTCGAACATCAGATAATCATGCCTTAAGATTCTAATGGCATTGCCGTGTGCCGGGTCGAGTATGCGAGCGAATGCGTGAGAGCAGAGAAATGATCAACCACCGGGATTAGACCATTCCATTTCACAGTCAGGCATTCTGTCAATGTCCTGTGCCGCACTCAGCCGTTGTTCCACCAGCCCGTGTCGTATCGGCAAATGAACGATTGTGTTCCTATGTCGGCGAGTATGCAATGTTTCAGGAGCAAGAGTGACGATTGTTGATAGGTGGCAGGGTCTGGGTTTCTCCTTGACATGGCTCCGAACACCAAAAAGGTCACTGATAGTAAGATAGAGGGGCATTCGGGTCTCTATGCGGCGCAGGGTCGAACGGGTTGGGGCGCATTGATCCTCGTCGGATGTTGCGGATCCCACCTTCCTGATTGTGATGCTCGCATTGCGACGTCCCATCACCTCCATGTACAGTTAGCTGAGGGTATAGAGCTGCAGATGCCAGGGGATAAGTCCACCTGGAGTGTTAAGCTCCCGCGCTAAGCAGCGTGGGCCCTCGAACAAGAGTTCTCCCATTGCATGGCGTTGCTTGACGTCAATGCATCGGGGACTGCTCCAAGACGTTTCCTTCGCGCACTTTCAGTTCTATGGTACTGGGTTGGACTCCAATATGGCGGTTCGCGGCCGGCGTGATTGTTGATGCCCGTTAGCGTTCGCGGTCAGAGTCGCTTGCGTGCGCGTGCTCTCGCCAGCTAGCCAAAGACACGACTAGCCGAGGCTGATGCGTCTTAGCGCCAGGGTCTGACGGAAGCTTCTACCCCTGAACGATCCAGGCGAACAACTCCTATCCACTCTTTCCTGACACCTTCAGATCCTTTTGATCGTATTCCAGGCCATGCACTTATCGTGTCCGGCTCTAGCGGCTCTCTGATAGGGCCTTGATCGAACTGTCAGCTCGTACTTGCCCAGTCTGTCATGGTGTGGGGATAGCCCAGGGGTTCGCATGGACACCCTCCGCTACTAATGGTTAGCTGTGCTCAGTCGACGCTTGTCAGAATGGACGCTCGTATCAAATGGGGCACTATCTGAAGGCGGCTTTTCTCTCGAGTCTTGTCCATTTCTTGGGATTCTTGTCTCTCTCCAACTTCGCCTCTCGACCTCACAACTTACCCTCAGTCATTCGTTAATACAGTCGCGCGTTGTTCACTCGTTATGCAATCATGATGCCAAAGGCGTACCGTCTATCTTTTTCGCACCTCGTCTTTTACATTTCGACCTTTGTGATCGCAACCCAGTTATGGTCCATATGGGGGCAATCGAAACACAACTATATTCCTTTTTCACACCATAGGAATCTTCAGCGAGACTGGGACTTCAACGCCGACCTGCATGCCAATGTGCACACACTCAGCCATGACCAATGCGATTCCGCCTTTCCAAAGCTGTATCACAGCTTAGATCAGTCGGTTAACCTAAGGCAAGGCAGAAAGGTGCATATTCAGGATATCGAAATCGATCAGGGAAGATGCATGCTACGGGTTATGGTATACGAGGGCGAGGTACGTCTATACGCGTCTGGTCAATTTCCGGGCTACAACTAACCTGCCACTCCTAGCTGTTTGTCGTCGATGCCGGAAAGCCAGAGGAATGCTACGTCACGAACGGAAACGAGAGAGAACGCATTCTAGGAACCCTAGCACAAATCGACCGCGCCGTCTCCACCACCTCAACATCCGACCCCTCGATCCCAAACGTCGAATTCTCCCTCTCGCTCGATGATCTGCCGCGGCGATCCAGGAAACAGGGAACATTCTTTGGGTACACCCGGAAGGAGGGTCCGGAGTACAAGGACATTTGGATGATGCCAAACTACGCGTACTGGGCGTGGAACTATACCCATGCTCCAAGCTGGAACAGCATCAGGAAAGAAATTGAGCAGAAGGAGACCGAATTGCCATGGGCGAAGAAGGACCCTAGGATCGTATGGCGGGGCAAGGTCAAGATGGCTAAGCTGAGGAAGGAGCTGGTCCGAGTCAGCGAAGGCAAGGAATGGAGCGACATCAAGCCTGTGGTCATCAACAACGCCAGCGACCCGCATACCAAGGACGTTATGAATCTGAGGCAATTCTGCGGGTAAGAGACAAAGCTACGACATGGGTATGAAACCGTACTGACCGTCTTCTAGATACAAGTTCACCGTCCAAACCGAAGGTACCTCGTACTCCGGCCGCCTTAAGTACCTCCAGCTTTGCCGCTCAGCCCTCGTTACACACCCTCTCGAATGGCAAGAGTTCCACACTCACCTAATGAGGCTTGCTGGTCCCGACGTGAACTACATTGAAGCGTCCGAGAACTTTGGAAACCTCGAATCGGCTATGGAGTACTACCGTGCGCATGACAACGAAGCTGAGGAGATTGCAAAGAACAGTTACGAGACCTTCACCAGAAGGTATCTGACACCAGCGGCAGTGACTTGCTACTGGAGACGGCTGTTTTGGTCATGGGCGAGTGTACAGGGATATGAGCCACAGTTGTACGTACCTGACAAGGACGGCAATCTGGTCATGCGAGGTACACCATGGACTGCCTTTGCGGCCAATTGGCCCAAGGATCCTGCAGCTATTCCGTGAGCGGGAATAAGAAGTGTTAGGATAGGCGTTGCATGAGCATTTGGAGTACTTGGTTTTATGCTTACGATACCCGCGTTCAAGCGTTCCAATAGACACGCATTATTATCTACGTTTACAGTAGTCACTTGAGGCGGAGCTTTGTCCTTTTCAGTCGTGTTTTAGATGGCTTCGACCGCCTTTGTCCTGCATCATAGGATTCAAGCGAGTAATATAGGTCCATTAACCCGCACTCACATGCACATTTACCCTTGTACTAAACGTTGACGCTTGACGCCCAGCTGCGACTATAACAAGGATTTGTCTTGACTGCAAATCCTACTTGACGGACTAGACTGAACCTGAATGATCTCTGGTGCACAGCTGATCGGACAGCATGTTTGACCTATACCCTGATCTTTACCACTATATCTTGCAGTTTGGCGCACGCTCGTTTGCGGCTCACGCTAGTGTGCCTAATTATGTATAAACACACGCACGCTGTAAGTTGATAAGATCCTAGAGCAGAGATTTTGATTGAGCGGGTAAGTATATAGAGAGAGGTGAGGTCGTTCTACATGAGGGTAATAGTACAAAGGACCAAAAGACAGTCGACAGCGCTGAGCTTTGCAAAATACATTAAGGAACGTCCGCAAACCACTTGTGCGCCAAAGCCTCAGAAGCTGTGATGCGTCGTTTCGGGTCCATACTCATCATCTTCGTCAAAAGATCCTTCAGATCTTCGTCGAGATCGCTCCACAGGCAGAGTGGACGTCGCGGATAGTCTTCGCTGAAATTCGCCATCACGAAGTTCAGGTAGCCAATCCAGGGGCTATCTTCCAAGTAGGTGATCAACCCTTCCATATCTTCTAGGTCGCTGAAATATGAGACCTGACGTCGAACGACGATGGCCTCGATTGGATTGTCTTCTGTAGCCTTTTTTGGATCTACAGCGAGAACTGCTTCCTTTGTCACGGCGTATATGCACTGCGAAATTGAGTTACCCATTGAAGCACGATGCAAGTGGTAGGCCACTTACAACCAGACCGAAGGAGAACATGTCTGTCGGCTTTTGTATCGCTGCCGCTGCGTGCGCCTCTGGACTGCGCCACATCCAGTTTCCCCACTGCCTGCCACTGATGTAATGGTTATCCGGGAGGCGAACCATATCTTCCATGTCAGCAATCTGCACTTCTTTGACTTCTAGCTCCCCTCCTTGATCGTTCCAATCCAGCAATATATTGTTTGGCTTTATATCGGTGTGCACCATCCCTTTGGCGTGTAGCGCTACGAGCCCACGCAGAGCGTCTCGAAGGACGAGTTTTGTTGTGGAAAGCGGAACGTCTTTCTGAACGAAAGACAGTAAGTGGTCACGTCGGTATGGATGTATGAAAGTGCAATGTTCTGAGTCGGTGTCTTCGGCAACACGTACGTGAGGCGTACCGCGAAGAGTGTCAAACATGGTCTTGCAATGCTTGTAAGTTTTCTCAGGGACTGTCTTCAGTACGTACTTCCGATCCTCAGAGCTGTAAAAGACGTCAGACGAGTATCATGTTGTTTGTTTGGGATAGTGTCAACTAACGTGGCAAGATACACACGTCCATGGTTGCCCGGCCGATCTTGAAGTAGTCGTTCGACAACGTAACGGCGACCCGACTGCCCAATTACTCGCGTCAGGGCAGCGGCTCTTGCGATGGGAGCATTGGACATTCGTGTTGATAGTCAACAGAGTTGAACAGACCCAATGATTTGGGCTCTACCTAGGTAGATGGCGACTTGTAGCAATGGAAGGCGCGTTCAATTGGGTAGCAACGAATGTGAGAGCGGACAAATCGTGATTCGAGACTGAACTGCACTAGTAGCGCTTGTATTGCAAAGATCTCACGTGCGTGTCAGGTCGTTGCCTGAAGATGACGCGCCCAGCGCCCACAGTCGTTACCCCAGACCCCTCATCTCGAAATCTCGCTAAACTCTGGGAGGCACAGTCGGGTTGCAGGAGAGAAGAGGCAGAGCAGCGGAAGACGTGGCAATGGGAGCAGACAGCGTATAGCAATCGCCTGCTGAAGTGCGAACGTAGTGCTAGACACAAACGATCGATGAACGTGTAGTGGCGTCTCTTCTCATCAACTTGATAGAGTGATTTGGCGCGTGCACACGTGCGCACGTGATTGCGCGCCTGACGTGCTGCGCCTCCTCTCCGATCTTTGCGACGGACATGCATCGACTCCACGACTACACGCCATCTCTAATGACGGTGAATAGGTACGCGCATGCTGCCAAACTTCAGGACCGCATGTCCCTCTCTTCACTAGACACTGTCCAGTTGCAAAGACCCGCATCGCGTTTCCCGCTGCTCCGCAACCCCACACTAGCTACTATGCCGCCCAAGGCAACACCGCCCGAATTCCCCGTACAGGCGTTTCCTACGTGTACAGATTTCGAAACCTTTCTCGAGCGCGAACATGCCACGGCTCCCGGCCTCTACGTGAAGCTCGCCAAAAAGAATTCTGGCACACCCTCAATAACGGCAGCGGAAGCCGTCGAAGTAGCGCTATGTTATGGCTGGATAGATGGTCGCGCCAACGCCTGCGATGAGACCTGGTGGACGGTACGCTACACACCACGGAGAGCGAACAGTATGTGGTCTCAGAAGAACGTCGGGACGGTGGCACGTCTTATTGAGACCGGCCGAATGCGTCCTGCTGGCCTGGCTGCCGTTGATGCTGCGAAAGCAGACGGGCGATGGGATCGTGCGTACGCAGGGTCTGCTACGATCGTAGTGCCTGAAGACCTCAAGATTGCGCTTGCTCAGGTACCTGCTGCGGAAGCTCAATGGGAAAGCATGAACAAGGGCGATCGATACACAGCGCTGCTCAAGGTAGAGACAGGTACAAAGGCCGGAAGACCCAAAAGAATAGAGAGCATAGTTCAAGCGATGGCAACAGGGAGACGCTCAAGTAGTAGTACTACTGCAGACAGGACAGCTCGGAAGGTTGCCAAGAGAGCTGAAAAGAACAGCGCGAACGCCGAACCCCACGTGCAAAAAGCAGCGCCTTCATCCCTACGATCAGGACTGTGCCGACGCAGGGACTGAGGTCTCCTCCCAGCTATGCTCATTGTTTACAGCAATCGACGAGTATGCGCCCACAGCATGTCGACGCAAAAGAGACGGTCTTTTTGGCAAAAACATACAACAGCGGGGATTCGCTAGTGGTCACCCACCTAACTACTAATCCGCCGGTACAATGCTTGTATATGGCTGAGCGGACGGGAAGCCTAATTCTCATTGTCCTATGGTCGTATGTGAAGGAATGAGCGACGCGGACCTAATATATCTTTGGTTTATATCGGGTGAAAGCTATGTAAACGCCCAGAGCCTTTCCGCTGGAGGTCCGGCCCTGTCACCTTACAGTCCCTGCTTCTCGCAGATCCGGCGAATCTCATTCCATGTCTGTGACTGCAGCTTCTTCCCTTGGTACCCAATGACCAGCTCACCTGGACTGCTGGGGTTCAGTGTTTCCTATGGTATGCAACACTTGTTCAGAGGACTTACTCATCCAAAATGTCATCAGATCAGAATTGGTTGTGACCGATCTTTCCCAGAAGCGTGGCACTGACCAACTCGCGCGCTCCTTGTTCAGCTGTGCGTCCCACAAACATTTGCATCAATTTTGTTGGCATCGCGAGATACCATGGGAAATCTCTCCCCAGATCTGTGGTGCAATAGCCCGGGCATGCAACATTGATGAAGACGTCGATATTTCCTTGGGCGTCCTTGGAGAAGTCGTCGACGAGGCCTTGTCGTATGTACTGCGTGACCAGCTTGATCAATTCATACGTCTTCGCGGCGTTGAAAGCAGTGGGGTCATTCAGCTTGTCGATCAATGTCTGACCACTCTTGACTTCAGCGTCTGCAGGCGTGACATACTTGCTAGCGAAGCTGCCAGTTATGGTGAGCTGGCCTGGAGTACCCTTGGACGCGTTACTTTTGAGGCTGGGAAGCAGTAGCATGGCGAGATACGCCGTCGATAGGATATTGACTTGTAGGGCTGCCTCGTAGCCTGTCTTCTCGTTCTCGACATAACTCGGAGGTGCGACCCCCGCGTTCAAGACGACGATATTAATCTCGTCGTATCTGCTGGTGACATCGTTGGCGAAGGTTTTGACAGATGTCCAGTTACTCATGTCGAGCTCGAGGATATCAATGACTTCGGCTTTACAGCCCGTCTCTGCGATGATAGAGCGCTTGGCTTCTTCCCCCTTTGAGAGATTGCGTACTGCGAGGATGACTTTGGAGGCACCGTTGGCAGCGAACTTGGTGGCGGCAGGCAAGCCGATCCCAGTATTTGATCCAGTGATGATCACTGTCTTTCCCACAAAGGACGATTTTGGGTCTTTAGGCGGGTTTTGCTTAGCCCATCGCATCGCTGCTATCTGCCCTTTCACAGAAGCAGGTGGGCCGGGACCGATAAGTGATTGGACATTGACATCGGTCGCCATGTTAGGTTTTATTTACAGATGAGATAGAAAGAAGGAAATGTAGATTTGGAGGAAAGAGGTAAGAAGATCACAAAGGCCCTTAGTCGACTTAGGGGCAGATTTCATTTTGTACAACACGCAGCAGTCACAACTATGGGGTTCAGGGGCGTCGCGACTCATCCGCTTCCCGTCCTGCGGAACTCCGCAGTACTGAGGCGGACGAACTTCACAGATGTATCGCCAAATCATTAACTGATGCTTTCGGTCTTGTCTTACTTTTGTATCAGCTTTTGCATAATGTAAAGACGTTTGCAAAAAGCCGATAATTTAGATGCGAATATGTACTGAGTTCAAGATCACTTGGTATCGCTCTTTGAGTCTCGTGTTGCAGGTGCAGGATTTTGTATATCACTGAATACCTAAACAACTTAGGCTGCCGTTGACTGCGGAATAGCGCTTTGGTGCTTCTGTTGACTGAGACCTAACAATTGTAGTGTAAACTACCTACGAGGAGTATTGGCCTGACTATAATTACCCCACGGTTGGCTTCCCACCTCCTGATGCAGGGACGTATCTCCGCAGCTGCACTAGGTTGTTGACCCCTTGCATCCTTTTGAGCACGTATCGCACAGACGATGAGCAGGTTGATTATTTGGACTGGTGGTTTTCGGGGCGTGTTCTCTTAGGTCTTCGCTATCTCTTGAGCGTTGCGGATTATACTTATCCTGATATCTCGTGGCCTGAAGTTAGCCGCACACTATTTCCATCTCTTCCAGTATGGGTAATCTTAGAGAATTGCGACAGTTCGACTGTGCCATCTATTGGTACTTGCGCCAAATGAGTTCAACAACAGCCCGAGAGTGCCCTAGATCAAGCTCGTATCTACAAGAATAGCTGGGATAAATTGGCGATCGGGGGACAATACTATCGCATATTGCAGCGATGCCGTTCGAGTGTCTGCATGCTCGAGTCTTCCTCTCCCAGATGCTGATTCCCAATCAACTTTGGTCAAAATCTATGATAGACGACAGGACAGCACTTCTTGGGTGAAGATTTAGCACTCGTGTAGAAATTGGATATGACACACTAAACTCCAGAATAAATAGGTGCGATTGCGTTCAAACGTGGTCGATATCATGGGTTTGCTTGTTGGGAGACTGAGGTGACAGTAATCGGTCAATCTTGTAGTGCCGGACATAGTGAACTTGGGCAATTATCTCCGGCTGCCCAAGCGCCGCCACAAGTCGTCACTACCATTCCATCACAACCGCATCACAACGACCCAAACAATGACACTAGCCCGCACTTACTTGTCGCTCTTGGCTCGTCGTTACAAAACCACTGTCCATAGCTGTGTCAAGGGAAACACCCGCTCAGGGCGTCAATCTGCGCGCCGTCGGGCGACGCGACGGTCAACTACGCAACCTTGCTGGGGAAGGCAGAGTTCGTGGATCGGTGCCGCACCGCCTCTCACGGTCATTGCCTGCATCGATGCTACTGGGTATCGCCTCCAACAACCATCGCTATCGCGGTGTCACATGCTAAAATCACATGGAAGGCCGAACAGCTTGTACCACAGCTGATCAGAAGAGCTTGATCGGAACCAGGTACCACCTAATGTCTAGCATCGCAACTCTAGGTCCGACTTCGGCTCTTCCGACAATGTGTCAACGACGATCAGTATCGAAACTCGGCGCACGTATCACGAACGGAACAGTGCAATACCAATCCAAAGGATAAATTGTTCCAAAAACGACGAAGCCAAAACACTACAGGCTAAATGTAGATGTAGCAGAATGGTCCGCCCATGGTGCTCGACGCATCTTCTATGGTGATGGGCCCAGGATATGCTGCCCCCATGCTCAGGGTGTCGTTGAGTGTTGCATTGGGCGAGGTCGGGGTTCCGATGAAGGTAGGTCCATATAAGGCAGTTGTACGCTCACTCGGCTTCAGGTTCTGCCAAGTCCAGTAAAGCCTGTCAATTGACGAGTGGTGGAAGAAGAAGTAGGGATCTCCAGGAGATGCCGTGAAATCACCCGCCGGATCGCCGCCAATGATAAAGTGACCGGCCGTGTGCACGCCCATGAAACCGTTCGCGAAGCTGTTCCCCATTGGCCCACCTTGCAAAACTTCCCAAAACGTTTGGTAGTCGTCACTCTGGAGCAGAGAAACCACGTCGTCGTCCTTCAGCCATCCCTCTCCGGTGAAGCCGTTGATATCGCGCATAAGACAACGGGGGTTGTATCCTAGGCCAGACGGATCGGGATTCGGTCGGACACATTTGGATGCAGGAACCAACGGTCCGAGATTGACAGTGAAGTTCGTGAACGGTCCTGAGGTCACGCAGCCACCACCTTGGCCATGCGGAATCTTGATGACTGGTTGATCGTTCGACGGGATTCCAGTCCATGTCTGATTGCTGCATCCTTTTGCGCCCTGTCCCGAAATCGACGTTGCAGAGCCGTCGAGCAGAGGCGACTTTGTAGGATCTTTGTGCCATCTGGAGTAGCTGTCTAGATATCGGTGTACGAAATCAGCGTATGCATCACATGCAGTTCTTACAGAGACACCTACAGTAAGGTTGCGTGCCCTTGTAGCCGCATTCATTCCGCAAAGTCTGCTCATACGCCCAGGTAAAGTATCGGTGCCATGTGAGGAAGTTACCCGTAACGCTAGACATTGGTGGACAAAATCAGTACGTATCTCACATTCATGTTCCAAAGGGAGACCTACTGGATGTTGAAGGTCTGCTGCATGTGGGTGGCCACGAAATCGTCATAGCGATTTCTACAACCGGGGCACATCTCCTTTGGTGTCTTTGACGGCAGCTCAGCTAGACACTGAACCGCCCCGATGTATGCCTTCTTCTCAGCCTTGGAGAAGGTAGACCTTCAAGAGGATTAGCATGGTTATCGAGAAGCATTACGTTCCGGAGACTTACCATTCCTGCCGCACTTGGACGTTGCTGGGGTTGCACTTTTCGTACTGTGCGGGCTTTTGAGTGGCTTGATAGAGCTGCTGGTTGATTGCAGCGCCACCAGCCATGAGGTCCTGCTTGATACTACCCAAGCCAGCGAGGATGTCGTCAACATGGTCGAAGGGTCTCTTTTTGAACTGCGCTCGGTCGTGGGGAAGCGCATTCCCCACGGCCAAAGGCAGAAGTAGGGCGACTTGAAGAACACCCCGCATGGTGTGTGGCTTGGGAAGGAGAGGCTATGTCAAGCTCAATCTGTGGGAGCAAGCGATGTTGAAGTATGACAAGACTGGAGGAGTTGACGCCGATCTTCTGAAATGAGGCTCAACTACGGTAAAAGACGTATGAAGGACAACGGGCCTACTAGCTATGCCAAGTGCACGTCTTGGACCACTTCTTATAGGTATTCACACGACATGCAAGGACCCGTAAAAATCTCGAAGGCGAGGAGCTCGGGCACCGAGGTCCTGCATGTCAAGGATACATGTGAGTGTGCGAGGTGGCCTACTACTTTGCGTAGTAGATATTCGCATTCCAGAAGAATCCGAACAGGCGGGCATGTCCAACTGGGGAAGGTCTCTCATACTCTTCAAACTCCGTGTATAGACGGCGTCACAGCCACTGCCAACTACCTGGTACTAGGAGCGGCTGATTTGATCGGCAACAGATCCGATCGGCACGCACTATGGATGTTGTGTGTCTCGCTACTATTCGCGCATTTCCGTAGTACAGAAGGCCTGACGCCAAGGTCCGTCACATACGTCAAGTGCTCTCATGCGCTGCCAATTAAAGTTCCGCGGGCCTTCACCTAGCCTCCATACCTTCTTCAACATCTTAAAACATTGAATAGTCGCGGCGTTATGTCTCCGAATACTTCGTACGACAGACCGAGAGCCGTGGAAATATCGCGTCTTCCCAGCCTGTTGTGCGCTAGGTGGCTAAAACTAGCAGGGGCGGCGCGCGCCCATCACAAACTCAGCTGTGGCGCCTCGGAAGCATGTAAAATGCACAGGCAAGATTACAACGGCTGTATTACGCGATGAGCAGAGTCGTGCATAGCTTCCGCGTGTTGAGGGAAATACAAGATGATCGACACACAACAGCGCATGGGCAGGCTGTCCCGAGGTGGTTTCGCGACTGGCACGAGACGATTCGATCGCAATTCAAAAAATGGAACAACCATGAATTGAGGCGTTCAAGACCAGAGTGAGAACTTGCCGGCTGTTGTGGTCGAAATTGGCTTTTACGCGAATTCCACCATCCAAAGATCGGATTTAGGCGTCCCAAACTTCGCACGTTACCCTCGCGTGGCTAAACCTCCATCCTCAATTGTTCTCGCCCCCAGACGCCACCAATATCTGGTATCTAGAATCTGACAGATGCGCGTGCAAGATGACTTCTGTGCGGAACTAACTACTGCTTGCCTAGAGGATGAGACTGAAACCATTCAACCTAGACTTGAACCGAGGCTTTTTGCCTGAGTTGGAAGATACTCTGGACAGCATGCTCATTTATCTAGGACAAAGACAATAATTAGTTCAAAGAGTGTGGTACTGTATCTAGCAGCAGCAACTGTCTGACTTCATCGTTCGTCCTCAAGATTCCCTACAACTCTTATTATCCACGATCGAGACAAACGTTACATTCATTGCAGCCTATCTATGCCTGCGGAAATCTGTAGCCGCTAGCTTTTTCGAAACTGCCAGCTCTCTGATATGAAGCTACTGGTAAGATTCACGAAACCTGACTACAGGGCTATTATGCTCTCAAGTCTCGCATTATATCTGGCACGCGGGGCGCAGTATGACAGACTCATATACAGTGAGAGATCGTAATGCGACCAAGAATAGCACGCGCATGGATAGAGGGCCCGGGAGGGAACATCGTGAAGGTGTTTTCGCATAGAGGGCGCACATGAGAAGGGTAGATTGTACAGCTGCGAATAAGGACAGCATCTTACCTGCACCTCACACAAGAAAAGACTAAATAGGTCTAGAGCCTACGTCGACGTTACGATACCTACAATGCATGTTTCTATGTTGATGTAGGCTGTAGACCTGTTCAGTGTCTTCTCAGGTTGGGGTGCCTGCGTATAGATGCATTGTGAAGATCACGCACATTAAAGTTTTCTGATTCAGATCTTACATGGTAGAATTTGTTTTTCCATCAGCTCCCGGCCTGTTATTATAGACAAAGCATCAAGCATACAGTCTAACTGTTTAACAAGTGTCCAAAGCCTTAACCGCTCTTTTGGACAACATTAGCCCGGATCAGGACTATACCGCAGTGTGAATCAAATGCGCACTTTATTTCCTGAAGGATGCAGCTTCTTGGGGTTAGACCCAGGTTACATATGAGCTCTACATGATGTATATATACAGTTGATAACTTTGACATTTCCCGGATCAAGGACGGTATCACGAGCTTGTCGCAGTGGTTTCTTAAACTGACAGCGAGTTCAAGCCTAAGTTGCCTGCTCTTGTGGACGAGGTCTTCGCACTGCCTGACGGGGTATCGTTCAAATAAAGAGATGGAGACTTGCTGAACATTCGTAAGTACCCCGGAGTACTCACGAAAAGTCATAACAAGGCGTGAAGATGCGCCACTTGATCATTGAGAAGAATAACAGTAATGTCGCCTCTTTCCAACTATTGTGCTAGCTGAAGTGTGAGCAACACCACGAGATATCCGGTGTGCCCCTCTCTTAACACAGTCCAGGTTGCCCCTCCACGACCACCCCGCTGTGCCCCTCGCGCCTTTCGCCCCTCATTGTTTTGCCCCTCTGATAGTGCCACAATCTACGCTTTGTTGGAATTGCCGTTTCTGGTAGCATCAATCCGCACTGAAGTGTCTTGGGTCCACGGGTATGTCGCGAACTCTCAAAAGACAACGCGTGGGCATCGCGCGGCAGCAATGTACGTAAACGCAATGCGAAACAGCAAACACAGATTTTGTATGCGAATAAGATGTTGATTTGTGTAAGTAGCTCTGAGATGCGCTGCAAATTAAAATGCTAAGAGCAGACGTGTTTAATGTGGATGTGTAAGCGACCTTGAAATTCAGGAATGCGATGCAGCAGACATGCAAAGAATATAACATCATTATCCTATGTAGTGTATTAATAAGAAAGAATGCGTCCTTAACTCAGAGTAGGGCCTGGTCTTGGTTTGGGCTGGTTATTGTTGCTGTACCTTGATGCGAAGATGTATAAAAAAAAACAGTGTCACTTCTGCACATACACACAACACAACCTTCCCTATAACTAGACCTCAGCAAAAAGAATCTGCTCCCTACCAGATTCGCTGAAAACCGGAAAGTTAGTACTCTGATTCGAACCCCGGACATCGCAGTGAATACTTACAACTGGTGGCCTTCGGATTTCTATTGCTAAGAATAGTCATACTCTATGATATGAGACCGACGTGATAACCGACTACACTTGTGGGGTATTAGCGTTGATTGCTAAGAACGGTGCTGAGTTGCGACTTACCCAAGGAAGCTTATTAAGCTGATAACTTATTTGATGGCAATTTTCAAAATCGAACAAAATACATTGACGTTACTCACGGAATAGCCAGTGTTCAAAGGTGGGTAAAGGTCGATGACTTCGTTGGTGGGGCTAGAGAGAACATTTGTTGGCATCAGAGGTCTGCAGACTAGTGTGAGTGGGTAGAATCCAATGCGGGGTTGGCGAACCGTGGTAAGCCATAATCATCTATACCTTGGAGAACATTAGAATTATGCCGTATCGCGTCAAATCTACATATCGGTACAGGATACTCTATCTTCCGTATTATGAGTAGCACAACACACCGTGACCGTGACGCCTCGTCGTGACGTAGGAACCGAGCAATACCAAAACGCCGTTAGCAAGTCGACCGCCCACACCATATTACTTCATTCGATCAAAGACTATGGCCCAAGTCGTTGCCCTCCATCCGGAGTTCTATTACTCAGCGGCACGCTCGTTGTTGGCAGTACACCGTATCGGCCGTACGTCTTTTGGTCGACACTGACGTAGTGCGGTAATCTTCCAAGCAAGTTCAGCTTGGTCTCAACCCATCTCAGTATCTTCTCGTGCGGTACGAGGAACTTGATGTATCCGGAAGCCCAGAGGTAGCCGAGACCTGCGCCGCAAAGATGGCCGACTAGACTGACGTAGGGGACGAGGATGCTGGTCAGGACAATGAGGATCAGGGGCGTCGTCCAGGTGGGGATTTTGTATGGTCCGACGCTGCGAAGAGTTAGTTGTTGGATTGAGAAGAGGGGTTGCGTGGTGGTACCTGAAGTACGGGTTCGCCTTGTGCGTCTTCATTACTTCTGCAGACAGAAGGAGGAACACCCATACACTGTTGCTATTAGCACGACCTCATACGGCCCTGGAAACCCATCTGGCATACCTCGCGCCCATGACTGAGGTGTTACTCCTCAGTACATACTTTTCCAATAATGTGTACACGCCCCCGGGTATCGTTCCAAAAGCTGCCGTCTGGTCAGCTCATTATCTATACATATCACCCAGTTGATATCTTACGCCCAGTGAAAAGCGCCAATGTAACGAGTGTTCCGTATTCGGACTCGAATCGCTCGATGAGTGGCGTCACGGCGACGAGGTTGAAGATCATGTGGATAAAGTTCCAATGTAGGACGGGAAACAGATTGAGTCGGTGCACTACGAGTGTATTGTATTAGCATTATGTTCATATTGGATCAGACGAAAGTCAAGTGCAGCATGTCCCCTGCTACGTTCTCCTCCGTCTTCAATGCCAGCTCCGTGGGTTCCGCGCCCCATGATGCGCCCACGCCGCGATGCAAGACCAGAACACAAGCACTGTGGCCGACCACGTTCCCCTAGTAGTAACAAAACAAACATACTCTGCGTCAAATCCATCTTGGCCGGCTCCAGGGCGCCAAAGTCCCTAATCCACGGGAAGGGAATTGTTGCAACCCATAGTCCTACAATGGCGGCGACTAGCACTTTGGTGCAGAACGGCAGGCGCAGGATATACGACCGTATACGGGCAGGGCTGATCTGGGGAATCGAGGTCATAGGCATGGTCGGAGCGAGCACGCCGGGTGTTGGCAGAGTTGTTATGCAGGCGCGTGTGTTGCTAAGAGAACAGACACGAAGATTACTATGGGACTAGGGTCCAGAGCCGCGCTAGTGACGATCCTCCCGCTGGAGTCGACTTAGCACCTTCCCAGACGGATATGTGGGATGCTGGGCAGAGGGCAGGTCACGACCCGGTTTTCGCTTTCTGTCCTCTTACATGACGTGCCATTGACGTTCCAACATGGCTCTCTTGTGTGAGTTCTGCTCTGGCGATATGCGACGGACGAACAGCTGACATGGGAAGCCTCGATACTGGCGCTCCGGCAAGACAAACGCCTGCTCAAGCTACCGCCTTACCTCTCCGCGCTCTGCATCATCATTGGAATAGGGTGGCTGCTGGTTCTTCCGCTAAACGACTACTCGCGCAGGACATATGTCTCTGAGAACGCGCTCTTGCCTGGACAGGTACACACCTACTTCACCGGAAGCGAGCACAACGTGTTCCGCGCCTATCGCCATGAGGTCCATGGATTGATAGAAAAGCCTGTCGCCGAGTGCGTATATACTACATAATTTACGAAGAGAGACTAACCAGATAACAGGCGCTCACAGCGACTCGAAGCCATCTTCCGCGAACAGAACCTCAAAGTCGCGACCCAGCACTACAACTACACCGTCTCGAACCAAACAATCGCAAACGAAAATGTCTACGCTATCCTCCAGGGACCTCGCGCGGATGCCACCGAAGCAATTGTGCTAATTGGAGCTTGGAAGAACATGGCAGACGAGGTCAACAACTCTGGTGTCGCATTGGTTCTCACACTGGCGCGCTACTTCAAGCGCTGGAGTCTATGGAGCAAGGACATCATCTTGCTCATTCCCGGCGACAGCACAATCGGATCCCAAGCTTGGGTCGATGCGTACCACGAGGCCCACGATACACGTTACGTCGAGAGCTTGAAGATCAAGAGCGGGGCACTACAAGGAGCGGTCGCAGTCGACTATCCTGCTGGTCCATGGGGTCACCGATACGATAAACTGCATGTGGTGTATGATGGCATAAACGGTCAACTTCCCAACCTGGATCTTTTCAACACCGCGGTCCAGATCGCCTCCAGCCAAATGGGCATCGGCTGTGTGATTCAACGGATGTGGGACCACAAGGACTCATACAAGGAGCGTCTTCAGACTATGCTCCGAGGCATGCTCTCGCAAGGCATTGGTCATGCAACCGGACCCCATTCATCCTTCATTCCATACCACGTCGACGCGATTACACTGGTGACAGTCGGAAATGGCTGGCACGACGAGATGTCACTGGGCAAGACGATTGAGTCGCTTTTCCGAAGCTTGAACAACCTCCTTGAACATCTGCACCAGAGTTTCTTCTTCTACCTTTTGTTGCAAGACAAGCGTTTCGTCAGCATCGGCACATACCTTCCCTCTGCCATGCTAATTGCGTTCAACTTCAGCATCGCAGCCATGGCATTGTGGGTAAAGAGCGGACGTACTACGAAGCCCATTGGTAACCCCGCAGCCACGAACCCCAAGAAGGCTCCCGTCGAGAAGCCATCTCCCGCAGACACCAAGGCAAAGGATCCAGAAGTCAAGGAGAAATCTGAAGGTGAAAAGAAGCCTGAACCCGAACAACCAGCAACAGAACTCGTCGAAAAAGACGGCTCCCTGGCCATTGTCCCCGTAGCCAGCACAACGATAACAGAACGCCACCTCCTCTTCCCCCTCATACTCGTCCTCGCCGCCCACGCCTCCGGTCTGATTCCCCTCTACCTCTTCAGTAACTGGGACGCCGACCACCTTCCCAACCTCTTCCTCACAGCCTGCAATGTTACCACGCTCGCCCCGCTCATCATAACTTTCCTCTTTTGGTGGTCTGCTCCTGATGTCCTCACCCCGCAGGCTCTCTGCTTATTCCAATGTTTCTCGTTGCTGCTACTAGGCATGTTCCTTGCGGCGCTGGCGACGCTGAACTTTAGTTTGAGTATTTTGGTCGGTGTGCTGTGTGTACCGTTGAGTTATGTACGCAGGAGTGGTAACAACAGCATCACAGGGCTGCAGATGTTGATTTTGGCCATGACGAACCCCCTCCTTGTTGTGCAAACTGCAACCAAGCTGCTGGGAGTGGATCTTATGGACGTGCTCATGCAGAGTGCCATTGGATGGCACATTTGGGGCATGTGGACGCAGGTGGTCGTTTGGTTAGTCTGGTTCCCTGCGTGGTTGGTGGGAGCTTTGGTGGTTTCCACTGGATTCTGGCAATAGTGGTCAGAGATGGGTTGTAGATCGTCATGTATAAGCAAGAGAGTTGTACGTGGTGTCATGAGTCTTTTCGTTCGTTGACCATCTATGGCCACTATCTATGATTACATCGTATGCACGCGTGTTGCATCAACTGATAAATGTCACCCGTCAAGCATTGACATGGCTTCCTCTGGAAGGCGAGTCCTCGTCGTCTAGTCGAACGTGCACCTTGTTCAAGCGGCCCAAACATCCTTGCCGACACCCTCGATCCAGTTGCCCAATTGGTTGACACTGGCGTCCCACTCTTTCAACCTCGACCTCATGCCCTCAATCTGCTTCATGTCTAGAACCTTGGGCTGTACCCAGTTGATGCGTGCAATCTCCGCAACCTGGTCAATTTGTCCCTTCAGCAGTCCCAAGCTCAGCGCCTTCATGATCAGGTGCTCGATCTCGTTCGGTTGTACCTTGGTCTCTTGGGAGATTTCGGAGAAGGTCATGGCGCGGTCGTGGGGTGGGCGACGGAACACGGTCTCTGTGAGGGCAGATAGCGAGATCTTCTGGTAGAGGAAGGTCTGGTGCTCTTTGAGGAGCGGAACCTTGGTGATGTTGTTGGAAAGGACGTCGTATGCCATCAAATCGCCGCGGTTGAAGGCGAAGAGGAGATCGCGGAGCCACGCATGTGGGGTGTTGACGAGCGAGTCGAGGATAGGGTGCAGCAGCAACTCTCCGAAGTTGTAGATGGAATCTGAAACGAGGGCGGCAATACTGAGGTCGTAGGCGCGAGACTGGCGTTCGCGCAGCTCCAGGTCGTTAAGGTCGACGCAGGCGAGGAACAGCAGGGCGTTCTTGTAGTATGCGGCGAACTCGTGCTTGGACTTGTAGTACTCTGCGCTTGCGCGGTAGAATGAGGCATGCACGACGGTCTCGACCGAATCGAACGTGTCCAGTATCTGCTCGCACTCGTCGAGCTTCTTCTTGGCACCCTCCTCGTCTTTTAATTGTAGCTGTATGCTGGCGGCGGCGACTGTGGCGTATACGTAGGCGTCTTGTGAGGCGGGCTTGTTGACGCTCTTTGCGAGGTCATTGACAAAGGTGAGGCGTTCCTTGTCGTCTGTGAGAGTCAGCTGCTATGTATTTTCACCCCGCATGGCGCATCCTACCCTTGTACTGTGAGGCTGTGTTGAGTCCCAAGGTGACGAGCTTCAGCTGGTTGATCTTGTTTGCGAAGCTCTTGATGAAGGTCTCGAAGAAGGGTATCCGCTGCTTGGCGCTCTCTGGGTGGTCGAAGAACTCGATGAGCTTGTCGGTAAGCTCGTGCCATAGCTTTCGCTCCCAAAAGTCCTCAAAGGCGATGAAGTATTCCTGGAGTTCCTCGGGTGCCTCGTCCCGCGCATCGCCTAGAAGGTTCGGGATCGTGTCCGTGTCCATGGCCATGATTGCCGATTGTGGATGTTCGATGGTAGGCGAGGGAGCGGGTATCGGATGTAGAGTTGGTGGAGGTGATCACGGAGCTGGGCTGTTGTTGGCGAGTGCGGGACGTGTTGCTCTGATGGCGTTGCGGCGGAAGCTACGATTAGCGCATAGCGCCAAGACCAGCAACCACGGACGTTGATGCGTCCCAGCGGCATCTCCAGCAGCTTTCTTCGACATATCCGCAGCCATTGAACGCCGCCAACATGCTGCCACTCCGCTGCGCTCGGTCGCCAGTGGCGCTGTCGGCGCAAATGCCCTTGAAGCGTGTCGCCAACTTCTCTACGTCCGTCCGCCGACAACAACTCAACTCGGACGTCAGGATAACTAGGTTCGCCAGACTCGTCCCCGCGCCGCCAAATACACGCTGACCATAGCACAGGACTGGAAAGCCCATCTTGACTGTCTCCGGCGGACGCTCCTCGCTCGGAGGTATGCTGCGACCCGCGCCGGCGTGCTATACCAACGCTCACACATCACAGGATACACCGCGACCGTCTTCGGAGCCACTGGATTCTTGGGGCGATACATTGTGAACCGACTGGGTGCGTGGATGCGATTGGGCAGCGGAGGGACATTGCGCTAACGACGACGACAGCTCGATCAGGATGCACAGTGGTAGTCCCCTTCCGGGAGGACATGGCAAAGCGTCACCTCAAGGTCGCCGGAGATTTGGGCAGGGTTGTCTTCATCGAGATGGACCTCCGAAACACTGCATCGATTGAAGAGAGCGTACGACACTCTGACATTGTCTACAATCTCATTGGTCGCGACTACCCCACCAAGAACTTCGACCTGGAGGACGTACATGTCCATGGAACAGAGCGCATTGTGGATGCCGTCGCCAAGTACGACATTGACCGCTTTGTTCAGGTCTCCTCCCACAGCGCACGCCTAGACTCACCCTCCGAGTTCTACCGCACCAAGGCCCAGGGAGAGCAAGTAGCACGCTCCATCTACCCCGAGACCACCATTGTTCGACCTGCGCCCATGTTCGGTTTCGAGGACCGTCTTCTCCACCGCCTAGCCTACCCGTCAAACATTGTCACCTCTAACAACCTAGAGGAGCGCATCCGCCCCGTCCATGTCATCGATGTTGGCATGGCTCTCGAGCGCATGCTCCACGACGACACCACCGCCGCCCAGACGTACGAACTGTACGGCCCCACTGAGTACTCCATGGCCGAGATCAACGAACTCGTCGAGAAGGAAGCCATGAAGCCGCGCCGCCATGTCAACATTCCCAAGCGCCTCATGAAGCCTATTGCACACTACGCCAACAAGCTTCTCTGGTGGCCTATCC
Organism: Alternaria viburni; assembly: GCF_023758015.1. Taxonomy (NCBI): domain Eukaryota; kingdom Fungi; phylum Ascomycota; class Dothideomycetes; order Pleosporales; family Pleosporaceae; genus Alternaria; species Alternaria viburni. Next base: position 739,681 of record NW_026055777.1, read on the forward strand.
ACTCGGCCGATGAGGTTGAGCGCGAATTCATTGACCAGATTATTGACAAGGATGCGAAGACATTCAAGGACCTGGACATTGACCCCGTTGAGCTGAAGAGCTTGACCTTTGAGTACCTCAAGGGTTACCGAAGCTCAAATTACTATGATCTACCCCCCATGAGCGAGAAGGAGAAGAGGGAAGAGAAGAAGTACCTGCACGTCCTTGACGACCAATAGACGGGCACAAGCATAGTTTAAGGGTTATGGAAAATCTTGTAAATATCTGTGCCCCTATGCTGGGCGGACATGGTCGTTAGAATCAACATGTTTTCGTTTGTGCCTGTTACTTCAATCCTGTGGAAAGAAGATCGTATTTTCAGAGTGGGGTATCAAATGCAGGTGCGCTAAATGCTATCATAAGAACTCTCGTTCATGCAGTCCGCGGTTCATCCTTCTTTTCCGCCAATCTCTCCAGGTACCGCCTCAGCAAAGCTTCGGTACTCTCCGGATCATCCCTATCCCTGCGCTCGTCCCAATGCCGGTAGAATTCGAGCACAACCTCGACAGCGATAAGTGCGATGATAGCCCACTCAAGCCTCAATCCATGTTTTTCACTCAACTGCTCTCTCAGCACACTAGCAATCTCTTGTGCAAATCCAATCTTCTCGTTGAGCACTTTGATACGTACTCCGACATCCAAAGCCCGCCCAACTTGATCGTAGTACTCGCCGAGCCCTAACTCGTGCCGCGAGTCCCAGAAGATGTCGGGCATGCTGTCGGTGAGCTCCGAGTAGAGGTTCAGCTGAGCGCGAAGAGAGAGCAGCTCGCCTGTCTTACGCAATATGAAGGATCGCGTGAATGGAGCGCTGCGCCGAGGGGAGAAGGTTTTGGAGGAGGCTAGCATATTGGGGATCTCGCGCGTCGAATGCTGGTAAGCGGATAAGAGGGTTTCCAGGACGGCCAGCTTGGTGCTACGGGCAAGACCAGATGAGAAAGCAATCTTTGCTAGAACAGTGTCTACTTCGTGCCGTTGGTCGGTCGTGTTGAGAGGCTCGTCCAGAGGAGACGATGGCGGGCTATCGGATACTGGCTCTGCTTTTGTGCCAAGGACGATGGTGTCGCCGACTACTTCACTGGTCTCTTTACTTGGATCTTCGAGATAGTCCAAGTCTTCTGTTTCGAGCAAGTCCAGATGTGAGCCTTCAGCAGCCGCTGGTAGCACTTGGTTAACCAGCTTCAACGCTTCTCTCTCTCGGACATTCCATGTCACCACGGTGCCAGACGGAAAGATGAAGATGTCGCCCTGTTGAAAGTCCTTGACCTCTGACGGCCGATCGGAAGTCTGGACGTGTATAACTTGTGGGTATAGGCCAGTCTGGAAGGGATCGAGCTCGTAACCCTGGGCTTTGACAAGTCGAGCGGCGGTGGCAATATCGTACGTCTCGGCAGCGCAGTATGCGGTTACCGTCTTGGTTTCGGCGTCTGGATCTATGAAGCGGGTTCTTCCTCTTGACTTGACAAACGCCCGGGATCTCTGCGCCTCGACTGCGATGCTGCGCAAAGACGTCTTGCCAGCATTTTTCCGCGCGCCCTTGCGATCTGGCTTTTGCTGCGTCTCATTTGCGACCTCTTCCTTCAGGGCCGCCTCGTCCTGCTTCTGAGTGAAGTCTATCTTTTTCTCACGTCTGCTTGTCGTCGAGAATAGTGGGTTTGCGGGGGTGCGCAACAACGACCGGGCGTGGGGAAGATTCAGCGGGCGGCGCGCAGCAAGACACCGTGTCAAGCCATTGAATGCGTGTTTTTGAATAGCTGTCATCACCGGCGCAAGTGTGGCTCGGACATAGTTCGCAGCAACGGGCGGCGAGGCAGGGCGATGGATCTTGAGGTGGTGGAGCAGTGCGGAGGAAAGCTAGACCCTTGCAAGTCCGCGGGAATGGCTTGGCCAGCATCATAGGCCTAGATCGACGCGGGCATCGACTGCAACAACACCTCCATCTCCACGCGCCGGAGCTTCCCCAGGTCTCTACCACGCCCGCCGCAGCTCATGCCGCCAGCATGGCTGCGGAAAACACCCCCGACGAACCGCGTACGCCTGCGCGCGACCCTCAACCCGTCGACAAGGTAGCCAGCGAAGCGAAAGCCAGCGCCGAGCACGACTCCGACGATGAGGACGACGAGGTCGAGGAAGAGCCCAAGCTCAAGTACAGCCGCCTGACAAGGGACTTGGGGCCCGTCTACCGCAATGGCGACGCGACAGCTACCTTCATGGTCGCGGGGGACAAGATGGTACGGTCATAGCTCCATGCTTCACGCCCACGACAGGTGCACGCTGCCGAGTGAATGCTAAGATTCTATGTAGATAGTAGGAACCCACAATGGCAACATACATGCGCTGAGCATACCCTCGTTCCAAGTCCTGCGAACCTACAACGCGCATCCTGCTGCTTCCGTCACCGCACTCTCCGTATCGCCTCTACTAGCTTCCCAGCCCTTCGTACCTACAGCTTCAGACCTCCGCTCAGCAGACCAGACCAATGCATCGACCAGACGAACCGATTCTCCAGCAGGCAATGCATCCTCCCCTCGGACGCCGCGTCAGGCCCAAGTGCCATCGACACCTTCCAATCAGATTTACATAGCTTCGTCATCTATCGATGGGCACGTATGTGTGTCTTCACTCATCGACCCCAAGGATGTCACGCTACGCAACTTTGGTCGCCCTGTACAGGCGGTGGCGCTGTCGCCTGACTACAAGAACGACCGCTCATACCTATCGGGAGGCTTGGCTGGCGAGCTTATCCACACAGTCGGAGGTCCAACGGGTGTGCGTTCCAATGCCAACACCAGCTCAGCATCGCAGACAGCTCAAGGATGGCTTGGAGCAATAGGACTAGGCGGGCACAGTGGAAAAGATACCGTTCTGCATGCAGGAGAAGGTACTATAACCGCCATCAAATGGTCTCTTTCTGGCAAATTTGTAGCCTGGTCCAATGAGCACGGCATTCGCATCATGCGCACCGATCTTCACCTCGATAGCGCTGAGTCCGAATACGCCTGGAAAAGGATTGGTTTCATCGAAAAGCCGAACCGTCGAATATGGCAAGAGATGGCTGGTGTGTGGAAGGCGCGCATAGAGTGGATTGACGATCGATCGCTTGAGTCTGACGACGATGCGATATTGAGCATGAACGGACATCACCTTGCCGATAAACCCGAGGCCACCTTACCACACAACCGCTCACCCCAGGCCACCAAGGACGCGAAGCCTCCGAAGAAGTTCGAAAAGCTCATCATAGGATGGGGGGATGCCGCATGGGTCGTTCACATACAGCCAGGTGGAGCTGGCGTCGGCCGCAACGTCGGTGAGAGATCGGTCGGAAGCGCCGAGGTGGTCCATTTGTGCGTCCCTTTTCTCCTACTACCTACGTCTTGCTAACTAGATCTAGCCTTCGTTTCGACGACTGTATTGTTTCTGGCATTTCGCTCTATACCCCTTCTTTGCTTCTTGTTCTTGCATACCGGACACGCGACGACGATGACAATCCAGTCTCTGGGCCCGACACAACTCCCAGAGGGGGGCGACACCGTCGCACAAACGGTCTTTCTCCTGAGCTCAAACTCATTGATGCCGCGACCTCGGACGAGGTTGAAGTTGACTCTCTGACCGTCAGCCGATTCGAAAGCTTATCTGCTGCGGACTATCATTTGGGCACGCTGTATGTGCCACACCCCAAGACGATGACACCTGCACAAAGAAGTGCACTGGAAGCCATTGGTGGCGGGATATGGGATGTTGGCGCTGCTACCGCTCGCATATTCAGCTCTGGGGCAAGTGTGATGAACCTTCCCATCGGTTCTGATAAGCCGCCGTCGAGAGCGCCTTCCATGTCATCAGCAAGCGCTGGAAATGCTGCTGGCTCAATATCGGGCAAGCGCCAACAACAGGCACACCCAAACGCTGCAACCGCGGGTTTGAAGGTCTTCATACAGAGCCCCTATGACTGTGTACTGGCCATAAAACGAGAGCTGTCTGATCACTTCCAATGGGAACTCGAGCATGAAAACTACAAAGATGCGTGGGAGCTTCTGGAGGACCATCCCGAGATCATCGCGTCCGTGTCTCAGGCATCGTCAGACGGCTCAGATGCAGGCACCCCAACAAAGCAGCAGGGAAGCTTACACGAGTTCTTTGCCGACGACAGCGAATCCCAAACGACCCTGTCTGCTACAAAGGCGAACCAAAATTCAGCAGTCGAAAAGGAGAAACGTCGCATTGGAGACCTCTGGGTACAACAGCTTGTTAGCGCTGGCGAATGGAAACAGGCAGGCAAAGTCGCTGGTCGCGTACTCGGCACCTCCACGCGATGGGAACATTGGGTGTGGAAGTTTGCACAAACGAACCACTTCAACGAAATCTCACCATATGTCCCAAAGAAGCCCATACAACCTCCACTACCTTCAATGGTATACGAAGTGATACTGGGACACTACATCATACATGATCGCATACGCTTCAAACACTTGCTCGAAGATTGGGATCCTGACCTGTTTGACATCAACAGTGTCATTGAGGCCATCAAAAGCAAACTCTCTGCTGGCGATGTCACGGAGGATTCTATCGAGGGTGACATACAGGGTCGAGACTGGCGGATTCTACAAGACGGTCTTGCGAAGTTGTTCCTTGCAAGTGGTAGGCAAAGAGAGGCGCTACGCTGCTACATCCGCTTGCAGAATGCGGAAGCAGCAATGACTCTCATACGAGACTTCCATCTCGTAGAAGCCGTACGCGACGATATCCCGGGCTTCATCATGATGGGCGTCTCGAAAGAACAGATGAAGTCTGCGTCCACGAAATTAGAGGAGCTAGAAGAAGCGTCAGCGGAAGCCATCGACGTTCTCGTAGAGGAGGGCTGCCGGGGCACCATTCCCGCAAGTGACGTCGAAAGCCAATTGCAAGCGAAAGGCCCGTCGTTCAGACCATTCCTACACTTCTACCTACGAAAACTCTGGAAGCCAGAAACGCATGAGCGAACAGCCAAGACAGCTAAAGAGAGAGTGGCTGAGGATCGTCTAGCAGCCGACGGGAAGCTCGTTGCAGAAGAGTTCGCGGATCTCATGGTAGAACTGTTCGCTGAGTACGATCGACCGCTATTGATGGAGTACCTGCGCAAATCTCAAAGTTTTGATTTGAGCAAAGCTACCGCGGAGTGCGAGAGAAGAGAGTACACTCCAGAACTTGTGTAAGTCATTGGCTGTTCGCGCTACATCACTTTCCACGTTTGCTAACCTACTGTAGGCACATCCTCTCCAAGACCGGTCAAACCAAACGTGCTCTTTATCTGATCATTGAGAAGCTCTCCGACGTTAGCTTCGCTATTTCGTTCGCTAAAGAGCAAGATGATCCCGATCTTTGGAACGACTTGCTGGATTTTTCTATGGATAAGCCCCACTTCATCCGCGGTCTGCTTGAAGAGGTCGGAACAGCAATCGATCCAATCAAGCTCGTCCGCCGTATCCCTGAAGGCCTGGAAATCGAAGGGCTAAGGGATGGCATTGGTCGCATGGTGCGTGAGTATGAAATCCAACACTCTATATCAGAAGGTGTCGCAAGAGTCCTCCGGGGCGAGGTAGCAGCCGGTATGGACACGTTGCGTGCCGGTCAGAAACGGGGTGTCAAGTTCGAAGTCATACCATGTGACGGCGAAGGCCACAAAAAGCATCGCCATGCAAAAGGACAGATCGACATTGAGTCTAAAGGCATCGACCCCGTCTCCGCGGCAAAGGCTACGGCCAAGGCAGACAAGAAGACAACGGCGGCATCTTCCACAACTAACGCACCGAACATCGACCCCGCCCCTGCGGAAGCTCCTCAAGGCGAGGCACCGCCTGGCCATTGTGTAGGTTGCCACCGTCCTTTCACGCTTCCTACTGCCGAAGAAGAGACCGCCACTGTTGAGGGTGGCCCTATGCCCTTGTCTCGCGACACGCTCGTGGGCTTTGCATGTGGTCACGTCTTCCACCTCACTTGCCTACTACCCAAGACAAGTGCTAGTGCCAGTGTTGCGGCTGGTCTACAACAGCAGCTGGCCACCGATGCCGAGGATATCGGTGGTAGGTGGACAAGGAGTGTCGGCGCAAAAGTAGCGCATGCTCATGTCATCAAGAGTGCAGTTGGCCGGGGGTGTGTAGTATGTCGCGAGAAGGAAGTAGTCAGTGAAGAATGAAGATGATAGATGATTGGATTGTTCGAGGCGGTGTATATATCAGAGATATTTGGATATTTGGACAGTACGGATGTGTACTGGGGTGAACCACATACTGTAACATTATATGACAAGTGATAGGCTTACGAGCGGAGCATTGCATTGAAGGCGTCGGAAGCCACTCACACGGCTACGTATGTATGGGAATGTTGAATCAGCGTCCAATCAAACTGGGTTTCGACAATGTAATTCTGCCTGCTCTGCTGCTATCAGTCATTTTTGTTCGTCCTCTTGGGAAGTTTCGGCACATGGATCGATGGCTGCGCTACCATGGGCAAAGGGCGTGGAAGAGCACAACGCTAGCCAGATGTCTCATAATCCTACTCGACGATGTTTCCTGAAAAGGAATGTTGGAAAAAGCTGTTGAAGACGGCGAGAAGGGCGCAGTGACACGCATGAGGGTGAGGGGTATGGAAGGGCGCGCACTTGACATCCTAATAGTATTACCAAATTCACGTGATAGACAATCTATCTGAACTGTAAATCCGTGGATATGTAGCTCCACATAGGTTGAAGATACTCACACACATAGTGGCACGTGAGTGGTCAACTTGGTAGAGTACGGACGATGGCATGCCAGCACGATAAGCAGGGTTGAGCCTATCAGATGCAGGGTGAAGCTCAGCATCGCATTTTTTTCTGCCTTCAACTTCACACAAATGCTGCAACGATCACCCGAGATCGATTGTGAAGAAGCACTCCATCGCGCTCACGACTTGGGGTTGTTACTGCCAGCGCATGTGTAACAACAGACTACCCTATACCCAAAAGAGTATCGGTGACGCACTAGCTAACGCCGGTGAATCTCCGGATGGTCAGTTGTTCGCATCAACACTCCAACAACCTCCAGTTTGCGCCTCTCTGCACAGTCCTCCGCAGCCTTCATCGCTGGAGAGGATGATTTTGGCAAGAGACCCGCGACTACGACATGGCATTTGAGGTGTCGTATGATCTCGAGAATGAGCAACAATTCTGGGATGGTGAGCGCGCCTCGCAACCCCACCAACAGCAGCCTCGACTAACACGCTACACAGAACTCGACGATATAGTCTCGACGCGCTGTCACCAGCACGACATCATCGACAACTCGCTCCGATCATTTCTTAATGTCACCACCAACTATAGATGTACGCATCTCCGACCTCTGCCATGACCAGCGTTGACCACGACTAGCCGAATACCTCCAAACCGATTTCAGCGTTGCCAAATGCATATTTCGCATGCTCGAGGGCGAACTCTTCGCTTCCAACAAGGAATATGTGCGGCGGCAGATAATATATTGCCTCTTGCAGGTACGTTGGCGCATGCCTTGTCTTATGGCCGCTGTTCGAGCGAGGCTGACGAGTATGATAGGAAGACGATAACCCTACCCTTCACATAGTCGCCGCATTCCTCCTATATGATGGCCGCAATAGCAAAGACGACGACATCTTTGACATGATGCACTCGGAGGGCACATTTGCTAGGCTTGTTGAGTTGGTACAAACGCAGAGCGTGCAGGAAGAGACTACCGTGCATCAACTACTCCTCCAATTGCTTTACGAATCTTCACGAGTTCAACGGTTGACGTGGGACGACTTTGGTATGGCTACAACATGACTGGTTTTCCTCTCAACCAGAGCGACTGCTGACCCTAGATGTGTAGCGGCGGTGAATGACGCTTTCATCCTCTATCTGTTGGAGATCATAGAAGGTGCCTCTGATGACGCTGACGACCCGTACCACTATCCTGTGATACGCGTTTTGGTACGTCTGCATACACATACCATCGACTATTAGCTAACACTGAGACAGCTGGTTTTGAACGAGCAGTACCTTGTGGCCTCCACTAGCCGTCATACCGACGGCCGGCCTGGCATAACGAACAGGGTCATCAAAGCTATCTCGACGCATGGCTTGACATACAAGACTTTCGGGTGCAATCTGATTCTCCTTCTGAACAGGGAGTCGGAGACGTCCCTTCAGCTTCTAATTCTCAAAGTGCTTTATCTTCTGTTCGGCAACCCTTCTACTGCCGAATACTTTTATACCAACGATCTTCATGTCTTGGTCGACGTCATTCTCCGGAACCTCATAGACCTACCCCACGACTCAGCCGCGGCAAACGCATTACGACATACCTACCTCCGAGTTCTGCATCCCATTCTTATGCACAGCCAGATCAGCAAGCCACCTCACTATAAGCGTGACGAGCTACTGCGGCTCCTTCATCTACTTGTCACCAGCGGCAACCATTTTGCACCCGTTGACGAGACTACCGTGCGACTTGTGAACCGATGCACCAGTGTGCACTGGTTACAGCCTCCAGCTGCTGCCGCGGGGGACGGCACGGCCAATGGTCATAGTACCACACAGTCTCCAGTTGACCATGTGGCGAGTGGTCAGAAAGAGTACGCGCGACGAGCGCTGGGCATGACCGTGCAAGGTAGCAGCGAAAGTTCTACGAGTGTCTTGGAGATTGCAGGGCACACTGCGCAACCTGGTGTACAAACGCCGAGTATGTCGAAGGTGGCGTAGTAACACATTAGAATGTTCGGGAGCTTTGTTAAGCGACAGGCGTCTTGCAGTCATCATTACTGGTTACGTGGAGTCTGGAAATGTCCTTATCAGCGATTACAGATATCCACACATCAGTGGGGGCCTTTGCATACTTGCATGGACGGAGTCTGGGCATGTTTAGCGTTCTGTCACTGATCATGTATCTGGTTTCACTTTGCGATCACATCGATGTCGTCGGGTGACGCGTCGCTATCTTCGATCTTGCTTGTCTCTAATGTATGTCATCAAACTGCTGTCATCTCCATCTACGTGATTGACACAGCGCTTGCACAAGCAGATTGAAGTCTTGGTCGGGAGTCCTGAGCCACAGATTCCGTATAGCCAAGCAGCGATTTTACGATCCAACTGTACATGCGCATCCAGACGCTTCACCGTCATATGACTGTTTCTAGCCCAAATGCGAATCCGATCTAGACTATAAATCTGTCCTCACTATACTGATCGGCATTGCGCAATGCAGCCAAGCTTGCCGCGCTACTTGGTATATGTACATCGACATCATGTACCTGCTCCCAAAACAGGAGACATCAAATGCCACCAACCACCTTCACGCACCAATATCTCTGGTGCGACGACCACGCACGGCGTAGTGCCTACCGGATACAGATCTCGCGCCGATGCCAATCTAATCATGTACCATGGAGACCCTGGGCCCCGCTCTCACCGCAGGATGAGCTGCCGCGACAAGACGAGCGGATTGCTTGGCTTCCCGCTATATAGATGAGCCACAGCCGCTGCAAGTGCAATGCCAAGACTGTGAAGGAAGGTCAAGACGGAACGAGGGAATTCTGCATCGCTTGTTTGGGCTAAGGCTTGCTTGTTGTCTATCCTCGAGGGGGGCATGTACTTCTCGGCTTGGGCATTCCGGTGGTGGCTCAGCAGGCGTATCATTGTGGAGGTCCATCAGAGCCGCTCTTCTGGGACAAGTCTTGGAAGTTGTGCTAGACTTGTTATGACTTTGGGAATCTGGTTCGCTTTCCATTCTACCGAAATGCCAAGGAAGTAGACGACCGCATCGGAATGGCATCGACGTTGATCAGCAGCATACTAGACTACCCCAGAGATGCTAACATGACTCTCATCTCTTCTTCAGATGCGTTGGTGGTCAGTGTGACTTCCGCTCAAAGCGCCACAGCCATGTAACTAGCCCAATTTTCCCCCGTTACATCGCCCGCCATGGCACGCATCTTGTGTTCCACAGCAAAAGCTCTCTCATCCCGTTTGGGACTCTACTAATTCTGTGTTTTCCGGCTATCTGTTCAGGTAACATTGCACGCGTCCGCGGAACGTACCAGATTCACAAACAACTGTGGAACCAGCGCAGCAGCGTACAGATGACCACACCTCCCAACATACCCATTACGAACCAAATCATCCAATATCGTGGTTCCCAAGCGCCAAGATACCGGAATCTCGGCCCATGCGTTTCGACCGCAAGATCAAAGGTGGATGCGATAAGTGCGGTAATGCAGGGATGGTCTTAATCATCCCAAGATATTGAGGCTGGTCTTCAGCCTCCCACCTGGCATCTGACTAGTGCTTCCTTGATGCGAGATGGAATGCAAGTGATGGAAGAATACTGCTATGGGTAAATATTGCGCATATGCGCAAGGTTTTACCGGCACCCCACAGGCATCTGCCCCTTGCTGCAACGAAGCAATGCCTTGAACCTGGGCGTTGGCACTCTGGGTGGGCTTGCGTGCATTCAATTCTTGGGCTGACGACTTCGGTATTCCTCTCCGTTCTGTTCCGAGACAAGAGATCAGTGGTCTACGATCACGGGTGTAAGCATGTGTACATTGCCAATATACCGTCTCCAGTCTTTTGAGTACCTGAGATACTACACATTCCTTAACAGGACGAAGAATGTGTGACCTTGCGTCGTCCCAAGATCCGGTCTCGACCACGGAACTCGAGCGCTGCCAACGAAAAGGTTCGATGTTTGGCTATGTGTCACCACCTCAACGTTCGGTACCACAGAAACGTCAGGAACCGCCCATTGTTCTCGAAGCACAAGATCGCCTGGCCAGAATTTGCGCATAGATGCTGAAAGTTACTACAGCGCATCGCGGGCTTTGTCGATCGATCGCTGCCATTCCGATGCAGTGGTAGACCAAAGGTGGCTGAGTACATTCACGACACACCACGCCAACGAGAATGCGACACGTCCATGTATGTCATCAAGGAGAATTAGGCACCGGTCCAGCTGCCTTTCGGAAGAAGACACTGTACGCTAACACTGCCCTCAAAGCAACACTAACGAAGTCGTACATGAGCGCTTCTAAACCTTCGCACCTCGGAACTTACTCCTTCGAAAATGCGAAACGCAGCTTCTGCACATCGATCAAGTTCCAGATTGCGATCTTCACAGAACCGGGATCTACAGGACGTGCTTTTGCGGAAGTTCAAACTGCCGAGCCGGAACAGTGATCAATTTGAACCATTGCGACGGGAGTTTGTGATGAACTCGTGATGTGTGCACGTAATTTGAGGGGTTTTTCTTGTCCGTGGGGCGCTTACAGCGTGGCAGCCCAAATGTGTCGGTATGGAATGGTGTGGAAACCTGAGCAAGTGGAGCGGTGAAGAACCGCGCGCGACATCTGGGTTCTCGGAAGCAGGCGGGCGCGCTTCCTCTAGAGCAACATGTCCAGACGATGTATCACGATCGAGGATGAGAGTCAAAGTAGAAGATCATGGTTTTGATTCTATGCGTTGTAGCCCGTAAACTGATGCTCAACCCTGATCGAGGGAGCTCCCTGCGCCTACGTTTGTCTTGAATCGTAATTCAAAACGGAAAGTTTTGGTCGGTGGGAACCCTCGATGTCCTCCGTGGAAAAAGTCTAGCAGAAAATAGTAGCGAAAGCGGCTGAACATGTATAGAGCCCAAAGCAAGAAATCAAGAACCCCTCCGTGCTAAGACGAATGTGAAGCGGTCATAACCTCGTTAAGTGATGCTCCAGACGCCTTGCAGAAAACACAAACAAGGAATGAAAACGGATATCAAGCCACCGAGTATAGGGAAGACTGCTAAACCATCCTACCAGCATCATTTTGGGTGTCAGAAGAAGTACGCAATGAGCCTGCGTTGCTGGGCACCCGGGTAGGGGCCTGTGATAGAGGGTCAGGTGAGTTGGGGTCACTGGCCCTGCGCTTCTCGGTTGTCTCAGCTTTGCTAAGTCTGCGCGCGATTGCCTCCTTCGCATGTTCGCCGTTATCGCATGGTAGATACCACCGGGATACGGCCATACAGATACATGAGAGCATCAGGTTGGCACCGGACCACATCTGGACGGTGATGTAGGTGTTGTATTGTGTGATGAGATGACCAGCAATGACGGGACCGGCGAGAGCTGGGATGGCAGCAAATGTGTACATCATACCCGTCCAGTGACCAAGCTTCTTCTTTGCGAAGTGAGTAGTGCCAGGCGCAGTGTAGGAGCAATTGAGAATGTTGCCGATGGACGCAGGAGGAAGGCCGATGACCATGCCAGAGAAGATACCGAAGACGACGCAGAAGGCAATCGCATCAGTCTCTGATCCAGCTAGTGTCCAGAGAACCAGTGTGAGCATGGATGCGGTGAACTGAGAGCCGATGTGCATGTTGAGGGCGCCGACCTTGTCCGAGAAGTGAGCGAGGAGCATCCGTCCGACAGTCGAAGCTCCGTTCATGATGACTAGGAGCCAGAAGGTTTGAAGGGGTTTGTCGGTAGTGTCGGCAGGGCTTACTGATGAGCCGGTACGGTCGCGGGTGCCAAAGCCACGCACTGATGCCCACTAGACATTGTTAGCTACAAGCATGAGGAACAGTGTAGGAATACTGACCTCTTCGAGATTGAAGAAGACTGGGTAGAAACCAAAAAACATAAAGGCGACGGCTGCAGTGAACCAGCACCAAGCCTTGTTCTTGAAGGCCTCAGTGTCGAACCAAGTCCTGAGCTTGCCCCAGCTCTTCGGCTCGTGGTGCTCGTGGGCGGGGTCTGGGGTGCAGAAGATGAAAGAGTAGATGCAGGTCACTGAGGTGAGAGTCGCGACATAGCGTACTGCATTGTTGAAACCGACCGATTGAATCAGGAAGCGGAGCATGCTAGGGTAGATCACACCTGCTACACTGGCACCGCAGGCGACATAGCCTACGGCAAGACCTCTGCGCTTGGGAAACCATGTTGAAGCAACTGGGAGAGAGTCAGTACAGGCAATTCACGGTATCAATTACCACTCACCTTGAGAGCTGGAGACAAAGAAGGTTCCCATGCCCAAGCCTACCACTAGGCCTTGAGTTGCCCAAATTGGACCGAAGCTTCCAATGGCCTCAATATCGCTGGGGTGTGCGACAGAGAGCATGAAAAGCCCAAAGGGCACAAGGAAAGTGCCACAGCCGATGACTTTGCGCGAGTGCCCCGCATCCAAGAGGCGTCCAACTACGTTGGAAAGCAGGAGCACAATGAAGGACTGAGTCGATCCGATCAGGTTCAGTTCAAGCTGGTCAACACCTCGCAGTGAGTGGCCCACATAGTACGAAGACCACGTGCCGTAGGCGTTGACAAGACCCCACGAGTTGAACATGAGAAAGAAGCAGCCCAGCAGACAGGCGTAGGCACGCCATGACTGCGGCCAGTTGGGTTCGTCAAGTGTGTCGACACTGGCATGTCGGGATTCGTCTCGCATCGAATTGGTCGCAGTTGGTGCTTCGGAGAGTGGCAGCGTTCCTTCGCTGTACTGCCGACTCTCTTTGTATGAAGATTTGGTAGGTGGCATGTTGGCGGTGTTTACTGAAGGTGCGGGCCGTGAGGTAAAGGTGGAAGGAGCAATCAGTTATCTGAAAAGGTGTTTGACGATGACGCGATAAGATGCTCAACACGGATAGCACGTGTTGGAGGGGAAGCGCTCAAATGGACGCACTGGTGAAAAGGTACGGAAACGATCAGCTGTCAAAGCGGCGGAGATGAGGGTATAAGTACGGTACTCATGTGGAAGCAGGCATGGGATATGGGGAACGAGCCCAAGGCTTAGATTGATAGAGGGTTCTTTTACGGCTCCACTTCGTTAAGCACGCGCGTAACCCCCATGTAGAATGTGGCTGGCTCCTCCCATAGTGACGTGGTAGTCAAACGGGTCGTGTAATGGGGCAATGGCAGTAGCAACGCACAAGCAACGCAAGGGTGCAAGCCCAAGAGAAGCCAAGGCAATACGGGCGTCTGAACTCCGCCGGCAGCAGGGTATACTTCATTACTCTTTTAGATGGTTCAAATGCCCGGCGGCCCAAAGGTTTAGTGCGCCGCGTTAATCCGGTGTGAGAGCGATCGGCGGTCGTGGATTCTCCGGAGCATCTCGCGTTTGGACTTCCCCACGCTTACTCGTTGTCGTGAAAACATGCCAACCATGCCGGCTCCAAGGGAGGCATGCTTTGTCTCTAGTGACCTCATTTGTTACAAAGCTGGGCATCGCCACCCCTTCTTCCTCAACGTGCGTAACAACAAACGGGATTGGAACGCACTGGGCAAGACTACCACGGTACGTAGACGCCGCATGCCCTATCCCACAACCGCGTGTGCGGATGTCGAGATTGCTCATAGGCTGTGCGCTCTTGGCTTGTTCCACCAAAACGAAGTTGCCGGTGGGCATAGACATCTGGTAGGCGATTATAGGGGTTGAGGCGCCTGACAAGGTTGGGTGAAATAGCGGAGCGGGCCCCCGACCCTTGGCGTAGTATCAGCGGGCGAGATGTGATGAGTGATGAGGCTCGATTGGGTCGGCATGCCAAGAATGTGCTCGAGTAGTGATGTACGAATTCCGCCTTGGCCGGCCCAGTTATATTGCAAGGGTCAAGAATGAGTACTCTCGCGGTGACACCGCCGAGAATGCTGCGACTCTGGCAGTCTCTCCAGGAAAGCGGATGCAACGGCCGACGGCCTGAGTGAAAGCGCGTAAGCCAGTGCAGAATATCGGCGTTGCAAGCTCGGCGACACCGCCGACGAGGGTTGAGTGTTAGGCGCAACATGTCGAGTACATGACAGACAAGTCGCGCTAAAGTTGGCAGTGTAACAAGATCAGCGGGCCGGTGCGGTTCGTTGCTTCGTTATCTTGAGTTTCAACACAGCCACAACCGCTTCAGAGGCATGCCTAGAGATCGACGGCTAGGGCGTTTTGCCAAGTATCAACACCCACGCTGGCTTCGATGCTTGCTTCTTCCCGCCGCCGCGATGAAGCCGTATCATATTGAGAGGGTTATCAGACAGTGCGGGTGTGGCTGCAGCGAACTCGTCACCCTGCCTTGCGATGACATGTTTCAGCCACGCGCAACTGTCGGCGCGAATGGCCGCTGGGGTGCATTTTTTGTTGACAGGCGACGCGCGGAGGGTGGATTCGAACGTTCGGAAAGAGCATAGACGGAGTTGGGGTAAGGAAGTGGAGGAGGAGTCAGGACTGGGGATCAGCGACGCTACCTCCAGAGAGTTTGCTCTGCCAAGCCAGGTGTCGGCCGTGGCAATTACGCGTTCTGGCAACCCTCGCCCAGCATCGACCCGATCCAGCGTCGAGACGAGCCCCAGGCACTATTTCTAATCAGATCTGGAAACAAATCCAAGCCCGACATCTTCCTAGGTCTGTGCAGATCTGCCCTGTCGGGAGGTGCCCAAGAGCCGAGAAGAAACAAAGAAGCATCCCGCGCAGAGCTGCGCTGCACGTTACGCAAACAACAACGACAAAAGACGATGTTATCTTGTCTCAGACTTCTTAGTCGTGTGGTTTGCTAAACGTCTGATTTGCATTTTGCCACGGGAGCGGTCAATTGGTAGCTTCACTCCGCTGTGACGGCTAGTTTCTTGTAATGATGGCGAGGTCCATGCTGGGTTCCCGCGGACTCCATCAACTACGTCAGGCGCGTTCCACAAAAGGCCCATGGGGACGCGGACTTTCGAAAACCGGGGACTTCTTTAACGTTCTCACGAAGTTCTTCCGGAGCCGGACGTTGAGCAGTGGATATCGTCATGCGTAGTACTCTGCCGTGTCACTACATGGTGCCGCAGTCTCTCCGCACAACGTCCCCATGTCATGATTCAGCTGTTGAGGGTTGGTTGACATTCTGGGTTGGTTGGATAAGGCATCCGCGTCTCGTCCGATAAGCAGCTTTGACAGCGGCTGCGGCGTTAGGCTTCGATCGCAGCTTCACGGGTAGATACTCGGGGGTTCCAACAGGTTCTGACTGCCGACAGTCTTCGCCTGGTGCTGTCAGCGACGGCCGAACATGCTGGGTCGCTAACCAGGTACCGCACGGTGATGGTTTTGCGGAAGCGCGCCCATCCGGAGCCTCATTCAACAATTGACAGTTCAATAAGCTGGGATCAGCTCTCGACAATCTCGTGTCCATGCTCTAATCCGACAGAATCTATTATCTGGAACCCATTAGTCCATGTTTCGTTCGGTGCGGGCCAGCAGTCAGGCTCCCGGTACTTCCACTGTGCATAGTGACGCCAAGCCCTCCACTGAAACGAAAACTCACCCAGAAAATATTCCTGTCCATTCCATTCTTCCGAGCCACCCACAATCCAGCCCCTGAAAGTCTGTTTTGGATGCTCAGCGATAGCGCTGTGGAAAAAACAAGCAAATACGAGCGGAACGCCACGGCGAACGAAGGGAACGAATCCTTGTGGCGGCATGCAGTTTCCGTGTGTCAACGTCAGGCCACTTGGAGAACCAAGTCCGAGACGCGATCCCGCACCCACAAAGTCGCAGATTCGAAGCGAGGTCCATCAGGGCGGAGCGGAGAGCGGAACGTGATATAATGAAGAAGAGATGATGTTGCGATACCTGCCTCAGATCATTCTTGTCATCTGCTGGGCACAACTGGGCAGGGCCGAATCGCCACGTTGTTAGAGCTCCGACAGCTGCTCCGTCTTGGAAACGACAAGACGGCACCCAAGGCCGACAGCCGCCGCATTCCATGTCGAACACCAGTTCGAGTCGAGTCGCCACACATAGCGGGCGTTGAGGCGGAGCGGAAATCCCAGCGCCGCTCGTGGCGTTGAGTTTCGAGTCGCGCGAAAAGGGGTTTCATGCGGCACGAATCCACGACTCGCAAACATGTAATACTCGGGCGCACATGTCAGCGCAGAAGATGTCTGAGCAGTGTGCAGAGGCCTTGGGTTGGGCGCTGTCGTGCTTTTCTTCCAAGACTTGGTACCTAAGGCAGCTCAATGCAGCGGGCAACAAGCAAGGAGCGTCAGGCACGTTCACGGCTATGGTGTCAGAGCGCAGTCCCCGAGAATACCGAGAGATCCATACGGGCACAATAAACTCAATCTTGGGTTCATCACAGGTACCCTCAGGTAGGTGCGTCCGCGGCGCAATCAAACGTCCCGGGGGTAAGCATGGTGTCGCTACGAGACCAGCAACAGAAAACCAACACCTAGTCGGCATTCAGCACCAGATTTGACAACAACAAAATCCCACCGTAGACTATATTAGAAGTCAGCTAAGGCAGGCAATGTCTGCTGGGAGGTCTATCGTAATATACTCCAGGTAAGAGAGGCTCCTTTAAGGGCAATCAGAAGTCGCAAATCCGTTACTAGTGTTCTCTTTCCTTCAAATCAATAGTCTTTTCCTACGTCTTCGCCGAGTCCGTTTTTCTCGTCTCATAGCGACCTGCAGTCATGTTTTCGCACACTCAGACACACTCACGCCACCTTCGGGCAAATCCGAGCCAACTCACAATGTCGCCGTTCTCTCCGGGCGAAACCGCTAACAAGGCTAGAGACTATCGGAGTCCATCTGCTTCTTCACGATATCCACATCTATCGTCTTATCGAATGTTCCACGTGGACATGGACAGCACCTACCTCGCGAATCATTCGGAGTTGCCTTTGTGCAAGCACGCAGTCGAATGAAAGGTGTTGAGGGGACCCGAAACATCGCCGACCGACGCGCGTATGATTACTTGAGGAAAACAAGACGCTGACAAAACGGCCAGAAAAGCCGCGATTCGACCAAGAGTGAGCTCTGAAGACAGAGTGAGCTTTGGTGGATATGTAGGTTAGGTGCGTAATCCCATCCTGCCACGCAGTCAATTACAACGACGTATCTATCTTCACGTTTGGTCATTATCTCATCATTACGTTGCTACATTCGAGATACTTCAGATGAATTTCACGATCAGGTTGTAGAGTGAGAATTCGCGAGACCATGTTGCATTCACTTCACCAGCCAGGATGCCGTCGTAAGAAGCATAAGATACTTATCAATAGATTAGAAGACATGACATCACGTCGCCAGTGGAAGTATTCATATAGAACGGCTGTCATTGCTCTAGCTATAAATACAGTTCGCTAGACGCTACCCTCAAAACGCCATGCTCCGGGGATCAAAGATTACTATGCCATGTTTGCAATCAAGAAGAGCAAGAATAAAAAGACAAAGCCCCCAGTGCCATTGGTTCGGCGCGTGGAGGCAGAGCTGCAGATGGCCGATGACCAAATCGCTCGAGGTAGAGTCATGACCAGGCGTACGCCGTGGGTGTCCCAAGCGCCGCGACTCAAACGCCCTTGATCGCAACGGTGCGCTCGCTGTTCAGCTTATCCGCATTCCGGTCGTGGCTCTCCTTCTTGCAGTCCTCAAGTCCGACGCACTTGTGGTCCTCGAGCATGCGATGACGGCTGCAGTGTCGGCCTTCGCAGAAGCCGCAGTCGCCGACGATGGGCTGGGCGCGGTCCTTGCAGTCCTTGAAGGAGCAGCGGACCTTCTTGGGGGGCATTCCGCCGCGCAGAGGGAGGGCGAGGTGGAGGGTGGAATTGGGCCCGATGGCGTAATCAGCCAGGGTGGTGTCGGGTGACGAGAGGTGCTTGCCGGCGTGGACGATGCGCAGGTCCGAGGGAGCGGAGAGGTTGGTGCGGAGGGCGAGGAGAGAGCGCAGCGTGCTTATGGATGTATTTGAAGGGATTGTGAGGGGAATTGCTGTGCACAATGTTAGCCCTTGCCGTGACTTCATGATGCGCCTGGTTCCGAGCCTCGGAACGGTGGCGGCGACGACGACTTACTGTTGCTGCCGGACACGGTCTTGACGAAGATCTGCATCGTCTCCTCGGCTTCCGAGCTGGACGAGCTGATGCTGCTGATGCTGGACGAGCGGCGCATGGTGACGGTGTAGAGACGGTGTAGAGACGGTGGTGGAGGGAGTGGTTTGGGAGAGTCGTGAGGGAGCCCTGGGTGAGGCTGGGGTGCTCGGCGAGTAGTGATGACGCTGCGGCGCGGCTAGATAACGGCGATAGTCGACGGGGTAGAGAACAGTGTGTACGAGAGGCGACAAGGTGTGTGGTATGACTAAGAGTGAATAGTTCAGCAGCAGCAGGTGTGGGTGACAGATGGAGATCAAGTAGGTGAAGGTGACGCAGACCGCTTCTTAAAGAAAGGCAGATGGAGCCCCATGCTGTCACTGGTGCCTCCACGGCTTGGTCCGACCGATGGCACTGCTAAACTGCACACGACTCGAGCCGATATGCGTTCGCAGCGCGTCTTTGCCTCCCCGATGCAGGGCGGCGGCGACTAGCCGAACTTCTTCCATGGTATTCCATATCCATCACCATCACCAACCTCTCACAGTCTCACCCATCAACCCGTCGCTGCTTTTGTCGCCAGTCTTGCCTTTGCCAGAACAACGACGTCTCACGTGTCCGATGCGGTCGTGCATATACTCGCACCCCATCCCTCGCCCGAGTTGCCTTTTGCATGTGACACGTATCGCGCGTCCGGTCTGTCTGCCACTTGTGAAATGCAATCTAGATCGCGTCTCATGCATACCCTCGCTTGTTGCCGCTTTCAGACGTGTAACACGTGGACGACAGCGCCTGGCATTCTGCTGTGCCGGATGAGGCGTTGAGCCCGGCCTGCGCCAGTGTTTACGATTGGCCCTCGTCGTGGCGCGTGCATGACGGCTATGCGCTGTGTGAGGCTGCACGACTATCGTCATAAAACAACGACACGCATCCTTGGTGTTGAGTATCGCCGCCTCGCGTCGATTGGACATGCTTCGTTACGACATATGCACAAGGCCTAATGCTCCGACTCGCTGCGGCCCTGCCGTTGATCATCTGGAGTTATGCAATCATCCGCCCATCATCTATCGTCTGTGCCACTACCGCTTGGATCGGTGCGCGGTCAGAACCTTGGTACTGGAGACACGTCCATCGATTTGTACGCCTGCATGGTCAAACACGTCCAAACATGGGCTTTCCCCGCGCATACGTTATTTCCGTCATGTCACAGCATCGCCGTTGCTTCTAGAAGCGTTTCACAATCTTCTGCGCCGCTTTAGAGTTTGTACTTGTGCATCTTGGGTTGTTCGGCGTGGCAAGTGCCGCCATGCACCAAATATCAATACGCTACTAGTATACACCGCTTCCAACACGAGCCTACAACATACTCTTGGGGAAGTCCTTCATCGCCTGCCGTACACCCAAGTCGCTGAGAATCTCCTCGGTACCTCCAAGAATAGCATCAAACTTATATGTGCGGTGGAACTGCTCAATCACCCGGCCCATACCACCTTGCGTAATTCCGCGACCTCCGAAGATGTTGACGGCTTCATCTGCGATTTCGTGTGCAGAGCGGGTGGCGAATGACTTGAGTAGGCCAATAGGTCCACCAAGCAGCTTCGATTGCTGAGCGTACGACATGTGCGTCATCTGGTAGGCAATAGATTCTAGCCATGCTTGGTTGGCCTCGACGTGTGAGATCATCTTTGCAAGCCTGGAGTATTGTCAGTAGCGTTCAATCGGATTCAGCTCCTGCGGTGCAAGCAAGGTAATGTGACGGGGTCTCATCCGACGGATGTACCAGTGGGACAAGAAGGCTATCTTTGGAGGCAATACTCACTTCTGACGGATGGTGGGTTGCTCTATCAGCTTCTTCCCAAAGACAATCCGCTGGTTGCACCACTTGAGACACTCCTCGACAACGGTTCGCGATTGTCGGATGACGGCGCATGCCATCATAAACCTCTCGTGATTGAAGTTGGACATGATGACAACGAAGCCCTGGTGCTCTTTGCCCAACAGGTGGTCCACTGGTACCTTCACATCGTTGAACTCTACGTATGCGGTGCCGGCGGTGGTGGAGTAGCTCGTCTTGATCAGCTTGGTCTCGACGGCCTCGTCACGCTCGATGAGCAGGACGGAGAAGCCCTTGTCCGTCTTGCAGCCTGTAACGAAGTAGTCGCTGAACATTCCGTTGGTGATCCACTTCTTTGTGCCTCGAACGATGTAGTGCTTGCCGTCTGGTGTCAAGGTCGCAGTGGTCCTGATGCCGGCGACATCTGATCCCGCAAAAGCCTCGGTGATGGCTAGGCACATCTTCTTCTTGCCGCTCAGCACCTCGTTGACCACGCGCGTCTTCAGCTCAGATTCAGGCATCCACTGCAAGACGGCTGTCAAGCTGATGGTCATACCTGCCATGTTGCCGTCTTGGAAGCCACGCGCGTTTGCGCGTACACCTTCCTGTGCCTGGATAAGGTCATGGAGGTAGTCAAACTCCTCGCCCTTGACGACACCCATCAGGTTCTTGCCGTGAAGATGCTTTCCAGGCCCAAGGCGCATAGCTAGCATGTCGTTCGCGGCCATCTTGTCGATCAACTCCTGGCTGATGTATGTACCATCCTTCTCCTTTTGTTGCGCCTCGGGCGTGACGTGTGTATCGACGAACTTGCGGACCTCCTTCTGCAGCGCGCGATGGCTCTCCTTGAAGTAGGGACTCTTGAACTGCGGTCGCAGCCACAATGGCTCCGCGTATGGCACTGGGCTCAGGTCGCCAGGCTTTCCGACAATCACCTCGGACTTCTCGCCCTCGATGGTGCCGATGCACAGCTCCTGGTACTTGTCAAGGACCTCCTGTCGGTGTAGGTTGTAAAACGCGGTCGTCGCATCTTGGCCGGCTACTTGCTCGAGCACGACGGAGCCACCAGGGTGGGCATCGACGAACTCGCTGAGGTCGTAGACTTTGTGGTCGATGATGCACCAGAGGTCTTCGGGCGTGTTGTGCGATGCGACCGAATCGCGGGTGAGGGAGGCGTGAGGCATGTCGACGGTGTGTGGGAAGGAGGCGATGGGTGGAGGAGGAAGGTACGACCTGATGCGTGGCAAGAGTACGTTTAAGGGACCGTGGGACGAAAGGAGAGCGAACAGCAGACGCGACTACATTATGGGTCTCTAGACGTTTGGCCTCGGTCTACGAGATGAGCTAGTCCTCTCCGCGCAGCGCTCCGTCTTTGTGTGGAGCAAGAGCGCCTGCCTGCAGACAACGTCTGGGGAAGATGCCGAGGCAGAAAGTAATCGCCTCTCCAACACCGCCCATTGGTTGTAGATTTCTCGCGGCAGTCCAGCGGCAACCACACCTCCTCTGTTCTCTCGAAAGGCACCTTTGTTTCTTAGGTTTCGTCTATGCGACACGCCACCGACTGTGCTTTCAACTCCAGCTGATCACAGCCAAAATGTTGGTCACGCATTCAGAAGCTCGATTGATTGTCCAACACAGTCTTCACACACATCCATCTCTCGACATTGTGCAACGCATCAAGGAACACTGTATCGTCACTCAAGTAACTCTATCTCGCCAAGGTGTCAAGTGACTCCAATTACAAATGTATAGCAAACGTCAAGACCTTGGTGAGCTTAGAATGGCTGTGCAAACACTAGCCGCCTCTGGAACCTGTTAGTCAATTGATCACTGTCACTAGATCGGCCATCATGCCATCTTTCGAGACACGATCTGTGTCTCTGTACTACTTCCATCTTCACCTTGTTTTAGGATCTGGTACTGGCAGAGCGATATCATCTATTCTTCATCGCAGCGAACCACTCTCTACACGACGACTTCACGGTTCATTTTGCGTACCATGTCAGGTTCTGTGGAATCTTCCGACCCATATATTTGGACTTACTAGGCGGGTGCAAAGATGATCATAGACATCCGAGACCGCGACTCATTGGAGGCTTCTATGGCATCCCCGAGTGTTCAAATCTTCTGTGCCCCTACGAAAAGGCTGCATTCCCATGAATCCAGCTTTATACCAACAAGAATATATATTCAAGCGGGGAAGGTAGTATTGGAGCATAGCCGCGTCGCTCAGAAGCATGACATGCGATCAGATCTCCGGTTGCAGAAGAGGCGACATGGTGTATCGTAAAGACTGGATCGTGAGGAAGGTCAACACACGGTCCTGACCACTGCTGTTGTGGCATAACTCGCAGAGGTGCCAACTGTGAGGTCGTCTGCCATGGAATATGCAAAGCACACATATCCAATGATTTCTCTTCGGGGACATTCAACGCAAATAACCAGGTCTCTTGCACTGGATTGTATCATTAGCTAAAAGTCCGCAAAGTCTCTTATAGATCCGAACCAATTGCATATGGCAAAGATGAATGTTTCGACGGGTAACATTAAACGTTGCTATCAGAATCCAGAGAAGAATTAGTAGCAGATACCACAAACCCGTCTTACCTATCCCCCCGTTGACAAACTCCGCAAGTCCCACGCATCTCCATCCTCCTCTTACCATACCAATTCGTGTTGTTTACCCAGCAGATCGTCGTCCTTAGAAAATTAGTGTTGGTGAAAGCAAACTCATCCGCGTCGTGCCCCTCACTCCTCACCCATCTCAACAGAAAAAAATGTTTGCCCCTCCACCCCTCCTTCAACATCCCACCTCAAGACACCCCGCCATGCCCCTCGTTTGCTTCCTCGTTTGCCCTTCTGCCCTCTGCCCCTCCAATAGTGCCGTAATCGACAACGCTTTGCTCAACTTGCCCGATCTGGTAACGTCACACTGTCGCTCCCGACGCTGCGCGAGTGAAGGGCGCTTTTTTGCCATTTCTGCTTCGCACATACGTCCCGTCACTTTGCTTTCGTCGCAGATTTAATGTCCTTGAGATTGCCTTGACTGGAAGCTGTCGCGTGTCGAAATCGCGATAGCCGTTGTGCGATCCCGCGCCAACGCATCTCTTAAGTTTGTTTCGATTCATGCATTTGCATAGACAATTTCAAACCGAGCAGAGTACGCAACAACTGAGGAAGCCAGCTCTGTACTTTGCGAGTCTTCTCTCACGTATGCCTGTGCCTAGATTATGCTTCAAACATGTTTAAAGGGCAAGTGCATTTATCGACTTGGTCATGAGAATCATAATATTTGGGTATCTCTCGTGTTCATACCGCCGACAAACAAATATATCTACACGTCTATAGCAGCTCCTGAACATCGTCTAACTGCCTTGATAGTAATCTATAGTCGTAAGCGAATTGGCTGTCGCCCTCATGCGCCGTCTCAGCCCTCGAGTTTCGCCAGCGCCTTCCTCAGTTCATCCTCCCTCTTCCCAAGCACAGGCAGACCTCTATCTACACAAGCTCTCTCGAGCTCTTGCTTCCCGAGAGCTGCCCATCCGCCATCGCGTTCAATCAACTTGTCGTCCGTCTTCAAATACTCCAACTTCTTCCTGACATTGCGCTGCAACAGGAACTTGGGGGCTGTGACAGGAAGCCAGTCGAACAGCGCCGGATAGCAGTCGAGTTGTGCGGCGGTAAGCGAGAGTTCAAAGAGTGTCATCTCGTTCCAGTTCTTCGTGGTGACTGGCATGACTTGTCCACTCTTTGGCAGGGTTACAGAAGGCGTGTCAGAAGATGTGCTGCCAATAGGTGGTCGATCCCTGCTCATCAGTCGCATGGCGTCTAGAGCAATCCTTCTTAGCCGGTCTTGTCGCTTGTCTTCGCGCTTGCGTAACGCGCGCTGGACCTGCTGGGGTATCCGGCATGCCTCTGGAATGACGGGCGTGATGTACATAACAACGAGTGGTAACCACTCTCCAAGTAACAAGACCAAGAAGCCGAACGCTGGCAATCTCAAAGTGTCTAGCCTACTCCTTTGCACAATCTGCCATTCCGCCCTTGACAAAACCTCGGTTATATCTTTGTTGGGTGTTTGAGCGGCCTTTTGGCGCAGCGTCTTTGCAAGTTTGGATGTTTGCCGGACATGCGATATGCCCGTTTTGTAGAAAGTAAGGTATGCGCGACCGGCGCGATATAGCCACTTGACGACGTTCTGGTCTGGTGTTCGTGCGGGAACAGATATATCGGGGGCGTATGTGAACGGTGGTGGGTTCAGTTTCTCTTTCGCTCGCAGTGTGGGGACGGTTGTGGCTTTCGAGGTGGGTGTTTGCGCGGGAACGAGAGGGGGGACTGAGGCTTTCTGAGAGAAGTTGTCTTCGTGGGTGTAGTCATCTTGGTTGCTTTGGCGGGAGAAGGTGGCATGGCCCCGCCATATCCTGTGGTTTTCACCGGCGCCGCTGTGGATGAGGCATACGCCCTCCTTTGTGTCTCCCATCGTTTTGCAAGAAGCCTCCTCTGTGTGGTATTCCTCGATCCATCATGCCACGTCTGACTTCCTAATGCCGGCGCAATGGCACGCATGTGTACACCGCGGCGGCATTGTAGGTTTGCGACGACACCATTCAATCGCGCCGGTACGACCAAGGTAGAAAACATCAGCAGTGGTTTCCTGATCGGGTGGTTAGGGACGTGACTCTGCGAATGCTGAAGTACATGTAGCCGCTGAGCGAGGGCGGGCTCTAGTGGTGACGTTTCTCATTCGTAGGGAAAGAAAAAACTGGGTCAAGCTGATCCCTGTCCGCGCGCCTCCGACACGCGACACGATGTCATCACACCTCGTGTTTGCACTAACTCGACTTGGTAGACTAATGACCGTCGTGATTGCATGATGTACATTTAAAGTCGTCGCTATGATGTTGAGCAATACAGCGAAGTCTGAATGATTTGAAATGTCCTGTCTATGCCGTAATGGACGCCGCATTCCTTCGTCAATTCCACCACTGGCTGCGCCTGATCGTACCCATATCTACAATAACGTAAAAAAGCTTCAAAGCGCCAACCAGCCCTCGATGACCTATGAAAACCCCTTGCACATATGCGTAGCATCCATATTGTGCGCCAAGTAACACCTCGCAGAACGCTAAATCGGATCAGATAAGGAAAGGAAACACCATACGTTGGGACCAAGGAAACTCGTAGAAGATACAGGAGCCGGGCATTGGCAGGCCAGAGAAATGAAAACGAAAAGGGGCAAAACATGAAAAGCAGTTAAGAATCGGACCAGGGCCTCGTCCAGGTTTGAATTCGCACGTCAACCAGGGGGTAGGCCGCTAGAATCGTGAGTCGCGTGGGTACGTGGGTAATGAACAAGTCGCCAGGGAATTGTCGCAAGGGTACTCCATGGTGTTGTTGCGTGGAATGAGGATGCGAGGGCCTTGGAGCTTCACCAGTTATGGCCAAAGCAGATAGCACGGGTCCAGAATGGGTTATTGTCTGTTCGATGAGCTGGCTCGTGGGAGATACATGGCTATTTGCAAGGGCTGGGTAAAGGGCGCAGTCGGGTTTGATCGGTTGGATATACACCATGTCGATACATGTGTGGAGGGAGCGGTATACAGGATTTGGGCTATTGTAGTAATGTCGAGTTTATCTGTTGGAAAGGTTCGAGACAGCCGTGTTTGCTGTCTAGGCTTCTGGAAGTACGGAATGGGACTTTTAGCGTTGATACTGAGCCAATTGGGCCATGATCTCATTCATATCCGGCGCGGGGCCAGCCTGAGTAGGTGTCTGCACTGGTGGAGCGACAGCCTGGCTCTGGTTGGCGAAAAGAGAAGCAAGCGCGGGGAACTGGTTGCCCAGCTGTGCGAGATGCGGCTGGGACTGAGCACTGAAGCCAGGTGTTTGCGCAGGGCTAGGCACTTGAGCTAGCAGGCGTGCAAGATCAGCGTTCAATCCCTGGTTCGGCGCGGGTTGCGTATTCTGAGGCATATTATTGCCGGACATTGCGCCGAGGAGCTGAGACAAGCTCGCACCGTCGAGAGATGCAATGAGGTTAGAGATGTTCGGCTGACTGGTCGGCAGGGATGGGAAGGGGTTGTTTGGCTGGGGAAAGTGCGGGGGTAGGGTCTGAGCGAAGCCGTACGAGGATGATGGTGGCAGGACCGGGCGAGATTGGCTTTGTTTGGCATTGTTGACGAGGAGGCCAGCGGTCGTGGGGTCAAGATCGGCATATTCTGGGCACATGAGTCAGTAATCGCTCATGTGTATCATAAGCAATCGTACCGTTGAACTGGACGTTGTTTGCACCGCCACGTCGGTCGAATATCTGGACGCTAACTTTGCCCTTGGTAAGGCCAGTAGTATCAAGCCTCACAATGGCCAAAACTCCCTCAAGGATCTGTCTTCGAACTACAGCTGGTTCAGGGAACCGACCACTCAATATCAGGACATTACTACGGAGATTTTGCGAGCGGAAAGTATCCTCGACGTAGCGGATGAAGTCACTACCACTGGATTAGCGACCTTGATATATTAGCTGTTGGTTCCGAACTTACCGAGGGAGACCTTCGTTGAGCACAAGAATCTGGATGTCAGGCACCTCGTGGGGCAATCGGCGCCGCAGGTCCAATCCATCCTCTGTGTAGTCGCGACGCGGGGACGGGCTTCTGTGCCTGCGCGGTGGTGTTCTGGACCGGCTACGGTATCGCGTATCAAACCTGTCTCGGCTTCTGTCCCGTGATCGTACACCCCGAGGCGGGGCTCGCGGCGATGGCGATCGCATGGGCCGATAATCGTCCCGATCACGAAAACGTCGATCTCTAGGGGACATGGAGTTTGGATGCCCTACATAACGATTGTCCCTAGGTGCCGGTCCTGTACCGCCCCGATTGTAATCTGGCGAACGTGAACGTCGACGCGGTGTTGGATTCGGCGGCTCGATCTTCTTCGTGTTGCGCTGTGGCTTGGAGATCTCAAGGTCTGTCATAGTTAGTCGACTGTCCAGCAGCAAAGTGATTGACACGACATACGCATCTTCCTGCCGCGCACTGCCTGGCCTTGCTCGGCATCCAGAGCTCTGCGACATGATTCCGAGTCCAAGAACTGGACAAAGCCATATGCCTGTTTGATTGATATCTGCGCAAGCCTGCCGTGGCGGTAGAAACGGTGGAAGATGTCTCGCTTGGTAACTTTTTCGGTGGGGAGGTTTCCTAGGAATCGGTTAGGCGCATCCTTGGTGCAAAAACAGTCTCAGCTCACCAATGAAGAGACGCGAACCCATGGGAAACTGGTCCCATTGCCCCTCCGTCACAAACTTCCTCTCCTGATCCAAAAACTCCTCGTATCTCCTGTTGACCTCGGGCGGCCACCGCTGATCCTCATCGTCGGGCGTTTCGCTACGATCACCCGGCTGCTGCTGAGCCTGACTGGGCGTCGAAAAGTCCTGACTCTGCACGTTCAAGGGCTGAAGGGAGCCATTGCCTCTCTGCTGGGCAATGGGAGCTTGCTGACTCTGTGGATGATAGGATCTGATGTCATCGCTGGGGTTATAGTTGGGGTGCGTAGCGGGCTGTTCTTGGGTGGGTGGTCGAGCAGGAAGACTGGTGGCCGAGGGCAACGACGAGGCATGGTGCTGTGTCTGCGGCGACTGGGAGGACATTTGTGCAGAGGCATATTGGGCTGCAGGCGCATTGTTGGCAGCAGGTGTCAGAGAGTCCAAGAGGGCTTGTACGTCAACATTGGAGCCAGTGTGCGCGTCAGTCTGGTAGTGAGCGCCTTGGGCAGACTGGGCGGGCGCTTGCTGAGCAGCATAGGCATGGTCATGGGGGTATGGGTACGCAGAAGAAAGACCTTGAGCAGCCGGCGGCGGCGCGTCAGTGGCCGACGCAGCGCGCGACTGGAGCTGTGCGGTGAAATTCTGCATTGAAGAGGTATCATGCGGCTGCGTACCCATGCCGCCGCCAAACGCAGCCGACTGCGCGAACGCCCCCGGCGCATCGTGCCCTGCCCCTTGTGCGCCTATACTCTGGAAGCTGGCGGTCGAAGATGGGTCGGCGAAGTACGGCGTCGACGTGTTCGCGTTCGCGTGGGAGCTGTGGGCGGGCGCGGCAGAGTCGTTGCTGTGGGAGACATGACTATAGTTCGCATCCATGTGCTCTACGAGGATGGGGATGTTGGCGGGCGACGGGACGTTTTGCGGGCGCGGGCTCTCGGGCGTCAGCGACTGGTGCCGTATGTGCTCAGCTTGTTGCGGCGGACTCGAATTGGGTCTCATGTAGACTGCGGAGCCAGAGCGCAGAGCTGGCAGACAAGGCGTGGTGAAGGGAGTCAACTCAAAGCATCTACGAAAACGCACCGTCGCGACAAGGGCTGGAGAGCTGCAGGTGGAGCACTAGGAGAAGACGAGCGATGGCGGGGCTGGCTAGATGCTACCTAGGTATATGTGATGGATGAGGCAGACGCGACAGCCACAGGCACAGAAGCGAGAGCGGGCCCCGTAAAAGTGGCAAGAGACGGTGGTGCAGTCAGGAAATATCAAGAAGAGAGATGTAGTGCAGCAGATGTTGGGATTCGGCGCCGCATCGACTCCGAGGAGCCTGGAATCGAGAACTTGCCTGGCTAAGCTTCGTCCACGTGATGCGTTTTAGTCTGCTTCTAGCGTCCGTTTTATGGTTAAAATGGTTATGTTGATCCTAGCTCGAGCTATTGCGGTTGCGACATGATCTCATCTTGACAAAGGCCAACGTGAGCAATTTGCGCAACCGTGATGCTGCGACGCTTCATTTTTCACACGCTAGTCTTCCCTCCTGCGCCGTTGCCAGCGGTGCACCGGATAATATACTGTCGAGGGCATAGCAGCAGTGCCACTGGCGACGAGGTCCAGGCTGCACGCGCCTGGCTCGCGGAGCTCCATGCAGAGACGATCCCTTTCAAGAGCATTGGCGAATTGAGCTTCAGCAGATCATCAGGACCGGGCGGTCAAAATGTAAACAAGTATGACACACTACACCACTTTTTAACACGGCGCTATACTAAACAGGCACCAAGAGTCAATTCTAAAGCTACGTTGAAGGTGCCTCTCGACGCGTTGCTGCACCATATCCCTGCAGCCCTACATGGCGAAATTAGACGTTCTCGCTACGTTGCTGCTAGATCCAATGCTATAATAGTCCAGGCCGACGACAGTCGAAAGCAGAGCGACAATGCTCAGAGCTGCTACAGGCGCATATACGAGGCCATTGCCCGAGCCGGACAAGATGCTGTGCCCGCCGAGACGTCGGCAGCACAGGTGCAGCGTGTCAAACAACTGTATGTCGTCGCACTTCCGATAGCCCAGGCGACGGCCCGAAAGCTGATAAGACGCCAGACAGAAGGCAGATAACGAGCGCCGCCTCAAGAGCAAGAAGCAGCAGAGCGCTAAGAAGACGTCGCGACGAAGCCGGGGTGACGAGTGAAGCGGTCTGCGGGGAAGCGGCCTGCCACAGCACCATAGCTCAGCGCAACGTGCAGGTGACGTGGTTCTACCGTTGAATCGTAGTGCATCTCACGATAGTGCGAGCATGACTGTAGCGGTGTAGTGTGGCGTGCCCCCCGATAAGAGATAGGAAGAATACTTGATGCACGAGTGCTCGGTACGATTAGTCTGCTGACCAAGTCCCTTGATCCTTCACGTTTCCGTGACGGCAGAAAGTTTCTGGAGCGTTTCATTCGCAGCCCAGTACTTGATGCCTGTCTGAGATAGCAACTTTGCTTCGTCTTTCTTCCCTTGCTTCCGCAGCAATTCGCCCAATCTAGCAACCTGATCGCCGGATCCTTGACCGTCTTCCATCGCTCGCACATACTTGCGGAGTGCTGCACGCGACGCCTTCTGCAAGGACGAATCGCCATCCGCGAGTAACCGATGCAGAGATAACAATTGTCGAACAGCGACTTCGGAGATGGAGGCAATCTCCTTGGGATGTTGCTGAACGGTAGAGCTTATCAAGTCCAGGGCCTTGCTCAATGCAAGGGCAATCTCCGGGTCGCTTGGGTCGCAGCTAAATAGTAGCATGCGGAACCTGCAGATGGCAGTTTCAACGGCATGGGGAGAGTTCTCTTGCAGGTAATCTAGCACGTGCTGCAAGATGCGTGGTATGCAGGCTAGCTGACTAAACTCGGCAAACATGTCGAAGAACTTCTCCGCGAGTTTGGGCTTGCCCTGGAACTGCTTCATGGCGGAGTCAAAGACTGCCAGTGGGATAGCACCAGTGAGCACTGGCGCAGACGCCAGGTTCTGCAGCGCCACCTCGTCCACACCATCGTCCTGCTTCAGGCTGGGATTTACATCCTCTGCCGTCACTTCCGGAAGCGCAATCATGTCTTCGTCGCCGTCCTCGTCTGTGCCTGGCTTCTTTGTACGATCAATGTCCAGACCGAGAATCTTGCGCCGGCCAGCGATCTTGCCAACGTAAATGGTCTCCAGCTTTGCGTATTCCAGCCACATAATCTCAGAGTTCTTGCAGAAGCGTAGTCCTCGCTGCATGTAGCTTCGCGCATTCGTAATGTCCGCCTGCGTATCCATGAAGTAGTTGGCCGCGAGGATCCATATGTCGGGCTTGGTGGGGTGGAGTCGAGCGACAGATGTGAAGATGTCGTTCAGCCGCTTGTATGCCTTGTCCTTGCGCGCAAAGTCGATGTACTGCATCCATAGCACCAGGTCGCCCGAGAACTTGCGCGTGGCCCGGTTGTAGAGGAAGTAGATGGTGCGCTGACCGGAGCCTTTGTACCGTACACCCAGGCGCTTTATTCGTTTGCGGCGGAGGGCGTCGACGTTCTTCTCGAACTCAATGTATCGCATGTAGTCTTCGGGGTGCGAGCCGCGTGCATTGATAATGTGCTCGAAATCCGAGCGCTTCTTCGCTATGGAGCTGATTTCTTCCTATGGCATGTTAGCGAAGCTGGCGTTGCGCGCAAGGCGGCCTAGCATACCCGTGTGAAGATTTTCTTGCGCTCAAGCTCATTCAGCTCGGTCGCCGACTGCTCGAGGTAGAAACGCGCCTTGTCACTGGGTCCGGCCATGTT
The DNA here is from genome assembly GCF_023758015.1 of Alternaria viburni. Lineage (NCBI taxonomy): Eukaryota > Fungi > Ascomycota > Dothideomycetes > Pleosporales > Pleosporaceae > Alternaria > Alternaria viburni. The sequence continues at coordinate 771,404 of NW_026055777.1, forward strand.
TGCGCGTCCGAGGTGTTGCTGCTGGCAGAGTTGGGATAGAAAAGTTAACTTCTCTAGAAAAAAGTTAGGCTAAAGTTGCTCCCGCGGGTAGCGCCTTGGCCTACGGACCTCGGAAGCGCGAACCCTGGCCATTGCAACCTGTGGACTTCAGGAGACGCGCGTGTTGGACTGCGCATCATCAATTCTCGACGCTCTTTTGCCGCTTTTTTTCTCGTTCAATGGTCCAGCGCTGCTGAAAACCTACCTGAATTCTCTACCATGGTCAAGGACAAGGACGGCGACACTGTCGCTACGGTACGCGCAGTCCGGCCTCACCCCCGAGAGCTCCGCATGCTCACCAGATGTAGTTCAATGGGAAATGGATATCATATTCGCATACCGCCATGGCCTACTGTACGTCCCTATGTGCTTGACGGATATCAACGGACTAACAAATCCCCAAGGTGCCTTTGTCGGAGCCCTCATAGTCGGAATGTACGCTTCTCACTCTCTACTACCCCACGACGCGGCTGAACACCCACAGATGGCTACACTACCACAAGATTGTGCAAAATGAGTTTTATGTTAGTCCCCGAGGACCACACCAGGCCCAGAGCCAACCATTGACGTGCCCAGGGTTACCCAGATGAATGGTTTCCATCCGTGTCCGCGACCATCGGCGACCGCTACCCGGAGCGTTCGGTCTTCATGCTCTTCATCGCTCTGACCTCTGGTATGGAACGAGACACAGCGCACAAAGGCATATGCTAAGCTTTACAGGCCCAAGATTCGCCCTCGTCGGCCTTTGGTACATCTTGACCCGCCGACCCAACTCGTCCCTCCCCAAGTTCATCGCTGGCGTTGGCATCTTTCGGACCTTGACCTGTGGAGGATGGACATATGTGACTTCTACCGACGACCACGACTGGCACGACATTTTCATGATTTCATACCTGGTTGCGACGCTACCGTGGACCCTGGGCTGTGTTGCTCTGAGCCCTAAGAACCCCACTGCCCTCAAGTACCGAAAGGTCCTTGCTGGCAGCTTCTTCGGAACCCTGGTGCCGTTGATCTACTTCTTCATCCAGCACAAGGTGCACCGAGTGGCTGGAGGTACGTTTGACAATTCCACTGTTTTACCATCGCTAACGTCTTCACAGCGTATACCATCTACGCTTTCTTCGAATGGGCACTGGTCTTGCTCGATGTAGGCTTCGATGCCGTCACCATGATCGAGTTCCAGCACTTGGAGGTTGTCATAAAGGATGTTCGAGGTGTATCTCGCCTGTACGTTCCTCGTCTTCCAATATAGATAGACACGCATCACGAATCTATACTTCTTATGGACACTTTCTGATAAGACATGTCTTGTAGTGCGGGCTCCAAGTCGACATCCGACAGTATCCAGGAGTAAGTCACTACTGCTTCCCGAGGCTCTGCGCGTCACTGACAGGAGCAGAAAAAACAAGGAAATGAGCGCGACCTTTTCAGGTGCCTTTTCTTGGTTCGGACTCATCTATGCCGCTGCAGACGTGTACAACGGCGTAAGTGACATTGCGCGGTGGCATTGGACGTGACTAATTACTCTGTAGTTTGTCTTCTGGTCCATGCTGACTTCACTCGGTGTCTGCGTCTGGTGTATGTTCGAATTCCCCTGTGCGATCGGTATGTCTGCTGATCATATTTAGACTTCCCTCTCTGGCACATGGGTATCTCTGGCTACGAGGCCTTGGTCATGTGCACCGTCACTCCCTTCTTCCTCGGCATCAAGCCCCTTCGCTATCTGGCTACTCGCTACGTCTGGTTCTTCCACCTGCTCTCGCTCTCCGGACTGCTCGCGTTTCTTGCCAAGACACCCGTCAACCGACTCTTTGCCGTTGGCTTCGGTCTGTCAATGTCATGTATCGCATGGTCTGCCACCTTCTATGCCGAACGGTCTCAACCCCACCGCCTTGAAGCACGCATTTCCGCTTTTGCTATCGGTCTGATCGCCTCTAGCATTGCGAAGTTTGCCTTTTGGACCAACAACCCGATTTGGCCAATCATGCACGAGGCAAACGGCGGATGGAACAGGACTGGATTCGTAGTAGCTCTCATCTCGATGCTCATATCGACCAGATCTACCGCCAGTTCTGGCGCAGATGTCCCAGCTCAAGGCCCTACCAAAGGTTCTTCTGTCTTTGCGAGCTTTGGCCTGGCGGGTGTTATGTTCGCCATGCACTCGCTCCTCTCCGATTCGAGCACGATGATCTCTTGGGTATGGGAAGGCTACCCTGTTCGGGGTCCACTGGCTGTACCCCACGGCACCCTGACTCTCCTAGCCATGGGCCTTGGTCTTATGATTGGACTATTTGCGCCCAACCTCTCAAGGTCATGGGCCTTTTACGGCATAGGCTCTATCGGTGCTGCCGTTTTGACAACCACCAGCCACTGGACTGGTTTCTATGGAGCCTTGGTCCTCGCCATGTACACCATGGCAGCAGCACCTGTTCTCATTGCCCATGCGGCGCGCCACTCACCAGGCCGCACATTCGGTCTCGGATTCTTGGTGTACAACTTCATGGTTCTGTTCCACGTCTGGGTAGTAGCGTACGCGTTCGTTCCCGGCGGACCGCTTGTTCGCGAGCACACAGACTGGGTTATGACAGCCATGATGCTCCAGATCGGTGCCGGTATCTTCAGTGTGTCCGCTCAACCGCCAGCACTCAAGAGCTACAAGGGCAAGGCTGTCATCACGGCAGCTGCCACTAGGCAACGATCCTACTACCTCTACGTTCTAGGTGCTCTAGAGTTGATCGCCATTGCCACCGCCTACCTACGCTTCCCGTCTTATGACTACAAGCCGTATCACCCGGAGACCAAGTCCATCACGGCTGGCATCTGGACCATCCACTTCTCCCTTGACAACGACATGTGGTCTTCAGAGTACCGCATGCGTGACCTCATCAAGGAAATGGAAGTCGACGTCATCGGACTCCTTGAAAGCGATCTGCAGCGCATCATCATGGGCAATCGCGACACAACGCAGTTCCTCGCCGAAGATCTAGGCATGTACGTCGACTTCGGCCCAGGACCCAACAAGCACACCTGGGGCTCAGCACTACTCTCCAAATTCCCCATCGTAAACTCAACCCATCATCTTCTCCCCTCGCCTGTCGGCGAGCTTGCTCCGGCCATCGAAGCTACCATCGACGCCTACGGTGAGATGATTGACATCTTCGTCTTCCACTCGGGTCAGGAAGAGGACCCCGAGGATCGCCGCCTACAATCAGAATACCTGGCTGAACGCATGAAAGCCACGCCGCGTCCTGCCATCCTCCTCTCGTACCTCGTCATCAAACCCGGTGAGGGCAACTACAACACGTACGTGGGTGAGAAGAGCGGTATGAAGGACATCGACGCGTCAGACTGGGACAGATGGTGCGAGTACATTCTCTACAAGGGCCTGAAGAGGAGTGGATATGCCCGTGTTTCCAGACATACCATCACGGATACCGAACTCCAGGTAAGTTTTCCTTCTGGTTTCCTAGCGTCAGACCAGTGTGCTAATCATGCGATGCAGGTCGGTAAATTTGTCGTTGGCGAGCCGGAGAACGGAAACGAGCTTCTGCATGAGTCGCAGGTTCCTGCTGGGTTGAGGTTCCCGGAGCTGTTCAAGGGCCAAGGTGTCAGGGGGCATAGGTATCATGTCTTTAACGAGCCTAGATACTATGCTTGATCTGTGAGGATGGACAGGGGAGAGCATGAGTGGAAGCAAGTCTATTGAGTAGACTGAAAGTGTATGATAGGTTGAGGAAAAAGTGAATATAGTGTTGTTTCATTGCTGATGTTGATTCTTGGATACTACTCATTTCGCATTCACTACTTGCACAGCGTTTATGCGCTGTTGCCCAGGAACACAGACGGCCCTTTTTAGAGCCATGGTAGGACGCCAATACCCATGCATGCAGTGCGCGAGCCTTGCCCACGCCTGATTCGTAAAGCGCCAAATGCCGAACCCAGACTTTTCGATCATTCCTTCATCCCTTTCATGATCGTCATCGTGTCCCCCATCATAGTCTCCCCGCCTCCCCAGAAGCTGTTAGCTTCCCCCCGTATTATGCAACGAACGAGTCGACCGATTGTAATGTGTCGCGCTCATTTCGCAACAGCGGCGCTCAGGACCTGTGTCCTGAAGAAGCCTCCCTTTGTCCTCTCGATGACTTGTTGGTAGACGGACTGTGGTGGGTGGTTCATGACGACTGTGCCGGCTTGGTAATCGATCTTTGCGTCTACGCGAGTGTCGCGGATGAGGTTGACGATCCACTTCTCACCCTCGTCTTGTGAAAGGCCGAGGCGGGTCGAGAGATCCCTAGTCGTGAATTAGTACGGTTTTGGAAGCGACGAGAAATGTAGAATGACTCACTTGATGTCGATTCTCTGGTGGATCTTGCAGTAGCTCTCCGAGATGAGATGTCTCGCTGAGTCGACAAACAAGTCTGCGGCGCCCAACAAGAAGAAGTCGTTCTTCAAGATCTCCTCCGTCTCGCTGAGCTTCTTCTGCGCCTCCTCAAAGTCAAAGTCGATGTACAGAGCCTTGATGAAGTCGGTGACGGGGTCGTTGTACTCGTAGCCTTCTTGTCGCACGATCCTGATGAGATCCTTGAGCTGCTTCTGGTACTGGTTCGAGTTCCTGCCACGGTTGCGGCCGGTGATGACGGCAGCGGCCAGGTAGCGCAGGATCCACGGGCAGTTGGTCTGGATGGTGTTGATGTAGGCGGGGGAGAAGAACATGTCGGTGAGGGTTTCGCGCGAGGATTCGTGGTTGAAGAGGGGGAAGAGCGACCAGTGGATCAACCAGGTGCGGTGCTGGAGCTGTGCGAGGGGGTTGTTGAAGAGGCGTGTGTCGATGATCTCCTTGAGCTTGTTGATCTCCTCCATGGCCGAGTCCCAGTTGACGGAGAGGATCTCGCAGGCGAGCTTTCCCCAGGTGGCCTCGCGCTCCTTGTCGCCGTCGGTGGTCTGCTAACGTTAGTAACCAGTATGCCGTGGGGCTGCATATAAACGTACCAGAACGCGGAAGCGGTAGAGCAGCTCAGCGGCGTGTGGGTAGACACCGCACGAGTACTGGAACTGGCCAAACTCGAGCAGCTGGTTGATCATGTCCAAGTCGACGCCGTGGCTCTCCTTCAGGTATGCCAAGTTCTGCTGCTTGTCGCTGCGCAGGTTGGTGACGACGTTCTCGTCGTCGAGCAGGCCGCTGATCTTGCTGGTGGCCTCCTCGAGCTGGTCGCGCTTCTTGAGGACCTCGTCGCGCTTGGTCTTGAACTCGTCGGACATGTCGTCGAGGCCGTGGACCTCCTGGTGCAGCTGGCCGACGAAATCCGTCATGTTGGTGGGCTTGAGCAGTTCGAGCAGCAGCTTCTTCTGCTCGACGGTCTGGTCGGCGTCTTCATCGCTGGAGAAGTTGAGGAGCGGGTAGACGAGATGGCGGTCGAGGTTGGGCATGAGCTTGGGGAGCAGCGAGTACTGCTCGGCGACATTTGCGCCGGTTGCCGCTGAGTCCGCCATGGTGGGTGGGTGGTTGTGGTGGGAGGAGTTATGGCGATGTCGAGCGTGGTGGGGTGGGCTCGGAAACGAAAAAAGCAGCCGGACTGTGCGCGCGAGGGACCCCAGGCGCTACTTCTGGAGTTGAGCCGCAGACCATGGCCGCAGCATTCACCCCACGGCCCTCGCGACACATCCCTCGACCCTTGGACACGTGGTAGAATACTTTCACCGGCATCGCTGCACCACAATGCCTCGCTTGCAGTCTCTCGTCCCGCTCCTGCGCCCATTGGCCGCCCCAAGAGCCATCGCATGCCGGCCGCACTTCCGCTTCTCTACAGCGACAAGATGGCAGGCTGAGCGTAAGCTGTGCATTCTTCTAGTACAATAGGTACACCAATTGACGCTCCATAGAACCCCCGCCAGACTCCAAGCCCATCGTTCAGCCATCCCTCCCACCCAACGCTTCTTCTCAACACCCGACATCTCCCCAAGAAGCTCAACGCGCCGCCGACCTTGCCGCAGCAGAGTCTCTCACCGAAGGCGACAGCGCGCAACCGCCCGAGCAGAAGCCGACACTGCCCTCCAAGCACCCCCGGTCCGACAACAAGCCAGAACAGACACCCTCGCAAGCGAAGCCCGCAAAGGCCGATGACGTCGCGCCCAAGCCCGCGACCGCGCCCTCAGACACAGCCGACACAACATCGACGCTCCAGAAGAAGGTCGCTAAGAAGCCAAAGACGCCGCGCGCCCCCAAATTATCTCTACCGCCGCCCAAGTACGCCGTCTCGAGATCTGCGAACAAGAACCTGCCCATCTACACCGACTACAAGCGAGGAGGCAACTTGCATCTGACGACGGTACGAAAGGTCACCGGCGACCTATCTGCTTTGAGGGACGAGCTGAGAGTCTTCTTGAATAAAAAGAACGAGGACGTCAAGATCAACAGCGTGACACAACATGTCATTGTCAAGGGACATCACACTGCCGAGATTGCTACATTCCTGAAGGCGCGGGGCATGTAAACATGGGCAAGAGAGAGATTGTGTCGCGTGAAAAACGAATGTATATATCATGTTGTAGTACAACTTGTACCATATGGGAAAGAGGGTAGACGAGAAACGTTGGCTATGATTGTTCAGTCAGTACAATGAACGATCCCGTTGCATCAGGGACATCAAGAGGCAGAAACCAGCTGGCTTGCACATCACCATCATGTTGTATTCTCGAGTCAGAGGTGTGAAGCCTGAGTTCCATTGCTACTATGGACGAGATCTAATCTATACCCCAAGCGTACTTGTAAAAGGCTTCCGAAATGTCCCTGCAATTCATTACATGTCTCAAGTACCGTGTAGAACAAGCTTCTAGTAGAGGTCAGTTGTATCCTGTAAAGTGGGTGTAGACTCATGTCTTACCACGGAAATCGCGCAGCGCGAATAGTGAACCTGGACAGGCGATCAAGGAGGAGGGCAGCAAGTCCAGCACTGACCAAAGTAGCACTCCCAGCGACATGGCTTGAAGTTTGTTGCTACGTTGGCGGATGATACGTCGCTGGAGTCGCTGGCGGCGCCGCCCATGTCGGGCATGCAGACCGCCCAGCACTGACCGAAATAGCACTCCCAGTGGCACTTGATCTTAGCCTTTGAAACGGGGTCGTTGACCACAGTCTCCTTCTTCGCTTCTTCATCACAGACCAGTCCGCAGAGCGACTTGTCCGTGTTGCAAATCTCGCGGCAGACCTTGTGTGGAATGTCTGGAATGTTCTCGATGGCGGTTTCGGTCCCAGCTACTGGCTCAACAACGGTCTCAGCCCAGCAACTGCCAGAGGTCAAGTCGCAATGGTAGAGGAAAGCATTCTCAACATGCTCGTTGTTCTCCAGCTGTGTATGGTTTGCAGTGACAGAGACAGACGTGTCGGCATGGAGCTCGGTCTCGTCGATGACAATCGCGCCGCTGGCTGCATAGGCAGCTACTCCAGCGACGTCGGTACACTGGCGCGTGCACGTCACATGGAAGCAGATCCAGACGCATTTCTGTGCAGCTTCTTCGCGCTTAGTCGCTGGAGCCACAGAAGTAGCAGAGATGTCGGCAACGACACCATCCATGGTGGCGGGGTCTGATGCATCGACCTGCTGAGTCTTGTGGCAACTACGGCTGCAGACGTTGCACTATGAGGCTGTCAGTCTATTTTCTCTCGTAATCAAGACGGCTATGAGAGGTTGGCGCGCCATCCAGAAGATAGCGCACCGGAATAGAGACTTACGTCGGGATCATTGCACCGTATGGGTAGACATTCTTCTTCAGTGAGGTTGTTTTGCTTGCAGAACAGGTTGATGTATATACATCGGTAGCAATTAGCGTCAGCAAAGACATCATCACCGGGAATGGCGAGTGAGTCGTCGCGCTTAGCCGCTGGAGCCACAGAGGTAGAAGAGATGTCGGCAACGGCCGCGTCAATGGCAGAGATCAAGGTGTTGGTGGAGACAGTGTCCGAGACATCAGTAGGGACATCGACGGGTCCAGCGACAGCATCCCCGATCGGTGGACAGTGTGGATTGCACTGTCGGCACATCTACATTCTGTTAGACCTCGCCTTCGCCCAGCTCAACCCAGCTCGCCAATGCAAGCAAGAAGGCGGGTGAAGACTTACCAGACTGAGGCACCACAGTGTGTCGCATTTGTACTCGCTGAGCTTCCTGTCCTTGCAAACTTTGCCAATCGAGGTTACGCAAGCCGGACAGTTGAGACCAGCAGTTGATACTTCGGTGGAAGCAGCGATGGGTGAAGCGGAGGTGATTGCGACCAAGCTGATGAGGAGGAGAGCGAGCATCTTGAAGAGATTGAACACAGCCATGGCGATGGTCGGAGCGGTGTTTTCTTGTGTGGGTTCAAGAGTAGGTGGGGAGGGGAGAAAGAATAGAAGAAATAAACAAAAGGGAAGCACAGGCCGGAGCGGATCAATGCAAACGGAGCGTGAGCGTGACTGAGGAAAGTGAGGTGAGGACCCGCCGAGGATAGAACGTGTTTGCTGTGGTCACTCGGTGCAGTGAGCCGGTGTGCGAGCGCGCGGGTGCGGTCTCGTAATTGGCCCAAGTATCCCCGTTCTAGGGTACTACTCGAGGTGTGGAACGCGGGGGTCGAAATGTGAAGGTGAAAGAGAACGACAAAGGAAGACAGACTTGACAGAGTATACTTGCTTGAGGACTAATGGACTAACCAAATGACTTGCGAGTCTTCACGCCTCTGGTCACCCGTCGATACATCGCTTAGGCCGTCAAATGATCACGGAACTGTTATGGCTTAGGGCTAAGAAGCCTCCCCATATATTTTCGATAGCTGCCATGACTGTTGCATCTTCTTATCGCGCTGCGGCGTTGATTGGAAAGGCGAGCGACCGTTGAGGGAAGTTGAGCCGCAGGGTTGGGCTTCATCGGCGCATCGTCACATGCACACTGGCTGATCATTAGTAGTCTGGAGTATGACACTGCTGCAAACAATACTTTGTGCGTGTAGAACATACCCCAACGTGCAGTCGCGGATTACAATCACATGGCAAGCGGGTCTTGACGCTCACGTTGCCGTTGCCAATGCTTCCACAATCGTACAAGCCTGCCTATCCACGCGACAAAACGCGTTTTAAGCGCCAAAGACTACAACATGGGTTCTGCTGTCCCCTGATGATCACACCCTGATGCAATAATGTCCGTGTATGATGCTGTAAAGTTTCTCCTCACATGAGCGCTCGTCCCTTCATCTGCTCTTGATGGGTGGACGTTGAATTTACGTTTAGGCTATGATCAGCCATACCTACTTGAGCTGATCCGATACTCTGGATCCATGTGGCAAGAGGCCCGCGGGGGAGTTATCCCCACTGACAAACCACAGGGTGGTACTTAGCGCGAGGCAGTGGTAGGACCGACTGGTCCGCGGAGCATGCTTTCGCTGGACCAATCTCGCCCCGAAGCATTCGTCTCCGTTCATCGCATGCCAGTCTTCGAAAGTCTCTTGCGGATATAAGTGGGCGTATCGAGCGGTTGTGTAAGGCTGCCTGCGTGGTGGCTAAGAAATGCCATCATGGTCCATGCGGTTTCGCTAAAACCCGATCTTGCAACTAGAATCCGATCCTTCCGCACCCGTGTATGGTCTACTGCTGTGCGATCGATGAGCTGCATGTAGTCTTACGTAGACACGTAACGCGCTCAAAATCTTGCAGAGCATATGCTATGCTTGTAGCGCTGTATTCGGCCGCCTTATTTTTTTTTCCTACTCCATTCCTGACACAAAGTCCCTACGAGCGTCTCTCCGCAGATGTTCTAATTATACCTGGCTACGTCTTTTTTGACTGAACGCACCCAACGAAGCTGCTGGCGTGTTTTTGCCGTCAGCCACAATGAACATCGATCACGAATCGACTGTCTGCAAATCATTTATAGACAGGAACGGTAATGGCGCTTGTCGGTATGTCTCTCGTCCGCAGTGTTCTGAATCTTCTGATGCGATGTATGCTAACACCTACAATATGCAAGCGCGGTCACCAAACAAGGATTTGTAGGCTTTTTACATGGTAATCCTGCAGATCGAATTCGGCCGTGTACGTGAATCGGGTTCTAAGAATGGGTACGATCGCGACGGTTCAGTGTTCGTGAAGTTGCTGCCGTTTCGTCAGTCGGTGGACTGCTGCTCGTAAGCCGTGGTACGCAGTTGGCGAATCTGGCTTTGAAAGGTGCTCGTAGGAACTTGGGACCCTCGACGACAGCGGGTGTCCAGATCGCGCCGGTGGCGTCCGCAGATGAAGTGCAGAAGCAAATCTGTGACCGTGAGATAATAGGAAATATCAGCTGGATGGCGCCTGCGCTTGTGAAATGTGGCTGCGATGCCGAATCTCCATTATCAGGCTCGGCCTGAGCTGGCACCTTTGCTGGCATCTCACCTTCCGCGCGCTCCATGATCCGGCTCCGGGGTTTCCAAGTCATTTCTGAGTGTGCGGGGACGCAACTGCAAAGGCTCAACGGTACAGGGTCCTCTACCAAGGGATCCGCCCACATTTCATGCATTCGGTTCACCGTCGAGATTCGTACGTATTCTCGGCCTGCGAAGCTCACGCTAAGCAGTGTTACTGTGGTGTCGCACGCTTTCACTGCTTGCGGAACTCCTGTCAGTCGGTCTTGAGTGTATGGTCCGGCTGTTCTCTCTCGGAAATTCGTTGGGTGCCACGTCTGGCCCGGTGCTTGCGATAGTTGGTCATTGCAGGTACGGCTAAGGAGTGTTGCCAGCGGGCAGGGTGTGTGGATGGTCTCGGCTAGGACGGATTCGTGTGATCGGGGAGTTCGTGGGCGCACGCGTGGACGGCAAGACAACACGAGCGTTGAGGATGGCAGTCTCGTCAGGGTGCGAAGGCTCTGGTTTCCAACGTCGAAACGAGGTTCTGAACTATGCTAATCTGAGCAACTCTTGGCGATGCAGTTCGAGAGGTAGGTCAGCAGCCCCGATGCGGATGCAGTCTGCGCTTGCTGTGGATCGCGACCCAGTACAGCTGAAGAGTAGTACTGGTAGTTCAAGAAATACAGCAGCCTTCGTGCTGATGAGCTTCCTCAGGTAGCTATTTGACCTGCTCGAGACCTCGATACGAATCAGTCTTTTTGGACTAGAATCACATCCGGCGGCCAGTTGTCAGAGTATTTGACCGATAGACTGGCGGGACTGGGCTGATCCTCGAGATCTTTGGGCAGATGCGGCCCTGCGTACGGGGCACACAAGACACTGGGTGCATAGCAAAGTCTCAGCACCCGATACCCACTTACCTAAGCACCTGGAGAGGGTTTGGGATCCGAGCGCCGCCCTTCTACGGGCTCTGACTGGCTGCGGGATCTTTTCCCGCAGCCAACTTTCACCTAGCAAGGGCCACCAGCATTGAGCGGGTGAGGTCCAGTATCGAAGATTGGCCTTCATCGAGGCAGTCATGGGCTTTGCACGAATGCCGTATCTTCAATACACAGTCTAGTCTATGAGCAACAGCGTGACGTTGCACCCCGATCCACCCAGCATCGACCGACAGACCGGCCATCGAACGTTTTCGACGGGTGAGTTATACGCTCAACTCCCCTTTTCAGCGCGTCAGAGGGTAAAGCATATACTCTGGCAAATGACTAATGTTATCAAGACTACGTCGGAGAGTTGAACAGCCTGCGACTCCGTAGCATATCTAGCCCACACCTGCCTCGCTTCCACGTGCCCTGCTTGAGCGCTCTTGATTTCTGTCCAAGATTGCCGAGAGGATCCTACAGATGTCACTGCTTCGGTAAAGGCTACGCGCAAACTCCAGAAGTCGTCCGAAGGGTCCCTGAAACGACACAATTACGTAGTTGTGGTACGCACTTCCGATATTAGCCATTTTGTCGATTCATGACGAGCGCCATCGTCGAGGGATCGGGCTCGAGGCGAAGGGCACATCCCCACTAGCTAATACGGCGACAGGTACACTTCGATTCGAACCTGGGATTTGGATTTCCTATACATGGGGTAACTCCGGTTCCCAGCCTACACATGAAACGTATTACTGACTTCATACAGTAAATTCCGCTCTAGGAGCGGCTGGTAAGTGGATCCATGAGGTTGCGGCGACAAAGTCCGCTGATCTGCACAAGCCTTACATGTCGAGCGCGCCGCGTCAAATGTCAGTGTCCTGCTTCCAGGCACTCCTTGCCGTACTGATAGTCCTCCCAGGTGACGAGACCCGTCCAGTATGCAAAGCATGCGGCAAGAAAAACCGTCCCTGTCAGTGGGAGGAGCCTCATACTAAGTTCAAGGACTACCGGCCTGACGGGCCCTCTTCCAGTCGATCTGCTGCCGGCGGTACTGATGAGGAAACCGAGACCAAAGAGGACCTGATGGATGTTGACGGTGTCGATGGGGTCGATAACATCAGTCGAACAGAAGGAGCCGTTCGTGCAAACAGTTTCAGCGAGGAAGGCTTGAGCCGGAACACTTCACCGAGAAGGCGGAAAAACAGTCGGACCGATGGGACATCGGAAGGCCCATCGACCAGCGTCTCCTCACCGTCGGCTCAGCTATCGCCAGGCTCGCCTTACTTTGTTCCCCGATCTAAGAGCACAACGGGTGGCGTGTCGGTGGCGAGTTTGCTGCAGTCGCACGACCCGGACGGCATGCCAGAGGGCTCGCTGCCGATGCATACCCGCCAGGCCATGCAGCAGCCGAATGCGCATTCGCATAACCGTAGAGACATGCCAGATGGAACTAGAAACTACTCACCCCGGCCTGTTCCTTTGACGCATGAAGAGGCCTTGCTCGTGCACCACTACACCGAACATCTTGGCCGCTGGCTTGACTGCACCGACGCCACTCGTCAATTTACGCTGGGCGTACCGGAGAAGGTCAAACAATGCCCGGTACTTTGCCATGCCGTCATGTCATTTGCTGCTCGCCACTGCAGAAAAGACGCGACAGCCGAGGCGGCCTATCAGCGTTGCATCGCCCTGCTCATCGAACGATTGAATGAGCAAGCTGCTAGCCACGACGAAACGCTTTTGTGTGCGATCGTCATACTGCGGTTCTACGAGCAGCTAAATGGTGCGTACTATAGTATGCATTGCGTCTCTCATGCCTAACAAGTCCTTCTAGTCCCGTCCAGTACCGGTTCTGATGATGAACAGCACCTCGCAGGCTGTTCGGCCATTATTCGATCTTCTCAGGGAAATCACTATGTAGATCCATCAGCGCCCACGTTGCGCGAAGCTGCTTTTTGGGTCTATGTCCGCCAGTGCCTCTACAATGCCACTATCAATCAGCAACCCCCTGATATCGATTTTTCTTTGCAGCTACACCCAACCCCAAGCTCACTACGAGATGCGCACCCGCTGGCTCGACTAAGACTGGAGACGGCCTGGTCCAATCAAATGACTTGGAATCTTGCATGTGTCGTCAACTTCTGCTTCGACGGCAAGGAGCCACAAAACGAAAAGGCTTACAAGATGCGGCGATGGAACGAGCTGTGGGATCTTGTCCAGACGTGGATGCATGGTAGACCGGACGGCTTCAATGCAATTTTCGAAGGCCCAGCCGGCGATGGGGGCTGCTTTCCTGAGATTCTCTTCACAGCCGACTGGCACGGTAAGTTATCTAACATGTCCTTCCACGCAAATGCTCACACTACCATCAGCTGTATCGTTTGGGTTCTATCATTTTGCCTGTATCATGTTGCTTCGATACAAGCCAGGCCCCAAGTTCGCAATCCGCAACGTCGGCAGCCTGTCTGAAACAGATGTAAGGACCAAAGTTACCAAACAGCACGAACATTTGCTTATTGAAGTAGAATCAGATCTTGACGCATGCTCGCGCCATTTCCGGGGCTAGTAATAGCTCACCGGAGACTGTCCCACTAGCAATCACCGTCTGTCACACCATCTTTATCTGGGGACCTCTTGTATGCGACCCAAAAGAGAGAGATCAGGTAGTACAGCTTTTAAACAACTTCGAGAAAAACCATGTGTGGCCGACGACGTGGATCAGTAACGCATTGAAGGCCGAATGGGGTATCCCAACATCGTCAGCTCCTGTGGCTTAGCTCATGAAGTAGAAACTCGAGCCGGCATTGACTCTTGGCCTACCCAAAACCAGCTTGGGTCGGTTGTGGAATAGGACCACAAGAAGAAGGTGGATGTGAAAGATGATGAAACCCATACAAGACATTTATTGTGCAAAACAAAGCGCTCAGTGTCTGGAAGCCAGTACCGTCGTGTCTAAGTCATACCCGCGAATCATTCTGGTATAATCCATACCAGCTTTGGACGCCATGGTCAGCTGCCTGTATCCCGTCACTTTGTCCCCTTCATGTAGCTCTAGAACTCGACGCAGAACTCCCATTATCATGCGAGAACATGGATGTCTCTCAACCCGGGAGCTTCCAGCAGTCAACCGAACTTGTGCAATCCGGGAAGATATACCTTCCGAGGATTGGGAGCTCGGGTAACAACTCCGAGTGGAATCCATATAATGTCACAGCTACATCTTACTATACAGTAACAATGCCTCTCTTGGAAATAGTACTTTCTCGTGTGCTGATCTCTGTTTTCACGTGCAATCATTCGCCCCAATGAATTCTTTCAGATAATCTCACATCCAGGGCTGCATTGTTCGGCTCGGTTCACCGAAGATTGCCTGAGCTGTACGCATGTACCCGTGGCCGGTGGCCAGAAGGATGTGGAATCTATTAGTGAAGCAAGCTGAAAGTCGTGTGTGGCGCAGCACATCTAGATCACTAAACTACCCGTTTCGTACGCTGCTGCCTGAGTTACCGTGATTACGCGCTTGATCACGATACCTGTGTTGAAACCTTGCTAGAGCACCCCTTGTAGTATCATAAATCGTACTGTTTGCCATAGTACGCGTCTTGTCGATCTTGGATATTCAACAGATGCTCGCATTTCGTCCCACATGCCACCACCAGTTTGACCGTAAGGCAGCTGGCTGAAGCCAAGACGAGAAGCTCTTTTTGCATCCGAAAGCCTCGCAACAAAGCACCGATATCCGGCAGCTGCGGTCGCTTATTGCACGTCTGGGAGCGCTACGTGAGTATCACCTAGATATTACTGTGATGCATATGGCCTTGTACAACGCGTTATACCTGCATTCCATCAATCGCTAGGTATGTAGCAGACCGGCAATGAAGAACACAAAGCGCATCTTCCCGTGCGAAGTTGATTAGCATGTGCCTGGTTGCTGACTTGATATGTTGAAGGGATGACCGTTGAGCAGCTACGTCATTTCACGGCCGGATATCTGTCCCGGGCCAATCCCTTCGCGTAAGTCGTAACGAGGTGCCAGAGTCCGGTCACGGGAGTCTTGGTACATCAAGTCCTCATCGGGTCCGTTGAGATCTGCATAGCGCGACACGGATACCCATCCACCCCACAGCGTACCTTTAGCATGCATTTCTCTCTGCAAAGCCCCTTATGGGGCGATAACCCGAGATGCCTTGGGTGACGCCTCAGTCGAACGCCACTGGACAAGTCCCCCCTTGCCTAGGTACCTCCGGGCCTCTACCATTTGATAATCTTCGCCTCCGGATGTGAAGCACTCATGTGTACTTCTTGATTGAACAACAGTCAAGCTTAGTATGCGTCGCAACGACTCAGCAACAGACCATGGAAGCCTACAAGTTCATACGAGAGAGACCATGAAGAGTGCATTGGACCTCCGCATTCTAGGGGTCTGTTGCGGAAGTGGGTTAAACCAGCTTGACTTCGCGCTGGTCCGGTATCTGCAAGCCTCCCCTAGTGCTACGCTGTATCTAGAACTCATCCAAGTTAGTGTTGTTCATACTGTCGCCCTGCAAATGCTGACGAACGATAGTGCGGTTCGCTACCTACCTCACCTCCTGTTCGAAACCACATCCTCACTTCCATCCGCGAAGTTGAGCGCAACTCCTCACTAGCGACACGCCTCAACGCGCTGCTCGGTTACTTGTTCTCCAATGGCATTACCACTTTCTGTGAGAAGCATTGCATACCACTCGCATCCATAAACCTGGTCGGCACACACACATCGGGCTTGAGGCGACCTGACATGCCTGAAACAAACGACCTGAGCACGCACCCGCTGGGATGGAACGCCAATATAAACACTGAGATTGGTGTCAACACTGTCTTCGACTTTGCTGTCATTGAAGCTGGGTCTTTGAGACCTCAAGTTTCCCCCGTCGCCTACATTGATCAACTCTTCTTGAGACACTCTTCTAAGTTTCGAGCTTGTCTGAACATTGGCGAGCTTGCGAATTGTAGCTTCATTCCTCCTCAGTCGAAGGGAGATGCTCGAGGGACAAATTGTCGCGACTGCGGGCCTGGAAGCGTGTTCATTGACTACGCCATGAAGTACTGCACTTCAAACGATCGGAACAATGACAACGACGGGGAGTATGCAGCGCCGGGGAAGCCCAATCAAGCTATCGTCACACGGTTCCTCCAGACGCATGATTACTCTCGCGTCTTGCCTTCTTTAAGCATAGCCCGGGATATGTTTGGTGAACATGAAGCCCAACGAGTCGTTGATGAGTGCATCTTCATGAAACTCTCTGAAGCAGACATAATCGCTACCGTTACCCGTATAACGGCCGAGAATATCTTGAAGCAGTATCGCAGGCTCCTCGCGCTCCGCTTTCCTGCCGGCCAGGACGTCGACGAACTCTTCATCAGCGGCCCGAGTGCGCGCAACGCGAACATCATAGACTACCTCGAAGCGGAGCTCCCCGAGAGCGTGATCACAAAGCCATTCGACGATATAGGCATACCAGGCGATGCGAACGAGGCCGTGTGTTATGCACACCTTGCATTGGAATCGGTGCTGGGACAACCAACACGCAGTTCTACGGAATTATCGCGGCCTTGGAGCCAGTCAGGTCATGATGCTGTACTGGGAAGGGTGGCGCGGGGCGAAAGTTGGGAAACCCTAACGGCCCAGCTGCAAAAGTTTGGCGATGGGAAACCTCGCATTTTGGCGCAGAACGTGGAGATAATCGGCCATTGAGGATCTGGGAGTGAAATGATGGCACGAGCAAGATGACGGAAAAACGGGGCGTTGACGGTTGGAAAGTAGAAGATGGCAATGCCGTACTTGTTTTCTGGGGCAGAGCGGTGATGCGCTCTCTCCCGCGGAGCTCCTTTTGAAGGCAATCTTCTTACGTCACAGGGAGTATGGAGCTCGACGCACAACTCGGCGAGATGTTTGAACAGCAACGCACGCGTACACCTGTCAATCTGGTGGCGTGCGCTTTTACATTCCAGGTGTTCTTTACGCGATGCTTTTGAAAGCAGCTCAGCTTTGGCGTACCTACCTAGGTAGGCAGCATATGGCTTCAGGCGTCAAATACAAGATTGCTCCTGACAAACATCTCTTTCGCAACTAGCATGAGATGCACATGCTAAAGCATGTCTTTGATGTGCACTACATTTCCCCTAATATGTAACGCTGATCACAACGTCTAGATATCCATTACCAGATCTCGTCGGACGGGAATTCGTATTCTCAAGTAGGCAAACCGGGCGCAATCGAATCGCATCTTTACATCCATCGCGACGTTGCGTGGTCATCGTTACAATACGATACGCAATCAAACGATCACCATGATACGGGGTAGCTAGCCAAGAAGTTTGCGTTGCACGTACGTCGCATGTACACAACGTCTTTCACCGGAGGCGAGCAGGAGCGACCCGCTCATCGTGCACTATGAGACTGCGCATCGTAAGCCCAGTCCTTCGATCGATTGCATCATTCAAATTTCAATCGTAGTGCGCGAAGCCGTGATAAGAATAAACTGAATAATTGTCTCGCTAGTTACAAATGTACTGGCCCCCTTGCTGAGCAATTGTCCTGCTTCAAGGGACTGCGGTTGTAGTGACAGTCTCGTTTTGTTTGCCTGCGATGATGTCGCGCATGATGCGCGCCTTCTGTTGCTCTTCCGCCTCACTGCTGACATCCTTGAAAACCTGGTCCATCTCCTCCAAAGTCTTGCCAGATGTCTCCGGGACTACGAAGAATGTGAAAACAAAGGCGAGTCCACAAAAGACGGCGAAGAAGGTGTAGGCTCCGTAGCCGGTGTTTTGAACAAGAGGAGGAGTGATCAACCCCTGGTATACAGGTCAGTCGCTAGCCACAGACAGTAAAGACGAAAGGAACACTTACGATGATGAAGTTGTTGAACCAGTTAGAGCACGTTGAGAGCGCCACGCCCTTTGCTCGCAAGGAAGATGGGAATATTTCCGAAGGCATAGCCCACGGGACGGGTCCCCAAGTAGCACCGAAGCTGAACATGTAGAAGAATAGGAAGGCAACGGCGACCCAGCCTTCTACTGCAAAGTCCAGCCATTGTCCACCAAACTTGCCAACCAAGACAGCGATGATGAGGTGGCAAATAAACATGAGAGCAGCACCGGTGAGGAGGAGTGGCCGGCGCCCGAAGCGATCCATGGTCCATAGACTTGTTGCGACACCAACGAGCTGTGTGCAGTTGATGATGCCGGAAAGTAGAAGCTGCATCTCGTAGTCCTGGCCTAGTGTTTCGAAAAGAGAGGGCGAATAGTAGATCAACGCATTGATACCTAGAGTCGTGTTAGTATTTTCTCACGTCGGGGTAAGGAGGAACATACCAACAAACTGCTGGAAGAACATGATGCCAACTCCGACGACAGTGCGCTTCCAGCATCCATGTCTAAAGCAGTCGAGCCAAGACTGAACCTCAAGCTTGAACTCGTTCGTGCGAGTTTTGGCCTGTAGCTCAGGGTGCCTCTCAACGCTCACTTCGTGGTTGAAGGTAACTTCTGCGCGAATCTCGCACCATTCTTGGAAGATGCGCGGGTCGTCAGTGGGAAGCTTGCGGAGCTTGCCCAGTACAACTAGGGCTTCGTCGTCGCGGCCTTTACTGGCGAGCCATCTTGGAGAGAAGGGCAAGAAAACAATGCCAGCACCCAGAACAAGACCGGGAATCATCTGGATAAGGAACGGGAGACGCCATGACCATTCGCCGGCCATGAAGCGCGTACCGTAGGTCGTCCAAAAGGCGATCACGATGCCGAGGACGATGCTGAATTCCTGCAGGACGAGAAGGGCACCGCGGATCTCCGGTGGCGCAATCTCAGAGATGTAGAGTGGGGCGATAGTTGCAAGACTACGCGTGGTTAGCATCTATCCCGTGTACAAACATGGCTCAACATACGCTCCAATTCCCCATCCTCCGATCAAACGTCCGACAGTCAACATGGCGTAGTCCATTGCCGCTGTTTGTAGAATGCTTCCGATCGTGAAGATGACGACTGCGACGACGATGGAATACTTCCTGGAGAGTTTGTCTGCAATCCAGCCGGCAAAAAGGGCACCGATCAGTGCGCCCAGTTCCAGCATAGCAGTCATCAGGCCCTTCCAGAAACCAGCTCCTGAAGCTTCACTCGAGACACGCGGAAACCGGTCGAGGAATTGATCCATGACGAGCGTTACGGAAATAACACCCTGATCGTATCCAAAGAGAAGACCTCCAATCGTAGCAAAGGCTGCACACATGGCAACGTAAGGGTTGGAGAAGAGGCCGCGGAAACCTGGCTCTGGGATTAGCCCACGTGTGATTGAGGTTCCACTAAGTGATATGCATACCTGCTGGTCCATAAGGCTCCCGAGTCACCGTTCCCTGTTTGCTAGGGAACGGAGACATTGCCTCGCGCTGCTCATAAGGGGCGCTCTTGATCGAATCTTGTCCACCCATGATGACGTGCAGTGATATGGGTCGTGTCTTGTTGAAATCGCCTGTGTAGTGGATGGCCTGGCTAGGAGGGAGTAGTGAATGCGAGGAGGCAATCGACCGCTTTATGCACTTTCGATATCTCGCTTGATGCCGCGTTAACTCTTGTCCGGTGGGTCCACACCATGTACAGTATCTGCCAACGCTAGTGTCAGGCGTCTGACTGCCGTTAAGCGCACATCCGATGACTTCCCAGAACGAACGCCAAGGAGTGTGGATGGAATGCTAGGAACCACCACGGCCGGCGTTTTTTGAAGCGGCTTCACGTTAGCTCAGCTTCACACCTACCTCTTGCGACCTTCTGTCTGTTACGTTCGTGGGTGACTTGAGATGCCAGCGCGGTGTGCGCATGTGGGGTTTGTGCTGTTGAGGCTACGCCGCTTGGATCGGAAGATTCGCTCGAAGTTTCTGTGGGACCCTTGCGTCCGAGACTGACCGAGCTGCTCTGCTACGGATCGTGAGAATCAGTAGCAATTGCATGATGAACGTCTTGATGCTAATCTTGATATTAGATCGCGTGACATTGGTCTCCGAATTTGCTTCTGAGAGGCTGGCATTGGCTCCGCAAACCTTCGAAACCCCTGCTGCCGGCGTCATACGCTCTTCTCCGCATCTTCAAAGGCCGCGGTGACCGTATGGGGTGCTCGGAGACCCCAGAAAACGCGCGCGAGCGTGCCAGTGCTACCCCGGATTCCCCAAAATTAGGCTCGCGTCGTTCCGCGCTGTGCAGTTGTCCAGTTGGGTAAACGTCCTTTCAAAGCTGACCATCTCAAGGGAAAAGCTGCCGGCGAAAGTGGAGGTCGCGGCGGGAATTCCTGCTTCAAGCGAGCATTAGTGGAAGCTAGGCGCTGGACTAACCCCGATCAGCATCGGAAGGAAAGAGTCGCCGACAAGTGGGCCGCGCTACTGAAGGGACAGTAATTCTAACCGCCGACCTGTCATCTTTCCGTTATCACGCACGACGTCACTACGTCTTTCGATCACTCATCAGCTCAGTTCCAGTACAAGACAGAAACGTGGGGTCTCCACATCCCCTCTTACCTGTTCATCTGGGGGAAAGTACGGCGACTGATGTTCGTGGTCTCCCCGGACAATGTAGAGCGGAAGCGGAGTGAACTCTTCTAACCCCTCCACCCAAGAAAGGATGTGATGTATGTCTCGTATGCATTGCACATTCAATGGCGGCATTCATTAAGATTTCTGTGTCCCGATACATACTTCGCGGGACCAGGGGATCACATATAGAAACCGAAAGAACGAGCAGGTGGTATTCCGTTTCATGATTCCATTACAGCTGCTCTTACACACTACAAGGTACTTGTCCTACCCTGAAAAATTCCAAAACATGACATTTCACCTCATCGATGTAGCCTCGCCATGCCCACAATCAGGCGCTTGTCTCCATGAAAGCCCACCCTCTCCCTCTTCATCAACATAGTAATGCTCTGGGTGGTCGAGACGGGCGCGCCAGCACGAGGGCGTACAATTTGTCCTCTGCGTCATCTCGCATCGTACAGCGCGATAGAATGCTGACGGCAGGTCCCTCAATTCCTGCACTAGTGGAATGCCATCCTGAGACAACAATTGCTCAGGGTTAGGGAGAAGGTACGCGAACATATCCGCCAAAAGCGTACGTAGCCGTGAATGAGAAACCGAAAACTTATACGTGAATAAGATGACATCGTCCAGCTCGAGGCGCCAATCATGGATATGCACATAGGTAAAGCAATCCATGACATCGTTCATCCAAGCCCTGTCGTCGATCCGCTCGCCAAAAACGTATGCACGAGCCAAGAACATGAGAACCTCGTCAGCGGTAGAAGGAGTGAGTCGACCAAGGGAAGCCATGGTAGGAAGCCTACCACGACGTAGCCACTCCACGTATTCTTTGACCACTCGGCTGGAGAATTGTTCGCCCACGAAGTGGGTCCTCACTTTTCCAGAAGCTGGGTATAAGTTTCCAGGTTCAATGAAGTAATCCGTATTCCTCGCCAGGGTGTGTTGGTAAGCTATTGCGGATCTGTCATACTGGTGATTTACAACCAGCTCTACAACTAAATCAGGGTCCGCTTGGATTAGGATTGGTCGAGGTGATCTGCGTTGATCTGGAGTTGGTCGAACCGGAGGCGTTGCAGGCACGTTGGATCTTCCGAGTGGTGTTCCGCTTGCTGAGCCATAAGTCGACCTAGCCGTGTCATGGTTGTTCCGCTCTGGTTCCAACGATCGCCGGTTCTGGCTAGACTGTGCGAGACCGTTAGACGGCGGTGCTGGCCGACCATAGGGAAAGCCGCTTCCTTGATTTTGCGGCCCGGTGGAAGCTGATGGCGTGGCGGAATTGGAAGGTCGTGGTGCTCGCGGGCCATGGGGGATCTCGATTTCTTGGTTCTGCGGCCCAGTGGAAGCTGACGGCGAAGCGGTAGACTTTTTCAGGATCCCTCGAAGAGGAGGCTCCGTCCTACCATGAGACTTCGGCTTCGGGGCTGACGAAGACGAAACTTGTGTCTGGGCGCCTTGGTTGCGGGTGATGGTTTCGCGTTTGGCCGGCGGCTGTGGCTCGACCCATGGCTCTGTCTGGGTGCCCTGGTCTCGTGTAGGTTTTTTGGGCTCGACTGGAGGCAGTGGAGGCGTCCATGGCTTTGTCTGGGTGCCCTGGTCTCGGGTAGGATTCCTAGGCGTGACTGGGGGCAGTGGAGGTGTCCAGGGTTCTGTTTGGGTGCCTTGAACTTGAACAGAAGTCTTAGGCTTGCTAGGCCGTTGTGACTGTGCGGGTGATTTTGTTTGAGCCTGAATAGGCGCCTTGGCCTTGGGAGGCTGTGCCGGCGGTGGTGTCTGGGTGTGTTGAACTTGAGTGGGTGGCTTGGCCTTGGGAGGCTGCTGCAACTGTGCCGGTGGTGGTGCTTGAGTTTGTTGGACCTCGGTAGAGGACTGAGGCTTGCTCGGCAGTTGGGGCTTAACAGCAAGGGTTAGAGCAGTCGCAGGCTGCTTAACCATTTCTTGAGTAGATGGTGCAAGTCGATCGTTGGGCTTCGGCTTTTGGGCAGGCAATTCGGTCGACGCTCGTGCTTTGTTTCCCAGATTCTCGGTAGGCTCATGGGTTTCTTCAAGCTGTGATTCGAGAGGCGGTGGTGATAGCGCCCGATGACCTTCGAGAGGAGCTGATGACTCGTCGCTAGAATTTCCAGGTGCTGCTTCATCCTCGACCTTTGGCCGGCACACAACGTTATCAGCTGAAACAATTGTGCCCTGCTTCTCTTCGCCATCTGTTACTTCAACGTCTTCTTGTAATGTCTGTTTTCCGAGCGAAAGATGCTTGAGCTTATCGCCTAGATCGGCTTCAAAGTTTGTGGTATCTTGAGGCTGTCCAGCATCTTGAGACTTCGCAACATTTGTGACGCCTTTCTCACCAAAAGACCATGATATGGCAGGGGCTTGGCTGTTCGGAAGGGTATCACTAGAGACATCTCCAGCGTCTGACACGTTGCTTGCCTTCTTCTTTCGCGCTGACGGCGTCGTAGTCCAAGGTGTCTCAGTCTCGGCGACATCGGGCTCTTGCTGTGGAAGCTCGTCCTGCGGGTCGTCGTTCTTGACTGGCTCAGTTTCAGTGATATCCTGTGCCTCTATAGTCGGAGTGGATTCGATGGGCTCTTCGGAAGTTTCGGCAGCGTCATCCGGTTCGAGTGTCGCATCGTCTCCGGCATCGTCACGATCCCAAGCTGAGGAAGAGTTAAGGTCCTCCAAGGTTCTGGTCTTGTTCTCTTCTTGCTTGTCGCTCATGCCGCCCCGTCCCTTCTTTTTCTTGCTCGAACTGGCTACCCCATCGGCGCCGGAGGCGCCCTTCTTCTTATTCTTGCCTCCCATCTTTCTGATTGCTGATGTTTGCTTGGGAAAGGAGCTCAGGTGACTCTTGATGGAGTTTGATGGAAGTTCTGGTTGAGCGGAGCAGTGTAAAGCAGTGCGGTGTTGAGGTGTTGAGTCGAGGGATCGGGGGTTTATATAGGCTAGGGGAGTGGCAGAACCACAGCTACTCAGTCGGTCGGCGCAAGTGCACGCACCTATTGGAGACAGCCACCGGGCACTGCGATACATTGTCCAGCGTGGTTGCGGTAGCGGTGATGAGTGAAATGCAACTGAAGTGAAAGAGATTCACAATCGCGCATCGTAGCGTGCGCCGAATATCTTCCAGGCATCGTCAAACCTCTAAGGTAAAACCTTTTGTAGTGGGACGCACCGAACTTCATGGCTTGGTTTCAAATACTAGAACATTTAGAAGAGTATATACTGCTGCATACTGTGAAACAAGGTGCTTAGGAGAAGCACCCGCATCGCAATTATATACTGTGTTACATACCTGAGTTGTGCCCGCATTCATGCACCAGACGTTTGATAAAGCACCAATCTTTTGTATGCAAACGAGGAAGCCTGCTAGTCTAGTTTGTATCGTGAGGAAAGTCCTCATTGACGAATCGAACTTTGAAAAGGCCCCAGTGCCGCACGATGAGCTCCCTCTTATTACTAGAGAGAAGACACCTCGTACCAGAGACGCGCATATGCTGTGAGCACATGCAGATCTCATTGGAAGGCAAAACCTAAACAGGGCTGCAGGATACGTTGAAGCAACACTATACAAAGTAGGCAATCTAACGTTGACGTAGGCTCTACGCGACCTTGTCCTATGAGAGGGACGGAGGTTGGTGTTACATAGTTTCTCTTGCCTGAATAGTGTACAGCAGGAAAGTCGCCACCCTTTAGTCGCTGATGGTGTTGTCATCGGTGAATGGCGTAAACTAATTCTGTATGCTAGTAACATGTTGAAACATATCTGCGGTGGCGAGAGAAGTTGTGAGTCCACGGATTGCTGCGAGGTCGGCTAGAGTGAATTAGATTTGCGATAGCGCACGAACGAATACAAATTGGTAGCAGAACATACATTTCTCAGACTTCGTTCAGCATAGGCCAATAACCTTCCGTGTACTCATCCCATGGGCGCGAAAGTTTCTGTATCGAATTTATCCTTGGTATCGCATCCAGAACGTCCACCAATGCTTCGCGAGGCAAGCGATTGAAGTCTGGCCTTCGATCCTCGTCCTGAAGGGTAGCATATGCACACATGTCCGCGGCTAACGCCCTGATGGGCGAGCTTTCGGGTGTGCCACGGTAAAGAACACGTATAGCCTCCTCAGAAGGAAAATCTGGTATACAGAGAATTCTCCGGTCCGGTGGCTTATCTTCGTCATCATAACTATCATTTTGTACACCAGCCATGGTGTTGAGAACAGTCTGCTGGTAATGTCGGTCCAGTATCTGCTCACCAAACACGTATGCGGTCGCAAGGTCGATCCAAACTGGATTGTTTTCCTCGCCATCTTCGAAGGTTCGATAGAGATCGAAGCACCTGGCTGGTACTTTTCCAGAGTACAACCAGTGTGCGTAGGTTTCAACATCTTTTACTGTGTAAGCGGGTAGCTCAATATGATCCGGCCTCTCCCGCATGGCCGCCCATTCAGGCTTCAGGGCTCGGGCGAAGAATTCAGAAGTTCTTGTAAGAATATCTTGATGGACTTGGATCGACACAGCCTCGTGCGCTGGTCCGATCACGAGCGTGATCATGGGTCCTCTCAGACTAGGCCATACTAGTTAGTTCTGTCCACACATCCCTTTACAGACAAACTTGCCGGAAAGTCTTCGACACTTGAATGCGCGCGTTCGTAGGCTGTGAGATACCATCGCCGCTCTGTGTGATTTCGATGTCGTCATCAGCATCGGTGTGATCTTGCACCATGCTTTCGGCATCGTCAGTCAAATCCATGACTTTTGTCGCGTTCCGAGGGTGACAGCCTGGCGTATCGTCGCTGGTAAGATGCGCACTTGGGTGTGCAATTGCGCGGGGTCTGGGGCAAGAACGCCATTGAGTAAGCGAGGACCTAGGCCGTGATGGCAAGTGGGCGCAGCCCTCACCAGGGGCGGCAACAATTTGTGTCGCATCCTCAAAAGATTTGTTAGGACTATTTTCTTACTAGAAGTGTACATTGTCCTAGACATTTTATACTCACTGAGTTATAATAGTATGTATGTAGCAAAACCCGGAAATGCAACACAGAATTATGACCACCTCTCGTGCCGTTGCGCGTGTGGACAACGATGTAGTCAACTCTATAGACAGCTAGTACTTGTTCAAGCATATATGAAGAGGCTCTAGAGTAGAACTAAGTAAGCGACAGGGGTGCGTTACAAGTCCGTTCTCCGTATACCGGTGGCTTGCTATCTCATCGCGACGTCTTACCACGCGATGCACCAAGGTATCAAAAAGTAAATAAGCAAAAGCAAATCGTAGGATAGTAAGCAAGCCGGGCCAGGAAGGATTGTATGCTGAGAAAATAGCAGCGCGAGGTGGTTGTGCTTTTGGAAAGTGCAAAAGAGTCATGGGGTATTGACCTTCTGAGAAGATGGACGTTTGTTGTGAACCTTAAAGTATTATTATTGTCTATGTTTGTGAAGCGCAGTAAGCGGTAGTCTTTACAAGATTTCAAGTTCAAGCGTCGTGGTGGTGCAAAAAGTTCGGCGGTTGGGTGGCGCCAAAACTCCGCCATTTCACCCTCCACCTCAACCACAACCACGCAAAAAAGAAGCCACTGTTTACAGGCATTAAACACGACGTCGTGAACAAGATTCGAACCTGGTCAATTGGGTTAATTGCCGTCTTTTGGGCATTTCGAACATGAGTATTACTTACTTGCGAGGCCGAAGCCATTAGATAACTGAATGAAGAATTCAAGTCTAACCCATTAACCACTCTGGCATCACGACTGATGATTTGATGAAGAATTTCCCGTCTATTGCATCTATAACTAGAATATGTTACGCTACGTTCGCACTGCGGAATGATTTGGGTCATCGTACATGAACTTGGGCGTGGTGGGGCGCAGTTAAGTCACTTGGGCGCTTATCAGAATTTAGCCATGTCAAACTATGTGTCATTGGAACATCTAAAGACTACTCTTCCCACTAAGTACCCACAGTCTGTCACCGCCCACCTTGCCTTCCTGCTTAAGCTTGTCGAGAATCTGGCGTATCCCCCTCTCCGCCGGTTCCCAAAGGCTTTCTGGGTACTCCTTGTAGATTACTTTTACAATATCCATAGAACCCATGCCTTGACTCTCTGCAAGTACATCCAACACCTGTTTCTCACGCTGCTTGCGATGTTTTATATACTCAGTGATTTTTGATGGACCATCTTCGATGACAGGCCCATGACCGGGATATGCGCGACCCCTGAACTGCGTCGACATGGCGTCGAGACTTTTCATGTACGCTGCCAGATCTTCGAATACGGCTGTGCCCTGACCCAATACGTTGTCCGCCGTGAACATGGCATCTTCTTCCTCCAACACGAAAGCTGTGTGGTCTGTGGTATGTCCCGGGCAGAAGAAGGCACGTAGGGTCGCGCCTTCCGTCTCAAACTTCTGCCCATCACTTATCGCGAGCCAGTCGTCGTGCGGATCGTTCTTGTAGACCTTCGTGTCGGGAGAGTGCGCGAGTAGGTCGGGGACACCTTGGATATGATCGTGGTGCCAGTGCGTCAATAGCACTTTGTCGATGGTGATGTTCTCCTTTGAAAGGAGCGACTTGATCGACGCTATCCACTGCGGTTTGCCTTCGCCAGTGTCAATGAGCAGTCGTGATGCGCCACGACCAACTATGTACGTGTTTGTGCCTAGTTTACTTAGAACATGTTAACCGTAAGATGGCAACTGCATGTACCTTGCAGCGTGAACTTGGGCTTTGTCAGATCGCGCCGTTTCTTAGATGATAACGGCGCTCACCTTGCTAGGGTTGCCGCCGAGGACCCTGATAACCCGATCGCTGACCTGCTCAACTTCTGGAAGCGATACCAAAGATTCTGCCATCTTTGAGTATAGTGCGCGTGTGCTAGAGGTTGCTGACGGCCATCGCAATCGCGGGCGCATGGTCGCTCTGACCTCAGGTTCCAGCTGGACCAGCACAGCCGAGGCACACTGTTATCGATAGTGGGATACGACTCAACCAAACTATCACTTTTCAGGTACGCTGTGCGGCAACCTGCCTTGGGCCAAACTCAACATGGCGTCGATAGCAGACGACGATGAGATACCGTAAGTCTTA
Source organism: Alternaria viburni (assembly GCF_023758015.1). NCBI lineage: Eukaryota > Fungi > Ascomycota > Dothideomycetes > Pleosporales > Pleosporaceae > Alternaria > Alternaria viburni. The sequence goes on from NW_026055777.1 coordinate 799,347, forward strand.
CTAGCTGATCGCAGCCCAAATGCTAACAAATGAAGACAGCTCTCCGGTGATGCTCTTGCCGCGCTAAAAGAATTTTATGGCGAGCGGGATGCACGACAAAAGCAGTTTGAGGAACTCAAAGGCCAAGCCGAAGATGACTTCGAAGGGAAGTTGTCCATGGACGCCTTCACCGAAGACTGGAATGCAAGTCAATTTTGGTATAGCGACGAGACCGCTATGGTGCTTGCGCGACAGCTTCTGGATGGTGCGACAGATGAGACAAGGATAGCAGTCGTGTCTGCTCCGAGTGCTTTCATCCAGCTGAAAAATCTACTGGTGAGTACTCTGGAAGCGCAAGACGAGAAAAACCAACATTGTTAGAATTCGGGTGAAGTCAAGTGCCGCCCGCAGATTAAATTGCTGGAGTTTGACGAGCGCTTTGCCGTCTTCAAGGAGTTCGTGCGCTACGACTTCGAGAAGGCGATCCAACTACCAGCTGAGATGAAGGCCTCGTTCGATGTCATCATTTGCGACCCGCCATTTCTGAGTCAAGATTGTCAAACTAAAGGTATTTCCATGATATGTCTCCAACAATCGTATGTTCGATGTCGCTAACACGGCATAGCTGCCTTGACCGTGCGATGGTTAGCGAAGTCATGGACGCAAGATTCTCTGCGTCTCATTGTCTGCACTGGCGAGCGTATGGAAAGCCTGGTTACAGACAAACTATACGGGAAAGTAGGAACTAAGACGACTGATTACGAGATCAAGCACGCCAAAGGATTGAGCAACGAGTTCAGATGCTACGCGAACTTTGAGTGCCCATCGTGGAAGTGGGCAAAGTCATGACCCGCGAGAACATGAGGTAGCTATACTTGAGAGGATGAATACTTCTACAATCAAGGCAGTAGTGTTTATAAGGAAATGCTCGTGATTGGAATATACATGTGAAGCATGGCGGAACCGTCCCGCCAAACAGCTACCCCACATGTCCCTCGGTCAACCCCACTTCGCTCTCAAAGCATAAGCTCGCTGCGTCATCTTCATTCACCAACCAGACCCGTACCAACCAACCAACCACCCATTCCACGAGTACCACAATGTCCTCCGCTGCATGCATCTTCTGCAAGATCATCAAGGGTAACAACCTCTTAGCTTGGCTGTTCTCTGAGTCGAAAATGGCTAACAGAAGGACTAGGCGAGATCCCTTCGATGAAGATCTTCGAGAGCGAAAAGACACTTGCTTTCCTTGACATCGGTCCTTTGAGCAAAGGCCACTCTGTATGCTTTCTAGTCCCTCCAGTATCAACCAGCCCAAGACTAATGTGCCCCTAGCTGATCATCCCTAAACACCACGGCGCAAAGCTCCACGACATACCCGACGACCAGCTCGCCGAAGTCCTCTCCGTCACGAAGCGAATTGCTATCGCGCAGAACATCCAAGACTACAACATCTTACAGAACAATGGAAGGATTGCCCACCAGGTCGTGGATCACGTACACTTCCACCTAATCCCAAAGCCGAACCAACAGGAGGGTCTCGGGATTGAGTGGCCAACTAAGGAAGCGGACAAGAGCGAATTGAGCAAGCTGCTGGAGGAGATCAAGAGCAAGATGTGAAGCAGCGTGTATCGCACTCGTACAGGGCATCAATGAAGCATGTTGACTCAGGCCAGAGGCGCATATCTCAGCACTTGACCGGCGCCACTAACATTCGATTATTCTCCCTTGAACACGGGTTTTCTCTTCTCCTTGAACGCGACAAGCGCCTCATCCCTATCCTTTGTCCTGACCACAAGCTCGTATGCAGCATTCTCAGCCTTCTCGCCCAACGCGCATCCCTCAACCGCTTGAAGCGCGGCCTTGATCGCTATCGGTCCACCTTCACATATCTCCCTTGCTAGTCTAATCGCTTCGTTTAGGACCTTCTTCCGCGCAGCCCCTTCTTGTTGCACATCCTCTGCCGTGATCTCTACTAACCGGTCGCACAGCCCTAGGAAGTAGGCTTCTGGCGCGGCAACACGGCGGCCTGTCAAGATCATGTCTCGCGCGCGTGAGAGGCCGATCAAAGCGGGCAGACGATATGTTCCTCCCGCGCCAGGAAGAATGGCAAGACGCGTCTCGGGGAGGGCGACGGTCGTGGTGGACGCGAAGACACGCATGTGTGTTGTAAGGGCTAGCTCGAGGCCGCCGCCGAAAGCTGGTGCAGCCAAAGCAGAGATTGTGGGTATAGGTAGTTGCGATATCGACGCGAATGTTCCCCGCAGTGTTGTGAGAAAGTTGGATGTGCTGCCATCTGTTAGCCGTTGCTCGTCTCAAGTGACCATTGTAGAAACTAGACATACTCTTCCTGGGTAAACGTAGCCCTTTCCTTGAGGTCTGCGCCCGCGCAGAAACTTGTCTCTATATCGCTCGCCAATATCAACGCTCGCGTTGATCCCTGGTCACCCTCATTGTGTAGGCTGTTCACTTGTTGCGTCAGCTCCGTGAGCAATTGCCGTGATATGGCATTGCGTGCCGCGGGCCGGTTGAGTGAGAGTATTCGTATGCTTCCGCAGTGTGGTGCTGGGACGTTTGTGACGTTTATAGCCGGGGCTTGGGCAGTCGCATAGCCGCGAATTCCAACGGCGCGGTGTAGGACGCGGGGGTTGAGGCGGAGGAGGGGCATTTCGATCGTGTTTAGGATTTTTCTTGTGCGATTGCGATGGTTCCGTAGTTCTTCCGCCCAGAGATACTCAAGTCTGGAGCTGTAGCGTCGACGTTGTGCGCGGCGTGTTTGGCGACCTCATTGCTGATAGACCGCAGTTAGCCGAGGCACCGCGACGGCACAGCTTGTGATTTGGTCAATCGTCGTTCCTGGCGCGACACCAAATATTCAACCAGAGAACACGGGTTTACCGGCACGATCAAGACTTGACAAGCCTCTCAGGAATCACATCTTGATTTAGTTTGCAAGTGTTGCGGTATGTCTCCGGCGGTGCTTGATGTTCGGTCTTGTTCCTAGGCATGTTCAGACGCACCCGTGGACATGTTCAATCTTTCAGTTTTGAAGACACCAATCGAAGTCCTGCTATACTGTCCGCGAACCAATATCCAGCTTTTGGGACTTCGTGAGCAAGCACAACAGTATCAAGAGCAATGTCGGCCTCACCTTAGCTCCTAGATCAGTCATCTCACCCACCACCCGGCGACTTTCGCATCATGGACTGAGTACAACTCTATGCCGTTCTCTACCCCGATTCACCATGTATCTGTGTTTGATACAGACACGGCGACAAGGTCTTGTTCCGGTGGCTCTAGTTGATCAAGATCCGCATGGACTCCAAAGTCTGCCCCGTACCCAGGTATTTGAAGAATCGTTGGCCGATGTAGACTTTGGAAGGGCAGCGTGCCATCAGGGACGAACGAGATGCAGATACAAGGCGAGCAAACATAGTGGAAGCCAGAGCTCCTCTGTCGTTCTATTGCGCTGTCACAACTACACTACGGCCTTGTACAAGGATAGCCATTGCTACTTTCTGCTAAGCAGGGACACTCTTGACTCAGCATAGTCTGAAAACAGAACCTGGGTACCAGTAACTGTCAAGCACAAAGCTATCGAATGTCAAATCTCGTAAATTACCGAGAAGTCATGAGTGCAAGCCCTGACCAGTTCGTGTCACTGCTGAAGGGAAGGACATTCCCTGTATGGATGCCCGGTTATCCATCTGCGCACACTTACGAATCCAAGTCACGTTCTCATCCTGGTACTCGGAGCCCACCTTCATACACACTCAACCAGTTCATACTTCGTATTCTAGGCCTAGAGCCTCACCCTGGGTCATCAACTCCTGTACCGTTACGTATGTAGTGCACCCTACATGAACACACCCGTAGACCTGGGCAATTGCGATGCAGCATCCGCACCTATGAACGGCTCTCGGCAACCGCGATGCGAGGTTTTTTTATCCTGTCAACAACTCGACCTGACGATCTAAGCCCGACTTGAGGCACAACTTCGGCCCAGGACGTTTGCGGGGAAGTGACTTGTGGAGCTCCGGAGCGATCGCCATGTCACGATGCTGGGGTTCCCAAGGGTGCATTCCTTCTGCTGGCTTAGCGCCTACCGAATACCTCCACTGGGTCCGACGCTTGCTCCATGCACCGAAAATTTCTGTTACCCATGAGCCTCGTGACGATGCCTACCGATGCCTCTCGGGACTTTTCGTCGGCAACACACAAAATCCAAGATCTCGCCCCGCTTTAGGATAAACAGACAAGCTTGGAGGCGTGGAGCTTAGTCGTGTACTGTCGTATTTCGCGCACTTCCCCATACCCGTGAGTCGTGATGGAAGGTGTACCGGTGATGTGCGGAGAATGTTTCGTGGAACGTTCTTCGATCAAACTGCCAGTACCAGAGCTGTGGTTCACGGCACGTGGATGTAGGTGTAGCAGCATCATCCAGGATTCGTCCCCAGGAAGCTAACCCTGCCAGTTCGACTGCAGCAGCAATGCAAGGCGACTCTCAGTCGCGAGTCATGAGCCAACCTCACGATCCCCGCAAATCATCGCGAGTCAATGTTCCCGGCTCCGACCTCTTCGTTTTCTACTCCACAACCATCTGCCGACGCGCATGCACACGTCCGACCGCCCGCTTGGCAACCGCTACGCAGCCTTGAGATGACGTCGTGCGCCTTAATACCAGGACGACACTGGTATGGTACGGAGGTGTGGAGACTCCGCAACCCGCACGGGCAAACTTCGGGACATGGTGGTGGCTGCCACATCGGCTTCTAGCCTTTTGATCGGGATGAGGACTGCCACCGGGCGGACGAGCATGCGCCGAGAGGAGAGCAGTATATAAGTACTGCTGTGCACAAAGATGATGGTCATCCAGGCACTCGATTCACCTTCGACAATCCAGAATCATGGCACCTTCCCTTGTTTCGGCCGTACTTTCGGGCTCTGTCCTCCTGGCAGCAGTCAATGCTCAGAACTTCGAAGGCGGTGGTCGCGATGAAGATGCGTTTGAGTACGTACAGCCGCTCAACACCACCATCTTGACCGAGTATGGCTCCTCACCAGCTGTCTACCCGTCGCGTAAGTTATCCTACATCACCAACCTCGCTCGTGATCAATCTAATGCTCTACAGCGAACATCACCGGCGCTGGTGGCTGGGAGATGGGTCTTGAGAAGGCGAAAGCTTTCGTAGCCCAGCTCACGCTCGAGGAGAAGGCTGACATGGTCACTGGTCAAGCCGGACCTTGCGTTGGCAACATTGTTGCTATCCCTCGTCTTGGCTTCCCCGGTCTGTGTCTTCAGGATGGTCCTCTTGGAATTCGTGTTGCAGACTACGCTAGCGTCTTCTCCGCTGGTGTCTCTGCCGGAGCCACATGGGACAAGGACATCATGTACGAGCGTGGCCATGCCATGGGCGCAGAGTTCAAGGCCAAGGGCTCCCAGGTCTTCTTGGGTCCCGTCGCTGGTCCTCTCGGACGTTCCGCCTATGCAGGCCGTAACTGGGAGGGATTCTCCTCTGACCCTTACCTCAGTGGTGTGGCAATGGAGAAGACCATCAACGGTATCCAGGATGCCGGTGTGCAAGCCTGCGCAAAGCACTGGATTGGCAATGAGCAAGAGATCATGCGAAACCCGCTTTACGAAGACGAGAACGACAACACCGAGCAGACGACGGCGGCTCTCTCTTCCAACATCGACGACCGCACCATGCACGAGCTTTACATGTGGCCCTTTGCCAATGCTGCCAAGGCCCGCGCTGCCAGCTTCATGTGCTCTTACCAGCGCATCAACGGCTCTTACGGATGCCAGAACTCTGCCTCGCAGAACGGTCTGCTCAAGACTGAGCTTGGCTTCCAGGGCTACATCATGTCTGACTGGGGTGCCACTCACTCTGGTGTTGCCTCTATCGAGGCCGGTCTGGACATGAACATGCCCGGTGGACTTGGTGCCTACGGTCTGAACTTTGGCCTCCCTTCATACTTTGGCGGCAACGTCACTGCTGCTGTCAACAACGGCACCGTTGATGTTTCCCGCATCGACGACATGGTCATGCGTATCATGACCCCTTACTTCCAACTCGGCCAAGACCAGGACTTCCCCTCGGCTGACCCCTCAGGCGCTGATCTGAACACCTTCTCGCCCCGTAGCACATGGTCCCGCGAGTACAACCTCACCGGCGAAGTCAGCCGTGATGTCCGTGGCAACCACGGCGAGCTTATCCGCCGCCATGGTGCCGCTGGCAGCGTCCTCCTCAAGAACGTCGACCGCACTCTGCCTCTTAAGGCTCCCCAGAACGTCGCTATCTTCGGTAACGACGCAGGCGACCCAGCACGCAGCTCTGTCATCAACCAGCAGAACTACGAATACGGTAGCATTCTCGCTGGCGGTGGCTCAGGTACCGGCCAGTTCACCTACATGGTCACCCCTCTCCGTGCCATCCAGAACCGTGTCGCCGCGGATGGCGGTATCACTCAGTTCTTCCTCAACAACACTCACATCATCGCCAACAATGTCAGCACCCTTGTCATTCCCCGCGCTGTCCCCGAAGTCTGCATTGTTATGCTAAAGACTTGGGCTGAGGAAGGCGATGACCGCGCCCACCTGGGATCTGACTGGGAGGGTGATGATGTTGTCGAGTCCGTCGCGTCTTACTGCAACAACACTGTCGTTGTTACCCACTCTGCCGGTGTCAACACTTTGCCATGGGCTGACCACCCCAACGTTACCGCTATCCTGGCTGCGCATTTCCCCGGCCAAGAGTCTGGAAACTCGCTCGTTGACATCCTGTACGGACACGTAAACCCCTCTGGTCACCTTCCTTACACCATTGCCGAGAACGGTGATGACTGGAATGCGCCTCCCACCACCGCCATCAACACCACCGGATTTGCCGACTGGCAGAGCTGGTTCGACGAGAAGCTTGAGATTGACTACCGCCACTTTGACCTCCAGAACATGTCTGTCCGTTACGAGTTCGGTTTCGGTCTCTCATACACCACATTTGAGATCTCCGACATTGAGTCTTCCCCTCTGGAGCACAACATCACATCCATGCCCGAGCAGCTGCCCATCCAGCCCGGTGGCAACCCCGCTCTGTGGGAGTCTCTCTACAACGTCACTGTATCCGTCGCCAACACCGGTGACTGTGCCGGTGCTACCGTTCCCCAGCTCTACGTCGGCCTTCCCTCTTCCGCTCCAGCCGGTACACCTATCCGCCAGCTCCGCGGCTTCGAGAAGGTATACCTCGAGAAGGGCGACAAGGAGACCGTCAGCTTTGAGCTTCAGCGCAGGGATCTGAGCTACTGGGACATTGTCAGCCAGCAGTGGGTCATTCCCGAGGGCGAGTTCACCATCTGGGTCGGACTGAGCAGCCGAGACCTGAAGGTCCAGGACAGCTTCACTGTTGTTGGCCAGTAGGTAGCTACATCCAAAGAAGAGATTAGCATCTACTTTTAGTTTAATGATATAGTTATGATAATGTATAACTTTCACCTCTGACATCGATCTAAGCTCATATGACCTGATTTCCCAAGAATTGACTTGAAGCGACTTCTCGACCAATTAGTGTGCTCTATGTGACGGAGGCATGGGCTTCAGTCTTTCACGGCAAATCCGAATGCTGAGCGCGCAGAAGGTTCTCACAGTTTTCTATAGCAACAAGAGTAAAGTTCCCGTTCCATTGGGAAACGCCGGCACATGTGTGAAAGGTTATCCTGAAGTTCTCGCTACAGCGTGTATACAGCCGGCACACGTGTAAAGAAATATTCAAAATCTCTTGTTGCAATGTATACAACTATCACATGTATAGAAAGGTGTCTCAAAGATATAAAGATCTGGTAGTAGCCTAGCGACCTGTGATGCAACTAGAGCTATGTCAGAGACACCATTACTCTTATCACGGAATGTATGTGACGAATTTAGATCTCGACACCGATGCACGCTAACTTTCTAACGTTGGACTGAGCTAGTAGATATAGCCATACACTACCAAGCAAGAACAAGATGCACTCTCAGCTTCACGTTCACCTTCACCTTCACCTCCACCATGCCAGGAAGACGAAGCTATGACGCAATGTAATTTGAGCTCGAACGCTAGTGTTAGGCAACCCTTTCTACGAGGTCCCAGCGGCTGTCGTCGGCAGGCCAGACGAAGACCCAAACTCACCTATTTACTATGAGGACCTGTCTGGGAATTGCGAGCACTAACGTAAGCCCCACTTTTCGCGTGCGCGGTTTACGACACCTGGGCAATCAGGGTCTATTCTGGATGACATGTGACAGCAAGGCGAGCGCTGCTGAGTTGGCTATATAAACAACGCTGCCCGCCTAGTCCCCATCACTTCTATCACACACTCTTCTCAATTTTTCGAGTTCAGAAACACTTTTGTTTTGTCGAGATCCCTCAACACCATGACCGCAACCAGTTCTCACTTCGCTACTACTGCGCAAGCTTCAGCGGTACTCCCCTTGCTCACCCCGGGATGAGATTCCAATCGCCCCGTCAGCAGCTACAAGTATATCAGCTCCTTCTCCGGTTTTGTGTTGCTAACGTTTCCAAGTGAGTCCAGCTCTCCTCAACCGCAAGCGAGCACTGGGACAACTTCCAAACCAGCGAGCAACAGACCATTACATTCACCATCGTCGTCTTTTGCTGACGTCGCCACTCAATCAAAAAGATCTCAACAACAGCAGCTTTCTACCTGCACATATCGCCTGCGGAGATCCACCTTATTTTGGTCGACATCACTACCGACACTCACGGTCATCACCTGCACTCACTCGAACCTACAAGAATATGGCCTTCGCCCGTAGCTAGCAGAAAATAGTAAGTCAGTTTCCCTTCGCGCCGACGTGCCTCACTAACAATATGTAGTTCAAGTTCTCTTCTTCTTCATGTACTCACCGAGTTCCATCGGCCCTAGCTGCAGTCGCCCGTCCGACCAACGGCCCCTCAGACGCGAGCAGCATGGCCTTGTGCCTTAATGGAAGGTCACCCGAACATGTGTCGGTACGATGTCACTCCAGCGACTTCGGGTTTTGAGATGGCTGGCGGTCACCGTTACGGCGTACTTTGCTGCAGTGGGGGCTCGGGAACGGCGATGAGTTTCTGGGAATCCAACTCGCGCTGCCTTGTGCATTAACGAAAGGTTGCCCGATTATGTGTCGGTGTCAATGTCACTTCGGCGTGTTGGTGCAGTAGAAACTCGGGAATTTTCGGTGGAGGGTTTTGGGCGGTGGTGAAGTTCTGGGTGGTGGGCGATAGATACGGCGATAATGGGTTCTATCGCATACACATAGATATCCTGTAATGATGAGAAAAGATTGCTTTCATCTTTTCCTTCCTAATGCAGTGTTGGTTCTCAAGCCTGCTTCCAAGGTCGCGTAATGGAGACGTTCAGTCCACGTCGATTGCAAGGCGGAACATGCCTTACCCTGGAGGTAAAAACAGTTCTTCTTACTTACAGACACTCTAAGTCAAGATCAACGTAGTCTGTAGAGTGGACTTTACTTTTGCGCGCAAATTGTCAACCGCACGCCTGCTCCAGCCCGCGGCTGAGCAAAGGCTTCGTTCTGATGAGTTTCGGTATCAAACCCCATTCTAATCCATGCAGTAGTATCAGAGGGAAACGATGCAATAATGTGGCCAGACTGTGAGAAGTATTGCTGACGAGGGTGAAGGAGGCGGTGGAAGCCTGAGGCACGTTCCAATCGGAGAAACCCCGGCATCCTTCCCCAAAAGTACAATCGCATAGTCGCGACCTGCATCAAGCTTCACCTTCGACGCCTGAGAACCGCAACCCCCAATCCTTTACCTCTCCCACACGCGCACGACGCGCCAATCGCCCCAGAATGGCCGCAGCAGAAGCCGAAGTCGCAGATGCGCTCTACAACCTCCGCCTGAGCATCAAGGCCAGTGCAACACCCATCCTGACGACCAGCGCCGAACCCACACCCGCCGATACTGTCGCAGATCTCGCCGTCGCAACACATGTCTCATTCAATACTGATTCGGGCGACCACCGAGTGTTTGCGCTGAGCACTCCGACGCGGTTTGCGCCAGACGGCAAGGCGGTTGACTTGCGCAGCTGCTACTTCGCGTGGCTGAACAAGGACGCCTCCGTTACCGACTACTTCGCCGCTGTCCAGACGCTCAACGAGGAGCTGCCGAGCGGCGCGGGAGGCAGCGTGCAGAATCTCACCTTTGCGCAGAAGATCGAGCTCATCGCTTGGCTGAGTGGAGAGACGGAGAGCAGTGATAGCATCGCTGCTATAGATGGGGGCGCGCTCAGTGCTGCCGCCGGTGATGCGGCGGCTATTGCAGGCGGCAAAGGCGTTCCCGTCGATGGAGGAAGGGGTGCCAAAGTAGGATCAGCAGGCAAGATGGTGGATGCGCGGTTACTGCAGATCTACGACGGAGAGAGGAAGATGGGAGACCACAACAGCGTCTTGAGGGGATCCAAGAACGTCGTACGTGTCCACCAGCTCCCTGATCTCAATTCTACAACAGACTGACACTTTTTAGGACTTTTCGCCTTACCGCAAGATCGCCAGCACATTCCTCCGCTCACGCCCCGATGCCAACAAGCTACCCGCACCCCAGCCCGCCCTTGTTGCCAATCTCCAGAAACGACCTCAACGCCGTCTACAACCCATCATCCTCCTCTCCCCATCCGCCTCCTCCCTCCTGCGCACCTCGAACGCAAAGACATTCCTCAGCGACGGCGTCTTCGTCCCACCAAACACCACAGACTCGTCCAGCACATCCGCCTCCGCGAACATGATTCAAATTCAGCGCCTCCTCCCGTCCATCTCCTCACAACCCCTGACTTTCATCTGCGTCGATTCCACCGCCAGTTTCAAGCCCACATACTGGGGCCGTGTGGTCGCCATCTTCACTACTGGCCAGCTCTGGCAGTTCAAGAGCTACAAATACACACAGCCCGCAGAGTTGTTTGCAAACTACCCGGGTATATTCGTCGGCTGGAGTTCGGAAGAGCCGCCAGAGACGGTGAAGCAATTGGGTAGGGGTGTGCTACCCGTGGGTGTGGACAAGTGGACAGGCAGCGAAAAGGGCAGATGGAGGGACAGAGAGGTTGTGGAGAGGATCTGGGGCAGGATTGAAGAGGGCATGCGAAAGAGCGGCTGGACGAGAGACGGACCGGGACTGGCTGGACAGCAGGGTCGGTAGGACACAATGTCTCATGCGCCTTGTTCAAAGGGGGATTTGTATCGATATGAGACGGAACTCTATCTTGGGGTCTTGGGTGTTCTGGCGTTGATGCGTTATGCATGGTCTGCGAAGTGCGATATACCTCAAAAGCTGGTTTCGCGCAATACTTGGGCAAAAGAACATATCAAAGCATACTACCGAAACCAAAGCATTGCTCAGGCGCAGTACGGTCAGGTGCGAAAACTAGATCATTCATATATGGCATTTCATTTCACATGATATCTTGGTCCCAACATAAACACCCTAATCCAAAGTCCGCAGAGCAGCCGCTCGCCAGATTATACAAAACTCCAAAGAGATTGACTAAAGTCCGACTTTTACCCTTGTAATCTACCTTCTACCACTCCAGTGGTTCGGTGATCTCCTCTCCCCGGTTGGTCTTTGGCACAGGTTGCGCCTGCACCTTGACTGGTCCGCGTCCATGTCTCTTCAGGAAGCCACTTCCATCCAGCCAAGGCCAGACAGCTGTGCGCTTCTGCTCGTGCTTCTCAATCTTGTCAACGTTGGCCATAGTCAGACCAATATCATCCAGTCCGTTGACAAGACAGTGTTTCCTGAACTCCTCGACGTCAAACTTGGCAAGTTCGGTTCCGTCGGCAGAGCGGATGACTTGGTTGGGGAGGTCGACCTCAATCTCCTTGCCAGCGTTCGCCTCGTCGGCGACGCGTTGTAGGACAGTGGTGTCGGTAATTCGGATGGGGAGCATACCGTTCTTGAACGTGTTGTTGAAGAAGATATCGCCAAAGGAGGGGGCGATGATACACTTGATGCCGAAGTCGAGGAGCGCCCAGGGTGCGTGTTCACGACTTGAGCCGCAGCCAAAGTTGGGACCAGTGCAGACTAGGATCTTTGAGTTGCGGTAAGGTTCCTTGTTCAGTACGAAAGATGGGTCCTCTTTGTTACTACCGGCCTCGAAGCGCCATGCGTGGAAGAGAGCACTACCAAGACCAGAGCGCTTGATGGTCTTGAGGAACTGCTTGGGGATGATAGCATCGGTATCAATGTTCGCTACGTCCATAGGTGCTGCGATTCCGCGGAGGGTCTCGAACTTAGGCATGCCGGCTGAGGCACCGCCTGTACTTCCAGTATTTGAGCTAGTGTGTTGAGGTCCGGAGCTAGGAAGATCCATGATCTTTTCAAGCTCTTCGTCGCTGCTAGGAGGCTCGACTTGCGCGTCCAACTCAATCTTCGGTGAGCCCTTGGCTTGTCCAGACGTTTGTGGCGCAAGTTTCCGTACATCCGCCAGGTTTCCTACAATGGCAGCGGCAGCAGCCATCGCGGGTGACATGAGATGGGTTCGGCCACCAGCACCTTGTCGGCCCTCGAAGTTTCTGTTCGAGGTCGAAGCACATCGCTCACCGGGAGAAAGAATGTCGGGGTTCATGCCCAAGCACATCGAGCATCCAGCTTCTCTCCACTCAAATCCGGCATCACTGAAGATCTTGTCAAGACCTTCTGCCTCAGCCTGCTTCTTGACCAGGCCAGAACCGGGCACAATCATGGCCCGCTTGATGTTGGAAGCCACCTTCTTGCCCTCAACGATTTGAGCAGCTGAGCGCAGGTCCTCAATGCGGGCGTTTGTGCAAGATCCGATGAAAATCTTGTCAAGTGGGATCTCCTGCATTGGGGTGCCGGCAGTCAGACCCATGTACTTCAGAGCGCGTTCGCATGCCAGCTTCTTGACCTCGTCTTGGAAGTCGTCAGGGCCAGGTACTACACCGGTAATCGGGATGACATCCTGAGGTGAAGTACCCCAGGAGACAGTCGGGGCAATGTCCTTTGCGTCGATCAGAACCTCAATGTCGTATTTGGCGCCCTCATCTGACTTGAGACCCAGCCAGTAACTGCATGCCTTCTTCCACTCCGGGCTGTCGACCTTGGGTGCTAGAGGCTTTCCCTTGAGATAGTCGATGGTAATTTGATCAGGCGCGATCATACCGGCTCTTGCGCCACCCTCGATTGACATGTTGCATATCGACATGCGCGCCTCCATGCTCAAGCCGCGGATAGCCGAGCCGCAGAATTCGATGACGGCACCTGTTCCTCCGGCGGTGCCAATCTTGCCGATGACGTGCAGGATGATGTCCTTGCTGCCAACGCCAGGTCCTAGCTCGCCCTCAACCTGGACTTTCATGTTCTTGCTCCGTTGTGTGATGATGGTCTGTGTGGCCAGAACGTGTTCGACCTCGCTGGTACCGATACCAAAGGCCAGGGCACCGAAAGCGCCATGTGTGGATGTGTGGCTGTCACCGCATACGACGGTGGTACCGGGGAGCGTGAAGCCCTGTTCGGGTCCGATGATGTGCACAATACCCTGCCTCTTGTCGTCGAGGCCGAAGTAAGTGAGGTCGAAGGCCTTGACGTTCTCCTCGAGGGTCATGCATTGTAACCGCGAGTCGGTCTCTTCGATGAATTTCTCGGTCGTAGTGAGGTTTTTCCGCGACGCGGTGGGAATGTTCTGCTACCGTTAGCTGCTGCTGGATTCTGCAAGATGCGACACATACGTGGTCGACTGTCGCGAGGGTGCAGTCCGGTCTTCGCACTCGGCGACCGGCATTTCGGAGGCCTTCAAAAGCTTGCTGTAGTTGTGTGAGTCTGTGGAAAGGCAGGACGGATTCGGAGGTCTGCCTACTGGTGATGTCACTTCATGGACAAGATGCCTGTCTGTGCAGCTGTCAGTAAGAAACAATGGCTACACAGCGCATGTCATACCAATATATAGCAGAATTGTGCCATCTTCCTTCTCTTCGACGATGTGGTCCTCGAAGACCTTGTCGTACAGGGTCTGCGGCGGTTTCACAGCAGACGGCATATTGGATATGTGAGGTAGAAGTTGCACAACCAGTCCAAAATGGGTGCAGGAAAATAGAGTTGGAGATCAAGAAAGTGAGACGTGCTCGGCCAGGGCAGGTATCGGCTTAAATGAGGCGCGTGTGGAACTCAAATCCATGGAAGGCGAACGAGGCACAAAAAGATGCCGGCCGATGTTCGGAGTCGATGGTAAGAGGGGCACAGCCGCCAATCACGCCGCGAATGATGACGGTCCGCCTCGGCCTCCACCGCTGTCGGGCTGCTATACTTCACATCTGGTAGGTGCCAGGCGGTGATAGCGCTCTTGGGCGATATAACATGCAGGCAACCTTGTCGCGCATCGCCTCTGGCGCTGCGAGCGCTCCTCTAGGTACTGTTTCCGCAACCAATGACGACATTCACGTGTCGAGAGGTCGCTCCTGCCCCGCACTGCGCCTGCCCCACTGCACCGCCTCCCGGCCGCCGTCTGCAGCGTCAGCAAGTCTACCAACGTTCCGATTTGACACTGGACGAGCATGTTGCGACGACAGCTGACGAGGCCCTGGCCAGCCCACATGTTCACCCACGCTTCGTGAGGCTGGAATGGACATGACAGTAGCCCAAGTGCAGAAGCAATTTACTGTGTTTGAAGAAGAAAACAATAGCCGTTGATAAGCAAGCGAGCTACCTCGTCCGACCGCGATCCTTCGACTGTATCGCTATTCCCACCCAGTATCGCTTCTGTCAACGCGGGGTGAATACAATACGCCGAAACTCCCGGCAGGTCCCTTGTAGCATATGCGCTCCAGCCATCCTCCCAGTAATTTACATGTTCCACGATACTATAGTACACCCACCGTCTATATGCATACCCACACATCTACAAGTTGTCCGCTGTAAAGATAAGCAATGCCATGCGATGCCGCACAAATAGTCCTACAAGTCCAATCGCGAACTGGAACGCGAGCAAACCCATAGCTAGGCGGTCCTCCCGCATGGGACCGAACCATACTAACCACAAGTTGATTAGTGTAAAGTTGCTCGACGAGACCACCTGCCCTTTCCCATCCGTCTCAACATCGAGCATCCGAAGCCGGTGCAGCACCTTGAGGCTCTCCGCTATCGGTCGTCGTAGTGGTTTGGTGAATTCGACGCGCGAGGGCTCCAGTAAACCAGTCCGTGCGTTGAAGTGCGGAAGCCGATGTCGGGGACATGGTACGATGTGGAACAGTTGGGGTGCCGAGTAGACAAAGTTGAACGCTTGCGGTAGGAGTAGCAACATGAGCGTTTTGCTGAAGTGACCGAGGATGGCCACTACGGCGAAGACCATGCCTGCAAAGTAACAGTAAGTGTCGCCCACAAACACCTTTGCTGGATACCAGTTGTGCATCAGTAACGCCATCGAGACACCGATAAACGGCAGTAGCAGATACAGCGAAAACAGATGCGAATCCGTCGCTGGATGTGGGTACGTCGTAAATGGTGAGAGATACAGCATATCATTGCCGACAATCAGGACTGCAATGACTATAGACTGGGCCACCTCGATGCCGTTGATGCCCGCCAAGATGTTAATGCTATTCGAGGAGAAGATGGACATCAGCGCCATGTAGACGTAGTAAAGCCAGCCTGAACGTATGTTAATGGGCAATCTAGAAACAGCTATCGATGCAAGTACATACCCAGGTCAAAGAGCTCGCCAAGGTAAGGCCTGAGTGGTAGTGGGACGACCATCTGCGTCACACCAAAGTCGACAAAGTAAACCACGAGCATGGGAATAACTGCAAAGGCTGGAATGAGCACCTTGTGTCGCCATCTTATGTCGAACAGGTCGTCACCAATACCGAGCAGTACGATAGACTGGAGGGAAAGTATGGCCGACAGATAGGACGCAAGCTTGTTGTGAGGAAACCTGTGTAGTAGCCTCCCGGTCTCAATCAGCTCCAGTTCCTTGATCGTGTCCCGGCTACCGCCGCCTGATGTTGCGACTACAATGTCTTTGTAGAACGGCCATGGTATGAAGAAGATCAAGATGAAAAGATACACCATAGCACAGACCGCGCCCATCATCTCTGGGCTATCCCTGTCAGTAAATCGTTTTCATGTACAGTACACTTGACACTTACATTTCAATCTGCTTCAGCTTACATAGATCCTTCCCTTTGAAGCCACGCTTCGCAAAGGCATCCCCAAGCCATCGTATCAAAGCATAACAGAATGCAAAGGCCAGACCACTGAGCGCTATCGACGCAACAAGCGGCTCACCGTCACCGTGAAGCGTGTTGGCCAGCACACCGACACATGCGAGCGACAAGGAGAGCAGTGAAATTGATTCTGTTGATGATAGCGCGCTCGCCATGGTGACAGTGATAGTGTCTGATGTCGAGGTGACGGCGGATCTTGGCACGTGGACGCCTGTAGCTGTTGACTCCGCGCGGCCGTTTGCTGTCGCGACGATATCAACAACGGTTGCGCAACCTCCCCACAGCAACGCCGTCACGACCTGCCGTTTTGCCGAATCGCCACCTCTTTGTCTGAACCCGGAGCGTGACTCTGCGTGAATCGTTCGAAGTGGACTTGAGACTGACAGATAAAGATTGTGAACAGATCCACGACTCCAGCAACGAAACCAACAAGCTCGCAGAGTGAGCCAGAGACGAACAGAGCAGTACAATCTGCACGAGGTCGTGGTTGCGGTGTTTGGTGAGTAGAGATTCTGGCAAGGTGTTGTTTCGGCTTCTTCCTGCTCTGCTAACCCGAAACGATAGACCCACGAACATTGGCATCAACATGGCGGACCACAACCAAGCCAGCCGCTCAGCCAAGGCTGATGAGCTCCTGGACGGTCTGAATGCGGTGAGCAGTCATCTCGCGTCGCGAAGTTTCCTCCAGCACTTGACAGCGTCGCGTCTGCCCTCTGCTGCAGTCAGCGATTCGTCCTCGCTGGGCCCCACCAAGGAGGAAGCACGGTCGCCTGCACGGAGACCGCATCTCAATATCGCCGCCGCTTTCGAAGACGAGATCGAGCACGTGGATCTAATCGCTCCCCTGATTCAGGAGCCTTGCGCCGACGGCAGCACCGGCAGCGTCGAGCAGCGCGTCATCGACCAACTAGAGGTGGCCTTTGTGTGTGCGCATCGCGCCTACGCTGAGATGGCTGCAGAGCGAAGCTTCCAGACCTTCTCGCATGGCCACCAGGACCTCGTACTCGCTGTCGACTTCAACTACTTCGGCACGCGCATGGTCACGGCAAGCTCAGATCACCGCGTCAAGGTCTGGGACAAGAAGGACGATTCGTGGACCTTGGTCGAGAGCTGGAAAGCTCACGATGCCGAGATTGTCGATGTAAGTTATCTAATCTTCAGCCGCAAATCTTCTTTCGGTCACCTGCATGCCTTTTTGCCACCTTTGTGACCCGTCGCTAACTTCATGTACAGGTCAAGTGGAACGGCCCCTTCATGGGCGAGGTTGTCGGTAGTATTGGTGAAGATGGTCGCTGCAAGATCTGGCAAGAGGACGTCACCGAGGTGGCCATGTCTGGCAACCGCTTCAAGCTGGTCTACGTACTCCCTTCATTGACCAACGCGCCGTTCATGTCTTTGGACTTCAAGAACATCATGCAGGAGACCTGGCTCGCGCTCATCACCCGCGACGGCTATCTCACTGTGTACGAGCCCCAGGATCAGAACAATCTCCACGAATGGACTATCCTGGCAGAGCGCTGGGTCTCCGAGAACAACCCTCCCGAGCGCCAAGAGGAGGTAGGCTTCAAGGTCGTCTTTCACAAGGAGAAGCTACCCTGTTGGACCGCCATCACCGCTGGCCTTGACCGCAAGTCGCTATCCCTCGCTGTTGCTGCTATGAAAGATGTCCTTGTCTTCCGCACCGACAAGGCCAAGCGCTTCTTCCAAGTTGCGAAGCTAGAGGGTGCTCGTCAGATCATTCGAGACCTAGCCTGGGCGAATGGTTCTATGCGAGGTTACGACATCTTGGCCACAGCTAGCAAAGACGGCGCTATTCGCATCTATGAGCTTCGTACGCAGACCGAGGATAGGAACACTGCATCTGGAGAAGCATCGTCTTCCGCTCCGCTTTCAGTCTCTCCTCGAGGCCATCGACAGAACGCCCCATCTGGTATCGGAGCTGGACTGGCAGGAGCTTCCAAGGCCCCCGACACTTCCATTGAGAACGAGCAGTATCCTGGTCGCATCAAGCAGAAGGTAGAGATGACCGATGAGCTTACCAATCATCACGGAGCGGTTTGGCGTGTCGCGTTCTCGCAGATGGGTAAGTCACACCGGAAGAACATGCACAGTCACAACTAACAATTATTACAGGTGATCTTCTAGTCACTACTGGAGATGACGCTAGCATTCGTACCTGGAAGAGGGCTGCTGATGGCCACTGGCAGGAATATGCCCAGATTGAGACCGCTCAAGATAACTAACGAGTCAAACGTTTCCTGCATTGTCAGACTCGACATGTTAGGGCTCGACATGGTCTTCTGGATGAGACATCTACGGCGTTGGTGGTAGGCGGATCGGCGAAGGTCTGTTAGCATGCCAAAACGCATTGCATAACGGAGCAATTATGGGATGAGGGAGGGAGATTTTGCATATGGAATTTTCGGCGTTTAGGCATAAGGATAACACCACACGACATACGACGCATGGCTATTACGCCGCGTCCAGGTCATTTCACGTTTAGATACCCACGGCTATCCATCACCGATTCATCAGCCATGTCATGGTGGGACTTTTCATTTCAGTCATCGTTGGAATAAAAAGAAGAATAGCAGCTATGCTTACACTGATATCGTGCACCCACGTCCGCCGTTGTCAATGCTGTACCGCACCAGTCGAAGCTGCTGTCTTTACTCACGACGGCCTCAGTCTAAGTCGCCGCTGCTGTCTTTACTTACATCTGCCTCAGTCCAAGCCGCCTACCTTTTCATCAGCTGCCGCAGCAACTGACCCGGTTGAAGCTGTTGTCTATCGTTACATCGACCTCGGTCCAAGCCGCCTGCCTCTTCATCAGCTGCGCATCGTACTTGCCCGTCGCTAGAGCTACCGGAGCTATGGTCACACAGGCCAAAAGAAAGAGGATATCTAAGGCCACAGTTAGTTCGGATGCAGAAGACTCTAGGGAAATACAGCGCCCAAACAATGAAGAACTACATGGATGGGATGTCTATAATGCTGTTGCTGAAGACCCAGAAGTTGCCAGAGCGGAACGAGAGTTATGGGTTTACCTGCCCTTTACTGATCAAGAATTAACGGATACCACGCTGTCTAGCGAGGAGGTCGTAAGGATGGTAGAACGCGGCTATCCCGCCCTTGCAACCAGTGCCATGGCGGATTTCTACCAGTCAGCTCGTGAGCACCTGTCTACATCGCCACCGCTCACCATCTCAGTGCGCGAGGAGTATCCGACGACATGGCCAACTACAAACACAGCAATGGATGGCTACTGGGGCCAAGCTACCGATGCGGAGAAAGCTCTTCACCCTCCTGACCACCAGGTTGACTCTACAGACGACTTTGCATGGCTTGATATGTCAGAGAGGTTGTTAGTCAAATCCTGTGGGAGCCCCAACGACTCTCTCATGGTGTTGTCCTCATATCCGACTGCTGACGTCAACTCAACTGTGCACTTGGCTTATGGGACCAACCACGATATGTCCAACTCTTCCATGTGGCTTTTGTACTCAGAGATGGGTTTCCATGTCGCTGATATCAGGGAGCATTCGATGTTCCATGTGGACGTCTTTCCCCGGCGAATAGATCGCAAGACTGTACCGGGTGGTGAAGCGACCCTCTTTCGAGCAGGAACACTTCCCACTCAACTTCGCAGACATTGGCAGGAATATGCCTTCAAGATAATATCTTGCTCTGAGGCAAAAGTCCTCCTTGTCGTTGGGGGAATAGCGGCCAAGGCGTACATGACCTACATTCAGGAGAATGAGATCGAGCATACAGTCTTGTGGACATTTGGAAAGAAACGATTCGAGCATGAAATCCCGTTAGCTTGGCTGCAGTTCGAGGCTAGGAAGATAAGGCGCTTGGCCTTCGCGATCCCACATCCCGAAGCTTTCTCGAGGAATCGCGCGTCTGTCCTAACGGACATTCAAAGGCAGTTTGCATTCCGTGAGCGGATATTTGACTACTGCCTAGTCCAGCTTTTCGGTAAACTCTACCTGCCTTACTTCCTCTCAACAACCGGGTACGCCTATTAGTTGAGCACGGGCAGCATTCTTAAGATGTCGGCTTTCCGGAATTTCGACGCAAAGAAGAACAACACCCTTAGCGATCATTTCAAGCGGCCTCCACTGGACATGGCCTCCTTAGACAAAACCTTAGAGAGGACATCAGGAATTGATGAGACGCAACGAAAGGCCATCATGAAAGTCAGGGCAGCTAATAATGTAAAGCCATCAGATGCCCTGACGTACTACAAAAGGGACGACGTTAAGCGCAAACTTGCTGGCTACATCATCACCTAAATCCTCTTGACTATCAAGGCCCTAGACGGAAAGGCTTAGTCCATCTCAAAGACCAGAGAGAAGGCCAAGGATCTACTAGTGGAAGAAGTGACCAGACGCAGGCACACCAACCTAGGGAAAAGCTAAACAGCCTAGAGCCTACGTTAACGTTAGGTCACCTACTTTAAAAGATTTTAGGTTAATGTAGTCTGCAGACCTGTTTAGCTTTTTACGTATGAGGTGCAGGTTCCGCTACAATAATTGTTCCATACGTGTCGGGGATGTCAAGCGCAACCTCCGCAGCGGCTGCTTCATTCCACAGGCTGTCAATAACAGGGTTCGTCAAGGGCCAGGTATGCGGATTGATCTCTTGGACAGGTATGCTGAAGGGCGGTGAGCTCTGGAGGTGCTCGTTGAGCTGCAAAGGTAGAGGTGCAAAGTCAGTATATGTTTCACATGCTTTTCGTACAGACAGGACTTACCGAGTCCTAAAAGATTTTCATCCTTTTGTTGGATGTTGAGAGTACAGGAAAGGCGGTTTCGACCATGCGCACAACATCGTCGCCAGTCAGGGTGATGTCAAACAAGGCATCGTCGGAGAAGGGGACGTGAACAGGTGACCATGCAAGTCGCTCAGCGCCGATGGTCTGCGGATCGCTCTCGTCCTCAAAGTCTGATAGGTGAAAGCCATTTGCGTCGAGTTCGTCCTGCTCCACTGATGATGTCTTCTGGGCAGCCGTCTGGACCTGAAGAGGCTGGTGGTCCCTGAAAAGACGCCGCTTCCTAGGTCGCTTCCGTTGGTCCTCCCATACTTCATGCTCCTCTTGCTTCTCATGCTCCTCCCATACTTCATGCTCCTCCCATACTTCATGCTCCTCTTGCGAGGCATACTCATCTTGCGAAGCATACTCATCTTCTAAATCAGACCCCTCTTGAAAATCATACACATCTCCTAAAGTGTCCTCCTCTTTGATGGTGGCCAACCTGCGCTTCTTTGTACCATGTTGCTTGTGCCGTGTACGCTCCTGATGCTGGTCTTGATCCTGATACTGGCCTTCATCCTGATGCTAGTCGTGATCTTGATACTGGTCTTGATCTTGATATTGGTCTTCGTCCTGATACTGGTCTTCATCTTGATACTGGTCTTCATCTTGATACTGGTCTTGATCTTGATATTGGTCTTCGTCCTGATACTGGTCTTCGTCCTGATGCTGGTCTTCGTCCTGATGCTGGTCTTCTTCCTGATGCCGGTCTTCACTCTGATACTGGTCTTCGTCCTGATGCTGGTCTTCACTCTGATCCTGGTCTTCGTCCTGATCCTGGTCTTCGTCCTGATCATGAGGCTCTAGATATCTCAGGATGTCCGCCGACAGTGCCTTCTTCGCTGTCCGAGCTAACCGTGGCCGAGTTAAAGCCGGCATAGCAGGAGCGAGCGCGCGGCTGCGGTAGCGTCTGATCGGTGCCGGTAGCAAAAGGGAAAGCTGGGGTAATGGCAGGCGCGCGGCCGCGGTAGCGTCTGATCGGTGCTGGTAGCAAAGGCGAAGGCTGGGGTGATAGTAGGAGCGAGTGGCCGCGGTTACGCTTGATAGGTGTCGGTAGCAAAAGCGAAAGCTAGGGTAATGGCAGACGAGCAGCCGCAGTTGCAACTGATAGGTGCTGGTAGCAAAGGGGAAAGCTCGCTGGAAGTAGCAGATCCGGCAGCTGAGGAAGCTGAGATAAAGGCAGGCGGGTGGTGATTGCGTCTGATACCTCTCTAGTAGCAGCCGCTGCAGCACCTGAAGAAGCTGAGATAAAGGCAAGCAAGTAGTGATTGCGTCTGGTACCTCCCTAGTAGCAGCCGTTGCGGCAGCTGAGGAAGCTGGGATGAATGCAGGCGGGCGGTGGTTGCGTCTGGTACCTCGCCAGTAGCAGCAAATGCGGCATCAGTTGCTAGGCTTCTGTAGCCGCAACGGATAGCTCTGTAGCTGCCGTAGATGCTGCCTCTAGGTAAGATAGGTTCAAGATGAGCGGCGGCAGGCGTTATGTTTGCTGATGGGTGTAGTAGCAGAGTAGACAGTATAAAAACGTCAGCTGCGCTGTGCCAGGCAAAGTTGACTGCTAGTTCTGTAGAGGTGTTAGCCTTGAAGTTGCACAAAATTTGGTATACAATAAGAGACGCTGTTATTAGACTGCTGGAACTTCTTCTTAATTTCATCTGAACCTCCCGGTTTCTATTACTTAGTTTTCGCTGTGTTACGAACTGTTTCCTAGTATAATCTCTGCTTCTTAGCCTCTTCTTGATGTATTTACAATCGGTTATTGTGAAGGCGCCCTGCACAATTGTGTTATCGAAATGTTTACGTAGTTCGTCCGGCTTACGCCGCACAGGGTGGCTGGTTAGTGCAGATTCTAGGCTACAAGACTATCGTTGACCTAACGAATCCTCGGTACTATTCTCGACTGTGATAGCAATTGTGATCGAACTGAAATGTTCCTAATCTGACTCTGGGTGCAGGGAAGCAGTTACAAAACGTCCCTCGTGCGTGTGGCATGGGGGCACAAGGCTTTTGCTGGTGGGGCAGTTGTAGTCGGTGGACTCGAGACACCATCTAGGTCCAGATCTTTCAGATGCTGGGCTAGGGAATAGGAGTAGTGGGGTAGAAAGCCGTTGCGTAATGCTAGGAACGTTGTAGGATTAGCGTATACAGATCGTTGGAATTGGAAACGTGGCCTTTCTGACAGCGGATCGGACTCGATGACTAGACTGAGAACTGGAATGATGCCATCGCGACTGGCACTTTCTCATCAAGTTGCTGTGTAAGGAGTAAAACGCTGGGTATAATATGCATGTTTGGATGAATTTTTTCCATCCAATCAGGCCACGTGGCGCAATGGTAGCGCGTCAGATTCCAGTTCTCCTGGAACCTCCTGAAGGTTAGGCGTTCGAATCGCCTCGAGGTCAGCTTGTTCTTCGTCTGGGTGCTTAGGATAATGTATGTTTTTTGCTGTTGGGTGGGAGGGGATGCGTTGATGCCCTAGTGCGTTGTGGTTGACCGATCGCGCCAAGGAGGGGTGACTCCACCAAGAACCGAGGATCTGGACCCAACGAGACCATGACTCTTCTGAAATTGGCGTGCATTTTTTTGAACTGCTTGAACTATCCGAAAGACCCGAAGACAACCGCTTTGCCAGATGAATTGTCCTCCTGCAACATGGACCTTTCGAGCATTAAGAGGAGATGCGACGTTCTTATGAGGAGCTCTACCGGACATCAGCAAGCGTTGCAACACCAAGGAGGATGCATGGACTTACCGTCGTACTCAATTTCATACGTAACTGGCATATCCTCATCTGTGCTGATGAGGATCGGAGCGTCCCTCCGAAGCTTCCGTTCCCTGACATTGAAACGTATGCCGCTGTCCTTCCTCGGACTAACCCATAGGATGCGCGGATCGTCCAAGTCTGCTTTCTCTTCCTCCACCTCTCTTACGATCTCTTTGCCCTTACCTACCTCCTCAACAACCTCATTTGGTACCTCCGTATTCGCCGTCAAGCCCCTCGTCGCAATGTCTCGCAGCCAATCTCTCCACACTCGGAGTACACCTTCTTCAATGTCAACAAAGTTGGTGAAGAGATTGTGAGAACCGATCTTGACAAGATTCGTCTGCGCAACCAGCTGCGTGAACAGTTCATGCGCCTCTAACCCAAGTGTCTGTCTCACGGTCTCGCTTTCGTATCTCTCCTGTACTGCCCCCGGAAAGGTACGACTGCCAGGTACGTCTCCAGGTCGGCGCTTCACTCTCCTGCCATCCGCTTCCAAATCGCGCCTATGGGGCTTGAAGCGCGAGTACATGTTGTTGTATTCGGCTAGTCTGCCAACCTCCTTTGTAGCAGAGTTGTAATCATCGTAACTCTTCAAGCCATCGGTGCATCGGTATGTACAGAAGTACGGGGGCTCGGTGAGCTTCGCAGAGGGATGGAAACATTCGAGAAGCACCGAGTGCGAATGTAGCTCGGCAGCTGCAGTGAGCCGATTATGGAGGATACGTAAGATGAGCGTGTATATGCGATGCGATATCGTGGTCAATTGTAGGAGTTCGGGCGTTGGTATCGGCGTAAGGAGGTGGAGAAGTAACTGCAATGGTTAGCAAGTTGGACGCGATACCTAGGTACGGATGTGACAGGAAAGCGTGCCTCATTGGGGAGCCTGTAGAGATAGCATTCACCCATGATGTGAGATGCGATTGTATGTATATCAGGTTCCAACGTAGAATGTCAAACCTCGTGGGGCACGAGTCTACACACATGGGCGAAGGGAGCAACACCACGACTCGGAGATAAGATATCGTCATCGCGGTGCTAGGCTCACTTTGGCGGGGCCGAGGCTTGTCCGGATGAAGTTAGAGCATCATCAGAGACGCGCTTTCCCATTCAAGCCTCAGCACTCACTTTCTCAACTCACCTCGCAAACCTCAACTTCACCTGATCGTCGACAAATATCCAGGTAATAGAGTGAGTGTGGCTCTCTCTTTACCCACGATGCAAGGCTTTGTCGCTCGTCAGAGAACCGGCAGTCCTGCCGCTGGTCAGCCTCAAAGCAAGCCCGACCGCCAAGCCAATGCAGCCAACGCGAGGGTATCAATAAGAAACGGACATCCCGTTCAGCAACCTCAAGCGACTTCTGGTATTCCGGCGCGCGGACTCAACATTACCCAGAACAGCTCCGCCATCTTACAGCCGCCCCTCCAAAATCGACAATCAGGTCCGGGTCCAAGTCAGAAGCGTGATCTCTACGACACTGATGCAGAGAGTCTTGACACTACTGTGAACCCATCTGTCGTACAGGTCGAAGACAGTCAACAGAAAGAGCAGCACTACCAACAGCAAGATCATGTCGTCAATCTTGGTGGCACTTCGGAGATGGAGGGAGAAGACGATGACAATGGAGACGAGCTAGAGGATATGGAAGACGGATCTGAAGATTATGACGACGAAATGGTGCAAATGAACCAAGAATTCATTCATGCGAGCGGAGTAGCACATCTTACTTACGATGAGCAAGTCGCCTTTTTGCATCAGGCAGGGCGCGGTGGACTCCCAACAGTCCGAGGCGACTCGTATCCCCCGACTACCAATGGTGAGCCATCCGAGTGGGAAGGCGGGCCGGAAGCACTCTCCAACTACCAAAACGAGTTTGTTCCCAGTTCCCCTCCGCCTCAACGTCAGAACATAAACAAGCAAGCTGCACGCATGCCGGCGTCCCATGTCCCGCAACAACAGCAACGGCGAAACATGCCAATTGCCAGCCAGGATACGCAGCAGGCATCGGGTTTGTTTCAGCATAGTGCGCAGCTCCGCGAGCAGTCTCGCACTGCCGCGCCTTCCCGGCAGGCTGGAGGTCAAAATGTTCAGCATCACGCCCTCGCCCTTCCCACCAGTCAACACCAAGCCTATAATCCGGACAAGCATAATAGCACCGCCAACCTGCCGATGTATTCGGGTCCTCATCCTAGTACCCAGGTACAGCCCAGCAAATCTCAGCAACACCTTGTTCGACAGTCTTCTGGCCCCAGGACGCAGCCCCCACCCAGGAACAATGCCATGCCCAGTGAGCCTCATGCGCCTCAAAAGCGCCAGCCTCTAGTACCGGCTATACATGAACCCGTCGCGAAGCAGCAATCGGTCGAACAAGCGCCGATCGAGGAGCCTGAGGTTGTCTCCCATGAAGACTACGACCACACGACGCTGTTCGGGATGAGTTACGAGCAGCTTAGGAACGAAAGCTTCGATACTGATCCCCGTGCCCGGCCGTCTGTGCTCTCAAAGGAGGATCTTCAGAAGCCTCTGGTCGAGCGTCTAGAGTTAGTACAGCAGAACCCAGATGCCGTTCAGCAATCCGAGTTCTTCCAATCACTGCCCACAACCGAATGGGAGGATGCTGGCGACTGGTTCCTCGATCGATTCCAAGACATCATTCGGCGCACAAAGGAGGCAAGGCAAAAGAAACGCAAGCTAGCGCAGGAGTTTGAGGCAGAAGTTGAGAAGCGACACGAGCACGTTTCAAAGCGGCAGCATCAAGTTCAGCAGGCGATGGAGAAGATGAAGTCGCAGGGTGAGGGTCTAGTGCCTAGGAGCCCAAGATCCAGGAAAGGATAGGAGCGAAGCTTCTGAGCTCTGCTCTCTGGTCTCGTATCATCTGATGTTTACACGGCGCAGCGCAATGATGGCTGCCATGACAGGATGACTGTGTCTCGGCGCAATGTCACTGCTCGATGTCGCCACGCGTATATTATACCCATATATCAATTTACCTACTTTCTCAAAACAGAAGCGTGCGCCATACCTTCTCTCGCGGGGTGCATTTTATCTTCCTGTGACATCATCCCGATGCGCTTAAGCTTAATTATGTACTACTATTCTTAACGCTCCTTTCCTACTATTATCTTGTGTACAGTTTGTCTATCTAAAGCAAAGCAATTCGCAGTGCTGTCCTACTTAGAGGAGGAACTAAATAGATAAGTCGCTGTCTACATTGCTGTCAAAACAGAAATTCACAAAATCTTTAGGCAATGTAGACTCCTTGGTGGTATGTATCTCTTAGCCTCCGTAGACGTATGTTCAATCTCTCTTTTGAAAGAGGTCGTGCTCTTCAACATGGATTCACTCTCATCATAAAGCATGAGCAAACGCGACTGTAGCGGAGTAGAGTAGAGAAGATTTCCACAACAACGAGGAGCAATTTTCCAGATGAGATGCACTACCGATAAGATCATTGTCATCTCCCGACGAGCGCATCCTTCATCTCAGGATACTCTCTCCATAGATTGACAAGCGGCAAGAATAGATTCTTCTGCACCTCTTGTCCTTCCTGCTCCGCTTTCGCCTGTTCTCCAGCCCATGACCACATTTGGCTCCAAGGAACCCAACTCCACGCAGCACATTTATGCGGTTCCATCGGCTGTCAAGCCCATCAGTACTGTATCTCCTTTCCCCGTCAACTCCAACATGAAGAGGGACTTACCATGGGTGTCTTATTTTCACCGGTGATGGTGCAGGTAACGAAAATGGTCACATAGTGCTTTCCCTCTCCGAAAACATCGTTGGTAGCAGTCAGAAACTTGATATTGCCCACCTCAAGCCCAGTCTCCTCCAGAACCTCTCTTGCAGCCGTTTCAGCAAACGACTCGCCATACTCGAGATGGCCTCCGGGACATTGAAGGGTTCCTGCGCCGTGCGAGCCTGCGCGCTCGCCCATGACGATGTTGCCCGCATTGTCATGGATGACAACGCCGACGCCGATCTTGGGACGTTGAGCTTCTGTCATATTGGACGAAGTCGATGGGTTTCTCTGTGTCGTAGGCAGGGTGGAAGTTCAGTCGCTCAAGTCGTGACTTTCTATGCTGGCCGAGGCTGCAGGCATGACTCTTCCCCGGGATACATGGTGGCTGCTCTGTGCGCTAGCGCCTAAAGTAGTCTAGTCGATGTGTCGCCCTAAACCTTGGAAGCCCTGCAGGGCTGCTGTCTCTATCTCCATCTGCATCGTGCTCAGCACACTAGGACGTCGCGAATGAGTCAAGCTGATGGCAAAGGGTTACTGCGCTTCGAAGGCGGAGTCGGCACTCGCGGAAGGTGTAAATCAGGCCTCCAGATCCACCATCTGCAAAGTTCGCCCTATTCGGAACATGACGGAAGCTTGGCACGTCAGCGTTGACTTCATAGTCAGGATGTGTTGACAAATGTATAATCGGGATTTAGTGGCATAGTGTGTTCTATCTCCACAAGGCGTCTGTTCTCCTGTCGCTTTTTCTTTCTCTCTGCTGGTAATTGCTACAACCAATCGCTCGTTTCGACGACTTCTCCAGCATCATAACACACCCAATCTTGCCACCGGCGATATCGCACAGCACACATTCCCATGAGCATGCCGTTCGAAATAGCCCGAGAGTGGTCGTCGTATCATCTGATACCCCAATCAGTCGATGTCGCCCTGAATCCACCCGAATCCTACTTCTTCGTAACCGACTTCCTGATCATAGCCTGCGGTATACTCTATACGCTCTGCTACATCTTCTACACCATCCGAACCTACTCAGACCGTTACCTAGCTGGTACTGTACAGTTTCTTTCCGCGACCATGGCGTACGAGATTCACTACGCGTATATCTGCACTAGCACGACTTTCCAGAGAGCTTGCTTCTTTGTGTGGTTTCTGTTCGATATTACGTTCGTCACTGTCGCGCTCAAGTATGCGTACAAGCCGGAGGAGAGGAAGAGAACGATCGTGAAGCTGTTGTGGCAGGTGCCGGCTTGGATGGCCTTTTTGTGGTGGGTTGGGACGGTGTGGCCGGATGAGAGGGAGCAGAAGACGGCGTTTTTCACGGGACTATATCTGGAGTTGCCGATCGGCTGGGGACAGATCTTGTATCTGGTTCAGCGACAGGATACCAAAGGGCAGAGTCTGGAGATTTGGTACGTTGATCTTTTTCCCATTTGCATCATGGCGTATCGCAGTTCCACCTCATTCAAGGGAAGGATTGAAGAGACTGGAGCCTACGTTGTCGCCAGATATTCCGATCTGCTGGATTCTATCCCAGTGTAGTCTGCAGACCTGTTTAGCGTTTTACTTGCCTAAATCATTTCCAGGAACCGAGCGCTGACAAGTCTAGGATTACGAGATATCTTGGGTGCATTACGGCGTTTCTGGTGTTCATATGGAGATATGTCAACGTACCGGAAAACTGGTCTTACGTCGGAAACTGGTGGAGTATTGGTGGCATGATCGTCACGCTGCTACCAGAGACAGTATATCCGTTCTTCTACGTTTGGGCGCATCGGAAAGAGAGGGAGAAAACAAAAAGGAAGAATGCTTGATGCTGAACGACGGAAGCTGTCGATAAAACAGGGAATTGCGAAGATGCAACGCTTGTACCTGTACGGGAATCTGTGTGTCAACCCTGTTCAAATGCGCCGTGCCACATGGTTGTCCCCGCCCGTCCAATATTCGTGCATGCCTCTCCAGTATCGTTGTCCGCGTCTATGGAGATTTTCCTGTTGCATCAGCTGATGCCGTGCGCATAACAAACCGGAAATTCGGCATTCTCAATCAGACTGTGGACTGATGCTGTGACAGTGCGCGAAACCCAAGACGGCCGATCGGCTCACAAGAATTTGCAGCCACGCGTACAGTCGTTACGGAAGTTATGCGGCGACGACCAAGGATTTTCGTCAAGACAACTGAAAGTAGGATGACGCGAGCTGCTGGGTTCTTTTCCTTGAGCGCAGCGACAATTGGAAGTTGGTAGACCAGTGCGCGGGCGATGCAGCAATCTATTGCTGAAATCAAGATCATCGGCAGGCATGCTGGTAGGATTGGACAAGCTTCCCAGCCGCGCGATCTAGGCCGCACATGGCGTCTTTGGATGAAGCGCAGCCACTACACTGAGCGCACGAGTGTCTGTGCCCCCAGCCATGACGCTCATTATCTGGTTCGCACTAGCCGCATTGCCGATCTTCAGCCACACGATTGGTCTCGTTCGCTCTGTCGCAAAAGCGAGTCCCTAGTAACGCCGCGAAGCATCATCCGCTCTAGCTTGCCCAAACTTCTGTTTACAGCGTCGTCCTCTCCTTTCCCCTCACCGTCGCATTCTTCGTCTGTCGACAGAGCTGCCATCAACCGACGCAATGGCGCAACACGGTGAAGCTGCCGATTACTACACGGGCGCCGCACCACCCCAGCAACCGCAGGGCGCATACTACCAGGGTCAGCCATACGGACAGCAACCTCCCCAGTATGGCCAGAACTATGCGCCGCCGCCTCAGGGACCGCCGCCAATGCAGCAGCAGAACGGCTATCAGCAAG
Organism: Alternaria viburni; assembly: GCF_023758015.1. Classification (NCBI taxonomy): domain Eukaryota; kingdom Fungi; phylum Ascomycota; class Dothideomycetes; order Pleosporales; family Pleosporaceae; genus Alternaria; species Alternaria viburni. Next base: position 829,666 of record NW_026055777.1, read on the forward strand.
ATAACAAACAAAGCTTCGAACAGGCGTTCAAACTCGACAAGCCCAAGTACAACGATTGGTGGGCGGGACTACTCTTCATCGCTGTTTTCCTAGGCTATGTCGCAGTCAGTGTGATTTCAATTCGGGGATATTGTAAGTACTCAATTTGCTCAGCATGGAATGCGCTTGGAATGAAGACTAACGCGCGACGCAGCGCGTACCAACAGCGGAGGCATCTACGGCGGCGACACCAACAACTTCGCTCTCAACTCGAACACCATCATCCTCTTCGCGTTCGTCCTCGGTTTAGCTACCGTCTTCAGCTATGCATACATGTGGGCTGCGCGCAAGTTCACCAAGCAGTTCATCTGGATCACCGGCATACTCAACATCATCTTCGGTTTTGTCACGGCTATCTACATGTTGTCCAGGAGGTATTGGTCTGGAGGCATTGTTTTCCTGCTGTTCAGCGTCTTCTACGTTTTCTGCTTCATCAGCTGGATTCCCAGGATCCCCTTCAGCGTGCTCATGCTGCAGACTGCCATCGACGTGTCGAAGAAGTACGGACACACCTACATCGTATCGCTGGTCGGAGGACTGCTCGCTGCTGCACTGGGCGCGTGGTACTCCGTCACGCTGGTCTCCATCTATGTTCAGTATACACCCAACGGTGCCAATTCGAACTGCAGAAACGGTGTCGGCGACTGCGGAAGCGGCAAGGTAATTGGCTTGCTTGTTTTCGTTACCTTCGCCATGTACTGGATTTCAGAATGGTTGAAGAACACAATTCACACCACCATTTCCGGTGTATACGGCTCCTGGTATTTCAACCCTAACTCCATGCCGAAGGGCGCGACCCGCGGCGCTTTCAAGCGGTCCGTGACCTACAGCTTCGGCAGTATCAGTCTTGGAAGTTTGCTTGTAGCTATCATCCAGACTCTGCGTCAGCTTTGCTCGGCCGCTCAGCGCAATGCTGCCGGTGATGGCAACATGGTGGGCGCGGTCCTGTTTTGCGTCCTGGGTTGTTTGATTGGCATCCTCAACTGGGCTGTCGAGTTCTTGAACAGATACGCATTCAGCTACATCGCGCTTTACGGAAAGAGCTACGTCGCTGCAGCGAAGGATACCTGGAAGTAAGTTCTTCTGTCGCTTAACACCCAGTAACATCGAGACTAACTATGATAGGATGATCAAGGATCGTGGTGTCGATGCGCTTGTCAACGAGTGCTTGATCGGACCTGTGCTTTCCATGGGAGCTACCTTCATCGCATATGCCTGCGCGCTCCTAGCCTACCTTTACCTTATCTTCACATCGCCCGAATACAACTCAGACGGCGCCTACACTCCGGTTGTGGTAGCCTTCTCTTTCCTGATTGGTCTCCAGATTTGTAAGTTGTCAGCAATATTGGCAAAGCTCATACTAATCCCTCTCAGGCAACATCTTCACCACGCCGTTGAGCAGTGGTATCGATACCATCTTTGTCGCAATGGCCTGGGACCCCGAGGTTCTTATGCGCGAGCACCCAGACCTCTACCACCGCATGATAGCCGTCTACCCGCACGTGCAACAGGCGATTCATGCATAAATTGGGGCTGCGGACCTTCTAAACACTTCGTCGGACTATTTGGAAATCCCATAAAATCTTTATAATCACGAGATACCCACTTCAAATCGATCGCGATGGTATTGCGACACAATTTTCTGCCCATGGCGGGGCGCCCTGACAGCAACGGAGATGGATGGGCTTGGCGCAAACTAAAAACGGGAGACCGAACCGGCGTCTCCACAAGGCCACTGTCGGCGCTACGACTTATGACGTCTACAGCCCCATCCACATCGTGGAATGCGCGATCCAGGCGAAGCATAATGTTGGGCGTTGCAAGCTATGGAGCGGCTTCCACGGCCGGGAAAGCTCCGCCTCGTGAGGCATCACAAGTAAGACGTTGGGCATTACCCACGAGTGAGATATTAATATATTCTGTTCAACTTCATGTTGGTGGGCTGCCTGCCATATTGCAACCGACACGTCAAACACCCGCGTCTGCGGTATTGCTTTTGCACTGTCTCGCAGTTCGTGCCTACCTCCATTCGCTCCTAGCGGCCAATCGGGTGTCAATAATAAACGTCACCGCCTTGCGGGGTCTCTCCTAAGCCACCTCACTCATCGCGCTGGGCGCCCCCAACATAAACACCACCTGTTCCCCCTCTCTCACCACAGCCTACTGCACCTCCACACTCACCTGCACACCGCCCGCTAGAGAACCTTCTGGCCAGGTAAGTCCCTCCCAATTGCATACGTAACCTGTAAATCCCGCCGGTTCCCTACTACTTATACCCCACCAACGCGCCTTCCTGCTCCACCACCAACACAATAAACACTTCTCTTCCCTACCACCCCTCAACTCCCTACACCTCACTTCCAGCCCGACTTCAACAAATAACACTCCCGTAGTTCAATACACACCACCCCCACTACACACATCATGCCCTACGAGAAGAAGGCAGTTCACTTCGGTGGTGGTAACATCGGCCGTGGCTTCGTCGCCGAGTTCCTTCACAACTCTGGCTACGAGGTCGTGTTCGTCGATGTCATGGACAGCATCATCGAGTCCCTCCAAAAGACCTCCACCTACACCGTCACCGAGATTGGTGATGACGGCGAGCGCAAGTTCACCATTGACCACTACCGCGCTATCAACTCCAAGCACGAGATGGACAAGGTCGTCGAGGAGATTGCCACCGCCGACGTCGTCACCTGCGCTGTCGGCCCCAACATCCTCAAGTTCGTTGCTGAACCCGTCGCCAAGGCCATCGAGGCCCGCAAGCTCGACTACCCCATCGCCGTCATCGCCTGCGAGAACGCCATCAACGCTACAACTACATGGAGGGGTTTCATTGAGGGCAAGCTGAGCGAGGAGGCCAAGAAGAACATCGACAGCAAGGCTCGCTTCGCCAACTCGGCCATTGACCGTATCGTCCCCCAGCAGCCCCCCAACGCTGGCCTCGACGTTGTCATCGAGAAGTTCCACGAGTGGTGTGTCGAGCAGAAGCCTTTCGAGAACGGCGGCAAGAAGCCGGATGTTAAGGGCATCCACTACGTCGACGACCTCGAGCCCTACATTGAGCGTAAGCTCTTCACTGTCAACACCTCCCACGCCACTGCCGCCTACTACGGACACCAGAACAAGGTCCAATACATCCACGAGGTGCTTCAGGACAAGAAGCTCCACGACACTGTTCGTGACGCTGTCAAGGAGACTGCCCACCTGATCGTCACCAAGCACGGCGTCAAGACATCAGAACAAGACGAGTACGTCGAGGAGATCATCAAGCGTATCTCCAACCCTGTCCTCAAGGACAACGTCGAGCGTGTCGGCCGCGCTCCTCTCCGAAAGCTCTCTCGCAAGGAGCGATTCATCGGCCCCGCCGCTCAGCTGGCTGAGAAGGGTGAGAAAGTCGATGCTCTCCTCGGCGCTGTCGAGCAGGCCTACCGCTTCCAGAACGTCGAGGGCGACGAGGAGTCTGCTGAGCTTGCCAAGATCCTCAAGGAGAACTCCGCCGAGGACGTCGTCACCAAGGTCAATGGCATCGAGAAGGGACAGCCCCTCTTCGACCGCCTTGTCGCTATCGTCAAGAAGGTTCAGGAGAGTAGCTGAATCGCCGTTGGTAGACTCTGAGTAGTCGCTGCGCTTTGACGGAAGTGGAGTAGTCAGGCACTTAGAACCTACCGTGGTTTATTTACAGCAAGGAGGATGGAAAGCGTCCTGAGCGACGGCTTTATGTGGCGAAACTTTTGTGACATCGACCGGAATCAATGTCCTATGTAATGACAACGAGACATGAATCATGAATATACCCTTTCAGTTACTTCTGTTCTCTGGGCAGCCTTCAGTTCCATGCGTCTTTGCTCTTCCAACCCCCACATCAGCCTTGTCGAGGTTTTCTTATTGCAATCAAAGGGGCTGTAAGATCTCCATACTTTTGTGCCCCAACGTCGTATTCTACATGTCTCGGGGCTACATGGGCTACATGGGCGACATTATGCTGACTTTATTGAAAATCAGCCTTGGGAAGCTCTGTCTGTTCCACCCTGCGACAATCGGCCTCCCTCCTTTCACTGAGAAATAGGAGTAACTTTAGCGTCTCCTTCGTCATGGGGTCAGCTTTCGCCTCGGGTCTCGAGAGATTCACACCATCAACTGACTATGTTGGGCCAGTCACAATATCTTGCAGCAACTCAATATGCGCTCAGCAACAGTATCGCACATGGAAAGAATCGCTTTATCTAGGATTTTCGGGTCTCGGGTTACACGCGAACAACCGAGAAATATATGTAGTGTCGTTGCGTAATTTCGCCCCCTTCGGAAACGTCCAGGAACGGGCGCGGGTATGACTGACAGGGATGCCCAGGGGCGGCGTTTGCGACATCCACCTCGCAAGGCAAAGATTTCTTACGAATCTTGAGAAATTGCAAGGCCTTCCGGGCGAAGTGATTGTTCTTGTCGCTTACAATTGTGGGCACTTTCGCGATGCGTGTCTCGAATGTATCGCCTTTACTACGCGACTACTTAGAGGACCTCATCGCTAAAGCAACTCTTTACATTCTTTTCCCTCTGTTCTTCCTGGTTCTCAGTTCAGAAGCCTTTCTTCTGTAATCAACGCCTGAGTCCAAGTAGTCGTTTACCGCGTACGTATACGTTTTCCATCTCGGAGAGCAACCCCAAAACATGGGTTGAAGACTACAATGCTAATACGAGTATCAGACCGACCAGCCTAGTGCATATTCCAGCATACGAACACTCAAGTGTATTGTCTTCTTCTCCCAAGATTTGCATTAGAGCAACAGCTTTTCGACTACAACAACAATGTTACCAACCTCTATCTTCGCTGCTAGCAGCTTCATCGCTTTTGGAACCGCGTTCCCGCTTTACTCTCGTGTCGCAACATCTACTACTCTAGCTCCGCGAGCTGCTTACACCACTTTTGGTGGTGACGGGTCAACCGCTGCGGGATGGCCGAGGCAGAGCGAATGGAAGTCTTTCGAGGACGCCTGGTACGTTTCCATCAAGACAAGAGTATGTTATTTACTTACACATTAGTAGGGCATCCAATCAGGACACTATCAGGGGTTCTTGCGAGAATCACGGCTGGGGCGACAACAACAGCGACGCCGAAACTCAGGCCATCAAGGACAGCATTGAGTCAGAGTCAGTAGCTTCTGGCGTTCCCAAAGAGCTCATTCTCGCCATAATGATGCAAGAGTCCAAGGGCTGTGTTCGTGCTCCCACTACTGCGTCCGACGCGCCCAACCGTAAGTGTCTCTTCCCGAACTACGTGAGATGCATACACTGACTTCGTACACCAGCGGGTCTTATGCAAGGCGCAGGAACCGCCTCCTGCCATACTATCTCGCCCTGCCCCGCCAACGTGATCCATGACATGATCCACGAAGGTACCACCGGAGAAGGTCTAAGGCTTAGCCTGAAGAAGGCGCTGGACGCCTTCAGTGCCACCCCGGACGACAGCAAGTACTATAAAGCAGCGCGTCTCTACAACTCCGGCGATCAGGTCACAGATCCGAACTTGGGTCAAGGCGCTACCGCATGCTACGCTTCGGACATTGCAAACCGTCTCATCGAACCTTTCGGGGATAGTAGCTGCGACAACGGTGCTGTCGCTAGCCTTACTCAGACTGCGGGCCGCGAGACTGTCAACAACGACAACAACAACAACAATGACGATCAGCAACTTGATCTTGAACAACATCAGACCGTGGATGAACAGCCAGCGCCCAAGCAGAATGCCGATACCCAGACTGCTGACAGTGGCGTCCTGGACACTACCATCACCGGCGCCGTAGACGGCTGCATCAAATACTATACTCCTTCGGACGGCAGTACCTGCGAGGCCGCACCAGTCCCTTTGGCTGTCTTGCGTCAACTCAACCCACAGTTGAGCGAAGATTGCTCTAACCTTTGGGCCGGGTACGGTTACTGCATCGCTACCTTAGCGTTATTGTCGCCCAACTAGAGCGTGGAGACTCATGGAAGAGATTCCAATTCAACTCTGCGCTTCCCAAACGCTGCCGCCTTAATCGAGGAGAAATGAGGACATTCTGGAGCCTACATGGGAGCTAGGTCTTCTAGTCTGGATATGTTTACCCCGTTGTACGCTGCAGGCCTGTTCAAATTTTCCCTTGTACCAGGTGCTGCTCTCTTCTTTTCTATACAATCGCTTCTATAACACGTTTTTTCCCCTTCGTTTCTGTATGATTAGACTAGTGGGCATCTAGAACGACGAGATACTTTATGCTCTACAAGACCACTTTTACCACAGGTGCCTAGAATTTAAGTCGCACTTTGCTGCATACACGTCACTGAAACTTAATAAATGCATAGCTCCTGATGCGATGTATACTTCTACCTCGGTCATTATTTGGTCTGTTTTGACAGTAATAGTAGCTAATCCTAGTGCTGTCGCGCTCCTGAGTGTCATCTTTCTATTGTTCAGTATGTTGAACAGTTTCACATTGGGTACTCAACTTCCTTCTTTGTATTGTGCATGGGCTATTCAAGGGGGTTGGATAGTGCATACACGTATTCGCGGCCAAATCTTTCGGAATTGACAGGGCCTACAATCCTAATGAAGCCCGGTCATGGCCAGTGCGATTGCGTTGGTTACGCGACATGACTATGTGTTCAACTTGCGCGACGGAGTCACCCTACTGTCCAGATACAATCAACTGAGTAATATCATCAATCTCCTTCACCGTCGGCGTCAGATTCTCAAAGCCGTCCTTGGTAACGAGCACGTTATCTGCAATACGTTAGCATGTTCTCAATACCACTCATCGTATCAGCATACCTTCAATTCTCACACCGCCCACACTCCAGTACTTGTCCAGCACACTCTCATCAATGTACTTCTTCTTCTCCTCATCCTTGAGGTACGGCTCAATGATGAACTTGCAGAAGTAGATACCAGGCTCAACGGTAATGACGCTGCGTTCGGGTAGAGTTCCCCTCTTTCTTAGGTACCTGAACATGACGTCCTTGTCCGCGTAGTTGGGGTCGCCGCCAGAGTCGTGGGTGTCCATTCCCAAGTAGTGTCCTAGGCCATGAGGGAAGAAAGCTACGCTGATTCTCTTGTTGAAGAGCTCCTCCGCATCTCCCTTCAATATGCCGAGTTCCAGGAGTCCCTTGATAGCAATCTTATGGGCGAGCTCGTGTACGTGGTCCCATACGACACCAGCTTTGAGCGCGTTGGTGCACTGATGTTGCATGTCCAGAACGATCTTGTAGATAGCAAGGGATTCAGTTGTGAATTTGCCTTTGACAGGGAATGTGCGTGTGATGTCGGAAGCGTAGCAGTCGACCTCGCATCCTGCGTCTAACAATAAAAGGTTCTGATCCGAGATGGGAGCGGCATTGTTGACATAGTGCAGCGTTGCGGCGTGTTCACCGGCTGCGACAATAGAATGGTAGGCTTGGTTCTTCGCGTTGCGCTCTACACACGCCTTGAGGAAGACAGCCTCAAGTTCGCATTCGTTCTGCGCTTTCGACGCAGCCTTCATGACGGCCTCGTGGGCTGCTGTTGAGATGACATTTGCTTTGCGGATGAGGGCGATCTCATAATCTGTCTTCGTGACACGGCAGTACTCGATGGCGGTCTTGAGCTGCTTGAACTCCTTCTCTTTGTAGGAAATAAAGGTGATGTGATCGGATACCTGCTCCGGAATAGCGTAAACAGTTGACTGCGCAGATTCGGATTGGCTTGCCAGGTGAGAGTTGACGTCTTTGGTAGTCAGGCATTCGTCAATATCGTACTTGGCCTTGGCCTCTTCCGGGCTCATAGGCAGACCAGACCAGATGACCTCATCCGGCTCTACAGGAGGGATGAAGAGTGTGAGCTTCTCAGTGGCAATTTCGTATACAAGATACGAGTCTGGCAGCTCGCAGCCGCTGAGATAGAAGAAGTACCGTCGCTGACTAGATGGAGGTAATCAGCGCATGCTTACCCCGACCCAAATGATGCCTACCGGAATGGTGCCTCGCCGTCGTTGTCCTGGCAAGTACATTAGTCTGTGTTGTGGCCAGCATCATCATGAATGCATACTTCGTTCAACTTTTGCTTCTGCGCTTCCAGGTAAATGGTTCCGTTCTTGTCTCCACCCTTCTCGATGATCCACTCTGCGACCTTCTTTGCATGTGCCTTGGCCGGGTATTTGCCCTTTAGCACCTCTTCATAGTTTTCGGCAATCGCCATCTTGTGCACGTTGGTCCAGCTTCCGCTCTCTGCAGATAAGGTGTAAAAGCAAGGTGTTGCAGTCGCTGAGTGTGTTGGTGATGGCAGACGTGGACGTAGAGTGTGTCGAAGTGAACGACTGATTTGAGGTAGCAGGGCACGCATGGGGAGCTTGAAGGAGCTTTGCTGCTTGTTAGGCGCGCTGATAGCTACAGGCCGCGAAGGTGGGGTGGTGGGGTGAGCTTGCATCTGACGGGTAGCCGCGGTCTACCAGTCGCGATCATAACAGGAAGGTGCAACTCTTCTGATTGTGATCATCAATTGCACTTCGCGAATCTTGGTTGAAAGTATCGATATGCATGTCGCTTCGCTAATTTTCGTAGTACTACATAATCATGTCTAAATTCCTAACCCACAACAAGTCGTCTGACGCCGCAAAACACGCTCGTTCCCTAAACGCCAGTCCATTATGCCGTTGTCAATCCATGCGGTAGATCAATGACACCTCCAAAATCGCAAGTGTCCATGCTGCAGCCGAGCTGATCAATGCATGGCTCCGAATACTGACCCCAAAGTCTTTCGCACAAGAGGTGGGTGTTTATGCTTTGTCGTACGGTGGAGCACAGTCGCTTTGTTTCGTCCGATGCGTTCGTTCTCGAATCGATAATGCATGTGATAGAGGGAAATCTAATCCTGCCAGCGCCTCAGGAATTTGGCCATGTCGTCGGTGGCGTGAGGAGCTGCGGCAACCTAAAAGATGTCAGTAAAGCTTCTAGCGTATCTATACACCCCAAGGAACGTACCGTGTTCTCCATGCTCTTGACAGAGAAAGTTTGACTCTGCGTGAGCGTAGTCAATTGGCTCGGGATCGGCAGCCTCGACTTCGCAATCTTGACGCTGCTTGTAGGGTACAAAGGCTTTGTGTTCTTGGCGGTTATCTTGGTGGGCGGTACAGGCTGCATGGGCGCATAACGCGTCAAGCCCGTCTGCATCGCGTAGTCCACCTTGTATACGTCGTCATCAACCGGATCGGGGTCAGCAGGATTCGTCCCATCGGTCGTCGTGTCTACGGTCGGCGGCCCGGTTGTGGTATCGATGTCCTTGACGGCGGCTTTGACCGCGGGGCTCAGAATGTTCTTGCCCGTCATGCCACTGAATTGGAAGCGATCGGAGTAGGTGAGGAGCTGACCGCCAGTCTTGCCAACTGCGATCATCTTGATGAAGCTATGGCGGTCAGATTAGCCGGTCGTTGAGCTGGGTTTCAGATTGAAACTTACTAGGCATTGACATCTTTCAGGTCTTCAGACTGAGATGTTTCGATTCTGCCCGAGGCTGTGTTGCCCGCTGTGAACGCGCCGCTTGTTGTGATGACGCCCACTGGGAACTGTTTCCCCTCATTAGTATCTTTTCGTTGCGCCTGTGCTGATGCCACTCTTCGCAACCTACCTGCTCAGTGCCATCATTGCCTCCCACAATCACCTGCAACTCATACGTTGTCAGGTCTGCGAGCTTCGGTCCTGTGCCACCTTCTTCCCATTTTACTGTGACGGCTCCGCCAGCCGCAATCTTGTCGCCCGCTTTCGGTGATGTGAATTTGATCCCAGCACTGACGAGTGGAGAAAGGGCAGCGACGACCGCGGCAAAGGGAAGTAATATCCGCGTCATGGTGAAGATTTGTGAGGGCAACGAGTGACGGGCGGGCAGCGGTGTGGCGTGAAAGCGAGCGTCGAGCGCTGTCCGATGGTAGAGCGAGGGGCACGATGCACGCAATGTATGCGGATCTTGAATGCGATGTAGGCAGACGTCGAGTGTAGGCAGGTAGAGGCGGGTGTTGGGCGGTGGCTGTTAGTGTCGGGTGAAGGATGCAGTCTGGAAGCAATCAAGCAACATGCGGCGCGCCAGGGGCACGATCGTCGTTGCCGCGCACGCTAAACTGTGATTGGCAAGGATGGTCGTCTCATTGCGACGCCTCAACACCATGGAAAAAGGACGTACATGATCCAAGTCAACAATCTGCCAATTGCAGTGATTGCCATTGTTTCCATGGATACTCAACAACACTATCAGCAGCTATCTCGGCCTGCACATGACTTGCTCGGCTCGCATCTCCTCCACTTGGAGCCGGTACCTGAATCTACATTATCGGGTCTCCACATTCTACCGCCAAAAGTGGGTTTCAATGCAGCCTGTGTTTGCACGTCGAAATTTTTGAGATTCTCTCCAGTACACCTCTTGGTGTCTATAGTACAGACGCTTCTCTGGCCGTCATGCCCGTGTTTTGCTACTCAAACGCCATTGCCATGCTAGATGGGGATATCCTAAAATTCCAAACAAAACGAGATGCTTGCCCTAGTGTCGTTCCAATTCAAACAGCCTGCGCATTCCGTACTTTTGGGTTGTTCATCTTCAGGCTGAAGGATGTCGGTAATCTACAGGTCATGGTTGCAGCCTGTCCCGCCTTTTGCAGTTGAAGTGTCAGCTCCTTGAGCTTCTCTGGTGTGAAGATTTGTACGTCAAACGACAACAAGAACTCTACACATAGCTCAAGTCGGCTGAGTGCCGCCTCGTCGACACCTCCTACGGCAGCAAAGCGCTTCTGCGGCCACCTGTGATCTTCTAATGCCTTCATCGCTACGAGGGCGCAAGCCAGGATGAGCCGATGCATCGTCCGGTATGTGAGGGGAACGCTCCTATCGATAACGCATAATCGCAACATGTACGACCCAGCAGCTAGCCAGACACCCGTGGACAGCGGACAGAACCTCTGGATGCGGTTCATGTACTCCTCAACGCCGACTTTGGGCACCGTCTTGGAGAAAAACTTGCGAGCCATGTTGGCTCGTTGCACGGACTCGGGCTGCGCTCCGGCGCCAATGTCGTGTATGGTGACGGGCTCATCGTGACCCGCTTCCGGTGGAGCTAGCTCGGTCGGTTGGTGATTCTCTTTTTCGGCGGGGATAGGCGTCGCTGGTCTGGACGCTGTCCGTCGGTGGGAGCGTATGAGGTGGTTCTCCCGTCCGCCAGGCGTCCCGGGCCGCGAAAGTGGTGGTGTTGCGGGCACATCGCCAGCTGCATTGGCAATGGCAATTATTGAGCGTGCGATCAACTTCATGGCGGTTTCCCGTGACATGGTCAGAACGTCGAGATCGTCGTCGTTGGCAGGCGGTGATGGTGCGTCCTGGAGGCTGAGGTTGTTGAAGTCTGGTAGTACGCCTGCGTCGCCTGCCGGGTTGGGTGCTGAGGGGGGATTCATTGTGGTTTGGTTTTGTATGACCGGTGCAAGCACGAGTCGCCTCGGATGCACGGTCTTGTATGGAGGGGCCGAGTGACAGACTTGGATCATTTGGACGTGTGGATATGTTGCCGATGTCTACCGATATACTGTGCAGACGGGGAGCGTGTCGAGGAATAGTCGGAGAGATTGATGTGCGATTGAGTATGTGCTTTGTCTGCCATGGATCAACAAAACTCCAGTGTAGTATAGGATGTTAGCTTACACTTGGAGGTGACGATCAGCGCGGCTAGCGTGTCGACCAGGATGGGGTTCGTATTGGTATTGGCGGTTGGCGATGGATGTGAGGGTGGTTGTGTAGCAGGAGTACAGCGGGCGGGCGTCCAGGAGATGATGAAGACGGGTAGTGCTGGTAGACGGAATTATTGAAGACACGATAATCGATAGCCTCGGGGCGTGGCGTTGGTTTGTAGGGTCAAGTGACGCTAGAAGGATTGCGTCCTGACTTGGTCAAGCTGGCTGGAACTGCAGTGCAAGCGCCGTTCCGAAGCTCGCTGCCGTCTTGTACAAACGGTGGCCATGGGCAGTAGCGTGAAGTGGCTGGAAATGCGCGCGGTGAGGCCCGCCGAATGCGCTGGCGGGTCACGATGTAAAGGTACGTGGAGCGCTGAAGAGTGTGCGACTCACGATGCGAGGCCCGGGAGCGGGTCTCGTGAGAGCGGAAAAAGGCTAGACTGCTGGCCCACCGGGCCGTGCTGTACAGGCAGAAGACGCGCAGCTATCACCAAGCAGCCTGTCTCTCTACACGCGACGAGAGGGAGCAGGAGAGACGGTGGAGCCAGGCAGGCGTGATTGGCGGTTAATTGGCTGTTAAGTAAGAAGCAGCGGGATGAGCGCATGCATGGGCTGGAGCAGTTCCGGAGAGGGTTCCGTATGAGGTGCTGCAGCTGGGAGATATTGGCCAGGCGACTGCGGGGCAGATGCGAGGCGCTGCAGGGTCTGTCCAGCCTGGGACGCAGCGCAGGAGCCCTCGAGACACCTATTCGACTGTCATGTGAGAGCCTTTGCCGAGATGAACTGGACGCTCGGAGAAATCAATCTTAGAATCTTAGAAGTGTCTGGCCAGACTCGGGTCCACACTCATGGCAGCTGGGCCGCGGCTGCTGGTATATATCCACCTCCCTGTTGTGCTTTGCCTCCACCACTTTGGGACTTCACATCTGCCATCGTGACCATGTCTCACAGTTCTGGGGCTACAGAACATCCGCTCCCAATGCGCGTCTAGCGCGTGCCCACTGCATCAGAGTCGCGGGCAATGGTAGCACGCAGCTGCACACCCTCCTGGCCGATTGTACATCAAGCACCACTACGCATGCATCGCGGGCCCGGGTCGCTGTATCACAAACTCTACGATCGCACATTGCAGCCAATCGATCCACCGCAAATCGTAGACTCACTCACAGCGATGCACCTCCACGTGTTCGCGCAGACCAGACCGGCCCTCGTACCCTCGGGTGGCGTCTTCGACTCGTCGACAGCCGGTCCGCAATCTCGCGACCCGATGGGTGACAGATGTCAGAGGGCTATTGTCCGCAGTCATCGCCAATGGTTCACGGATCGACGACATGCTATAAATCACCGGGCTATGGGAGCGTGGAGCTCTGGAAGGTCCCGATTCAGCTTTCCGTGAGCGTTAGCGTGGATACCACCTTAGCCCTTTGGTCCGCTCGACAGTCGACACACTTGAACGACGGCGTTGCTAGTTCCATCTACCTTCTTACTACCTACCCAACAGCATCAAAGACTGCTTGTTTCCACGGCCACGGTTCTTCCTTGTTTGCTCCTCTTCTTACCCTACTAATCGCTCAAGTACAATACCTCCACATCACGAAGCGGCATATAACCCCTCTTTCGACCGTCCTTGGCACCCTACGTACCCAGGTAGCAACGCCTCTACGTTCCTGCAAAGGTCACTATGCATACAGTACAAGACCGTCGTCCCAACAAAACTTGTACCTCTGTTATAGCGCTGTATTATGTTCGCGCCAGGCGACCCCCGTCCCTGCAGCAAGTTACCCGTCAACGTCACCATGCATCTCTCGGCTTTTCCTCCAGCAAGGGTGCATGCAAGTAATTGCATCTCATGACAGCAGTTATAGGCAAGTCTCCCGCAGATCGTTCGTCGCGTCTCAGAAGATGTACGATCTGATCTGTGAGTGACCCTGGGGTAAAACCAAAGACGGCTGCATCTCACTCAGACAAGGCAAATACTAAACAGGCTGCAGTCCACATCAAGATACAAATATGCAATGAAGCGACTTAGCGTCAACGTAGGCTCTAGATGGTTAGTCTTGTCCTCGAGTAAGGTGTACGTACACCTCTGAAGCTCCCCCAGGGTTACTTGTAAGATGATATCTTACATGTTCCATCTTAACGTAGGCTGTAGACCCCTTTAACGTTTTCCTTGTGTGAAGTGCGTATAACCATGTATTTTACGGGATCCGCAAGTTCACGGTAGTTTTGCCCACCGAGTTTATACTTTGTCGTTATCTGTTGTATCCGATCTGTGTTGTGCGAAATATACTCCGCTCCTGGCAACGAAAGTAGAGAGCTTACTCAGATCTCGATGTCTGGCATATACGAAGGCTGGGGGACGTACCACTATGTCGTGACGGAACGACCTCCACGTCTTACTGGCTGGTCTCAACAATATACTGTTTCTCACATAGCGCCGTCAAGGCGTTGCACCAATTGCTAATCAGATATCCAAAATCGACAAGCTTGTCATCTGCTTTGTATAGACTTCGATTCCGGAAATACCTATCTCGGCTACTGTACATGGTACTACACTCGAAAACTTACCGTCCCAACCAGCGCTACCTCCAACCTTACAACAAACAAGATTTTTGACATTATGGAATATCAATTCGCTGCTGGTCATCGACGGTATATGTTACTAAGATCATGGACGTGTATGTGACAAAAGAAATTGGTGTAAGCAGGAGAAACAGCCTGCAGATCTGAAAACAGAATATCGCCGAAGCCACGCGGAACGCGCAGCTGGCGTTCGAGGTGATTTGCAAAGAGAATCGGAAGGACTCTCGGGTAGATACGCGAGAAGGCAGGTGCCAGTAGCGCTTCTAGTAGGTTGTGGGTAGTCTTGATAGAGGTCGATGTAGCCGTGGTCTAGGACGGCAAGGTGAATCAAGCACGAAGCAACATTGAATATCGCATCTACACCTGACTCACCCTAGCCCTCTTCCTCGTGCTTCCAGGAACCACAGTTGGTCCACTTCGGCTTGGTCCATCATCACCACCACGCTTCTTCTCCTGCTGGTCCAAGACGAGCTGTAGCACGTCATACGAGAACTGCGGGAATTCCAGGCACATGGCCTTGAACTCTGGCTCCGCGTCGTGGCGCAGGCTGTAGCTTCGTGTAGCCCAGAAGGCAGCGACGGGCTTGCGGATTGTGGCATCTTCCGGGTTGGACTCCTTGTATACGTAGCGTGCGTATGCAAGCTCGCCCTTTGCAGTCGACGCTGTGCGGTGGATCTTGGAGTGTGCGAGCGATTTCAGCTCAGGAAGTTGGAGACGGTCGGCAAGCGTGTAGATGCGTGCGTGGACGAGGAGACCCAAGCCGTCATTATCGGTTACAGGCTGTCGCGGGTCTTTCTCGAGGGGCGCATCGCGTGCGGCTGACGTCTTCTTGGGGAAGTATTCGCCTGTGTAGAGGTATTCGACGACTGAGCCCATGGCATCGACATCGCAATCTGTGTAGACGATTTGACGAGGCTGGAGACTGTTAGTGAGCGCATATTTACTCGCTGAGGGCGTGATAGCGTACCCCTCCTGGCGCAAACTTCTCGACCTGTTTGGCAAACTCTGGTGACTTGACGAGAACTGCCTCGTGTGCTGAGTATGTGGTGCGGTTGTCTCCTGAGCCAACGACGACTTCAACGATCGGACTCTTCATAAGACTGGTCGCATGTTAGCCGCGCGTTCATGATGCGTGTCGCTAGCATTCCAGAGCCAGGAAATAGATGCTAGTAGCCCATAGAGCTGAGAGTGGTGTTGCGCGCGTTGCCTTCAGCCCTTCAGAGCTGGCAAACTTCATGCGCCCGATAGTAGCACCTCGTCTCAAGCGAGCTAGCTATCCAATCCAGCGAACCAGAAAATGTACAAGGCCGTGACTTACTCAGCGAAGAGAACCAGCTTGGGTGCTTCGGGCTCAATCTCCGGCAAGAGAGTTGTCTCCTCGCCTGCGCCAGCTCCAGCATCACCCGCACCCTCCATCTCAATGTCGTCGATCGGTGTGCCCTCAATCGGGGTTTGCTGCTCGAGATCCGCCATGGCGACTGCGTTTCTGTGTTTGCGAGAACGAGGGACGGTGTGCGAAAGCGAATGAAGCTATCTGTAGCTCAAGAGTAGCTGTCCCGGAATGGAATGTCAGCGCACGACAAGCAGTATGGTTTGCGAAAAGTAGATAGAGTGAAGCGCTATAGCGTCCTGCACGAATCGCGTCTGGTGATGGGTGGACTGACTTACGGAGTGCTGAGGGGGAGGTTGGAGATGATGGCTGGCACACGCCGGGAGCTCGGACGCGTCGCGAATGCTGGGGAGCTTTCACTTGCGCTAACGCAGGAACAGGCCTTGGCGCGTTCTAGCTTGCGTCCACAGGTACGACTGGTCAGCATCCAGTTATAGCAACAACCGAAGAAGGGATCGAAGGATAATGTTCGAGTATGAATTCAGAATATGTACATATAAACCGCCGCGTGTCTAATAACCAAGTGCGATGCGTGTACTGCTTTGACCAACGCCGCCTGTAATGCTATGTCCTGTAAATGCGACGAAGTGTAAGCGACCGTGGTAATTAACCAAAATCAAAGGCCGAGATGAAGCTGCCAAACTATAACCGACCACCCTTCTCGTGGAAGCGGTCACCGGTTGTAGGAACGGGCTTGTCTGCCCGGATAACGTAAAGCAGGAGATCTTCGAGCGGGATGAAGACGTAGAAGACCTTGTTGCAAAGGAAAGAGAAGAAGACGAAGCAGGTAGCCACCAAGGCGTCCATGAAGTAATGGTTAGCCGTGGCAACAATGACCGTCAGGATGAAAGAGGGGTATCCTATTCCAACAATCAGGTAGAAGATCTTCCAGAAGGCATTCTTGCGCACTTCGCCCTGTTCCAAGGTGCGGCGGAAAAGACCTGAGTGGTAGATCATGGTCATGCCAATGCAGAATGCGTAGCCAAAGTGCATCGAAGGCATCGCTGCGAGTTGGTTGACAAACTTGCCACTCATCCATACACTTTGTGCGTCGTCGTGGCGGACGGTGTCGAGGAAGCCGTACTCGGTGGGTAGAAGTCGCGGTGGCATGCATGGGTATACAACGAAGGTCATGAAAGCGCAGAAGTTGGTGAGGGTGAGGGTTCGGCGGGCGATGGCGAAAGTGTCAAATGACGGGGCTACGTAGTAGTACCAGCAGATGAAGCTTGAAAATGTCAGTGGTGATGCAAGAAGTTATGCCACAGCAAACTTACCCAACAGTTCCAGGGATGTGGATCAGCGCATAGCACTTGTTCAGCACCGTAAGCGCATCTTGATGTCCATGCATGAACCACTGTTGTACGTCCCTCTCTCGGACCGGGAACAGGAACCTTAGAAGGCCAAACTCTTCCGCTTCCAGTACTGCAATTCCGTGTTCCTGAGATACGTCCCATATTCCGCGCCCAGCGAAGAGCTTGGCCGATACGACGCCAGTCATGCGGTAGAAGGCATAGTTGATAACCCAATAGAACATCTCAATTAAGAAAGGGAAGCGCTGCAGTATGCGACTGTGTACATGATGGCGGAAACGCGATGTGTTGGGTGTTGTGACCCTCCAGCAGAAGATGCTTCGAACTTTGGGTGCGTTGGGGTTCTTAACCGCGCTGATCTCGTCGAATTCGCTGTCGCTGTCGGACTGGAGGAGGCGGTCGGTAGACTCGTTCGGGGTGTTGTCGAGGAAGCCGGTGCGCTGTGATGACCGGCCGAAGATTTTAAAGTCGCGCTTTCGTGTTATGAACATGGCGAAGAAAAGTATGCTGGCAACCATCTGCGCGTGACGCTGTCAGCATGCTGCTGTGTGTATACGAATACTGTGGAGTGGTTTTGGCTACGTACAACAGGTTCGCACCATCCCGGCAGCTTCCACGCTGGTTTGCTGTTCCATTGGCCATTGTCTGCTAACGTCGTGTTCGCCATGATGTGTCGCGTGCGCCGGCTCGGGATGCTCGTAGAAAATGCTGCTCAAGGTGGTCCGGTAGTGGTTGTAATCGTCGGCTCTATTTTATCCCCGGGTACGCGCGGAGGGTTGTCGTCCGACACAAAGTATGTTGACAACACACCTGGGCAGGTAAAGGAGTGACGGGAAACAAAAGAGGGGAAGGGTTCAGCTCAGGTGGAGAGGAGAGGAGTCCGCCTGCTTCACTCGATGCTTAGCGGGCCTATGGTTGTGCTTGCTACAAGTTCGCGAAGCCCCGGGTTGCCGGCAAAGGAGGTCAGACGTCTTGATCAAAGCGTGCGTACAGCGTATCAAAGTCCCACTTTTTCAACTTTAGTGGCTTGGGACATGCGCAGCGGCGCGCAACCCGCTAAAGGCACAGGCTTCCTCCCATCTCATCGTTATTCGACTCGTATTCACCGTTCCCATCTTCCAACTGTGTCGCGTGCCCATCCTCGTTGAGCACGCGACCACCACAAAGTAGTGCTGGCGCCACTGCACAGCAACACCGCGGCAGCATCAACGAAGTAGGCCAAGCCCCGGGAGTAAGCACAAAGCATTGTGACGTCAATTGCTCATTTCGTCGGGGCGCAGTTGGCCCGTAGAGGAAAGGAAGCATCCAAGTAACTGCTCGCCTAAATGCCACCCTGTCTGGTTGGCCGTAACCGCATCTTATGACAATGCGACTCCTACAATGCCGTCGTTGCTACTGTACTCGGTGCCCTTAACACTGCCTCTTTCTGCTTGGCAGCGCAGCGGATTGATGGGGATAGGGCCGTTGCTATGATGGTAGTACTCGGATGCGGCCGATTGCTCTTCCGTGCGGAAAACCACCCATAGTGCGGCCGCTCCGTACTCCGCCCCTGAGCGCGAGGAAACTTGAGCGAACATTCGGACAACGATGGGCGGCTTTCAAGCTATTGCTTGATCTTATAAGACGGGGCCGCAATGGAAGCGGATTTGCTTGGCGAGCAAAGGCGGTAAGGCGTGCCCATAATAAGCATCGTCTAAAAGTACCGGTGAATCCAGAGGTCACTACTCGGAGTGAAAGTCACGCCTCGAAGTGAATGACAGGCACGGATTTTAAGTCCCTTTGCACGTACTAACGGTTACAGATATCCTCCCTACCCGAAGCCCCTAACTACGTTTCAGCCCTGGCGTTTTCGTACGAGACCCAAGTTATACGAGAAACACACACGTCGACGTTTGTTCACCGCATTTGACCCATCTGCATCACGCGGAATCTTTCCTCTGATGCCAGGCAGCCAGGCACCAGACATTTCAGCCACCTTCTTCCAGTAGGGAATCAAACACATCTTGCAGCCAGCACCAGAATGGATCAAGTAAGGCAAAGCAATCTAACATTAACGTAGGCTTTGAGATTAGCTCGGTCATGGTATATGCTATTGTAGCAGTCAACATGTTTGGTTTTTCTTTTGCGGGGAGATGCTCAAGACTGCTCAATACTTGCATCATCGTTTCGATTCTCTTGGTCGCTATAGCCCCATCATACGAGTCCATCCTTTCCTGGAAAAAAAGAACGTCCATCACTGCTTGGTGAACATTCTCGACCTCGGACGATGTCGCACCCGAGACCTAGAGTGTCATGAAACCAAGAGACCCCCGACTGCAAATTCTGCAAACGCACGCTCGGAGGTGCAATGTCCAAACAGCTCCCTGGACATTTTGACATCATGTCGGTCTCCGAACGTCGTTGTGGCTTGGGCCTGGGGCTCGTGGCTGCCATGACACCCGGGAACTTGCCCGTCTTGGGCTGCTGAAACCTTGTCCGCATCACAACCCCAACACGCATACATGCGTCCCCGCCGATGAAGCGAGCCTCAACACTGCAATACTCCTGCAGCCTGACTTGCTACATACTCTCCGACGGTTCCTGTCAGGCCAAGACTTTGGCGAGCGGATCCAGGCTTCTCTGCCTCTCCCTCGTCAGGTACGCATCTGATTGGTCGATCGCAGCGTGCGCCTCATCGCGAACATGGATTTAGCCCGGTAACGTGCATGCCAAGCACTGTCAATGCTGTCTACACGGTGGAGAGGCAGCTGTAAGTGTTCGAGACGGGTGGGGGAACAGCGTCGTCGTCACCCTGCCTAGGCGCCTAACCGCCTCAAGGCATCCTCGACATGGCGAAAACGATGCCGGGAATCCATCAAACACTACCAAGTGTGGAACTGCTCCAGATGATCTGTTTGCTTCTAGGGGTATGTCCTGAGTCTCCTCCATGCCGAAAGAACCGGGCAAGGTACATATATCGCGAAACCCCGAGCCTCATAAGTTCTGCCCACTCTCACATCAAGTCGTCTTCAAACACCTACCTTCTTTTCTTCAAAGTGCCGTGCACTAGTGTTTAATTTTATTGAGCTGAGCTCTTCATTCTCTCTTTTCCCGTCGTAATAACGAAGACTCAAGTTTCATTCCTGTCCTTCTAGATTCACCCAAATCCCCCATAATGAAGACGATATACCCCCTTCTCACCCTCCTTTCAGCGGCCGCTGTCGCTGCTGGCCCTCTTCCCCGGAATGTCGACATCCCATCGAGGGTTGTGGCGCGTACCGAACACATGGGCGAGGCTGCGCCCGCTCCAGCAGTTGACCCTGCTAAGGCAGCCGCCGACGCTATGGAGTCCATGCACGTAGCAGAGGCGGAGGCCAAGGACAAGGCGCACCAGGAAGCTGCTGCGAAGATGGAGGCCGAACATCAAGCCAAGGCTGAAGCAGAGGAGAAGGCTCATCAGGAAGCTGCGGCGAAGATGGAGGCCGAACACCAAGCGAAAGCGGAGGCAGAGGAGAAGGCTCACCAAGAATCTGCCGCTGCTATGGAAGCCATGCACGTGGCCTCCGAGATGGCCAAGGACGCCGCTCACAAGGCCTCTGCAGATGCTATGGAGTCCATGCATGCCGCGTCTGAGAAGGCCAAGGATGCCGCTCACAAGTCTTCGGCGGATGCTATGGAGGCCATGCACGTATCTCAAGAAATGGCCAGTATCTCAGCCGCAGCCACCACCACTGAGGAGGTTGCAGCAACAACTACAGCCGAGGCTATCACTCACGAAACTGTTGCACCGATGACTACGGCTATGGTCGAACAGCCCCCCGCTCCTATGGTCACTGAACACCCCATGCCACCTCCTGCGGCTGAGATGCCACCACCACCACCTGCGGAGATGCCTGCACCACCGGCTGAGATGCCTCCTGCTGAGATGCCACCGCCACCTGCTGAGATGCCCGCTGAGATGCCTCCACCAGCCGAGATGCCTGCACACGAGACTCAAGCAGCACCCGAGCATACCATGATGCCACCACCACCTGCTGCCGAGATGCCTCCACCAGCTGAGATGCCGCCTCAGGAGACTCAGGCCGCACCAGAGCACACCATGCCTCCTCCCGCTGCCGTCACTGTCGTTCCCGAAGCCCCTGCCGCCGGTAACATGTCCATGACCCACGCTGCACCACCTGCACCCATGGTCACTGAGAGTTTCTCTTTGGTAATGGGTGAGGCTGCGAACGCCACTGCTTCTGCCAACATGACCGTTTCCGCCACCGAGACTGCTGCTGAGCCTGCGGCCACCGAGGCACCGGGCGCAGCTGAGGAGGAGAAGAAGAAGATGGAAGAGGAGCAGAAGAAGGCTGAGGAAGAGAAGAAGGCCGCTGAGGAGATGGCAAAGCAACAAGAGGAGGCCGACAAGAAGGCCGCTGAGGAAGAGAAGAAGGCGCAAGAGGAGGCAGACAAGAAGGCTAAGGAAGAGGCAGACAAGGCTGCTAAAGAAGAGGAGAAGAAGGCTGCCGAGGAAGAGAAGAAGGCGGCTGAAGACGCTAAGGCTAAGGAGAAGGCCGACGCTAAAGCTGCTGAGGAAGAGAAGAAGAAGCAGGAAGAAGCCGACAAGAAGGCAGCTGAGGAAGAGAAGAAGCAAGCCAACGAAGACGCCAAAGCCGCCGAAGAAGACAAGAAGAAGCAAGAGGAAGAGGACAAGAAGGCACAGGAGGGTCAAGCCGAGCAGCAAGACGGAGCTGAAGCCGACGACAAGGAAGACGCCGCCCAAGAGGACGACAAGAAGGACGAGGGAGACAAGCAGGACGAAGCCGCCGACGCCGAGCCTGTCGCTGCTGAAGAGCAGAACGACGACGCCGAAGCACCAGCACCAGCTGCAGAGTCTGGCGACGCCGTCGTCGAGTATCCTGCTGGTTTCCTCACTTCATCTCGTCGCCGCGACGAGATCGCCAACATGCCCGCCAAGCGCGGTATGAAGGCTGTTGCGTTCTGAGTTGATTGAACGATCTCCCCGGGTTGTACCCAGGGGCGTGCATCTGGACATGCACGGGTATTAGAACATGTTTGAATATGTAGTGTTTAGAATAGATACAAGAATCGCTCACAGCATCCGCTTCATTGTCGTTGTTCTCGTGTCTACTATTGCTTTCCTTTCTCTGTTACTTCATCTCCTGTTCAGCCTCGAATGAACCTAGATGCATTTTCTGGCCAATCAGAGATCAGCTGAGGACCTATCCCATGCACTCTTTCTCTCACTCTATCTTTGCTGGTGTATCTTTGCTTCTCTGATACCCGAAGGGTATCTCAACCCTGTACCTATGAGGACTAGGCATCCTTCTTGTTGGCTTGGGACGAATGATGGGCTTTTCCATCGAGAGCTTTTCCTCAGCGGTAGGGGCGGAACGAATGTTCGAGGAAGTGTTGACCCATGCGCTTTGTGTTGGGACAATTGAGTCCAACGCTGAGTCAGCATGCTGAGGGTGTAAACGCGGAGGCGAAGCTGCGTTTGTTTGCAGCTTTGCTTGCCCTTCAGAAATGATAGCTCGAGTTGTTGAAGCTGACATCGTTGTACCCTGGGTTTGACCACCACTTGTAACAACGTCATTACTCTCAGGGACGCTATCCTCATCGCTCTTATGGCCTCCACGTGGATCGTGCTGATTGCGGGACCCCACAAAGTCCCATAAGCTTGCTGAGTGTCGATCCTCTTGTGGCCGACGATATGTTGACAAAGCTTGCGACGGATTGGTTAGTGACCGTCCGATCAGCGAAGGTAGCTCTTTTGCAGGCCGGCTTGATTGTACTGTTCTCGCTAGTCGGTTCCTCACCCTAGGGTCCGGATGAGCTGTCGCCATGTCTCGGGCAGACTTTCCCTGGGCGACAGAATCGGGGTCTGCACCATGGGCTAGCAATGCTTGAACAATCTGAAAGACGTCTTGATGCAGCTCCCTCTTGAGGACGTCTTCTTTACGGGCGTCGAGCGAGATGACGCTTTGTAGTGCTGCGTCGAGGTAGCTTGTTTTCTGGAGTTGTAGTCGTCCTCTGATTTGTAGAAGATGACTGACAACCATAGCGAGCTTTCCAGTTGCAGCGTACTTTATGAATTCTGCAAGGATATACTCTGGAACTTGACTTTTGTCGACCGATGCAGGGGGCAGATGCCGTAGGATGACGTGCTCGTGTTGTGTGATTACGTTTGTGGAAAGGCATCGAAAGTGTTTTCCGGAAGCCATTTGGATGAGCTCTCTTATGACTGACGCGCTAAGCTGTTTGGCAGAGTCTAGGTCTTGTAAAAGCAATGAAACGATGGGCTCGTGTCGTCTATTTATAGCTATAGAGAGCATCTCAGACCTACCCTCGATTATCGGACTCGCTCCCGCTTCTATGAGCAGTTCAGCTATGCGTCTGTTTCCAAGATATGCTGCAAATGATAGTGGTGTGGCCGACCGTATACCCATTCTGTATCCCTCATGGATCCAGTAGTTGGAAAGTGCGTGCACGTTTGCACCGAACTGTAGGAGTAGTTCGACCATCTTTACGTCGCTGTGGTACGCAGCGGATGTCAGAGGTGTTGTGGCATGTGAACTTGCCAAGTAACAGCTGTCACTGAGATAGTAACCCCAGCCATGGCAAAACTGTCTATCCACATCCGTACCCTTGAGTAGGAGTCGTCTCATCAAGCCCTTGCTTCCTGTCCTCAATGCTAACTCGAGTAGCTTGACCCCCTGTGTCCGCACCTCTTTGTCCAGGATAGCGTCCATAATCAGGGAGTAGAATCGAAAGTTCGTCCGTGCAAGTCGGCTTCGATCCCTGTCGGTCAAATGCGCGACAACCTCCAAAATAAGCACGTTTGGTAGCTCGGCGAGTCCAGTGAAACATGGTCGAGAATAGTCGAGGATAAAGTCGAGGGCTCGGTGGTTGACTTCACGCAGGTGGCGGAGGTCGGCTGGACTGAGGGGCGCAACGACATCGCGGAGAAGCTCATTCGGGAGGCTTAGTAGTCCTTGGGGTGGATGCGCCATTTCGTAGGTATGTGATAGTCCGGCGAAGTTAATGTGGTGATGGGATGGCTTCGTGAAGTAGTACAATAACAGTCGCTTTGGCCGCCAACGGTAGAGGTGCGCGGGAGCTACAACAGAGCGTCTGATGAACTAGACGATGTATACGAAGTACCCAGGAGCGTACAAGTGGTGGTGGAAGAACAAGAGAAGTCCCTTTAATACTCTCGCCGTAGACGTTATACGCAAGGTGCAGCCCACTCCAGGACTAGCGCTTGAGTTGCCTGCGACAGCGCGCTTTGACCGGACCCTTTCTCGCAACATCCACTCTGCTAGTGAATACATGGTCTCCGCGTTTAGCTTTGCGTTAGATAATAGTACAATATAGCCCTTAACTCTCTCAGTTGAGGTCTGCGAAGCGATCGCCCGATTGCACATTGTAGAGAAAGATCTCAGGCGGAAGGTGTTCAGACGGCACACCTGTGGCAAATGAGCTAATGATCTATAGAATACTCAAGGAGACCTTTTAACTACCTATCACCCATATTGCATGACCTCGTGTGCCATCTAGACATGCTCGTCCACTGCGCCAGGTGGCCCACCTGCGACGCCCGCTGGTCCAAATGTACCTCGATGACTCGCACCATTCTTGCCATCATTCACTTCTTCGTCGTCATCCCTATCGTCGAATGTGGCTTCTGACATAAAAGGACTCTTTGCCCTGATCTGACGCCCTTTCAGGAGTAGCACCACAGGCACAAGACTCAACGCTAGTCCTACAAAGCCCAGTAGACTGCCAGCCCAACCGAACCCTAAGTTCTGGAAGAGCGAATATGAAGCGAAAGGTAGAAAGGCTCCGAACGTGTTACGACCAAGCGATGCGGCTGAAAGTGCAGAAGCAGCGTATTTCTCGTAAGCATCCGTGAGGTAGTTGACTACACCCATGTAAATGGAGTAGATGCCCACACCAACGATGCAAATGCCTATCGCAGGCACGATCCAATGTATCTCTGGTCGACACGTCCATCCATACATGAACAGTCCCGCAGTAAAGAGCAAGGAACCAGGGATGCTGGTGTATAAGCGACCTTCGGGTATGGGTTTGCCAGGGCGTTCCTTGTTCTTGGAAGCAGAGCGAAGATACATCCAATCCTGCAAGGGATTAATGAGCGTACCAATGAGCGCTCCAACGGTGATTGCCAGCTGAACAAGACCGGTCTGAAAGGTTCCAAAACCGTAACTAGCGCTGAAGGTCTGGACGACCGAGGAAAAGAACAGGAAGAGGATACCCCAGGCGAAACTGATCCAAAGAGTGAAGAAGGTGACGACAGGCTCGGTGAATAGCATTTTGGTAGGTCGCATGAATGAAACCTTGAGCAAGCTAGCTATCGAGGGCTTCTCGAGCTCTGATTCTGCGTAGACTTCGCGACCGGTTTCTTTGCGAAGCTTCTGGGCGCGCTTTTTGAGGATGACGTCGCCACGAGTTTCCTTGAGGATTATGTAGAACACTGGGAGTAGGGCCGCATTGTAGATGATTTGGATGTAGTAGATCCTGCATGTTCGTTAGTTGGGTCAATCAGATAATGCAGATGCTTACCATCGCCAAGGGGATTGTAGTCCAGTGGAAGGATAGCCAAGCTGTACGATTGCGCTACCCACGAAGGGTCCAAGAGCAATACCAGCTACGGACGTGAAGCCGAAAATGGACATTGGCAGACTCCGAGCTTTGTCACCTTTCCATACATCGCTAATGCTGCCGCCCACGATGTTGATGGAAACGGAAGATGCGCCACCGCCGAAGAAACGGGTGACGACCAAGGTTGCAAAGTTATCGGCAAAGGCTGAGCCGAACAGGAACAATTCGAACACGATGTAGGCGACCTGCGCAGGGGTTAGCGATTTGATGGGCTATGCTGCCACCCAAACCTACAAAATATCCAGGCATTCTACCAGTGTTTTCGGTCAAAGGTACGAATAGTAGTGGGAATATAGCAGCACCCATATTCCACGAACACGTCGCCCAGTAAAGGTTTGGAAACGGCTCGTTTTGAACGTTGAATAGTGTTGCCATGTACTCGTTTCCAGCGCCGTAAGACCCAGCCGGAAGACCTGTCAAGATGGAGATGAAGCAAACGGTTATTGTCAAGAACCATTTGTACTTGGTTGACCAGTTGAACCTGGTTTCCATCAGCAATTGAGTTCAGGTGGAGTCTCGAGGAACATACGGGTTGTCAGGATCTTGTGGACCGTCCCAAGTGTGGAGTTCGACCTCTTTGCCATCTTTCATGCGGGTTTGCACTTCCTTCTTGCGTCGAGGTAGAGATGCACTTTCTATCATGGATTAGTGAACATGCAATTAGGGTGGTTCACTTTGAAGGCGTACCCGTGTTGTCATTGAGCGACGAATGATGTGACATGGTGATGTCGCTTTCAAGACACTAGCCGATCGTGAGTTGAGTGAAGGTTAGAACCGCTGTGGAGGTTGAGCAAACTGAAGGCTATTGCATTGGTAAATTATGGCGGTATGATGAGATCCGGAGTGATCTCATAGTACTTGAGCCGCCGTTTGCTGGCCTTGTGACAAGCGTTCGGCGCTGGGCGGACATCATGCCGTTGGAATGTGTGGAACGCGATGACGTTAGCGTGACCATATCGTGGAACCTACCATTGGCGTGGGAGGATCGCCCGCTAATTGACGTGACTTGAGCAGAGGCCAAGAGGAAACTGGTGGATCTTCTCCATCATCGTCACTCCGTCGTGGCTTCATGGGATAGCACCGGGATCAGCTGGATTGGCGCCCCATCAGACGCCTACAAGGAAGCTATGTTTTGCAAACAATGTTATATACCCTCAGTTGAAGTATACATATACCATTCTTCTTTCAATTAGTGAGCTACAACGCTTTGTATGCTGCAAACTGCGACACGGCTAACTCTCGAAAAGGGCCTCACGTGATCGCGCGATGAGATGCGCGATGGCTGGGGTCTCAACGTGGCCCGGTAACATGACCCACGCGTGTAGCCACGTCCATAGCGCCCTTGAGGAAGCATCGCCCACGCGCATTGAGGCCTGCTGTGGGCACGATTCTATGCAAATTCGCTTTCGGGGGATATATTCGGGCCATATCTAGGAACACTGTAAGAAGCACGAGGTGCATTCGCATCCTAGAAGGAGATTGCGCCCTACAACGGAGTTAAGAGTCGATATGCCCAGATACGCGTCTCTCCCGCATTGCGGCAAGAACGTGCATCCAGATTACTAGGCGCATGTGATGTATAAGCAAGATCGAGCGGTCGGTCTTCGCTGCTTTCGATGGGATTCGATGATGTTCTACAAGATTGGAAACGTAAACGGCGAGCATGAACCTTGGAAGAGAAGCCGAGGTCGGAGCCTGACAATAGATGGTAAAGTGACTGCGAGCAAGCGACGTGATGTAGATTGGAAGGAGAA
This sequence comes from Alternaria viburni, assembly GCF_023758015.1. Classification (NCBI taxonomy): domain Eukaryota; kingdom Fungi; phylum Ascomycota; class Dothideomycetes; order Pleosporales; family Pleosporaceae; genus Alternaria; species Alternaria viburni. The sequence continues at coordinate 857,120 of NW_026055777.1, forward strand.
AGGGTTGAAATGGATCGAGGTGCCAAAATCGAGGATCAATTGAGAGAAAGGCGGTGGTTGGAGGCGGATTGGCAGTGTCGCGTGTTGCCGAGGTTTTGCCATCGGGGCTATCGGAGGAGCTTGGGCGGTGATGATGTCGAGATTCGGAAGGATGCTGAGCAATTCACACGCCGCCACTACAACCTGTCAACCTTCATTGCACCCCACCCAACCCTCTTCTTAGATTTTCCGGTCATACTACGAGTGCCACGTATCCCCACGTGCACTCTTTTCATTCTTTGTATAGTATTAGCACCACCCTCGCCGACATAACGCCATTTCATCATGTTCCACGGACAGAACTTGCCGTGGCGGGCGGCCCTTCGTCAGGCTTCACGATCGAATGCGAGGAATATCACCACTAGAGCCTCGTCGCGCCATCTCCCCGCACAATGCACGGCATCGCTGGTTGCCCGGCAACATCACCGATGTTCCTCGCCGCCCGCGGCGCTCTTCGCATACCGCAGCTTCTCCACAACGTTGGGTAGACGGAAGGAAGACGATACAAAGGCGCCACCAGAGCCGCTGGAGGAGGCCAAGGAGGAAGAAACAGAAGAGTCCAAGAAGCTGAAGGAGCAGAAAAGAGCAGAAGAGCTCGAGGGCAAGAGCGATGCGCCTGAACCAATACCACCAAAGGCGAGTTCTGGGCGAGGCAGCGCAGCAGGAGGAAGCGGTTCAGGCGGCGACGGCGGTGGCAAGAAGCGAAAGGGCGCCGAAAGAGCCCTCGTCAAGCCTTCGATACCCGACGTCTACCCGCAAGTCATGGCGATACCGCTCGTCAAACGTCCGCTGTTCCCGGGGTTCTACAAGGCCATCACAATTAGAGATAGAGAGGTCGGACAGGCAATTGCGGACATGGTCAAGCGAGGACAGCCCTACATCGGTGCATTCATGTTCAAGGATGATGGTGCCGACAAGGACGTCATCCACGACCCCAGCGAGGTGTACGACGTGGGCACATTCTGTCAGGTCACGAGCGCATTCCCCGTGGGTGCCGATGACAACTTTGCCATGACCTGTGTCCTCTACCCGCACCGTCGCATAAAGATGACTGGTCTCAAGTCGCCACCGCAAGCGAAGGAGGAGTCATCTGTGGCTGAAAGCACACTGAGCGAGAGTGCGGATACCCCAGAGCCGGAGGCAGGCGCAACACAGTCCAAGGGCGATGTCGTCGCTAGCTTCGAGGAGGCAACAGAAGAGGCCAAGGCAGCCCAAGGAGCGCTCGTACCCACCATCCTCAAGGGTCGCAATGTCAGCATTGCCGATGTTGAGAATATGGTTGAAGAGCCATTCGATCTGAAGAGCAACAAGACAATCCAGGTGCTGGTCAACGAAATTGTCAACACCTTCAAGGGAGTAGCACTGCTCAATCCGCTGTTCCGCGACCACGTCTCGACCTTCTCTGTCCATACCACCATGAACGTTGGGGAAGACCCTGTCAAACTCGCTGATTTCGCCGCCGCCGTAGCACAAGCCGAGTCGCATGAACTGCAGGATGCGCTTGAAGAAATGGACATTGAGAAGCGTCTCAGCAAGGCCTTGGAAGTGCTCAAGAAGGAGCTTATTAGCGCGGAATTACAAAAGAAGGTTGCCGACGATGTTAATGCCAGAGTCACCAAGAAGCACCGCGAGTACATGTTGATGGAGCAGATGAAGGGTATCAAGCGCGAGCTCGGTATCGAATCGGACGGAAAGGACAAGCTCATCGAAAAGTTCAACGAAAAGGCTAACAAGCTGGCTATGCCCGAAGCCGTGCGCAAGGTCTTCGAAGAGGAGATGAGCAAGCTACAAGGTCTTGAGCCTAACGGTTCCGAGTTCAACGTCACTCGAAACTACCTTGACTGGCTCACACAGCTACCCTGGGGTCTGCGCAGCGCCGAAAACTTCGGTATCCAACATGCGCGAGAGGTCTTGGACGAGGATCATCACGGACTGAAAGATGTCAAGGACCGCATTCTGGAGTTCATCGCTGTCGGCAAATTGCGCGGCACAGTCGAAGGAAAGATTCTGTGTTTGGTCGGTCCACCCGGTGTGGGTAAGACGTCGATTGGAAAGTCGATTGCTCGCGCTCTGAACCGTCAGTACTACCGCTTCAGTGTCGGTGGTATGTACGACGTAGCAGAGATCAAGGGTCATCGAAGGACATACGTTGGTGCGCTACCAGGACGCATCATTCAAGCGCTTAAAAAATGTCAAACAGAGAACCCGCTTGTTCTGATTGACGAAGTCGACAAGATCGGACGCAACAGCAACCACGGCGACCCAGCATCAGCACTTCTCGAGCTGCTGGACCCAGAGCAGAACAACAGCTTCTTGGACCACTATCTGGATGTACCTGTCGATCTTTCAAAGGTTCTGTTCGTGTGCACAGCCAACATGGATGAGACGATCCCACAACCATTGCTCGACCGTATGGAAGTGATTCGACTGTCAGGCTACGTTTCAGACGAGAAGATCGCCATTGCTGAGAAGTACCTGTCTCCCGCCGCTAAGGAGATGAGTGGGCTGAAGGACGCAGATGTCGTTCTCGAGAGCGATGCGATTGTTGAGCTCATCAACAAGTACTGTCGCGAGTCTGGTGTTCGAAATCTGAAGAAGCACATCGAGAAGGTGTACCGCAAGTCAGCGCTGAAGATTGTTACCGATGTAGGCGAAGATGCTCTCCCCGAGGCTGCAGCGCTCACTGAAGAGGGCAAGGCTGCGCAAAAGGAGTCAGACAAGGACAAGAGCGATCTCAAGGAGACACCGGAAAACATTGAAGAGCAGACCACCGAGAAGCCTCGCGTCGCGCTCAAGATCCCAGATTCCGTGCACGTCTCCATCACCAAGGACAACCTGAAGGACTACGTCGGACCCGCCATCTTCACATCAGATCGTCTCTACGACTTTACGCCACCCGGTGTGGCCATGGGTCTGGCATGGACGTCGATGGGCGGTTCAGCGCTTTATATAGAATCGATAGTGCAGAACGCGCTCTCGGCATCATCATCACCCGGTCTTGAGCGCAGTGGATCGCTTCGGGACGTCATGAAGGAGTCGACCAGTGTAGCCTACTCGTTCGCCAAGAGTATCATGGCCCGCGAGTTCCCCAAGAACAAGTTCTTCGAACACGCCAGGATACACCTTCACTGCCCCGAGGGAGGCACACCAAAGGACGGACCAAGCGCTGGTATCACCATGGCGACCAGCATGCTCAGTTTGGCACTTGACAGGAAGATCAGGGATGATGTTGCCATGACTGGTGAGCTGACTCTTACCGGCAAGGTGCTGAGGATTGGCGGACTACGTGAGAAGACTGTTGCTGCACGGAGAGCGGGCGCAAAGACGGTCATCTTCCCACACGACAACATGAGCGACTGGCTTGAACTGCCTGAGGTATGTTGTCCTATTCTAAACAAAAGCGGGAATGGCTGCTAACACATCACAGAACATTAAAGAGGGCATAGAAGGCCGCCCCGTCCAATGGTACAAGGAAGTCTTCGACATTGTCTTCCCAGATCTCGACAAGGACGTCGCGAACAAGATGTGGGAGAAGGAGCTTAAGGGAAAGAAGGGCGACCGCAAGAAGCGCGAGCAAAAGAAGAAGGAAGAGGAGGAGGAGGAGTCCGGTGAGGACGACGACTGAGCGAGTCTCACTTGGGACGAAATACTTGTACGATAAAGCGAATAGCGTGCTCAGCAGCGCAGCGCATTTTGGGCGTTTTTTTGCATATGCATTGGCCATAGAGCCATAACGATTCGACTGCATTGGTAATGAATGATAACAATTCTCTCTTCTCATAGTGCGGTTCAATGCGTAGCATGCGCGCGAGTGAAAGAGGTTCCGATGATGCAAATGGATGATCTCACGTCAACCACAATATGCGGGTTGATAAGAAGGAAGCATATCCAGCATGATCCCTTCTGCCCTCTTCCGCGTTCACAGGCTGCCGATAGCGGGGCGGTCCGTACCTAGCTACCACTCCCGTCTTCGTACACAGCTATGCTATACCTGGGTATGTCTTCAGCCCACCATGTATAGGAACCTTGTGGGAGAAGCATCATTTACGCTCATCAATCAGAGTTTCAGCCGTTTTCTGACAGCATGGTAGCTACGTACCCAAGCTGCAGCTTCCCAACCCCTCCCTTAGCCCTCGTGGTTTTTCGTTACCCCTCATGCACGAACCCCACCACGCGTCACAGGGGGCATCGTGGGATGCCGCAGCAAGCCATGTGCATATTTGGGCCGGGCATTTTCGTGACGGCTACACTATGCAATCGATTAGCAATAGTGCGTCGTCAGCTTCAACGGCCGAATTTTGCAAGTGCCGCGTTACGCCTGGTTCACTCTGCAGCTGCATGGCATGGCGAGGGAAGGAACTATCAAGTCTGTGACGCAACTGCCACATGTCTGAAGCCACCTGAATTACTAGCGGGCTAAAACACGACTAACAGAAGAGGAGAAAATGCCAACGCTGTTCGTAGCGTTTGTGGCTAGCAAGAAAGAATGCATGTAGTAATGTTCTCTAATGTTTCTAATGTTTTAACGTAATTTTATTGCTAAGACGCTAGTCTCTAAGCAGGTTTTCTTCTATAATTCTACTTTAGTATTTTATTATTTCTACTAACTTATATCTATTTACTTTAGCTTAAAGTACTTTTTATAACTAGCTATAATTATAGTACTAATTTTACTTTTCTTTTTCTACGTACGCGTAAGCTACGCTTTCTTAGTATTACTAAGAGTACTAGTAATATACTTTATAAGTAGCTTATTTAGAGCGTTAATTTCTAGCTAAATAAAGTTAATATTATTATAATTTTTATTTATATACTATTAGTAAGCTTTAGTACCTTAAGTCTAATTTAGTATTATTTTTATAGTAAAATAACGTTAAAAGATATTAAAAGATATTAAAAGACTTTAAGCTAGTCTCTTTTAAAACTACTAAATAATTTTAATATTAATTTAGTATATATTACTATAGTAATATAGTTATTTTAGACTTATTCTATACTTACTTATATAACTTTCTTTATACTATAACTAAAAATAACTAGAAATAATATAATATATAGTAATAAGTATACTACTAGCTAATAGAACTAGCTATATTTATTCTCTATTAACTATAATACAACGCTATATTAACTATTTAGATACTTAGTAACTAGTAAAAATAACTACCTACTTATAGCTTAAGAATAATTTTAGATAACTATTATAGTCTTTATCTATTTAACTATAGTAATACTTAAGAGACTATTTATAAATACTTTCTTATTTTTATCTAATTTCTTATTAAAATAACTAAAAATTCTCTTTAAAGTAATAATCTATAAGACTATAGTATTATAGATAAGCTTAAAGAGAGATTCTATAGTTAGTACTAGTTTATATGTAAAGGTATAAATATAAATAGCTTAAGCTTTTAGTATATCTATAGTAATAAGATTAATCTAATTTATATTAATAATAAGCTTAGGTTAGTAGAAGAACTTATATATATTAGTAATAAGAAGTTTCTTAATAGTAAGGCTAATAGAAAAGATAATTAATAGCCTTACTCTAGACAAATACGTACGTAAGATAGTAGTAATAAGAGCTTTAATAAAAGTTTTAATAAAAGCTTTAATAGAAGTATTAATAAAGTAGCTCTTTATATATTTTAGAACACTTCTTAGAGCGCCTAAAATATTAAGTATTATATTATAAATAACATCTTATTCTATAGCTACTAGAACAGCCTTTAAAATAGCTTTTTTAATAGTTTCTCTTTTAGTAGACGTAGAGTAGCTTATAGTAGCTTTTTATAGTAAAAGTAATATAATTTAAAGAATAGTAATTAAAGAATAAAAAAATAATTTAGTTAAGTATTAGTAAGGTAGTAAAGTAATATAACTAGTGTATAGGTATTAGAGAGTATAAAGATATATTACTATAAGAACGTAAGGTAGTTAGCATAAATAAGAAAGTATATAAGTATTAGTTTAGTAGAAAAGAGTTTTATTATAGAGAGATTCTATTATCTAAAGTATTATATAAGAGTCTAATACTAAAAAGTATAAGTAAAAGATAAAATAGTAAATAATAATATAATTCTAAAGAGCTCTTATTAAAAGATGTTCTTTTTTTAGATAATTCTTAGGTTATTAAAGATCTAATTTATATAAAAACACCTTATATACTAGTATAAACCTTCTCTTTCTAGTAGTATAGTTCTATTATACTATCTAGAACGTGTTAATTACTTATAGTATAAAAAAAAAAATAAAGAAAAAATATAGAAAAGAAAGTAAAAAGCAAAATAAATAATTAAGTAAAGATATTAGTAATATACTACTATAGTATAGGTAGTAGGTAGATTTTAGATAAAACAAGAAGCTTACCTAAAATCTAAGTACTAGTAATATTACTAGCACGTCTAGTCTACTTTATATTTTATCTACTATAACGTAGTTTAGATAAACTAGTAGAAGAAGCTAATAAAGCTAGTGTTAGTATCTTAAACTAAGAAGAAAGTAGTAGAACTAGTAGTAATAGTATATCTTAAAGAATTCTTTAATAATCTTCTTAAGTTCTTTATTATTAAAGAATAGCTACTTAAAGTTCTCTATAGTAATATTACTCTTCTACTTAAAGTTTTCTACTAGCTTACTCTAATCTATCTTTTTACTAACCTTCTTCTAGAAAAGAATTAGATATAGATTATAGACTATCTAAGAATAAAAGTAATAGCTAAAAAGGTTAGAGTCTTACTTACTAAGCTTATACTACTTAATAAAGAAGATAGATATAATTAGATAGGTTTAGAGTTTATACTACTTATCTTAGAAAAGATATAAAAGAAGAAGAATATTATTTATAGCTTTTATATTTATAGCTTACTTAAAGAGACTTATATAAGTAGCTATTACTTATATATAAGTCTAATAAATATAAGTACTATTAATTAATAAGCTATTAAAGTAGTAGCTAATATAGACTTCTTAATACTACGCTTAAATAACTTTAATACGTTTGTAGTTATTAAGTTTAGTATACTTAGAGTAGCTATTAAGAATTAGTTAAAGAAAATTAGAAGTCTTATCTAGATATTTATAGTTTTTAGCTATAGTTAAAGTCTTAAGCTTATTAGAATTCTAGTCTTTATCTTTTAAATTATCTTTATTAAGCGTAGTGTCTATCTTCTTAGACAAAGATTAGTAAGCTAAAGTAGATTTTAGAGCGCTAGCGCTAAATAGTAGTAGTAGTAGTAAAAGACTAGTTTATATACTATAAAGCTTTAATTTCTATAACTTAGCTACTACTATCTTCTTCTTAACTACCTTAAGACTAGCCTAGCGCTCTTAGTATATCTACTTTTCTAGATTTACTAAAGAAGTAACTAATCTAGCTCTACTAAGTTACTTTACTCTAATCTTCTTTAGCTTTACTTTAATATAATTACTACTTTTATTAATTACTTTTAACTTATATAGAGATAATCTAAGTTCTATTATAATAGAGATAGCTAATTAATAAGTAAAGTAAAGCTTTATCTAGTATCTAGCTATAGTATTAGTAATTATTATATTATTACTACTATAAAGAGTATACGTAATTTAGTAGTTCTTATTAGAATACCTATTAGCTATATATAAAAAGATATATTACTAAAACTTATATTAACTATTATAAGTACTATCTTTTTTATACTTATAAGTAAAAGAAACTATAATATTTCTAGTAGTAAAACTAAGTATACCTAGCGTTATACTATACTTCTTATAGTTCTTTTTTAATACTTTAATAGAATACTTTAAAAGAAATAGTATCTTAGAAAGTAAGTTCTTCTTAGTAAACTAAATAGTTATCTTAATAGAATTTCTTAAGATAGCCTAGTCTTATATAATAATATTAGTTTTAGTACTTTTACGTAAAGTATAGATATAAATAGCTACTACTTAGACTAAGAAAAGAGCTAAATTACTAATATCTAGACGTCTAAGATAAAACTATATATTAGATATAGTCTAGTAGTTATAGAGAATCTTACTTAAAAAGTAAGAAATATAGCTTATAAGACTAGGCTCTAATATATTAATACTTTTAGTAGTAGTAGTTAGCTCTATAATATACTTATCTTTAGTATTCTTAGCTTAGCTTAAGACTTAATACTAGCTATTAAAAGCTTTAATACTACTATACTTATCTATAAGCTCTAGTAGCGTCTTAACTATATTAGATACTTTAAGAATAAAGTTAGTAATCTAGTTAAATAGAAAGATTATATTAGTTATAAACGTATTAAAGATAACCTTCTATTACTTAGAAAACTACTATTTAAGACTAGTAATAAACTCTATTATCTTACTATTAATATTTAAATTCTAGAGATTCTAGTTCTAGGCTAATATAAGAACTTAGTTCTTAGCTTTAGTATATAAAGCCTAGATAATTATAAGAGTATCTTTCTTTAGTTATAAACTAGAAGAAGTAGTAAAGAAAGAGCTAGTATTACTTCTAGAGGCTTAACTATAAATATCTAAAGTAGTAAAATTCTTAGTAAGACTAGGTATATAGAGCTTAAAAAGTAAATCTTTCTAAGAAGAAGTCTCTTATAAAGAAAAGCCTTAGCTATAAAAGAAAGTTAACTTTCTAGTATCTATAGCTTTACTCTTACTTTTATTCTTATTACTAGCTATTTTTTACTAAGCCTCTAGTAGCGTAGGTGTCTTTCTTTAGTAATCTAAGACTAGCTCTTATAAAGAAACTCTTACTAAACTAGCTTATAGTATAAAACTAATAGTACTAAGCTTATATATATATATATATAGTTACACTTATACACTTATTTATAGAATTAGTTATAAGTATAGTAAGCTAAGTACGCGCTTTTATATATAGAGTTAATAGTAACTAGAAGTTATAGAAAAGGTTTAGGTAGCCTATAGGCTTATTATACTTCTCTATACTAGGTATAGTAGTTATAGTTATAGTTATTAAAGTAAGAAATAAGAAAGGTTAAGTTAATAAAAAGAGAAAAAAAACATAGCCTACTTCTAAGAGATAACTATAGTATATAGAGGTAAGAAGAAAAGATTAAGAAGATTAGAAAACAAAGAAAGAAGTAATAGCTAAGAAAAAATATATATATATATATATAATTAAAAGACCTCTATCTATTATAGTATTATAATATTATAATATTAATAGGTAAAGTTAGAAAGCAAAATTATAGTAAAAGTAAGGTAATTAATTATATAATTAGCTATTATACTTAGTAGTGTTCTTACGCGTATAATAGTATTAGTAAATAAATAGTGTTATATTATTATAGTAGTAATAACTAGATTTTAGGTAAAATTCTAACTTACCTAAAATCTATATATTAGAACTATTATAGCCTGTAATTATTAGAATTATAGCTAAAAGACTATAATAACTATATAAATATAGTTTAAAGAAAGTTTAAAGCTAGATAGAATAGTTAAAAGAGTAATACTTATTATAATTAGTACTAGTATTTCTAATATTAAAGTTATAAGAAAGCTATAATACTTATAGCTCTCTTTCTTATTATCTTTAAGAGTATATAAAGATAATAGAGAAGTAGTTACTAAAGATAAAGTAGTTATAGTTATTATAGTAGTTCTTAGGTAGTTATACGTAGAGTTATAGCTAGTTATTATACGCAGAATTATAGCTACTATATTCTTTAGATATTCTAAGTATATTAAGATAGTAGTAGAATAGATACGTTCTTATCTACCTAGTAGTAGTTACTTTCTAGAGACCTAACTATAGGCAGACTAATATAACTAGAAATTACTATTTTAAGCTCTAATTTAAGTAGCTTAAAAAGCTTAAAATAGTAAATTAACTAAGTCTAAGTAGTTATTACTAGATAGAGGCAACGCCTTAGTAGTTATATAACTCTATAGTCTAGTTAACTAGTAGTAGAGAATTTAATATAAAATAGAATATAGTAAAGTAGTAAGAATAGTAGTAGCTATCTTTTCTACTTTATCTTAAAGTTTATAGTACTTATACTCTACTAAGAGTATCTAAATATATACTACTTAGCGCTTATAAAAAGAGGTATTACTATATATAGTAAACTCTTTATCTATATTATCTAGTATTAATATTATAGTAGAGAAGTTAAAGATAGTAGAAAGTACTTAGAGTAGTATTTACCTTAGACTCTAGTAGTAGCTTCTAGCTAAACGCTGCTATAAGCGCTACACTATCTTTATTACTACTTATCTTATAGTCTATAATATATTTATTTAGTATAGTTTAAGACTATAAAGAAGTTAGACACTTTTTTTACTAGTAGTAGTAAGAGTTAGTAGAAGCTAGAAAGAAAGTATAATAAGTAGAAACTTATTATTACTATTAAGGTATAAGTATAGTAGAAAAGAAGCTAAAATAAATTAAGGTTAAAAGTAAGAAAAGCGCTATCTCTTTAGTTTTAGTAGAACTTATAAAATACTTCTCTATAAGACTAATATAGTTTATATATATTTATAATATTAAAATTCTTTATAGTATAGTTAACATACTAGAAGAGAAAGAAATAAAAAGAAAATAAAAAAGTGTACTTTAAATACTTAGTAATAGTAGACTATATATTATTAAAGAGGCTTTTAGATAAAAAAGCCTATAGTAGACTTTCTTTTCTCTTTCTTAAGTAAAGGCTATTCTATAGCCTAAGCTCTTTCTCTATCTAATACTAATAATATATTAGAATTAGAGAAAGAAATAAAGTCTAGTTAAAATACTCTTTATTCTTCTTCTATAAAGCGCTTAGTAATAACTATACTTAGCTAACTAATAAGCTTTAAAAAGATACTTAGCTAATTAATAAGTTTTAAGATGTTACTTACCTTCTTTTCTTTAAGTTATAGTTAGAAAGAAATATTTTAGCTATCTTTCTTATTATTATTAATAGAGCTAGCTAGCATATTAGTAGAAATATTAGTATTCTTTTAGTTATCTAAGTTATAGAGCTTTATCTAGCCTTAATATTACTTAGTAATATCTTCTAGTATTTATTAGTAAAAAAGCTTTAGCCTCTTACCTAAAATAGTGTATAGAAGTAGCGTTCTATTAAGATTCTTAATTTAGTAAGTGCCTTACTCTAGCTATAGGCGTTAAATATAATATAGACCTATCTACCTAGCGTTAAGCTTCTTATCTCTAGATATATTAATCTTTTATATAGAGTTTTATAGAAGAACTAGATTACTAAGTTAAAGCTTCTTATAGCGTATCTTCTTAGTATTATTCTAATAATTCTTCTTAGCTTAACATAGTTAATTAGTATAAGTAATAGTATTCTTAGTAAATTAGTTCTAGAAGTCTAATTATATTACGCGTATTACTAGAAGTTATATATAATTCTTTACTTCTTAGAATAGAAGAGTCTACTATATTAGAAGCTCTAATTCTAATAGTAGAACTAGGTTTTAACTAGTAATTAACTAGTATAGTAAATAGCCTATCTAAAACTAAGTAAAAATATAGTTAGTAAAAAAAATAGTAGATAAGTTATTTACTTATAGGCCTAACAGCTTAGTAAGAGTATTAATAATAAGCTTATATCTACTCTTAATCTTACCTATAGCTTATAGGTTATATAAGAATAACTAAATATATTTAATCTTATAGTTAGCTATAAGATACTTTACTACCTTAGTAAAGTCTAGTTTACTATTAACTAAGATCTTACGTATTATACTCTATTAATAGATAATATTCTTATAAATAAACTTAGTAATAGTGCTAAACTTATTATTAAAAAGTGCTTTAGCCTCTAGCTATCTACTTAAGTATTCTCTAGTAATAATAAAATACTTCTTACTTTAGTAGTAAGGCATATAAACTATATTAATTATAACTAACTTCTAGATTATAAAGCTATACGTATTAGTTAATATATTAACTCTTCTCTTAGAGAAGTAAAGCTAGCATTTAGAATAACGCTAAATTTTTATTTAAACATTTTTATATATATTAGGCTACTAGTAATATTAGAAAAGTATAAAGTATATAGTATTAGTTCTGTAATAGCTAATAGATTTATATATTAACTATATAGCTTATAAGTAGATATTAGTATTATTAATAATATAGTATATAGCTATATTTTTTAAAGTCTTATAGAAGAGCATATAATTACGTATAAAGAAGTTTAAAGCTCTCTTCTTCTATACGCAAAGCTCTTTTAGTATTATACTTTTAAAAACTTTAAGGTTAATAAGAAACTAGATAACTTATTTAGATTATTTAGAATACTTATACTTAAGTACCTAAAGCGCTCTAATAGGTAGTAGCTTTTCTTCTATACTTCTAATTATATAGTTAATAAACTCTTTAAGATTATTCTTAGATTCTTTTAGTAGAACTTAATTATTAGATTTAAAGTAGTAAGAAAGAGTATCTATAATAACGTTCTTCTTTCTAGAGATATAGACAATATTAAAGTTCTAAAAAAGAATAGTAGAGATCTACTAATTTATAACTAATTCTAAGTTATTAGTAGAAAAGTAATTAAGCTAGGTAATAAGTATTACTATATTAGTTTTAATAGTAAAGTATATACTATATAGGTATATATAAAACTTCTTTAAAGCCTATAGTACTACTTTATATTCTAACTTAGTAAAATACTAAAGACGTTCTCTTACTAACTAAAGTGTGCTTTTAAATTAAATAGAGTAGTGTCTACTATTAGCTTATAGCTATTTAAAATAAGCTTCTTCTCTATTCTAACTAGTATTAGTTATAAAAAAAACCTTATACTTTAATATATCTAAGTAGTTAAAGCTTACTAGTACTAGTACTAAGTATATAGCGTGTTTAAGTATATATATTACTTAGTTCTAATCTAGACTCTACTTATACTTTATATCTCTACAAAGAAGATAGAAGAGAAGCTTAGTAATAGTAGTAAATTCTTTTACTTAGATATAGTAGTAGATATATAGTTTAAGAAATAAGCAAATATTACATATATTATAGTAAGGTAGCTAATTTAAAAGCTTCTAAATCTTCTTACTATTAGAATAGTGTTCTTTAGAGCTAATTTTATAGCTAATAGCCTTTAGGCGCTCTATAAAAAAGTAGTATTTCTTACTAGAAACTATTTCTTTTACGTACTTAATATTTGTAAGAACGTAGTTAAGTTAGAGAATATATTTATAAACGTAGTAATAAACACTAGACTTAGCTATCTTACTACTATAGTCTATCTTAGAACTTCTATAAGTAATATTATTAATAAATACTATAGTATTTAGCTAATAGTTCTTAAGAATCTTTATTATAACGCGCTAGAATACTATAACTAAGTTAGTTACTTTTATAACTATAGTATATAAATAAAAAAAGCTAACTAGTGTCTAAAAGGCTATTATATTCTAGCTTATAGTATAAAGAGTAATCTAATTATAACTAAAATAAAGATCTATAAGAGAGTTAATAAGATATCTAGTAAAGCGTTTAGAGAACTTATCTACTATTAGTAGTAGGTTTATATTATATATACTAATAGTATTAATCTTTTATATATTAAAGATCTACTAAGCTTCTCTATTCTTCTTAGAAACTAGGTACTATAGGTTATAATACTAACTATTATAGCGTTTCTATATACCTCTATTAAAGTAAGTATTAGCTATATTAACTATAACCTACTTAAGCTTCTTAAGAATAGTAAAGCCTTATACTTACTAAGCTTTGTATTTAACTATATAGATCTTATATAGTAAGTATATATTAGAGTGTATTCTACTAAATTTAGTAAATTTCTATAATAAAGCTACTTCTTTATTATAGAGTATTTAGATAAAGAAATCTTTCTCTTCTTACGTAACTTATAATCTAATATAAAGGTTAGCTAGTCTCTTAAGTATAAAGTAAGTTTCTTATAGAAATATAGTATATTATAGTTTAAAAATATTATTATAAGGTTTTAGGTCTAGTTTATAAATAGATAGGCAAAGTTATTAACACTAAATAGCTTATTTCTTCTAGTCTTTCTATCTAAACTCTATTAGCTTATCTACTTAAGAAATATTAATAGGTTAAACCTTCTTATTTATAGTCTTATATAAGGTAGTAACTTCTAGTTACTAATAAGTTCTACGCGCGTAATTAAGTATCTTCTTATAGTTAATCTTATATATAATAGTGTACTTAGTAAGCTTTTATTTATACTAAATAATTAGCTTATTATTCTTATCTACCTAAAGTGCCTTTACGCTATTATTAAAGAGAGAGCGTATCTATCTTCTTTATATTTATTAGATACTTACTAGAAATAGTATATTATATTACCTAAAACTATAAGTTAAATTACACTATACTCTTTAGTATAGATATTAAACTATAGAAAGATTCTTAGCTAGCCTTAAAGTAGAGTTAGTTATAGTGCTAACTTATATATATTCTATAGTATTATTATTCTTATTCTCTTACTTATAATCTATAGTAGAGAATAAGTATATAGGCTTAGAGTCTAAGGTAATAAAAAAAACTAACTTAGTTCTATCTTTAAACTAAATATAACATTATACTCTACTAAATACGTTATACTATATTCTAATATATAATACTATATACTATAGTTCTCTAAGTATAGCTAAGCGTATAAGGTTTATAATAATATAGAAGGTAGTGTAGATAACTATAGTACTAATATATATAGAAATATTAAACGTAGTACCTATAAATAGCTTATAGCTACTATTAGTAGAAGTAACTTCTTATAGTAGATTACTAAGCTTCTATATTTAGTATTTATATAGTATCTTTAGCACGCGCGCTATACTAAAGTAAAGAATATTTATCTACGCGCTTATATTAATAAGATATTTAATAGAATTACTATAAATATAAACTTAGACTTCTAGTAAGTCTATCTAGATAAATATGTATCTAGCGCGTCTCTATACTCTATATACTACTTTAGTAAGTATATAGTTAAAAGTATTACTCTATAAGTTACTATAACTAGTAACTTTATATTAAGTTTATATATTTAAGTAGTATATATTAATAGTATTATAAGAGATATTAGCGTTATATTAATATAACTATATAGTTAGTAGAGGTTATAATAAGTATTTATAAAAGTTATAATAGTAGAGCGTAAATATATAAAAGAGTATATAGATTTTAGATAAAAATAGAGCCTACCTAAAATCTATAGCGTAGCTAGCCTTAAAGCTATTTACTATTCTAATACTATTTATATTAATACTATTCTTTTTTAAAAGATTATATAATTAGTTAGTAATATTATTCTAACTAATTAGATTAGAAACTATTACTTCTTATACTTTCTAACTTAGAAGCGCTATTATAATATAATTAGGTTGCCTTTTAATAAGCTTCTTAAGTTCTAAGTTAGAAAGAGTATCTAAGAACTTAACTATCTTCTTCTTATAGCCTTATAATAAATATCTAGAATTAGCTAATATACTATTATTAATATAAACGTTAGTAGATAGATATATAACTATAAATAGTGTATTAGAAGCTTATAGAAGAAATAGCTATTCTAACTAACTACTCTTTAGTATTATAGTAGTATCTAATACTTATAAGTTAAAAATCTATCTAATTATATTCTTCTTAGGTAATAGCTAAGAGCTTTATAATTACTTAAAGAGTCTACCTTTCTTCTTAATATAGCTATTATAAACTTAATTAGAGTTACTAAGAATACTCTTATTTAAGTATCTAATAGTATTACCTTTAGCGCTATAGAGAAATATAGTATTCTTATCTCTAATAATAATACTATTAGAATTAATATTATTAAGTAGCTAAGCTTTCTTAAAGTACTTAACACCTTTCTAAAACTAGATAAACTACTATTAAGCGTTCTTATAACTAACGTAATAGTCTAAGTAAGTAATTATATTAGCTAAGTTTAATTACTTAAAAATATACTTAGAGTAAGAGTTTTTCTTAAACTTCTTAGAAAGAACACTAGATATAGGCTATTCTATTATATTATTAGTAATATTAAAATACTTCTTAATCTTAGACTTAAGCTATTTAAGCTTATAAGTTAATAAAAAAGTACTAAAGATTTAGTTAAGGTAATTATAGAGTAAGCTAAAATAGTATATTTCTTACTTACGCTTACTATTCTAATAGTAACTAATCTAACCTAGATTATAAAAGTTATTATAGAGTTTATAATTAGTAATCTTATAACTCTTCTTATTATATATATAGTAAGTATTAGTATACTTAGTCTTTCTATACTAAATAGTTTCTCTTTTAGAAGCTATATTTTTAGATACTTTAGTAATAAAAGAACTATTATTTTTCTTAATAAAGAGCTCTTTCTTAGTTATATAGCCTATAAAGTATAAAGTATTATAAAAGTTCTTAAAAATTAAAGTAACTAATAAGTAAGCTATAAAGAAATAAACTATATCTATGTTAAGCTTTAGTCTATTTAGTAAAGTTATAAGTTACTTTATCTTAGAATCTATATTAGAAAAAAGTAGAGATTCTTACTTCTTTTATTACTTCTTAAGATTAGTAATAACACTTTTTACCTTCTCTAGATTAAAGGTAGTACACTTATTAGTAAGTATAATACGCTTTATCTTAGTATTTATACCTCTATATTTCTAGGTATATATATTATTAATAGTATTATTCTTTTTATAGTATTTCTTAAAAAAGGTATAGATCTTATCTATATAGTACTTAGCTTAATTATTACCTTTAGAAGTATTAGATATTATAAAAGTAACTATCTACTTATTATACTTTAGAAGTTTATAGTAGAAGAGAAAGCTAAGTTTCTTTTATAGAACTTACTTATTAGTAATATAAGCTTCTACTATTATATAGAAGTAAGTATAATACTTAGTAAGACTAGATAGATTATTTATATACTTATAGATAAAAGCTTATAAGTATAAGCGCTTACCTATCTTAATAGTAGTATTCTTATCTACTTAGTATTTCTTTATATTTGCCTTAAGCTTAGCCTAGTTTTTCTTCTTATAACTAGTAAAAAGCTTAATAATATAAGTAATAAAGTAATTCTTATTACTAATATAATCTAGAAGAATAGAGACTCTTATCTTATTAGAGAGGCCTTTATTATTAGCTTATTAGTTATAGTCTTTAAGAAACTTAGTAATATTATTACTAGTAAAGACTAAAATAGCGTATCTAGAGTAAACTATAGAGACTACACTATTAGTTACTATTATAAATAATAATATACTCTTTACTTTAGAGATAGTTCTAGAAATTAGTGTCTTTAGTATTAAAGTAGTTAAAGAAGTAGTAAATAAATACTTAGAAGAGAGAATTACTAGATCTTTTAATATTTTATACTTTTTTTATTTCTTTAGTAGTTATTATAGTTCTAAATAACTTATAAAAAAGCTAATACTTCTTTACTTAATAGCTTAAATACTAAATAGATCTTATACTATAAAAATTATATAATTAAAAGATAAGTTCTAAATACTTAATAGTATTTAATACCTTTTATCTAATAGTAGAGAATACTTTCTAAATACCTTTATAGTTAGTATAGCTTAGCGTTTTACTTACTATAATACTTTATTAGGTTATTAGTTCTATTAAACTATAGTTCTACACTAGTATATATTCTAAATATACTATTATAGTATTATATTAACCTAGCTAGCCTAGCATTTTATTATACTTTTAATATTACTATTCTAGGTATTAGTTAAATTAGTGTTTTTTAGTATTTCTAAGTAGTTACCTTATCTACGTAATTATTTTATCTAATATTACTTAGTAGTAAGAATATAGTTAGCCTAAATACAACTACTATTATAGTTCTAGCTAACTTAAAGAAAAGAGCTAAGTTTATACTTATTATATCTATAGTAGTTATTATTACTATATACGTTATATTAATATATACTAACTACTTCTTATACTACGTAGTAGAATATATCTCTATAGGCTTTACTATTTATATAGGTATTAGAAAGTATAAAAATATATTACTATAAAAATATAAAATAGTTAGTATAAGTAAGAAAGTATATAGATATTAGTTTAGTAAAAAAGAGTTTTATTATAAAGAGATTCTATTATTTAAAGTATTATATAAAAGTCTAATACTAAAAAGTATAAGTAAAAGATAAAATAGTAGATAATAATATAATTCTAAAAAGCTTTTATTAAAAAACGTTCTCTCTCTAAGTAATTCTTAGGTTATTAAAGATCTAATTTATATAAGAACACCTTGTACACTAGTACACTAGTAAGAGATTAGTTTTATTCTTATAAGTACTAAGAAAACTTATAAATTATTTAACTAGCGCAGCGTTTAGTGTTAGATTTAAGCTACTTATATCTTAAATCTTTAGTATTCTAATTATTATTATTATTATAGAAATATAAAGAATAAAAAAAGCGCACTTTTACTAAAAGAGATTTTAGTATACGTATTCTAACTATAAAGCTTTAGAATATATTACTCTATTAGTTATAAGCTAATAAGTATATATAATTATATTATAATTCTTTTATAAAGTATTTAGTATTTATAGAATAGCTTCTTAGCTAGCCTAAAAGATTTAAAAGCTTTAACTACTTTAGAGATAGTAGCGCTAAAGCTCTAAGCCTTAGCTTACTTAATACTATACCTTTAAGAGTAGATAAAAGATTTAGTTATACGTTCTTTAGAGTACTAGTAATAGTTCTTACCTTTTTAGAATTAGTAGCTCTTTAAGCTATAAGTATTACTACTTAAGATTTAGATTTCTACTTAATAATTAGTAAGCCTACTTTATTATTACTTTACTTACTTTATATAAACTAATCTTTTTAAATATTATAATAGCTAGCTTAATAGCTTTACTTTCTTTTAAGTTTTTAATAAGTTTTTTAACTTTTTAAATTATTTTTTATACTTTTAGTAATTAAAAGTTTAGTAAATATCTTACTACTAGTAGCTTAAATAGTTAGTTATAGCTAAAAACTAAGCTATTATAGTATTTTATTACTATATTAGTAGTTAAAGAGAATTTAAATAAAGTTAGTATAATATAACTTAGAATAAGTAGTAATAGTACTTTATATACTTAAACTTTAACTATAGTTCTACTATCTTATTATAAAGTTATTTTAAAAACTTATTACTATACTATAGATATATATAAAAATATACTAGCTTAGAATTTATTAGTAAATTATAGTTATTATATACTTAACTACCTAAAGTACTATTAAAGTTATTATAATTAGATTATTACAAGACAAGCGCGCAAACAAGAAGAAGATGTGGTGATGTTTCAGCGCCTTACGCGCAGCCCGTGTGCGTTAGCCCTCGACTCCTTCGTCTGGTGCATGAACCACATTGACGTGTCAACGGGCGTTGCCTGGTATATATTGTCAGGAGCGTGAACAACGCACACTGCGAACTGGAGGGAACGAATCATAGTCAGGGGTTAGGAAAAGTTGAGGTTGTTGTCAGGCTTTGCTGTTTCGGTGGTGAGGAAGCTTCACTTTTTGTTTTGGTGGTTTTGCTTGTCCTTGGGCGTGTCGTGGAGGCTGTGATGTGCGGCGGCATGGCGCGGTCCGGTGAAGTGGGTGAGGGACTACAGATCAAGGCATGGGAATGATAAGATGCGCAAGGGATAGGTCCTTTGTTCATACTTGATGGTCATGATGGACGGCTTCAAGTTGTTGGGAAGACAGCCGGAAGTACAACCCAGGTCAGGGATGGAGATACATTAGCGAGCATGATGGCCCCGAGGTGCAGCAGCAGCTTTACTCGAAGCTTGCCGGAACGGTGCCTTGTGCGAGCAGGTGAGTGGGGCAGTTCGTGTACTGTTGCGACGACGGAGTACCTTCCCGCAAGTACCATGAGGTGCAGTAGCTGCCCTCGTCTACGCGTCGACTAATGTACGCAGGCCCAAATGAGGGGTTTTGGCTATATGGTGATGTGAAAATTGATGAGGGGCGGCGGCTGAGGCAGGGAAGAGCAAAGGGAGCAGGAGCAGGAATTTAATATGGCGGTTCCCAAGGGTCGGAGAGGCAGCGGGTGGTGGTTGAGCATGCCAGCTGCGACGGTGAGATGTGTGACTCTCACCGCAGGTCTGCTAGAGTGGCTGCCACAGGCTCGCGGGGCCAATGGGTAGGGAATCGGTGCTATGTCACGGCGGGACCCAGGGCGGCGTCGCGCCTGATTTGACAGGCAGAGGACCAGATTCGGGATTTTGGTGCTGCGGCCGCTGCAGGCAGAGGGCCTTTTCTGTCCAATGTGGTGTTGGCGCTTGACCGCCAGCTGTACAGCAGATACATGGCTACCATAGGGGGGCGCTGCAAAAATTTACTTCTCCTTTGCATTATTTGATTCTTTCCCGCCTGCTGTCTTCCACCTGGGACCGAAGGCTTAGGCGTGTGTGAGGTGCCGACAGTCGCCTCTGGAATTGTGATTTGGCGCCTTTGCCTGGGATACGCTAAGGCGGTGTTCAACCGTTCGCCCGCCTGCGCGCTGTCATTGGCTCCGCGCCCCCAGCCTCAGTCGCCTTCATCCCATGTTGCTTGGGACGACTCATCATCGCACATTGCATCGCGTCGCCTCTAGCACACCTCCGCCAGCCTCCTCGCCGCCGCCCTGCTCCTGACCAGACCCCCGCCGAGCCTCACCAGCGACATCCGCGTGCATTGCCCTGCGGCCCGTTTGCTCATTTGGGCGCATGTCGCTTGGGCGTCAACAATAGACGACCGCGGTATTTTCGTCATTAGCACGGAGATTGTCGTGCAGAATCTGCAGCCCTCGAATCCGCAGCGAGCAGGTGGCGTGGCACGGAGCATCACGTAGATCCATGGACGCAGACAGCCACAGTTACACAGGACCGCGACACAGCATGCAGTCGGCGCCAAATCGATAGCACCAATCCAGTCGACCCGTATCGAACCACCCCGACCAGGAACCTCCCCGCAGCGCGCCCGCCCGCCATCGTCACGCCCGAAGGCTGGCAGAGGGGGATAAGAGATGCCGCTGCTATCGGCCGACAATGGCGACTCTAGCAGGAGTCGCAGCCGCCAGCGCGCGCGCACCGAAGTGGGCGAGCATAGGAGCATGTGGGACCGCCTCAACTTCCAGAAGATCGGCTCCTGGCTGAAGAAGGACGAGCACACGCCACCGCCCTCGCCCACCAAGCCCAGGATGTCTGAGAGCATGACCAAGGAGAGCAAAGAGAACAAGGACAGCAAGGAGATCACGAGGCCCCATTCGAGCGGTGGACTGCTGGGGCGGAGAGGCAGCAGGAAAGTCATCCCAGGTCTGCCGAGGCCCCTGACCTTCAAGCGGATGCAGAGCGAGAAGAGAGACAAGCTGCTCGAGGTGCCCGAGACGGAACATCGAAGAGCTGTCTCGGAAGACCGCAAGAGCTCCGTGCCCTCGAAGCGAAACCCCTCGCCCCCGCCTATGTCTGTGCCGTCCATGTCCGCTCCAGACGTGCTGAGTCCGCACGAGAGTCATAGCGAGAAGGAGAAGGAGTCATTGCCAGAAATGGAGTCATTCCCCAGTATAGAGCGCACCATTGGCGGCGGTCCCGACTCCAACATACCAGCAGGCGCGCGCCAGGTCGACTATGGCATTGAAGAACCCGAAGACTACATGTCGGCCGGCGAAATGTCTACAATCGAGGGACCCCCACAACTCCCGCCAGTGGAAGTCGCAGACGCCTTTTCGGACCGCGGCTCCCATCACTCAGGCTCAGACATCGACGATGTACGGTTGCAGGAGGAGCTCGAAGCAAAGTGGATCCTCAACCTCAGCATGCACTTCCGCGACCTGTCGGACCGCGAGAAGTTCTTCGTCACCTTTGCCGAGGAGCCCACCAAATGGAGGCGGGTTACAGTATCGTGCGACTACCGGCATCTCGAGGCCGACTCACTCGAGGCTGATCTCAAGACAATGCACTACCAACGCGACAAGAGCAAGCGCATCTACGAAGCCATCCGCGACTCCCTACCCGATATCCAGTTCTACGACACCGTTACAAACCTCAAGCTCGAAACTGCCGACGGTCGTCTCCATGTACACGTCACCGAGGATATCAACGAGGCTATCCCGTACCCGCCCACGTCAGCCATCGAACACCTCGACTGCAAGCGCTTCCGAGAGAGCGCCATCTCTTTCGACTCTCATATCTCAGGCTTCGTATACAAGGTCTCCGTCAACAACAATACGTACATTAAGAAGGAGATCCCGGGTCCAGACGCGGTCGAGGAGTTTTTATATGAGATCAACGCTCTCGTCAGCCTGCAAGAATCCAAGTCAGTCATCAGATTCGAAGGCGTCATAGTCGATGAGCAGAACGAGCTCATCAAAGGGCTACTCATTAGCTATGCCGAGCTGGGCGCGCTGGTGGACGTCATCTACGACTTCAAGCCCACAAGCCAATACAAGCCCATGGGCCAACTCACCTGGGAACGCCGCGAGCGGTGGGCACGACAAATCGTCGAGGGTCTGTCCGAAATTCATGAAGCTGGATTTGTGCAAGGCGACTTCACTCTCTCAAACATCGTTATAGACAACGACGACAACGCCAAGATCATCGATATCAACCGTCGCGGTTGCCCTGTCGGCTGGGAGTCACCTGAGCTGGCTAGGCTGGTCGAAAGCGGACAGCGTGTAACAATATACATCGGCGTCAAGTCAGATCTCTTTCAACTGGGCATGGTATTGTGGGCGCTGGCCGAACTGCAAGACGAGCCGGAGCGCCAACAGCGACCACTAACTCGCACCCTCGATCGACCAAACACAGATGTACCGGTCTACTTCCGCGATATTATCAGAGCCCTGCTCAGTGACTCACCCCAAGGGAGACCGTCAGCGGCAAGCCTGCTTAAGAAATTCCCTGACGATATACTAGATCGGGACTTCAAGCCCAAGGCTGCCATAAGAAGCAGTGTTTCTACACATCGAAGCGACAAGGAGTACATCGACCCCAGGACGGCAGTCGACCTCGAGGATATATCCAAACACCGCCGCCACTCCAGACAGCAGTCGTCATTCGAGGAAATCAACATACCGCGCACAGAATACCCCGCATCCTCTGGCTCATACATCATTCCCGACAACCGCTCCGACCGTGGGCGGTCTGCTGGCCCCTTGAGCATTAGCGAGAGAAACAGACGAAGCGAATACTCGCCTTATCCCGGCCATCGGTCCGTCATGTCGCTCGACGACTCGGAGCTCGAGAATGAGCTTGCAAGCCTGCCAGCCAGTAGAGAAACGAGGTGGGAGCAGATCTACGTTGACGGCGATACCAAGCTTGTTCAGCGAGGATGCGCCGACCTTGACGTCCATGATTTTGTCACCCAAGAGCCGAAAGACATATGTATCACAAGCCCACCAGACGAGATGGAGAATTCATTTCTTGGGGGCAGACCAGCCGACGACGCTCCGCTGAGCGTGTCATTTGTTGGTGGACTCCAGCCACACTCAATGCGAAGCAGCGCACAAGGATCGTCTGATCAGGATCATCGAGAGTTTGGCAACAAGGCCTCCTTTAGCACTCGCGTACACGAACTGGCACAGACACAGCCGGATCAAGGATACTTAGATTCTGATGCTTCGCCGGGCTACGAAGAAGGTCGAAAATTCCAGATTCCTGCCTCTGGAGTGCTCACCAACCTGGAATACGACGTTGCCATGGACTCTTCCGCCTCCAATACTTCCCCTCCGTCGCGCGTCAGCACCGGCTTCTCTGTTTTCGATCGTCCAGAACCTTCACGCAGAGTTGACACGGGCTTCTCAATAGCGCAAGGGTACCGTATGCCAATGCATCAAGATTCAGGCTTCGGAGATTCCGAGCGGGTATCGTCTGAAAGCGAGCGAATACGCCACAGTCTTGACGAAAGCATCAAAGACCTCAACTTTACTAGCGAAGATGAGGCAAGGATCGACGAGCGACTCTGGGATGAGAAAGGAGCCCCCAAGTTTGGTGAGGGCGTGCGTGCAGCCGAGCTGCAGATCAAGCCGGAGCCCATTCCCATATTCACCATCCCGGCATCCCCACGCAAACAAGATAAGCAGAAGCAGGCGCGCGCATCGATGCCACCTCCGCCAATACCGAGCGTTGGACCGGCAAACGTGCTGAGCGTTGAAGACGTCCAAGACAAAGCTCTAGAAGAGAAGAACTCAAATACCACCATTCGAGCGCCTAGTAGACGCAGTCCGTACGCAGGGCCAAAAGCTGTCGACTCTATGGATATTGTTTCGACCGACGCCAAACACACCTCCAAGAAACCACATACCATCAGTTCGTCATCCAAGGACAAGCTATCGAATAAGCGAGCGAAAGATCCCTCGTACGACGATTACTTATCACCAGCCGAAGACGACGATGACGATGACGACAAACAAGCATCAAACGATCTCTCCGACTACCTCACTCACTCCATTTTCTTTGACCAAACTATTGATTACACACGCGAGCATCAGAAGCAGAAGCAGAAGAAGACCACAGGTCACGGTTCGCAAGGACCAAAAGTTTGATATTGAGACCCTTCGTTAACCTTTTCTTTCTATTCCTTTCCATCAACATGCATTCGCTTTAAGCCTTGTCTTTATACCAGAGTCTTTAGTATTATTTTTAATCCTCATGTGTGTATTCGTTCCTTCTCAACTCCTTCCTTCCTTCCTTCTTCCCTTGTTTTGTTAGCGATTTTCCGGGTCATTGGTACATGAGCGTTTTCTTTTCGGTTGGCGGGCGGGCGTTGTATGTCATGATCTAGGCACTACCTCATGATGTACGATTGACTTTTTCTTGGGATAGGCTGTGATGTCTCCATTTCAGGCGTTTGCTTTTGGCTGGATTGGGCAAGATTGGGGATACCAGGTCGATTTAGCATTTGGTAGCATGGGTATGGGCATTCTGGGAATATATTGCATTGTCCTCTTGCATGAGTCGTCTTGAATGTGACAGTGTACTTTCGTTTGATCTATGATGAGGGGATTGGGGACTGGACGAGCGTGTCTAGAGATGGCACATGAGGTCGTGCGATATGAGCAATATGGAGCAAATCAGTCGCCACAAGCACGCCAATCTAAGAAAAAACTAAACACCCTAGAGCCTACGTTGCTGTTAGGTTACCTACTTTGTAGGTTTTTGTCTTAATGTAGCCCGCAGGCCTGTTTAGTTTTTTTCTTGTATAAGGTGCGAGTATCCTTTAGACTATTAGCTCATGTATCACATGTGTGCATCTTCTCTCCTATCAAGAGTAGGCAGCGAGGTAATGGATGCTGTTTTTACATGAACAATGAATTAAACACAGGTATCAGTTATTATCACGACTACAAATAAAATACAGATATGTGCGAAGAGCGCAAGAGAGAGTCACGCCTGCGGAACCCTACCAGCGGAAAGGAAAATACGGTCATCGATGCATCACGCCTTGACCCTGCCCGCGTTCCCAGCTGGGACACCCACGACCTCAATCGGCTTCTTCAGTACCGGGCCCTGCTCATCATCCGAGACCTCCTCCTCAGATTCGTCATCCGAAGTAATGGCGTCAGAAGTGCCCGCATCAGAGATTTCGGACTCCGAATCCCCATCCTCGGATGCGTCATCATCATCGCCTGAGCCTTCCTCTTCGGAGGAGTCGTGTTTCTCGCTTTCGATCTCGTCCTCATCGCTCGAGCTCACATCCGAATGTTCGTCCTCCGAATGTCCGACCTCGGCAGCGTCGCTTTCGTCTTCGTGCTCCGTCTCAACCTCAACCTCACTCTCGCTCTCGTCCTTTTCTCCTGAACCGCCACGCATCTCCACCCCGTTCTTCACCTTATGCTCTTGCTTGGTTCTGTCTTCATGCTCATCCTCTGACGATGACAGCTCTTCCGGCTCCTCCACGTACATCTTTCCTCCACCCCGCAATCCTGGTCCTTCATTTTCCCGAGATTGTGTCGAGCTCGCGGAGTCCCTTTCCTTCTTCTTGTCCGAAGATGAAGACTTGCGACTGATCTTGCTGAATGCACGGGATGCGACAGATGGCTTTCGTTCAGGTTTTTCACGGCCGCGGGCCGACTGCTGACTGCTTTGGCTATCCACAGAAGCACGATTCTTTGCGCTAGCTTTACTGTCGCTACGTTTGGGATAATTTGTACCTGAGCTGTTTCTACTCTCATTGCTGGAGGCGTTCGATCTTCGCTTTACTTGCGAGAATGACACTCGACTGTCGTTGCTTGACGCAGCCGATGATCTCTGCGCTGTCGCAAAGGGGTCTTGGGGGTCGTTGTCAGAGGCAAACGGGTTCTCCAGTGTGTCTTCAGGCGCGGCCCTACGTTTGTAGTCGGCAGGCCTCGAGGTGTAGTTTCCTTCGCCATCGTTTAATGAAATGTGATCGGGAGAGTACATTGACGAAACAGATTTCTTGGTGGAGCCGTACGACCGTCTTGCTGCGTTGTCAGAGAAAGGGTCGACATGAGCCCCCTCTGCAATTGACGGCATCGTCGCGTTGAAGTCTGGCCTTGCCTGATCGTTCATACTCATGCTCCTAGAACTTCCTTTAATGTTTCGAGCGGTCTTTTCGTCCGTGTTGGGGTTATCGATACCATCAGAAGCGTCATTCGCGAAGGTATATGCTCGCTTGGGAGTTCGTGTAAGCAACGTTTCACGACTCTTGCGCTCACGCTTCGACTTGGAAGAAGAGTCGGATCTCCGGCGAGTGCGCGGTCTTTGAGAGTCAGAGGGCCTCTTATTGTCTAGATCAATATCTTCGTCATCGGAAACTTGTGCCAACGAGCGGGCGTTTTCCTCATCTTCCTGTCGCTGCTTCTCTTCAGCTAGTCTCTGTTGTTCAGCTGCGCGCTGCTTTTGTTCGTCTACCAGCCTTTGCTCCTCTGCTAGACGATCAGCTTCCTCTTGCTTCTGCCTTTCCACCATTTGCTTCTTCCTTTCCGCCATCTGGCGGCGCGCCTCTGCAGCTCGATCTAGCGGTTCAGTCGGCTTGATCGCTCCTGTGCCAATGCTTTGTTTGCGTTTGACGTATGACTGGGGGCGTTCAATATTCGCGTTGTTGGCCTCGACAATCGTAGCCATGCTGTCAGACGACTCGCGTTTGTTTGCGCGTGGTGTGAAAGGCAGCGCGGGGCGATTGGATTTTGCCCATTCTCTGGTGCTACTATCAACGTCGTCGTCTGCCATGGTGTCGCGCTCAAACTCTGAAGGATCTCGGAGTACTTCGGGTTTTGGTGCATTCTGTTTCTTTGGTGACTTCTTCTGCGCCTTACGTCGTGAGGGTTCCAGCTCGCCCTTCTCGATCTTGTTCCATATTTCTGACGCTGCTGTTTGATCTGAGTCATATGCGGTACTCGCAGGCTCTACCTTCGGCCTTTTGGTCACCGTGCGCAGAGGCTTTGGAGAGAGTAGCTCAGGTTGCTGTACCTCAGTGGATAGGAAGACTCGCCCAGGAGGTCTGACAAGCCCTTCCCCTCCTGAGTACTCAATCTCCGGAGTATGCGGCAGTGGTTTCGCAGTGGGTGCGACGTGTGTGGCAACTACGCCCTCGGAGCCGTACCACTGACCGCTATGGTATTGTTTGCGCGGACCTTCGAGGTCACGGAGTTCAATGGGCCGCTGTTGCGAGAGGCCGGCGATTTCGATATGGCGGGTGCGCTCTACATCATGGACTGCATAGCGCACGCGCCTGTATGCCCTGTAAATGTAGAATGTACCGAGCGATGCCACGACGATCACAAAGCTGACGATGATTGCGGGAAGTACCGCTAATGCCATGGTCTTCGAAAGAAATAGTTAGGGGAGATGACTAGTCGAAGTAAATGCTTGATGGTGTGAAATCGGTAGAGTTCTTCGGTACACCTTTGCTGGAGTGCGTACGATGAGGATTTTGCAAATTTGTTGCCGAAAAGATGTAGACATTGCTCTTCATAAACACACTGTGATCAGTCTCTGGAATTCCATTGCTGCCAAAGCCACGACCATGTATTCGGTGAAATGTGCGAACACTTCAAGTGTGCGCTGCGAAGTGCATTTCGCCGTCTTCACATATCTCGACCACGTCCTGAATACTGCTCCTAATTGACTATATGTTATCGTCCCTCGAAATGATCACACAGTTGCAGAGAAGTCAGGTGTTGTAAGAGTATGGGTATTTGTTTGTATTATTTTCATATATTAACACGCATACAGAGCTGCGTTACGAGCATTGCCTCTACACGAGTAAGGTCTCAACACTGCTCTCATGAACGAAGTTCTAGTTGCAAGTGCCGGATCCGCTCTGGCATCCAGAACCACAGTGGCCCGAAGTAGATCCGCACCATCCATACTGCGAGCAGCAGTTACCGAATGTTGAACCAGCGCAAGTAGCACCACCCTGAGTTCCGCAAGTGCCATCAGTAGAGACTTTCTTAGCCGGGGCGGGGGTGGTTGAGCCGCCACCGCTGCCACCAGTGCCAGTGCAGGTTCCGAAGGCAGAGTTGCAGCCGGCGCTGCAGTGATCAGTGGATGATCCGCACCAGCCGTATTGAGAGCAGCAGTTGCCAAAGGTAGATCCAGCACACGTTCCCTTGCCTGAGCCGCAAGATCCGTCAGTGGAAACAGCAGTACCACTGCCGCCGCCGCCGCCGGAGGCAGGAGGGGTAGTAGAGCCGCCGGAAGTGGCAGTACGGTACCAGTTCGCCTCGGGCTCACCCATGCACTCGCCCATAGTGACACCGCGGTAGCCCTTTGACTTGAGGTACTCGAGCATGTAACCAGTAAGGTTGAGAGCAGTCTGCTCATGGATGTCGTGGGCGATAGCGAGGCGGTGACCTGAGGCGGGACCACCAACGGTGGTATCAATCTTGTTCTTGAAGTTGTTCTTGGCAACCTGGATGTTTGATAGCTGGTTGTAGTCATCCGTGTCCAAGTCGAAGTAGCTGACTACGTATCCCAAGTTCTTCATCACTGCCTGGCAAGCGTCGTTGCAAGACGAGTAAGGAGGACGCATGTATGTGGGGTACTTTCCGATAATGTTGCGAATGGCCATTTCGTTCTTGACCATCTGGTCGTAGCGCTGCGCATCGGTGATTTGGCTAAGATCCTGGTGAGACCATGTGTGGGATGCGACTTGGTGACCTTCGGCAACCATACGCTTGATCACGTTGGACCACTGCGCTGTGCTGTCGATTGCGCCTTTTCCGAGGTTGATTCCCGTGACGAAGAATGTGGCCTTGAAGCCATATGTGGCGAACTGGTCGAGGACGCGGTCGGTGTAGATGTATGGGCTGGATGCTGATTAGTCGTGCTATCAATGCGTGGGGTTGTGAATGAGCCTACCCGTCATCGTAGGTAATGGCGACAGTGCCAGCCTTCTTGCAGGCGTAGACACCACCACCTCCGTATGCGACGCTGCCCCTCTGAGGACGGGGGTCGTTGCGTGTGCTGGCTCCACCAGGTGTCTTGTTGGCGTCGCAAGCCGGGCCAAAGTCAATCAAGCAGTCAGGAGCTTGGCAGTGATCTTTGGTCGTTCCGCAGTATCCCTAGAGCGAGTCAGCTATTGTAACAGTTCAAGATCTAAGATCAACATACGGCACCTGAGCAGCAGTAGCCCGCAGCGCACTTGGCGTTGGCGAAGCTGGGTCCGCAACGGCCGTTCTGACCACCTTGGCGGGTTTCCAACATGCCATCCCTTGGCTGAGCGGGGTGTCGAAGCACACGAGCAGCGACAGGAGGTTTAAAGTCGGCTTGCAAGTCTCTCGGTAGGCCAAACATCTTGGGTGCCCCTGGGACTCCACCATGAGCAGCCACAAGAGGCGCCACAACACCGACGGTAAGGAACTCGGAGAAGCGCATCTTTCCCAAAAATTAGATAATTAACAATAAGACCAAAGTCAAAGTCTTCAAAGCGAGTGACAGCTGCCAAAGGAAAAGATTGGCAAAGTGAGAGACTGATAAAGGCCGGTGTAGGGACGGGGCGCAATAAAATAAAACAACAGCAGCAGCAATATACTTATAAACGCCAACCCCATGCACACATCTCGACGCATCGATAGAAAAAGACCGGAGAGCATGACGTTTCTGGCAACTAATGAGCGTGCGAGCTAGGTATCGCAGATCAAACATCGCGCATTATAGCCAAGAGGCGCTCGCGCCGGCACACCTCAGAACGAATACGAAGGAGACGGCGGGCGTGGCACTCGGGATGTTGGGGGAGATTCCCACATGGGCCGCGCCCAGAGCATGGCTACCGTACTTTGGCGTACGATTGGGATAACAGTGCTGCAGGCGTACCCCAACAACGCATCGCTACCACCGTTAGCACTGCCGGACCATCGAATTGCCGCCGCTGTCATGCTGTCATTCATGTAGGGACCGGGTGTAAGAGGGCTCCCAGCGCGATAAGAACGGCGATAAAGAAGCAATTCCCAGCTGTGCGACGGCGCACCTTGGCTTCAACAAGCTGACTGTTCGGGCGAGGGAGTTAGGGGGGAAAGTCGGGTACAGAAGTTTGCCAAGATTCGGGAGGATGCAGCGGCGGAACCAAGACTTGCCCAGGCGCACCTAGCGACGCTGGGCTGTTCTAAAAACAGAGCTGCATGCATGGCGTCGACTCGCCAGTGCCTTCTGAATGCGGCAATACTTAGTTGCTATTGATTTTGACGCTGAAGTTTTTCGCATCTTTGCGCTTTTGAGTTTCGGAAATTTTGCGCATGTGGGAGGAATCTGGGGAAGAGATGATGTAATGTGGTAGTCGGATCGGGGCTCCGCCACGCTATCGGATGAGGTAAGCGCACTGGCACAGGCGGATCGTGAGATCTGTCTCACTGGTCTAGCCCTAGTGTAGGCTGACAGAATTCATGCCCTCTGACCGTATCTTCGAGATTAGCTCGAGTGATTTTGCACGTCTGCCTCAGTGTCAATACCCTACTCTCGTATTGCTACTTGGCTTTCCCCGCTCTGCCTCTTCCCCGTCCACTCCCTCTGCCTTTGCCACTCCCGCGTCCTCGTGTCGCAGCCGTCTTCTTCCTTGGCGAGTTCCGCTCAGTCATATCCGTCATATCCGTCTCACCATCGCTTCCTTCGGCAAAGAAGTGGCTCTTGACTTGTGCGTCACTTTTCCTGGCTGCCTTACGCCTCGGCGCTGAACGTGTAGATGGCGGTGGTGTTGGTGGGTCGGAAGGAGCGCCAGAGGGTGTGTCGTTGTCAGACCCTGATTCTATGACCGTAGACTTACGTTTTCGCGTGGAGGCTGTTAGGAGTTTGGCTCCGCGACCACGTGGACGTCCACGACCACGAGTTGAAGATGTGGCGCTCGACTTGCGACGGGTGGATTTTGGTTGAGGCATATCCTCGTCGTCTTCTTCGTCGCTATTTACGTCTTCTGGGGGTTCAGGCTCCTCCATCTCCTCGTCCGCATCTTTATCGGGATGCTCGCTGGATTCGCTGGGCGGCTGCTGAAGCGCCTGCGTGAGGGAGATCGGTGTGCGATATGGACTTTCCGCCATGGGCGCGCGTGACACATCTTTCTTTTCGCCGTGGTCAATGGTTAAATCCCCATGCTCAGGATTGTCTTGACTAGCTGGTAGAAAACCACCAGCCATGTCATCATCGTGGTGTGTACTCTGGTGCGTCCGTTCAAGTACGAAGCCACCGCCAGAATCAGCGCCATCGCCGCGCATGAAGCCGCCCTCGAAATCGGTGTGGTTCTGAAACACTTCCCATTGCGACTTCTTCTCCCCCTTATCTTCTTCGACTGACGCCCCCTTTTCCTTGACTGGCAATTCGACATCCTCACCGTACTCTTCTCGCATTCTTTCGACGATTCTCAGTCCACTCGCAAATTTTCTCCAAAGTCCCAACAGGAACTTCTCCCTCTTTTCTCTCTCTTTTCGCTGTTTTTCCGCCTCTTCGACTTCCCAAGCATCAATGAGCATATCTTCGTGCTCTTGTGCAATCACAACACCGGTTATGACAGGCACAGCGCGTTGCTTTCCAAACTCGAACCCGGTACACGCTTCCGCATGGTCTATGTTGAGTTTGCGACATATGCGCGCCGTACCCCTGAGTGGAACGTGAACAGCGCCTTTCGGCACCATCGTGGGCACATAAACGTCAATGTTTCCGTATGAGTTACGTGGGATTTTGCCGTCAACAATAGGATCAGGAATGATCCAGTCCGTCTGCGCTTTAGAGAAGAGACCTTGTTTTACTTTTTCGCCTTCGAGACGTTCCTGCTCTTCCATCTCGCGTTTACGTGTTACCGTAACAGCCCGCCTGGGTACGAGCTTGAGTGGCTGTTCACCTTCCCGCACCTCTCTGCCTTCTTTGTGCCAGGATTCTTGGGTCTTGCAGTTTACAACGTCCTTTCGCAGGTATACTGGCTCTGTCTTCTCGTTGCCGCTTGTGCCGAAGGTGAAATGTCGAACGATCTTGGCGCCAGGTTTGAGTGCTTCCTCGCGACGCAGATGGCGCTCGAGCACGTATTCAGTGGAGTTCTTATAGCCCTGTAGCGTCTCCTTTCCGCCTTCGTGCATTTCCTTCTTCTTTTCTGGTTGTACCAAGACAAGATCACCTTCATCTTCGACTTCATCCCATGGCTGACGCTTGTCGTGAGGTCGTGCATAGGGGCGCATTTGCGACTTCACCCAGTCCCACTCTTCCCACCGTTTGACCTTGCCGCGTTTGTTGTGTATGGGTATCTTCTCAATAGGCATACGGACACCTCTTGTCCGACCAGGCCACTTGGGTACATATCTTACAGTGACATCCTTTGCTGTGCCGTCAGACGAGAAGGCGATGAAGTAGGCCGATACCTGCCTCGCCCTGTCGGCCGTTCCACCGCGAGCGTAGAACTCAGAGAACTTGTCTAAAGACGCCGCACTCGCGATTATTGCCTTGGGAAGCGGCGAAACTGCTATAGGTGTATGGGTGAGATGAGAAATGGCCTCTGTCCAGTAGGTCGGAAATGGCAGTTCATCGCGGACGTTGCGTGGCTTTGGCTTTTTCTTAGTAGGCCGCTCATCTTCGGATCCCGAAGAGATAGATATGACACTGCTCAGATCGCTGCTATCATCCGGGTCAACTTCGGCCATTTTGCCACCCTTATTCGTAGCGGCGGGAGGTTTTGCTTTGCCATTTGTGGTTGTTGATTTCGAAGGCGTGTTATTGTCGGCAGGTTTTGCATCCTTCAGTTTTTCCAGATTCCTAGGCGTTCCTTCTTCGCTCTGATTCCAGCCATAACCAATTGGCTGTAGACTGACTACCATGCGGGCCTCTATGCCGAGCCCTCGTACTAAAGCGGTGAACAATTGCTCTCCCAAGTCCCTGCTCCCCTCACATTTACGAGCTCTGTCGCGAAATGCTTCTAAGTTCTCCACTCGCTCGCCAAAAGTGTCGGGATGATCGGGATCCTCCCTCCAGGTATTGATCTCGGCTTCTAGCGTCGATGGCGAGAGGTAGCCGCGTTTGCGTAGGCTCGGAGATGTGACTTGGAACTTGGACTTCCAATACGCAGAGAGATATTTGAGGAGGCGAAGCAGAGGATCCCCAGCTGACATGTTTGGGGCTTTCGGCTCGAGTGGTTCAGATGTCGCGTTCCAATCGCGACCTTTCTTGGCGCCTTTGACGTCGCCCTTGCCCTTGTCCTTGCCTACGGGAGCTTTCTTCTTGTCTTCGCGAGCAGATGATCGCTTCTGCGGGCTTTCGTACACTTTGACGCCGTTCTTTCCGCTGTTCTTCCATGTACCCTTCTTGTCTTTCGTCACCTGCTTGGGTGGAGGACTCGGCGCCCTCTGCACAACGACAAGACTGGGGCCGTCTGTGATACCGGCGTTATCCCAGTACCTCTCCAGTTCGCGCCAGCAGCCGGACGACATGCCTTCCACTAGTATCTTCTGCACTTCCTTGTCTTGTATCCAAGCGTTTCTCATGAGATTGTGGTACATCAGGCACTGTACGTGCATACAATGTGTGACATTTCGTATTTGCCGCTGTATCTTGGATGCGCCCTTCTGTCCTTCCGATTTCGAGTCGAAGGCGGTCTTTGGCGCGGCGGACAGGGTGAGGGCGATGTCGCCAGTGATGACGGGTGCAGGACCATGGTCTGGTTTATTGTTATTCTGCGCACCAAGCGCGTCTTCCCAATTGTCGGCTTCGCTGTCCTCGCTATCACCACCAGCTGCCGCCTTTCCTTTTCCTTTGCCTTTGTCTGCGCCGTTCAGCGGAACATCTTCGAAATCATCTTCGCTGCTCTCCGGTTCTGACAACTCGCTGTCGTCATCTTCTTGTTCCAGGAGAGCCTTGGTCTGGGCTAGCGTGAGCTTGGCCTTTGGCGGTGCGTCGAGGGTTTCGAAGACGGACTCTTTGCCTTTCCGAGTGGGTGCAGTAGCTTTGCGAGCGCGCGCACGCTTCGGTGGCGGTTCTGTTTGCGGTGAGGCGGATCGCGAGCGCTTTCGGGAGAGGATGGGCGGCATACTGATGCCTGGTTGTCGTTAACGCGATCGTGACATAGGGACAGGCGTGGTGCGACTTGTTTGTAAGGGTTGAGGCTAGATGGCTGGAATGATGACGCACTTTCCCCTGTTGGAATTCCGATCTGGCGGGACGATCTCGTGCAAGGACCCACAGTCGCGTGGCGCCTTTTCGCGCGGTCACGAGCGTCTCACGTCACATCAGGCACATTGTCCAAAGTCCCTGCATTGACATTCTGCTACTCCAGCCCCGAGCCAATTTATCCCGTGCATCATAATTGCTTATTTGCTAGCCCCAATCAAGACTGGTCTAGCCTACGAGTCTCGTGGAAGCCAATAACTCTTCTCAGACCTTCTTCCAAAGTATCTCTATCCATTGAGAAAAGAAAGCGGAAATTGCCTGGCTTTTCATCATGATATGCGTGGCCGGCCGACATCTCTACGCCGTGATCATACAGCGCCTGTCTCAGTTCATCTTCACCCTGCCACGTCGCGCTCCGTAAACACGCCGAGAGATCGATCCAGAGGAAAAACCCAGCGTTACTAGGTCACATGGTCCTGTCAGTGACTCCTGCCATGCAACAGCTCGAAAACGCTGGGGTGTACTTACGCTTGCTTGTTATAGCGAATTCCAGCTTTGTCAAGTCCCTTGGTGACAAGCTCTTGGTGTTCACCCAGCACCCTTGCACTCTCGGCTAGAAATTGGTTGTGCCATTCGTCGTCCTCAAGTATAGTGGTGGCTATAGCGTC
The DNA here is from genome assembly GCF_023758015.1 of Alternaria viburni. Classification (NCBI taxonomy): domain Eukaryota; kingdom Fungi; phylum Ascomycota; class Dothideomycetes; order Pleosporales; family Pleosporaceae; genus Alternaria; species Alternaria viburni. The sequence continues at coordinate 892,333 of NW_026055777.1, forward strand.
TGTGACTGGCGATGCGCCATGGAAACGTCTGCGCCAAGCAGACAAATTAGCATTCGTAGCTGTACCTGGGTGTTCAAGCAGACGTACGCTAGAGACTGCACAGCTTGACCCAATTCTTCGTTTCGGGTGACTAGACATCCTAGTCTCAGACCGGCAGCGGCGAAATCCTACCAAGGCATCAGTTGCAAGTTGTTTCTCGAACTGAAGTGGCCTGACCTTTGACATCCCGTACATCACATGGACAAGCTTATCATCAATGATGCCACTCATGTCAACAGAGAGTACTGATGTAAAGCCTGGATGAGAATCATCCGTTCGATACACTGACTGAGCATAGATTTCATCGCTGATCAGATGTATCTTATGCTTTGCACAGAATCGTAGTATAGCCTCGAGAGCTTTGTGAGTATAGCACTGCCCTGGAAAGATGAGTCAGTTCGACGGTCCTTTACGAGGGTGCATGGTACGCGCCAAGAGGATTGTGCGGGTTGGAAATGACAAGTGCCTTCACGTCAATTCCGTTTCGGCCCGCTTCTTCAAGGGCGCGCTCGTAACATTCGACCGCTCCGGTAATGAACTGATCCACGCCATGGAATGGGGTGTAAACCAACTTGCAGCTGTACTAAGTTCAGTGGCTGCTGGACCCATTTACTCACACGTCGAGACTCACTTCGACATGCTTCGCATATCTGGGTTGAAAGAGCCATATATCGGCATGCCAAGGAGCAAACCTTCATTCTCTCCGTCCGTCAAACATAGTGACAGAATATCATTCAATGCCGTCACACCGCTGACAAAGGATACTTCATCCATCGCCACAGCTGATGCGGGCAAGAAGCGCTTGTTGATAAAAGTAGCCATTGCTTGTCGTAAGCGTTTAGAGCCGAACGGGCCGTCATGATAGGTCAAGGTGTCGAGTTCAAACGAAGGAACGCACTACACAATATGTTAAGTGAGAGCCTCTTGTTCAAGTGCAAAGACCAACCTTGGTCTTCACGTAGTCGAGCACTTTTCCACGCATGAGAAACTATTCGGTACATTAGCTCTGATAGTCAAAGTATGACAACCATGATGATCGAGTCTTGCTTACGTTTTCCGCATTTCTAAAGGACACTAAACCTGCTGGATTCTCGATTTTGTCGTAGGGGAGGCCACGATCTTTCGTGTAGCTTGCAGCCAGATCTAAAGCCGCATAATTGCGGCCACGTAAAGAAAGCATATTCTTGTAAGGGTGAGTCTCAGGTTTCTAGGCACCTGATCGCAAGAGGCGTCGGTTCATGAAGCAATGGCGCATCTGAAGCTCTGATTCGCAATGCGGGGCAGCTGTCGCATGCATGCCAGCTTTACTTGTGAGCTACTCAACAAGGTACCTACCAAAGTGGTCAAGTGCATGATAGGCTGTGAGTCATATAAAAGGCGCAGCAGGCGGGCATGGTAGCACCGAGTTACAATAGGATGCTCTTTGGACGAGCCTTGCTTGCGGATATTGTCTCGACTGCTGCCTGGGAGGCCGCCCGCCTTGAACAGGGTGGAACGCCTCAACGAACGATTGGACATGAGATGTGCGCGAAGAATGCAGTATCCGCTGCCAGTTTCCAAAAGGGATAAACGCCAGATGAGACTCATCAACCTGCGATATGAATAGTACCAACACCGGCTGCAGTGGTTGCCTTGTTGCGTTGACGACGTGTGGCGTGTTGTGCTGAGGGCTGACCTGGAGGTGTCGCGCCGTTATATATCGAGTGCGCATCCTCAACCTCAGGGTATCCATCTGAACCTTCTTGAGATGTTATCACTTTTTGTGATGGTGTTCAACGTCTTTCATATCTACGAGGGCGCACTTAGTTGCCGCCTGCTTCTACGAGAGCCACTAAGCGACAAGACCAACAAGAAGATACTAGCACTTGCCGAGCTAGAAGAAAAGAAACGATGCGTGAAAGGAGGTGGAAGGTGCGGGTGAACAAACATTGGGCAAGTGCTGTGAGTTTCGCGCGTTCCCGCGCGATGACGCACGTGCACGTGACGAAACTCGACGGAAGGTCTGCGGTAAACCTCAGCTCGAGGTGTCTGTTGCTATTGATTCACAACGCTAAATTCTGGATAAATCGACAGATGGTCACATATCTTGCCGTCGACGACGTTTCGATGATTTGCACAGTACCAAAGTCACGAGTGTAGGGAGTTGAGCCGGGCACAACCCCTCACCAAGTCTCAAAATGGTATGGCGCAGGTACCCCGTCGGATTGATCGCTGCACGGCGCCGTCGCTCGTCCCTTCGTCACAACCACAATTGCACGTCGCATCGCATCAAGAGTGCACTTTCATCGCTGCTAACCCAACAACCTGACCAAATCGCCGCCAAAGACGCAGCGAAACCGCCAGAATGCTGCTCGACACCTACATCATCAACATAGCCACACCTGCCCGTGACCTGTGGCTCCTCAGGCAGCCGGCCTCCCTCCCCAGTCCTCTGCCCTTAGCATGCATCGGCTGCGATTGACCTTACGCCCTCTTCTCTACTTTTTTCTCACCTGGTTGCTACTCTTCACCATAGTGTACCAACCTTGTTACAGTCTGATCTTGCGTACTGTTGACGTTCTCACACTCTAGTTCCATCATTCTCGTCGGTCCCACATCTTCCTGTCCTTAGGCATCCAGATACACACCGGAGCATGTACCCGCTGCTACTCTTCACAGTAATTATTACTGTCCTCTCCGGTCCGGTGGAAGCGTCAAACCCGTTTGCAGACCTCATCGTGTCTGACACTCCTATGGACGGAACCTACTCCGACATCGACGGCGTGCTGTGCCAGCTTTGCTGCCTGCCCTTGTACCAATGCTTTCACGGGCACATGGTAGGATCCTGAGTCCCTTCTCTATGGCGCATGCTAACAGTTTCATTCAGAACCCATATGGCGCAGCGAGCCCTTTCTACGTAGACCCCAGTGTCTTGCACATGCCGCCGCTCGGCTTCGATCGTACGCAACCAGACCTAGCACCGATATACGACTTTGTCAACGAGGGGCAGCCCTTGCTCAGAGAGCACGTCCAAGTCATGGATGCGAACGAGACCATGGTGCAGCCAGCCACTGTGCAAGCGCATGTTGAAGATACCTATAACCCTGGTGATCGCTTAGCGACACCACGCAATCGGAAGCGACAACCACCTCGCCCGGGTGGTTTCCATTGCGACAAGGACGGCTGCAGTAAGACTTTCAACCGTCAATGTGATTTGAAGTAAGTCCTACCACTGGATCAAGTGTACTGGATTGTCGGCTTACCGTTGTAGTCGCCATCAGAAGAAACATTCGACCGATAAGCCTCACGTGTGCTCGAAATGTCCCATGAGCTTCGACTATCCGAAAGATTTGCGGAGACATCTACCACAACATAATGACCCTTCTTTCGCAACGGACAAATACCTCTGCCCACATCCCGGCTGTGGTAACCTCGACGGCTTTTCTCGCAGGGACAACCTCCTGCGACACCAACGAAGGCAGCACCCTGCACGTTAGGTATTGCATCGCTACATGAGTCCTCATGATCATTCATTCTTCTTCCATATCTATTGTATCACCACAAAACTGGGTTTAAAGGGGTACTGGCGTTTGTATACATGTTTCCTTGGCTGTTGGCAATACCCTTCCCCCTGATTTCATAGCAAGCGCTGCTCATGACTCCTGTGGCCACGCGCTTTACTTCATCGTCACTCAAACGTTACGTGTTTCTTTCTCTGTCTAACACAAAAATGGTGGTATATACATATATCTTGATAGTATCTGTTACATGATCAATCTCTATCTCGCAGTGGGAAAGGAAGCTGGTACATTAGAGTCAACGTCGACACTGCAATAAACATCTGCTTCATATCCCAATCGCTTGGCATGTTTGCTTAAAATTTTGTGTCTCCGCGAATTGTTTGAGAGGTCGAAGTTTCTGAAGGTCAAGAAGATGATGATATGCTACTCTACCCCACAAACTCCAAAATACATGGTCTACTGACCAAAGACCAGGCGTAAATCAATGAGATATTGTCCAGAGTTTATGGGTCTAGATATCTCTCTGCAGCACTGCGCCACTAGATATTCTGTGCGCCCGATCTATCCGGAAACTCAATCTGCTTCAACAAGTCTTGTGCCGCCGCTCGAACGCCGTCTTGGCTCACAAAGTGCATGTCCGGCAACACTTCCCACTTCGCGCCCCAGACTAGGAAAGAAGGGAGCGGATATTCGATCTTGATCCACTCTACTTCCTCTCCTCCCGTTACCAAACATCCACGAACCCGCACTGGCGCGAGCTCGCCTTCGCCCGGCGACCACGTATGATGGATAGGAAATAGCGCATGGAGGTTGTATCCGCCCGTTCCCGT